>NW_028227263.1:8380000-9100000 GCF_978045245.1 Mus caroli | reverse complement strand
TTGTTACAGCACATCAAAACAATTGAGCCACACCTCCCAGGTCACATTTGTGCAATACAACAGTGCTCATAGATCAACTTAGGTGAGTGAACCCATCTTGCCAAAGCAAAGTCAATGAGAAAGTAGTGGGAATGCAAACATGAACCCCACTATCACAACAGCCCCAGGACATGCTTTCAGTCTATACCCACATAACTTCAACCTCTGGTCCTTGGTGGCAACATGCTTTCAGCCAGTATTGTCCCTTTGTGCTAGTCTGCTTGGGTCTCCTGGATCTCACACTCTCTTTCCATGTGCATCTGGAGGCATGGGCATCTCATGACTTGGCCCTGTCCTTATGATCGGGAGAACACAGTCTAATGCATTGTAGGATGTCTTGAACAGGCTACTAAGCCAGTCAGCCTATGAATCTTCATTCTGCCACTTAACTCACCCTCTCAATGACACTTGTTACATCTGTAAGATATGTAAGCAACGGTCTGTGTTCCGTGCCAGGGTAACACAAGAAAGCAGATGACCATCTGGCCCCTGAAAGCCTAAAAAGACTGTCAGCAGCAACATCTGTGTAACTTCCCACATAGGCAGTCCTCAGTCTCTAGACTCATAGAATGGGTGTGACAGCCTCACCCAGCACAGAGCTCACTCAGGGAGAGCTGGTGAATCACAGCCACTGCTCAAATAATTTTCTCTGTGAGCAACAGGTCCAAAAGATTGTGTATCTTGGGAGAATTGCTAAATAGAACAGGCTCACCATAACTATTCGATTTATTCAAAGAGCCTTGTTCTAAATGCACAGATTCACACTGGTGCAAACTGACCTAGCTTCCCATTTAAGAAGAAAAAACAAATTGTTCCACTTCCTTCCCAGTTAGGAAGCATGAGTCTCCAGGCCCACCTTGCAGAGCTCCGTGGGACCCATCTGTGCGCTTGCCACTCCCTGCTGGCAGGACCATTCAATCCGCCTTGCGTTGTTTTTAAAAGTTTGCAGGCTCACGGGCTCCAAAAGTGTCATTAGATTTGGAATGGAATTTCTGTCTCCTCCACCAGCAATGTAATAAAATCTTCGAGTCTGAGAAAAAGTCAGGAGAGTTCAAATGTCAACCAGGTTAACATTAAAATTGTTAGAAAACAGGAACTGTAATTTGGGGATTGAAAATGAAGTTGAATTCGTGAGGAGAGTGCAAGGGGTCTGGAAATAGATGTTTATCTTGGCCATTCTCAGGGAAGTGACATCATACAGAGTGTCTCCTGGGGTACCAGCCCTGCATTTTTCAATCCAGATTTTGGCACTAAAGTTGGCAAAATTAGACCATTTTGTTAAACTGATCTTCCAGCCGTCCACCTTCCCCGCACATTACAGTACACCTATGGCATGACTCCACAACAATGGGTGGAAAATGGGCCATAAAACACGAACGGCCTGCTTCATGTAAAGTGGAGTTTACAGCACAGGTGTACTCACGTTGATCGAAACTGTGAAGTCGTGGTGAGTTTGTGCGGCCACCGTAAAGCAGATCGTTTGTTTAAAATGAGGTAGAAGAAAAAGAAAAGAAAAGAAAAGAAAAGAAAAGAAAAGAAAAGAAAAGACATCTCTACCTATTAATGAAAAAGATGCAATCACAAAATATTGTTTTAAGCCAGTCAGACCAGTTATGAAAACATTTGCAGTTTTATCATCTATGTTGTTGCGTGTAGGAACTGGAGGGCAATTTGGAGAAAGAGAAGAAAGAGGAGAGAGAGAGAAAGCTTTGTAGGCCTGGGAAGCAGTTTCCTATGCCCTGCTCAGGAAGAGGCAGGTATTTAAGCCTTGAATTGTGGCTGTAGTCTCAGGGTCCCAGAGGCTGGGGGGCTTGGTGGAGGAGGGGGCTTGTGATGTTCAGTGTGAACGGGAAAGCTCTTTTAGGAAGTCATGGAGGAGGTTTTATGGCTGTTTCCTTTCGGGAAGATGGCATTGTCTTTGCCCACAATGACTGGGGAAAGGGTATGAGTGACCTGATGACAGCATCCTTCCAAGCCGGCACTTGTGGCAGGAGAGCCAGGGTGAGTATTTTTGTTCCTTGCCGAGCAGCGCTGGGCTATTTATAAGTACGATCGTGTGGGTTTCACTTCCTAGAAAGGGTTCTGTCCTGGCATTTAGATTAAGGAAAGGATCTAAACACAATGTGAGAGGTGTCCTCCTGCCCACAGAGCTTGCTCTGTGTTTAAAAGGCAAATCCTTTCTCCTCCCACTGACTACAGCTCTAAAAATACTCCTCAGTGCTGCACCAGGCAACCGAGTAGCCCCAAAGCCCAGCAGGCTGAAGAAAGGTGGCTCTGAACAGCCCCTATCCTGCTCCTAGACACAGGCTTCTCGAAGAACAGTCTGCAATGCTGGTGGACTTGGACACAATAGAATTCCATCCACAGGGTTAAAGGAGAGCATGCCTTTAGAGCGAGAATAAAACAAATGCTTAAAAAACCCATTATTGGTTTCATCTCCCTCCCTGCTCTCAGTTTTTCCTCCGCGCCAAATGCCGCCCTCATGCTTGGTCCAGATGTTGTCACAGCTGCCCGTTCACATTGAGACCGTGTGCAACGTGGGCCCCACAATGCAGGGTCCCTGGAGGGTGGCCCAAGCAGACATAAAAGTAAGGACAACTGCAGCAGAGCCTCCAACTGCTGCTGGGGGAATCTCTGTAAAATGCAAATCTGAGTGAAGCACACTCTGGCTGACAGCTCTGCTCAGGCTCCATAGTACTGTTCTCAGAATCCTCAGCCTGGCACAAGGAGCCATCGCAGTGTGGTCCTGCCCGACTTTCAAAGTTCTCCCCACCACACACACACACACACACACCCGTCCCCACCCCTGTCCCCACTCTCCTCAGGCAGCCAACTGTCTACCTGCCCAAATTGCTCACAGAGGATCTATTAGAAAGGAAACTTCTAGACTCATTGTTTAAAATGTTCCCCTCATCTTCTTGTCCTCCGCAAAGTTCTCTGCAGCCTTCGTAGCCCCATTCAGCTTCTCTTTCTCTGTGGGGCCTCTTCGACCCCGCCCCAGTCAGATCGAATCCTGGGATGAGGCGTTCATTCGTTCGTGCTAAAGGAAGCTGCATACCGTCACACAAAATCATTGCACTCTGCGGCACTCCCAGGCCTGCAGCATCAGCTGCGTGCCACGGCTAAACAATAACAACTTGTTCAGTAGAGTCTATGCTCATAAGTCCTGCAGAGAAGCCATGTCACTCTTTCTGTGGGGATACCTTAGGCCCCCTTCGTTGATGCTGTAATTATGATAGATCATACCATACACTTGCCAAAAGACTGCTCTCTGTCTCTCTCTCTCTCTCTCTCTCTCTCTCTCTCTCTCTCTCTCTCTCTCTCTCTCTCTCTCTGTGTGTGTGTGTGTGTGTGTGTGTGGTGTGTACTCCTATGAGTGTTTTCATGTGCACGTGTGCATGTGTGCATGGAAGCCAGAAGACAAGAAGGGCATTGTTCCTAAGGCGTTGTCTACTCTGTCTTTTGACACAGGGTCTATCACTGATCTAAACTTACCAACTAGACTAGGCTGGCACGGACAAGGAGCCCGGAGTTTACCTGTTCTAAGCCATGATGTCTACGGCTGGAACTCAGGTCCTACAAGCACTGAGCCATCAACTCAGTTCTCTTCTCATAAGTTTATCATCCTTCCCTCCAATCATGTAACCCAAGGTTTGCAAGGGGCATAGAGGCAGGAGAGCACCTCTTATGGTAGAGATGGCACATGGGAAATTTCAAAACCTCTTTTATTTTTATTTAAAAAAAAACTGTTTTATGTTTATTTCAAAATAACATCATGCTGTTTTGGTTATGGTGGCTCCAATGTCCTATTTGGCTGGTATCATTCTGCCATAAAAGGTCACTAAGCTTTGGATGTGATGAGGATTTTCTATCTGGTCACTGTCCTCTAGGCTGTGTGGACGATGACAGTTTGCGACCCCTTCCTAGTCTGGAGCTGGCTTTTCTGAAAAGACTCTGGTGTCATGGGGATCCTCCACCGGCAGCTCCCTCGTGGAGCCTGTCCTTCATGGTGAGTTCTTTCTCTCATCTCACCTGGGAGTAGCTCAGCCCACGTCACTCAACCTCCCGTGTCTCTGGCTAATGCCTAAGTTTACTACCACAAAACCAGATGAACTGCCACAGAAGACCTGCTGTCTGCTAAGAATATTCTTCTGAATGCCAGAATTGAAACATTAATAAATGTAGCCATAGTAGGCCAATTTATAAAATGAATGACAGAGAAAGCAAGGCCAAAAGGCCACCATTGGAACTACACACACTAGCCTTCTCATTAAATAACCATCACTAGACAGGTAAATGACAGACTCCAAATCAGCTTTAAACCAATCAGGAGACAGATAGCATTGGGATTCTGAGTCAAATCCAATCATGACAAGGGTACCAAGGTGAGGAGACTGAATTGAAGCTACAAATTAGTTTTTGGTGTGTTTCCTTACCTGGGTACCACTACCTGAGGATAGCTTAGACAACAATGCCTCGAATCCTTCTGTCCCTCCTGCAGGTGCCTCTGACACTGCCCCCCACAAGTCCCACTTAGAGAAGGGAGGGAGAGGTGTTAGGTTGCCAGTGGACCTGCCTTTGTGTCCTTGCATGTTTTGCCAAAGCTCCTGTCTCTTGTTCCTCTTTTTGAGGGAAAGCCACCCAAGGGTGGTTGCTCAGCACAGAAGCTCAACAGGGCTGCCTGGCTACAGCAAGTCTCTCCAGCTGAGCAGAAGGCACCAGGGGCCACCTCTAGTCTATGTGAGAAAGGAAGTAAAGGTAGTCACACGGTTCCGATGGAGTCTTTTTCCAGAGTGACCTACTTTTGAGAAGTGTTTCTATTAAGGAACTCATTTCCACCAGAGCCTACACCAAGCAGCCCCAGAAAGGCTGCAAGCTGGAGTCAAAGTTCAGGGCTGCCCTGCTAAAGATGTCGAGTAAAGGTGCCTCTTTGTTTTACTAACACCCACAAGAGGAAAATGTTCCCTCCCCTCCTTCCTCCCGCCCCTCTCCTTCACACACACATACACACACACACACACACACACACACACACACACACACACACTCATGCACAAGTCCTACTCTTTATGCTCTCTGTAGCTTTAGTGTTCGCCATGCCTGGAAATGCCTGTGTCTCCTGCTGGCGTGACGCTTTGACTTAGGGATTTTTTTTAAAGGTTCTTTTATTATAAGCCTAATGGGTTCTGAATTCAGCCTCCTGATAAAGAGGCAGCTTACTGGGTAAATAGCAAACAGCTTGCAAGCTTTCGGGGGCTTTAGAACTCTGGTGAACTGTTCAGCAGTGGCTCTCATTTTACCATGCTGGAGGTCAGCAAGCAGAATAACAAGGGTGCATAAAGCACACTTAATTCCAGAGTCTTCTCCATGAAGAAGTTGGGAGCATCCTCTGTGCGCCTTGGCAGCCAAACCTTGTTACATCTGTAACACATCATTTGGTTTATATTCAAATCAATGATTGGCACTTAAAGCCCTAACAAATGTATCTATCTCCTAGCGCTGCTCTAAATAACAGCTTTTACAAAGGCCCTGGCTGTAATGTTCTTGACTGAGGCACAGGCTGGTGCCCTTTCTCCGGAAGCTGTGAAGTACCAACATTCCAGCGAGCAGCTTATTTTTTCAAGAAGAGAGGTTTCAAAAAAAAAAAAAAAAAAAAAAAAAAGGCTGATCAGATTGGAGAAAAAAAAAACCCACTAAAGATTTTACTTTTAATAAGAACAGTGTGTCCTTAAAGCGGCATATTTAGCTGGCAGAATGTTAACTGCAAGGTAAGAGTGTTGTTTTATACCCTCAGTAACCAGACCAATTATCTGTAAAGTTTTTTCATATTTAAATGCATCCCCAGTCTCCTTTCACCATCTGCCCTTCCCCCTCTAACACTGTGGAATTTTTATGAGATAGGACAAAAATGGGCATTTCCCTTATTACCATCTCACTGTGGAAATCAAATATGCAAGGAAAGTAGTGTATATACTAATTAGTGCTGAATTCATAATTACCGTGCTCATTGATGGAGATACATTTGAATACGTTCAACTCCTAGGGGAAAGGAGCCGGCTGTCCGGGAGAGTCTGAAAAAATGCCCTCAGCCTCTTTTCTTCTTGAAATTAGGGATCTGTGGCATACAGTAATGTTATAAGAAGAAGATCCAAAGTGCCCGCAATTTCTTTAAATATAATTAATCAAGTGAAGCATGTAACGTAATGAATGTATTTGATAGAAGGTACTGTTCAAACACGAGCTTTATCTGAGCCTGTGTTGGAATCGCTGAAAGGAAGGGACACCACATCCCGTGTTCCTGCGAAAAAATGGTACCTGGCTGCCGTCTCCGTGTCACCGGTAGGCCTGCTCATCAAATTAAAAGCTGACAGAAAGCCACAATTTTTAATTGCTAGAAATTAATAACAATTAGAAATTACTGGCTAACCGGTTGGGCTTGAAGAAAAGGAAGGTCGGGCGCTTACCGAAGAATGATTAACATCTATGTACTCCCCTTCCTTGCCCACGGTGGTCCTCCGCTCCTGTGACTTCACCAAGACTTCGCAGCAGCCTCTACCAAGTGCTTTTTGTTTTAATACCTCCTGAAAAAGACTAGGCCCGGCAGAGCTACTTAGAAGCAAATCTTAACTGTGACATAATTAAACCATTTTAGGGAGTTGTTCGAGGGAGGTGGGTGTGGATGGCTGAGCATCTATCTCCCCGTTCTTCTCTTCTTTCCTCCAAGGAAGGAGGTTTGCTTGCATTTCTCACTGAGATGGCTGCTCTCTGTATATAAAAAGCAAGCGGTAAGTACTGAAGCTGGCTATAGTCCAGTCAGGCCTTTTAGGAAATGCTGCCTGATGCTCACCAAATTCTTACAAGCACCTTGGTGTTCAGAGGTGGAAGGCCAGCATGTGATACAACCCTGTGAAGGCCCCGGTTCAGAACCAGGGCTGAGAGACTGGAATGATGGCTCCCACCTGAAAGGATGCTGGTGACCCCGAGGAGACAAACCCTGCCCTTTCTTATTTTCTCCTACAGAGGGGAGAACTGAGCTCAGGGGTAGGCACTCTCCCTGTCTATATCCTCAACCCTGGACTCTGCTCATGCTGCCTCCCCAGGGGACCAACCCCTCACAGCCAACTGTCCATTGCTTAGCTACCGCAACAGTGACCAAAGGGCCCAGCATGGCTGCGGATGCCACCTCTGCTGTAGCCAGGGGTTCACACGTGTGCAGGTGAGTGACAGATGCTCTGCCTGTACGCTGTACTCTAAGTAAAATGAATTCTTTGTACCAGCCAGAAGATCCTATCATGTCAGAGCCCACTGGGCTATCCTTGACCATACTTGGCTTCCTACAGAGGCTGTGTGAGTGGTGTGGTGGGCATCTTTAACCTCTATTTTCCACTCTTGTTTGGCCCTCATTTGACCCCTGGCCAACTAAGAAATGGGGAAGTAGAACTTTACCTAGTGTTAATGATGGAGCTGGGGCAGTTGCTGTAATGAGGCGCCGAGCCGGAGGAGGTACCAGTTGGGATTCCTATTGTAGCCATATGTGAGGCCAATGTTGCATGAATTAACATACGGCAGGTCAAGTTAACATATGTACAGTGAAAAATGACTAATGACTTATTACGCTGATGTTATTTTTGGACCTTCCTCCTTGCATCCAACCTTTGAGAGCAGAACAAGTAAAGGCAGTTTATGCCTCGACTGTCCCGGTTCCCTGGGAAGTAGGAGCAGAGCGAAGCCATATGCTCAGCCCAGAGAGGCAAGCTGGGGGACAGTCAGCGTGGGGCGCTGCCGGCCGGCCACAGTAGTCAGCCCACAGGCAGGGGTGCCCGGCCCTGCTACCCCCACCTCCAGACACAGAGGGGGATGACAGATGTTCCCTTCCCCATCCCACAGGCGACATTTAGCGCCCTCTGTGCCACGAAATGCTGGGATGGCTGCAGGGGCACCAAAATTAGATTGGCAGGATGTGAAAAGAGTCAACTTTTTTGTTTAATGCCATCAATTTGTGATGGAGGAGACAGGTATTAGCTCGGGGACCTCGGTGGTCCCTGCTAGCTATTAGTTTCATCCACAGCTGCACCAAACCCTGGATTATGAATCTGCCAAGGCAGTCATTCATCAGTTTCACAGGCCAACCCAGCACACATTCCAACAACAACAGAAACGGGGCAGCTCATCACACTGACTTCAGCACCGCACGGCTAAAATCCCGGTTATCAGTAGAAATAAATTTCATCATGTGTGTAGGACGAGGCGATGAAACAGAGTATAAATTACCCAGGTTCAAGCATGCTGACGGGCCGGGGTGTGGAGCCCTGGCTGCCCTGTGCTGGGGGGCACTTCCTCTCTCTCAGCTGCCAAACAGGAAGGCTTTCAGAGTTGGCTGGGAGCCATGGAATTACCTGTGGAAACAGATTGCGGAGGTCAAGCCCAGGGTCGATGTGTCAGCCGGCCAGAGCCGGAGTCCTCACATCCACCACCACGGGTTGTTTTCTTAACACTTTTTTCTTCCCTTCCAGGATATGTAGCGGCAGAGGCCAAAGTCTATAAATTTCTGAGTCTGCCCCCAGCTCATTGTTCCCGTTTCCGTGGTTTTGATGACCACTCTCTGCCGCCGGGAATTCTCTTTGAGGGGATTGCGAGTTTGGGCACCAGTTTTGTTTACTTTTCTCCATTCTGGACCCAGGGAAAATGAAGCTTTGCTCCCTCCCTCCTTGGAAAGACCTCAGTTCCACGTTCTCATTGAGTGCCATGGGAAGTTGCTACTAGGACTTTTTCTGCAGACATACTGGGTCCACAATAGACAAGTTGACACATCCTAAAACCCACAGAACACCTGGAAAAAATTAACCCGGACATTGAGTGCTGGGGGCCTCTTGGCTGGTTGTTTGCTTGGAGACTCACTTCTGTGTGAGGTGCATCTATAAGGCTCTACTTAGAGTGTGAGATGCCAAAGCACCAATAGGAAATAATGTAGAAGGAGAAAAGGGCTGGCAGAGCTCAGAAACCTTCCTTACCTGAATTCTCAGTACATTCCCAGGCAAGCTGTCGAGCGTCGCCTTTAGCCCCGGAACAATGGATGCACATATGTGTGCGCATGTGCTTGTGTGTACACTTAGATTGGATTGAAGCCAACCCCACAAAATTCTTTACCAACAATTGTAGCAGTGACTCTCGTGCCTCCTTTGCTCAGTATAACCCTCTACCAAGTCCTACCTCACCACAATCTCATGCCTGTGTCTGTTCGTGTCCAGAAAGTGGCAGTTGGATATGAAGTTGCAGACGATTAAAATCAATGAACAATAAAGTGAGTAGCTTAACTTTGACTTGGGACGTCCGATGTTTTCTGGGTTGTAGCCCCTGCTACCGATGGGCAGCACCCTCTGGCTTGCCTGGGTGGGCATCACTCAGAAGGCTGCCTGGGGAGGTGGGTGGTACTGACCCAAGTAAGGTGACACTGTGTTGATTTTGAGCTAACTACGAAGTCGGCTCTGTGGCACTAATGATGTCACATGGGTGCCTGCTGGGAATATATAAAATGAGAGTAAAGTTCTGTCTGCTTTGGTCCTCCTTCTCCAGTAATTACAGCAACTGCCACTCACCGTGGTCCGTAGCCTGACTGTCCGAGAGTCACCGGAGTCACCCGACCATTAAGGTTTAGTCATGTCAGGGAGCATACGACAAAGTGACAGCTTGTCATGTTGACATCATCAGTGCTTCAGAACTCTCCACATGTAGATCCAATTCTACAGCATGTCTTGGTCCACAGCCTGAGCTGGTAGGAACCAGCAGAAACTGGTCTCTCAGTGGATGCTGACTTTGCTCCCCACCCCCTGCAATTATGCCGAAGTGTCTCATTGCCCACCTAATGACAATCTGACCATCTAGCACCAAATATGCAGTTTATTAAAACCAATCTAAGAGTTCTGGGACTATGGTAAGAGGCTGGGCTCATCAACATGAAGTCTACCTTGAGAGTGATTCTCATCAGCTGTCCAATCATCTAGTAACTGAGTAAGAAATGCAAACTTTCAAATAAATGTCAGACCAGACACACAGGCACATGTGTGAACATATCTGCATACATGCATGCATGTACAAGCAGACACATGCCCAAGGTATCTATAGACAGGCCACAAAAGTGACTTTGCAACTCAGGGTGGCACCTGAGGATACAGAGGGGGCCACATCTCTTGTGTTTTGTATGACATGGACCACAGATATTTTTTCTGGGATTCCCTAAACTTTCTAAAGTTGAACTTGTATCTATCCTTCAAAGTTCAGAGAATATTAGACAAGATCATACAGAGCTAGCTGTCATTGAAAGCTGATGGTCCATGCTGGGTGAGAACACACGCAGGAAAGACTGAGTGTAGCGTGATTCAAGCACCTGCTACTGTGACTGTGGTCGCCAGAATCTATACCTTGAAGGCCTCGTCTTCCTGACTCCCCTCTACTCCTTGGTTGTTGTGAAGTTTTCCCAAGTTGGCATCCTGTGTAAGGAGGCAGACTCCTAGGCACCAGAGCCCAGATTGGCAGGGAGGAGAGAAAAGCTGATGCAGTATTTCCTCTTTAGAGAGGAGACAGACTCTGGGGTGGCTCAAGGAAGGGAGTGGAAGAGGACCAGGGGTGGGGGAAAAGGGCCCCATGGCCCAACTCAGCAGTGCCAGTATCAGAGGAATGCAGGCCTGCAGCATCTTCAGAGAAGCTGGCCCAAAAAACTGGCCACCAGGCAGACATCTGAAGAACACAGGGAGTCCCAGACCCAGGGATAGAGGCATGGTACAAACCCTCTTCACTAAGGCATCAGGTATGTTTTATGTTTCCTGGAGTGGTGCAGAGAGCCTGTTTCCTCTCCTGCACCACAGCATCCCCCACCCCAGGCGCCTTGTGTTCACACCTTGCCCTGGTGTGGGTGGGGCATTTGTCCCCGTTTGAGAACCCACACTGACAGCTCTCATCACTCTCCGGAGTTCAAGCTATCCATAAAGGTCCACTCTCACACTTCCATCCTATGGGCTGTCACCAGTTAGAGTGACAGACAGGGCAGCTCCATCATTCTTCTGATACCCTGTGCTCTTCCCATCCATCTATTATCCAACCGCACCCCACACTCAGGCTCAGCAAACACCAGTAACAGCTGATTTGCTGAAGTGCCGTCTGGTAAGTGCCGTGTTGACAGGACATTCCGAGGCTGTCTCAATCCCATCACAACCCAGGAGGAAGTGATTATCACCGCTATCATTTCAAAATGAGGATCAAGGCTCAGAGAGTGTGTGGCTTGCCTGAGGTCACACAGCTGGCAAAGGGGTGAAATGACTGGGCCATCTGGCCCTGGGTCCTGGCTCTTTGCTGCAGGGCAGATGCATCCAACTGTGCCTCCTTTTTGAGTCTGTGGGAGGCTGCTATTCACCACTGATTGGTGCTTCCAGAGATGGAGGTTCTGGATTTAAAGAAACCAACTCCTCACAAGGTGGGTACAAACACAAAGGTTGACTGCCATCGCCAACAGCTGCTTGCAGGACATAGACGGAAACTGGAATGTCAGCAACCACCCGGTGAGCCCCATTCTGAGCCTAACTCTTCCTAGAGTGTGAGCTAAATTGGTCTCTGCTGTTCTCAAAACAACCTTGAGATACTGTGACTAGTTACAGCCACATATCTAGACAGGTACACAACTCTTTCTACATTCTGCCATTTTGTCACTAAAGTCTAGAGTGGATTACGCATGAGTTATCTCAGGCATGATCCTTTGGCCTTTAGAGTGACATTCAAACAAGGTTGCAATGGGTCTTTCCACTTGATAATAATGCTTGGATCTTAAATACTACAGACTGAGTGTTAAGGTGGAGTCCCCACTGTGGCACCACTGGGAGGCAAAGGAACCTTTAAGGGGGTAGAGTCTGGTGGGAGTTCTTATACTCATTAGAAGCATGACCTAGAGGGTATATTGAGACCCCAACCAAGGGATCATTTTTTGCCTACTTTCCGTATATGTGAAAAGTGGCTGTACACCACCACTCTTTGACAATGCTACACGTTGCCTTGCCATAGTCTCAAAAGCATTGGGGCTAACAGCTTTGGGCTACACGCTACAAAGTCATATGCCAAAATAAATTGTCCTTTTCCTAAGGTAGATTGTTTAGGTATTTTGTTGCAGCCATGGGAAAATCAGCAATATACTTGTCTTTTCTCAATATGTGATTCTGAAACTCCAACATGTATAAAATTTGTGGGCTACTCATAGGAGTTGCTGGTTCATCTCTGTAGAAAAACATCACTGGTATCTGGGAGACAGTCCCTTCCAGAGCTTCCTCACCAATCCTAGTGAAGGAGGTAGGTCAGCCACATGGTGTCAGGGAAGAAGTATAAATGGGATGGAACCAAGATAAGAAAGGCCATCTCTGCCTCCCTTTGCCTCTTCTCTGACCTTAGGCTGTCCCCAGAACCCTCTGTAGTGCTTGCCAAAGAGAGGTTGATGAAAAGTGAGAGTGTTCTGTCCAGGTGGCATCAGCACACCAAGCTTCACAAAGAGCTCAGCCATTGCTCTTGTGGAACTCATCCTACAAGAGCTCACACGCTTTCATCAGGATGACGTAAAAAAGATAAGCAAGGAGTGTGGGCTTGGGTGGGTTTCTACCAGGATGTCTCTGTGGCCTCAGAAGCATGCTTTGTGTTTTTTCAGGATAACAATGAAGGGTCTACAGCAGCTGTTCTCAACCTGTGGGTCATGATCCCCTTTGGGGACTGCATATCAGATAGCCTACCTACCAGATGTTTATGTTATAATTCATAACAACAGCAAAAGTATAGTCATGGAGTATCAAAGAGATAATTTCATAGATGAGGGTACCACAACATGAGGACTGTATTATAGGATCACAGCTCCAGGAGGGTTGAGAACCACTAGTCTACAAGGTATCCTGATAGTGGGTTTCTTCCCTTATGAGAAAGGGCCTCCACAAGCAGCTGTCTGTGTGTTGGCCGGGACCTCCCCAAAATGGGAGCTTCTGCCCTCTGCCCAAGCAAGCACTGAGCAGTGCCCACAGTTACTCGAGGCTGCTTCTCCCTCAGCCCTGGGGTCAAGGCTGCCACGGACTTATTTGTAAGACCTTTTAGCCGGCACGATTCTTGATCAGGAATTAACCTCTCTTGTGAGACCAATCAATTTTTGTCCCCTCATTTGGTCCCCACCCAGTCTGGTCTTCTTGCCCCACCCTGCCCTCTCCAAAGCCCTTCCAATTTGAGACCAGACACATTGATTGAATGCCCTAGGGTTGGACTCCTCAGGAATCAGGAGATGTGCTTGTCTGAGGCCGTGTGCCTCCTCTCTGTGCTCTTGCCTGTGGTGAAGACAGTCTCAGAGTGAGGGTCACTGAAGTCCTATGAAGAGGGTAGCTGTTCTCCAAAACATGGGCACAGTTGACATTCAGATCATCAATCCCAACTGTTCAGGTTGGACAGGGTCATATGAATAGGAGTCAACTAAGGAGGTGATCAGGCCAGCAGAGGCAGGGGTGGTTGGCTCAGAAAGCCACTCCATCTCTTTCTGCCGTTGGTATGAGCAGAGAAAGAATCGAATGAGTGGCTTTGTATCTACATATATCTGGTGAATCTTGGTACACACACCACAGACTACTAAGATAACCAAATAAAGGTGAATAGAAGGCAATCTGTGTGGGTCCAGGGGCACACCAGACATCAAGGCAAGGGCTTTGTCCATCTGAAATGGGTACTGCTCCAACAGCGGCTAGAATCCCTTGAGACAGTACAGAGGATAAAGTTAGATTTTTAGCAGTGGGTGGACACTTGGGGAGAGCTCCTGATGCAGTCAGCAGAGGTCACCAAGATCACCCAGGCCTTACTGTTTCACCAATGGATTGCTCTAGGCAGCTCTGGGCTACACAGAAAAGATTCCAGTCTGGTATTTTCTTTTTCAGCTCACAGGTCCCAGGTTCTACGGCTGCCAAATTCTTTCTATGACCACCTCCCACCCCCTGATGAAGCTCTTCTCCATTTCTACCCAAAGGCACTGAGCAAGGATAGACAAAGCCAACAGGCTCACACTGGAAACGTTCCATTTGCTCACTGGGCCTCAGGGCTCAGCTGACATAAGTGCACCCATGTGGCCAAAATGGTTACTAAAGTCATGCAAAAATGCAATGACCTGTGCTGCTCCAGCCTCTGTTAGTTTATCTGTACCATGAAGTTCTGGTTACAACTGCTTCCCTAGAACTGCCGTGATGGCTGATTCAGGACTTCAGAGCTCTCAAAGGGCGCCTGGTTAAAAATAGACTTGCAGATACAAGATGGATAGCTTTCTGGTTTAAGTATGTCCTATATATTGCTTGGGGGCACACTTACACTAGCAAACAACATTTGTCATGCATCTGAATTCTGAGTATAACTTGGCATCCTGAGTTGTTATTTGCTAACACGGACAACCCTTGTCACCCAGCATGCAGGGATTCACACAGCAACTGCTTAGGAACACAGCCAATAAGGGTGGTTAACATAGCATTGAAGCATGGTCGCTTGCAGGTCAGCCTCTCCTCTTGGACTCTGAGGTTCTTGAGGGAAAAGGTGATCCACTCACCCATTCCTTGTTGTGATGACAGAGTGTCACAGCCTGGGAGGTGACAACAATAGATGTTTGCTTGACTCATGGTCTGGAGGCAGAGAGGTGTCAGAGCATGCATGCTGTGAGTATGGTGTGGAGAGGTTTGGTTTGGTTTTCCAAAAAGGCAGCTTGCCATGTGCAGCACCTCATTTAAATGTATCTCGAGTCTTAGAAGCCTCATTTACATCCTCCTACAAATGGACCTTGAACAATCCTTTGGAGTTCTATCAACAGCAGAGGAGCACGGCTACTCATGTGCTCTATCTCCTTTATCTTTTGGGGAAGTCCATCCTTCCAAGCACACATGGAGTGGTGACAGAGGAAGGGGACACCCACTGAGACAGCCAGATGAGCCATGTCAATCTGGTCAATCATTCCGGTGAGGAAGCACCCTCCTATCCTTGTGTTGAGTCTTACAGAGGACAAATGGAAAGAGCTACACGTGAGATGAACAGAAACTTGGCTTACTATTTCTCTCAGGGGCTCATTCCTGACATACTTAATCTTCTCCTCATATAATACATTAATCCACTCCTGAGGTTAGACCTCTCATAACCCATCACCTCTTAAAGCCTCAATCTCTATTTCATATGAGGTGAGAAGGCCTACCCACATCAGCAGAGAGCTACCTCTCATGTGTCCATCACTGACTTCTTACTACCAGGCCAGTCCTGAACACATGTTGAATAAAATGGTTGACTTGAATTCTTTGCTTCTTATAAGGACAATGGATAATGTATACATATGAACCACAGTTAGAATAAGGACACCACCACCACCATCACCACTACCACCACCACCACCACCACCACCACCACCATCCCCAGCCATCTGCTTTTTCAGGCTATCCCAAAGTGACTCAGTGGAAATGTATTAGTGCAGCAAATACTTATGGTCTTCTGCCCACCTCCTGGACATTTTATAACAACAAGGAGAGAGCCATGTTGGAGACAGGCCCTGCTCTTCCCCCTTGGTAAGTCACCCAACAGGTACACTGGTGATGAAGAGGGGGTGTTATCCCTCTGCAGCACTGATGAAAGAATAAGACGTATCCTACAACTTTTCATAAGTCCCTGACAACAAAAAGCTCAACAGGGGCAAAAAGAACCAGAATATCAAACTAATCCGGAATAAAGAAAAGATGGTATATTACCCTCCTAAGGCTGCCATGACAAATTAATATACGCAGGCAGCTTAATACAACAGAAAGTTAAACCCAAGGTTTTCAAGTCCAGATATTCAAAGTGTCAACAGAGTACACTCTCTCCAGATTGGACTAGTTCAAGATCTCTGGCTTCTGTGGCACCCTCAATATTGGATCCTCACTTGGACTCCTCCTTGTTATCCTGTCATTGCTCTGTGTCGTGGATATCCTACAGCTTTGGAGCAGCAGGACTGGCCCTTTCCCGTGTCCTAACCATTCACAGATGACATAGATTTTGGTGTGGACCAACTCATCCCTGATCTGAGCTGGTCAGCCTGGGAGAGCTCCCCATCTTTACTCTGATAGGCCACCCAATGCAGCCATCTGCAAGAGGCAGGGTCGCTCTCCTGCTCTCAGGCCCTCGAAGCCCGCACACTTGCCTCTCTAGCCAGCTCTACTGTGCTACCCAGTCAAGGTTTGGAATCCACTCTCCCAAATGCTGCAGCCTGTGAGAGGCAGGACTTCTCTCACACCCTGGGGGCTGGCTCAACTGTGCCTTCATCATCAGGGCCAACTCCACTGTATGGCCAGGAGAGGTGAAGGGCCCTGTCTCTGAGTGTATAGTCAGTGTGGGACCAGGCGGGATGGGTGTGGGGGAAGCACATCACCCTCACACCTATTCCACCTCACGTTTTGTACATTTCTTAAGGGGACAATTTTCACTGGGTTCATGGCCAATCCACATAATATAAAATGGTCTCTTCTCATGAGCTCTACTAGTCCATATCTACAAGGACCTTACTTTTTAGCCAGGTGACAAGCTGATGGGTTCTGTCACGTATTCATATCTTTTGAATTCAGTACTTGTGTTCCCTTGGGAAGTGAATGGAGCTGAGACCCTCTAGGAAACGGCATGCAAAGTTACATGGGGAGTCAGCTTGATGACACTAAGAAGCACATTTTGGGGTTACAGACCTTACAGAGCCACAGACAGTTTGGGAGCCTGGGGATGACCTACTAGGAATTGTTTTCTAAGGGATAGACTCTATTACTTTGCAAGGAAGTTGGGGAGCCAGCCAGAGAGATGGTTGGAAGGGGCTCCCTACAAGTCACCTCCCTCAGTTTTGGAGCCTGTATCAGTGGTGACACTTACATGTCTCCCTATAGTCCCACCCACTGAAGACAGGTCACTCTTCTCATCCATCGAAAGTTTATGGGAGGGCACAGACTGCTTCTGTTTTTGGGTGGCCATCCCCAAGTTGTTGGACAGTTAAATGGAGGAATAAATGTCTGAGTAGCCACTGAGCTGCTAGCACAATGTCTTCCTTTACCGAACTGGCCACTACACAGAGCAAAGATGTGAGCTGAATGTCTGAAACAACTAGAATGTGCGTGGAGAGAAATGTGGATGCCAACTCTCTGGGGTCATTCATTCAGGGGACGACAAAATGTGGCACATTATTGACATGTTAGCTAGACAAGGTTGCACCCACTGGAGATAATAAGGCTTGTTCTTGCAGACCTGATCATGTGACCTCCTTGAGCTCAAGTCAACCCTTTTGGGCTCCAAGAGTCTGTGTATCCCTACATGGACTGGGCAGAAAGGTTCTTCTATATGTGGCCCCAACTGAGTTCCTGGGAAGTTGCCTGTTTCCTTGGCTTTGGATGTTCATGTTATGCCAGAGCATGACTCTCATCAAGAGAGCAAGCTGCACCACGACAGAGCAGGGCTAATTGGATATGGTTGAGGGCCTAGGAAGGGAAACTAGGACATCTACAAAGCTGATGACCACCCAGGAATATTATCAGCTCAATGCTGAGCTTAGGACTTTCTCCATGTTTCCCTCCTTCTTCATGGTAGTATAGAGTTTACCCAACTCTTGCCTTCGTTATTGAATCAAGGATTTCATCTGCCTCTAAAAGGGCCAGGGAGGAAGCAGAATCTGTTTTGCTATAAACCAAAGCTGCAGAAGGAAAAAGGTGCTACTCATGCTGGGAGTTCCCACAAGGAAGAAACAGGTTCTCCATGTTACCTTTATCCAGGAACACATAAGCAAAGTCTGCTTGTCCAGACACAGCTACTGAGACCAGTTCACCCTGCAGCTGCCACTCCGAGGAACTTTCTGTTCAGAACCTCAGAAGCTGGTACCTAGGATTAGTTTTTAAGAGTGAAACCAGTTGTTGGGCATATTCATAGGAGGATGACAGAGAACAGAGCTATGCTCTCCCCCCACAGTTCATTGACAGACATGACTGTGAGCAGTGTGTACTGTGTATACAGATATGCTATGTGTGCCTTGTGTTGATTGGACTTATGTAAGGGTATATGTACACTGGTGACACACATATACATTCATGTGCATATCCAAGTGCTATTTACACATGTGGCTATTCATGTGCCTTAACTTACACATGTCATACAGTATTGTGGTGTTTGAATGAGAATGGTCTCCATAGGCTTATGTGTTTGCATGCTTAGCACCAGTCGGTGGAAATTTTTGGGAAAGATTAGCAGGTATGAATATATTGGAAGAGGTGTGTCTCTAGGGGTGGGCTTTGAGATTTAAAAATTCCATGCCCTTCCCAGTTAACCACCTTGTGGTGGTTATATCAACATATAAGGTCTCAGCTGTTGGTACAGTGCTATGCCTGCCTTTCTTCTGCCAGGCTTTCTACCAGGATGGTCATGGACTAACCTTCTGAAACTGTAAGCAAGGCCCCAATAAATATTTTCTTTTATAAGTTGCCTTGCTCACAGTCTCTTCACAGCACCACATACATGCATATTTTCTCAGGTGTGTGTAATTTTATAAGCATGTGTTACATGAGACTTTTGTCTGTTTGCCTGCATACATGAGACACACATATATGTGCCTGTGTGACTTTTGCAAGTGTGTGCCAATATATAACTTCATTCTTGGTATATAAATGCATGCATGATATATGAATGGTTCATGTATAGATGTGTGTATGTCTGCTGCAAATACATGTACATGAGTGATTTTGTGAGTGTGTGCATGGCTATTGAGTGCATATTTATATACACATACATGTATATGTACAGGTATGTACTCTCATGATTTTGTATTCCTATGGGTGGCTGAGTGTATATGTTTGTGTTATAGGCATGACACATAATGTTTATGTGTACTTTCTGGCACATACATTTATAGCAGGAGTGTGTCATACACAGGCTTGTTGTGTGTGCATTTATGTAGGCGGAGATATTTGATTGTTACCTGTGTTAAAGTTCTAAGACAATTTCAGGTCGTTTAGAGAAATATGTTAGGATATAAAGTCTTGTAAGATTGCAATATTTGGCTAAGGATTCCTTGCCTGGCCAGGAAGCATTTTGGCCCAGTCCAGAGGTGAGGACTCATGGAGCTGGTGGTGTGAGTGTGCAACCTATCCCCAAGAGCTCTGCAGATCCCTAGTTTAATAGAATGAGCAGGATGCTTGCCAAAGAGTAACCCATGATTACTGCCCTGTGGCTGAGCAAAGGAAGGATCTTTCTTCAACCCTAAGAAGTTGACTTGCAATAACCATCCAAGGGCTAGGAGGATATGAAGAGGGATCTTTCCTCAAAGGAATTACAATCATTTGAGCACAGTGATGGTGACATTGCCACCTAGATGGGCTCAGAGGCAACAATTCCTAACTTTCACCTGCTCCAACTGAAAACTTTAATTTCATCAGGGCTCAAATTCCTCCTGGCTAAAACTCCTCAGACCCTGCAGGCCCCGTGGTGTGCTCTTGTAATATTGCTGGCAGAGAGCTTGGGGATTTGTCCTACTGACTGCTGTCCTGTTTGTATGCCTCCTTTGTTAACAAAGGAGTTACCAGTGGGTATCATGTCTCTGCTATGAACTCTAACACTGACTGATTAGTTATAGACCATGTCAAGAAGGGCAAGAGGGCTTTCAGAGCTACCCAGAGGCATGGAAGATGCTGCTGGAAAGGTAGAGATGAAAGCCAACAGCAGTGAGGCATGGATCTGCCTCCAGAGCATGTTAGCCAGAAGCACCCAACATCCGACTCCGTACTATATTGGCCCATAAAAAAGGAAACTACTTGTTCTTTGCCTCCAACAAGGGAGACCTCGAGTCTGTGGGCAACCTCTGGGAAGACACCTACTGTTGTTCTAGATTCTTGGACCACAAGGAAGACAGTGTCAAGGTAACAACATCCAGGAAAGCTGGTAGTGGTGGTAGTGATAAGGTCCTGTGGCATGCTGTGAGACCCTCAGCAGTGTAGACAGCATTTCCATTGAGAAAGGGTCTACAAACACAGGCATCCTTCACAATACCAAAAACCTGCTCTACTATCTGCCCAAAACTTCAAATATGTGCTTGAGCACCTGAGACAAGCCAGTGATTGTCTTCTCAGTGATTCTGCCATGGCTTTCCCAAACCCTGTACTCAGGCAGGCTCTGAAAAGGGAAAGAAATCTACCAACAAGTCCTGTTTCTACCTGCTTCCTAAAACATCTTTAGCATAGCTAAGATATATATATATATATATATATATATATATATATATATATATATATATATATATATATGGCCATAGATTGTCCTTAGCTACAGTACTAGTACTTTGACAATGCAACAAGAAGGAAAGACAAATATAAGAGGTGGCCTTTGAGTTCCCATAATGCTGCAGAAAACATCTGTGCAAAGCAGGCCTGCAAGAGACATTTGCTGGATTGGGATGCTGCCTTGGGATAAGGACAGAGGGAAAGTTGAGCAGAAGCCTCAACCCATCCAATTTGATTTCAGATTGCACCCTGGGCCATGTCCTCAGGTGGCTTAGGAACTCCTTATGTGTGGTAATGTGATGCTGTAGGCTGAGTGGGAGCCTGGTTACCCATGCCATCAATCTCTTTCTTCAAGAGACATCCAGCATCCCTCTCTACTGCCTCTGCCTTATCGGACCATACACTTGCCTCTCACTCTGTGTTGCTGCTCCAAGCTTGGTGTCTTCAACACCAGGAAGTCTCTTCAGATCCTCAGTGGGTCTACACACACACACACACACACACACACACACACACACGAACATATTGGATGGGAGATGGAGGAGGGAGTTGTGGAGGAAGGAGAGAGAGAGAGAGAAGCAGCAGCAGAAACAACAGTGGCTTGTAAGATTCTCAGAGTCCCCTATCATTTACCTACTTCAGTGCTAAATCACCACAACTGACTGAGTTATCCCCCAAGGCATTGGATGTCTTCCCTAGAGCTCCACACTCTGTCTTTGCTCCCCCCTTCCAGTCCCTGTACCTTGAAAGAGAGACACAAACCTGGCCCTGCCCTGTACCTCAGGTGACTGGCTTCCTGCTATGCAGCTGCAGATAGAATAAGACTGGGCTGTTAGAAACATCAAGAGGGTTGGAACCTGGATTGCAGCCAACCAAGATGGAAGGTGATATACTGATGGGAACTTCAGCTTGAAGTCAGAGCATGAATTTCATTCCACTACACTGGAATTTTTTTTTAAGTCCAAAATATTTGCAATTAAGGTACCTCATTACCAAATTAAATAGCGATTCCTCTCACTTCACACAATGGCGTGTTCCTGAGAAATTACATGAGGCGAGAATTTTTAAAAATCAAATTATATTTTTCAAAGTACTTGGAGAGCTTTCTATTTAAAAGAATCCCACAAGGAATCATTCCTTGGAATGAAGAATCTTATTGTAATGCAAATGATTGCCTCCTAATTTATCTGTTTTCCAAATTCAGATAAACTGGAGTTTATTCAGAATGGTCAAAGAGCAGGGTCTGTGGTTAATTGAATATTCATGTTAATTTGGAATCTCTGTATATACCCTGTGTTGATTACCAATTTCCACAAAACAAGACTATAATAAAATACAATAAAATACACTTAACAACAGAACAATACTGAGCCTAATTACTTTTTCTTTGATAATCTGAGGACACAGAGGACCAAAAGGGTACAGACCTGCGTTTTGAGAAAGAATGAGGGTTGTATTCTGTGGATCTGGAGCCTGACAGGAGGCCCTGGGATCTTTAGTGTGTCTGTGCATGTGTGCACATGTGTGGAGACCTGAGGTCAACCTGGGCCTCTTCCTCAGTTGCTCTCCCCTTTATATTTTGAACTTAGATCTCACCAAATCAGTTAGACTACCTAGTCCATAAACCATGGGAAATCTGTCTGCCCTCTTTCTCCCCTGCCC
This sequence comes from Mus caroli, assembly GCF_978045245.1. NCBI lineage: Eukaryota > Metazoa > Chordata > Mammalia > Rodentia > Muridae > Mus > Mus caroli. The sequence continues at coordinate 9,078,005 of NW_028227263.1, read as the reverse complement.
TAGGTGTACAGTTACTGGCTTGTTACATAGGTTTTGGGAGACAAGCTCAGATCCCCACGCTTGCTCATCTACCGCTTGACCCACTGAGGTTTCTTTTCCAGACCCATTGATTCAATTTCTACACGAGATGCCAGAACCCTGATTTTCAGCACAGTCATCTTGTTTCAGAGAGGAAAGAAACACTAGGGTAGAGAGTCTCCTGTCACATACACTCTTTGTTTTTGCCTCCTTTCTGTACCAAGCCAACGCTTCCACTGGTCTGTTTCAGAAAGCCAAATTCAGATTCAGGAGCAAGACTTAGCCGCTCTCTGCTCATTACTCGATGATGTGTGGGAAAGGCCAATGTCTGCTCCAGGAAGAGGTGGCGACCTTGATGTCATGTAAGGATGAAGGAAATGGTTCCTTTTAAAGGTAAAGTGCATTGCGCCCCTCTCTATTCTGAAGCTGCGTCTTAATCTCTTTGCTTCCCAAATACCTTTCTACGTGTGCTGCAGGCTTGAACTTGTTAAGCCCACTCTAGCCTAGGCTCCTGATGTTTTAAAATCCACTCACTGCCTGGTTCTAACCAACTGCTTTATCCAAGAACTCCATCCATTCCTATTTAAACAAATACGGTGGCCTACCTTTGCCATTTGCAATTCAACGGGCCCCCTAAATTAATTTCCCCAAAAGTAATTCAAATAAAAGCTTGGTTGCCACTTCTCTTTTCTCAGCCCCAAGATTGAACAAGGCATCTGAATAAAAATGTCTGTTACAGCCTTCTTTAATATTTAAGCATGACGTTCATTGATTTGTTTCTTGTTTTCTGCAAACCTTGACAACATGATAAAATAAATCATAAGAACAAAATATAGTGGTAACATCTTTTATGGACTTCACATAGCCATCAATCTCAAGCTGGTAGTGAATTATCAACACAACAAAAAGATCTATGTTTTAAGAGCTCCAGCAGCATGCTAGCTGGGGGTTTTTCTGAAGCAAACTCCAGGCGAGTGACTGATAAGCTTCGCTATTGTTTTCGGAGAGTCTGGTTTATGGGGTGTGCGGAGGGGTTGCATATGTGTTTCGGAAGCAAAGGTTTGATCAATTCTAAGTAGACATCTACTAAAATATAAAAAATATAACAAGCCTTCCTGCTGAGAGCCTTAGCATGGCTGCCACCCTGTGTCAGCGTGACAAGTCTCACAGTGTGCTTCTGATTCTATTTAATATGGAATTAACCTTTCTTAATGTGATAGACTCTGCATGAAAGATGGAGCCAACTAGGTATTTGGACATATTCTCCTGTTTCATTTGTGTGTTGCTATTTGGCTGCAGCGTTGTAAATACAAGAAGGGGACAAAACAAGCCGTGAGTTGTCATATACACTCAATCCTTAAGTAGACTATAGGCAAAACAAAACAAAAAACAAAGACAGTGAAATGCTACAGGATTCCAAAGGTGTCTTGCAGGAGGTGTCCTGCCATGGGGCTGAACTGAACAGAATTCAGAGTAAGGAAACAGAGTCTGAAGTCTGTCGTCTGAATATCATACACTCATTCTGGAGACAGCTGCCTGTCTGTACCATTTCTTCATTTCTACCATTTCTACAGAACAGAGATCTTCAGGACTCATCCAGCTAAGGACTCCTCTCTCCCCATTAGGCCTCCTCAGATTCCAAGACCTGAGGACCAGCATGTGCTCCAAGCCGTTCCCATTCTTTTAACGTTACATTCACACGTTCCAAATATTTCCTTTTTTAAAAAAATGCCAGGTTTTCTTCTGGGTGATTGGTGACCCTCCACGGGGCATAGACCGTTAAGGCAAGTCACCAGCTGAGATATGTCAGCAGCAGCCAATCCAACTGGAACAAACAGCACAAGGGATTATGGCTAGAGGTCACCCGAACCACGATCCACACTTCCTCCCAGTGGGTCACCTCCACTTGAGGCAAGGCAAAAGAATCATCCAGAAATCTGGGCCTGTGTTCCAGAGCACATGGCTGCCTGAGGGAGAGGTGGGCAGTGAGCAGTGACTTCTGTCTGGGAAAGGGTTCTATAAAGGTCTGGATAGGAGAGGTTTTCATCTGGATTTTTTATTGCGGGGGTAAATATTAAGACGGTGTTGTACCTGCTATCTATGTTGGCTTCTTGATAACCTTCCCAGGACCTTGCACTTGGTAAATATCCACTCCCTCCCCTCCCAACTTGAACTTGGTGAAATATGATACATTAATCCCAAGACAGCAGCAGGTGTTTGGGTCACAGGCACCTGTCTCTCTTTTGAGGAGTTTAGGACCCTATTCCCCCCCCCCCACCCTTCCAGCTTCTCCCCAAGATAAACCCTCCCAGGCAGGCCACCTTCACCACCCATTTTAATAAACATTATACAAACTCTCTCCATATTCCAGTTGCCGTAACTCACAGCACTTCTTTCTTTCTTCTCTTTCATTATTCTACCCAATTAAAGTCACCGTGGTTTTCTTTACTCGGCCTAAGAGAAACACCTTCAGTATTATTGCTTGTTTGACATTTTGGTTTTCCATTTGTTAAATTTTATTAGCAATATTGGAAACGTGAATTACTGTATCTCAGAGGCCATGCTGCTCTGTGGAGGAGCCCGGGTGCTGTCAGTGGCACGATATACATTCACTGTAAACCCGTCAGCGTCTGCTTCAGGAAGAGCTGCCCAGCCACCACCGGCTTCACAGGCCAGGGAGAAATCAGGACTGGTGCAGGAAACCCATTTATGTAGCATCCAAGAGACAGATGTGGGGCCTGAATAGGCACAGGCGTTAACACCCTGTTGGCTGCTGTTCAGCAATCTCTCATGTGCAGGACCATGAACAATGATTATCTTTTGCCATTCAAGTCCAGCCTCACTGCCCCAAATGCCATTAACCATAGGAGGAAGGGCTATATTCAATCAATCAGTTCATATGCCACAAATGGGTCTCTTTACCTATAACATACTTTGCATTTTGGATAACTCTTTAATTTCCAAATGGGACAATGGGGAAGAGCTTGAAAGACTGAACACACTATCGAATGGGTGTGGCAAATGGGTGTGGCAAACTAGCCCTGTGTGTGCCCTGCGGCCATGGATGCTTCGGGAAAGGCTTACTTCTGCCCCAGCACCCTTGTAACACCATGATGTTGGTTCCAAATAACCAATAACTCTTCCTGGGATGCAGTTTGTTTGCAGAGGTCAGCTGAGATGGTCACAGCAGAGTAGATAACAGAACCCTGTGACTAATTTAGAAGGCTGACCCCTTGACCTCCCAAGAGATGACTCTGTGGGTAAAGCACCCCCAACTCCTCCAAAGAGCAGATCCCATGAAGATCCATGTTCTATTCTCAGGTCACACACAGCGGAAGGAGAGAACTGGCTCCTGCAAGCTGTCCTCTGATCATCTCCACACCCGTGGTGTGCATGCACACACATTCACCCTCAAAAGTAAGTAAACGGAAGGGAATATTGAACCCATGCAAGAGGCGCAAGTAATATTAACTATGGTCCCATTCTGTCCTCCCTTCAAGAAGAATGCCTGGAAAACAGTGGGTACAGTAAATAGGCCACTGAAGGAATTACCTCATTCTCACAGGATCTGAGGCTGACTCTCAGTATGAGCACAGAACGTCTACTGCATTGCCAGCTTCCCTCTGCAGCTATAAAAAGGAGACAGCCTGAATGTCCAATGTTCTTGGATTATTATACATTGTGGTGTGCACATGTACATATACACACATGCATATGGGAATTGAGCAGGCAAGGCCAGACTTAGGCAGAACATAGAGAACAGCACAGTGCCTGGTATGTAGCTGCCTGCAGAACAAAGCTACAACTCGAACCTGAATTTAACATTTACCACATGGAGTCAACACAGTTACTCACTTGAACCCAGCCTTGAAGACACCTACATAGCCTAACCAACTCAAAATCATACAAGTAAACCCAAACCTGGGTTTGTGATAAGGCCGTGAGTCCCAGGTAATTAATTCTTCATGTCTTCCCACCCCATGTAAACCAACATTAGGGAAATCTTTCCTGCAAAGAGTCTGTCTCTACCTGGGAAGGGATGGGTTCTCAGAGGAAAGAGGCATTGACAACCTGGTCTCTTGTGTCAAAATGGTATGGTAAATTGTTTTCTTTCTGAATACTAATATATAATTCTTGCAGGAAAAGGACTATGCAATCCTTCACATTTGGTGACCTGAAAATAATCTACACTACTACATCAATATTCACTTAATAAAGAAGGAGTCTGCACAGCTTGGGCTACTGAGCTCTGTGTTGCCCAGGTTTTAGATATTATGCAGAGTCCAGCATGGAGGCCTTGTCAGTCATTTAATTAAGCAAAGCAAGCCTGCTATTCATTTTATTTCTGTATATGTTAATGTTAAAAACTAATAGAAAACAGCAAGTAAATTGTCCCTTGAATATATTGGACACAGCAACAATTACTCTGACAGCGAAGATATAATAAAAGAGGAAATTTTAATAGTATCTTTATTCCATTTATTCTCTTGGGCTTCTGTTTCAAAGTACTGTAGGAATTAACAATCATTTCTTCTCATTGTTTTTGATGGTCTTTTTCTATTATGCTCCTACCTGACTTAAAATAAAAAATAATTTAAACTTACATTTTTTTTATTCAATTTTATGGCGCCCTGAGATTTACATCCCAGAGATGAGGAAGGATGGAGAAGAATGAGGAAATAACTCAGAGCCTCCCCCCTTGCTCTCTGACAGCTAGTTAAGGCCTTGCCAGTCATTAGTACAACTGAGATGGTCTTGATTCCAACTCAGAAATTCACATAATAAAAATAATTATCTTATACATCACTGTATTGACAAATATGTCGTCCCTGTGCTTTATGACTGTCTGTCATATGGTCTATCTAAACAGCTTCTATAGCTCTACTATATAAAGCAATTAACTGAGTTTATACGGGAAATTGTCTAAGGATTTCTCTGGAATGCTTGGGGAAATCTAACAAACTGAAATATTCACCAATTTATTGACGTGCTACAACACTGAAGAAGGCAGCCCATCAATACAGCTTTTGTTTGAAAACTTGGGTGTTATGATAAGTGTGGGGATTCTGAGGCCCTGCTGAGGCTTGAATAAAGACCACTGGTGCTGAGTTCTCTTGTAAAGGGTGGAGCTGTTCCCAATTGTGCAAGGAGCACACTGCCATGATAGGCTGAAATTGACAATGGGGAACCATGGATTGTCTTTAGAAACAAAAAAAAACAACAACAACACCAAAACAGTCAGACATGCTGGTGCTTTGCCTTTTTTCCCAGCACTTGGGAGACAGAGGCAGGATTATCTCCACATTGAGGTCAGCCAGGGCTCTATAGTGAGTCCTTGTCTCTAAATAAATAAACAAGTGGTAAGTGAAAGGAAACTGGTAGTGTTTTCCAGTGGCGATCATCAGAGCTAAGTCACCCCTGGATTTCCACTGTTTTTTTTTTTTTAACTCTATTCCACAGAGATTTGTCAGGCCACAGGCCTGAGGGTTGGAAACTTTCTCTATCCATCCTACTCCTCACCCCCTCCACCCTGAATGTTCACATCACAGGCGGGCTCAAAGTGCACTGAGCTATCTCCCTGCTGTGGAGACTTCTACTCCCTCCCATGTGTGATAGTTTTCCATTACAGCTTAGACTGGAGACTACACATTTACTCTCTTGCTATCAAGGATACAAGCATTGCCTAGCTAGGCCTGAGTGTGAACTATAAACTAGGTCTAGCAGTGGGAAGTGGAGACTTCAATGTTCTTTGGAAAGTTGGTTTTTTGGTGTTTTGCTAGGGCAAATATGTGAAGGAATGTTTAGCTGAAGCAGGCACAGGTGAAAGAATGTTCTGCTAAAAGAAACACATGAGAGGACACATAATCAATTCCTCACTAATGATGTATGTATGTATGTATGTATGTATGTACACTTCATAGTTGAGCTGCATTTGTCAGGACTCCATAGAGAGAAACACAACAAAAAACTTCTAGTGAAAGTTTTCTTGCACCAGAAGCTGCAGTCTCTTGCCACTTCTGTGGGCGTGGGCTGATTAGCAAAGCGAGACAGACACACATTGCTGAGGCAAGACCCACGGAGGACACGTGATGTTTGGACAGAGTATAAAAAGGACTCAGTAGACAGTGATGGATGCTGAGCTTGGCTTGCTTATAGAGCTAGCTGTGCAACATTTGTTGGACTGGAGTCTTCCCTCATCTTCACTTCTCTGGGAAAGACACAGCCTAGGACATCTCCTGGCATTCCCGCTGGTCCCTCCTGCTGCCGACTTGTGCCAAGGCAGAGGCCACCGCTACTGACTCATGTTTGTTATCCCAACTCTACCAAACTGGAGTACTGGTGTATCCATGAAGTGTTTGCAAGTGGATCAAGCTGCCGCTGCCCGCTAACCTGTGAACGGATCTGCCAATTTCCAGACAACACAGATGGGAGTTGCTCTGAGGAATCTTTCTAAATTTCCCCTGTGTCCTTTCTTTTCCACTACCTCTGGTGGGTATTTGGCTAAAAGGGAGGTTAAAGTGTTTAAGAACCATCATTAAAAATAAGGTTTGAAAAAATTAAAGTTACAGAAGTGGTCTCTCAAGATCAAGATCCCCCCCCCCCCAAATTGCTCTGCCTTTGGAAGGATTCCTTCCTTATGACTACGTGACTACGTGAGTGCAGTTCCCACTTCCCGTTGTCTCTCAGAGGGATTCACAGAGACTTCAGTTCCTGGCCTTCTGCCCCTTGGCCAGCCTGTGGACAACCAGATTCTCTGGAAACTTGCAGGAGGGTCCAGCACTCTGTGACAGATTTAACATGATTCACCCAGGCTTGCTCAGGAAAATCTGCTTTGAAGACCTGAAAGTCAAGCTAGGAGACACTCTGGTTCCCCATGCAGAATTCATTTACTTCTGCAGGTAAACTGCAGTCCCTCCCAGGAGCACCATGGGACCATCCTGTGGTCTAGATAAGACACTTGCATCCTTGTCTCACACTGTTCTGCCTGTAGCATCTCTTATTATTCAACAGACAGCAGAAGTGCCAGGCAATCACAGACTATTCTTGTGAGGAGAAACTCATTTATTGATTATTCTCCTTCCTCATTTAAAGGACCCTACTTCGGGGGTTATAGCGTTTAATGACACTTTCTGCTCTTGCAGAGGACTCTGGTTTGATCCCCAGCTCCCACATGGCAGCTCACAACCACCTATTAACACCAGTTCATGATGACTCAATGCACTCTTCCAGACTCCTCTGACCGGACACACGCATGGTAAATAAATATACACTCGGGCACACAGACACACATAATAAATACATCTATAAAAACTCTAGTTATATAGAAAACAGTTATAAATCTCCACATTCAAAAAATAGAATGTCAAATTTCCACTTAAGAAATTTGTAATGGGTTAGATGTGGCTGAAATCAGCTTCAAAACAGCTACAGGAAAATCCTATTTCCGTAGTTTTCTCAGAAACCTTCTAGAATCTTCCAAAGAGGTTCCATTGATGGACAAGGAAGTATATTTGCAATGAAGCTAAAGGTGGGATTGGTAGGCAACATCTGTTACCCAAGAAATAAGGGTTAGAATGGAAAGGTACCCCCAACCCACCCACAATAGAAAAAAGGGTTAGAATAGAAGGTACCCCACAACACACACACAATAGAAATAAGGGTTAGAATGGAGGGTACCCCCCACATATCCATACACTCCATGCTCACTGATGGATAATTTTTGGTGGCTGAGCCCTGGGAGGCTGCAGACTAGACACCAGGAAGCAGTGAACAGCCCATAGTTCAGCTCCAGTATCAGGGCCTCCGCATGACTCTTGCAGGTGCAGAGCCTGGGGCTCTAGCTGAGGGGCGCTTCCTCCTAATAACACAGGCTCACATTAGCTGGGAAGGGTGAGGCTGCTTTTAATATGTTTTAATATTCTGGTTATCGTGCAAAGCCTCATCAAGGAGGAAGTTTAAGCAGCGTGCAAACGAGGCAGGCTGCTGAGGGGCTGTTGTGATACCTAGCACCCCATGTCAATACAACATGCCTCACGTCGTGTTTCTGATTATATTTAATAATGTGAAATTAGCCTTTCTTAGTGTAACATATTGTGCCTGCAACACTATTTGTTTGAACTAAAAACACCCCTTCCCAGTTTTCAGTTGTAATAAAAGGACTCATATGGTGACCAACATTTTTGCTCATTTTCATCCATTTGCAAAACAGTGGGAAAACAGAAGGATTCTTCTCGGAAGCCAGACAGAGAAGGGGCCATGCTGCATTCAAGTTGATTGCTCAGGGCCATGGCAGATTGCTCTAGAGTCTGACTGCTCATTGGCTACTTGAGGTTCCCCACCTAGGACACCCCAACCTGGGAAGGGCTCTCCTCGTTTGCCTCCAATCTGAGCCTTGGGTGTAAGCCATAGGGAGAGAAGCAACAAGGCCTTGGCTTACAAGCTCCTGCCTCCTCAGGGTGTGTGAGGCAGAAGCACCTGATAGGCTTTCAGGGAGGGCACCAGTGGCCCAGCCTGAGTAGCTAAACAGCATCTCCATAGAAAGCACACAGTGAATTCCCTGCTCATTCACGCCCTGTGGGTCCTTTTTCTTATGTCCCTGAGAAATAGGCAGGGCCCAGTAGAAGTAGAGGTTGCAGAGGAAGAGGGTAGATGGCAGCTTTCCTGGAGTCTTTCCTTGCTGTGCCTCTGTGTTCCCATGAACTCTCAGCACACTTTCCCAGAATTCATAAGGCCCTAGGACCAGCACTGGCTGCTTGGTTGTGTGACACAGAACACACACAGACACCTATACCAAAAGTATGTTGTGTGAGTGAACTCCTAAGATGATGTGGGGCTGTTGAACAGCAAGTCACCTTAGGGTGCTACAGAACCTGAACCTGGAGCTCACATGAGGAGAGAGCTGAGCTCCAGTTTTCTGAGACAAACGAAAGAAGTCAAAGCCACTCTCTTGACAAAAGATGGTGGTGGCCAAGTGAGGAAGGCAGAGGGTACCTGAGGGATGAGTAAAGGGATAGAAGGGGCTTGTTGACACACAGGAGAGGCACAAGAGAGGCTCTGTTAGAGTGCCTGGGAATACATGTGGGAAAGCTATGTTTTCCAACGTCTTTCTTCTAGAGCAGTTCTCAACCTGTGGATGGCATCCCTTGGGGGTGAGGGGGGCAGTCAAACAATCCTTTCACAGGGGCCACCTAAGACCATAGGAAAATGCAGACGTTTACATTACAATTCATAATAATAAAAAATTACAGTTATAAAACAGCAACGGAAATAATTTTATGTTTGGGGGCCACCACAACATGAGGGACCGTATTAAAGGGTCACAGCATTAGGAAGGTAGAGAAACACTGGCTGAGAACAAACTAGAGATGCTAAGACTACTATAGAATGTGCTCTAGAAGTTCTGCATATCAAAGACTGAGGAAAATGCAGTTGAAAGGAACAGATACTGTATCCCAGGAAGGGCAAGAAAGATCAAGAAAACTGCCAAACACAGACGCTGGACACTTTCCAAGGTCAGTGTCACAACCATGTGAGCCACCAACAGTAAACCAGTGACTCTAGAAGCTGCAGGTAACTGCAGGCAGAGAATGTGACCAAAGTACACACTTTGGAGAAAACTAAAGTGTATTCACTTCATGTGAATGTAGAAGGGACAGAGCATTTGATTCATGGGGCAATTAATTGACAATTTTCAAAAAATGAAATCATGGTCTGGAGAGATGGCTCAGAGGATAAAAACACTGTTTCTGTTTTCCAAAGGACTCAAGTTCGGCTCCCAGTACCCACATCAGGTGATTCCCAACTGCTTGTAAATCCAGATCCACGGATCTGATGCCCTCTTCTGGCCTCTGTGGGTATCTATATGCTCTTGGTGCGCAGATACCTGCACAGGTAGGAACTCAAGACAGGAACTGATTTAGAGACCATGGGGCAGTATTGCTTACTGGCTTGTTCACCATGATTTAATTTAATTAGTTTTCTTCTAGCATCCAGGATTACCAGCCCGGGGGTGGTACTGGGACCTCCCACAACAATTGTCAATCAAGAAAATTCCCAAGGGCATACTCAAAAGCTCCTCTGATGAGACAATTCCTTAACTGAGCCTCTCTCATCCTAGATGATTCCAATTTGAATGAAGTTGAAGGGGGAAAAAAATCTGATCCAACCAGCATAATTGGAGTTTGTTTGTTTGTTTGTTTGTTTGTTTGTTTGTTTGTTTTTGAAGCATGTAGCCCAAGTTATTCTCAGACTCATAGCCCTTTGGCTTTAGGCTCTAGGCTCCATTCTTGCTTGGGTTCATAGTAACACTCCTGGGAAAATGACAGAAGGCGTCATTCTCAAGGAAACAAAAAGATGGTGATAGCATGCTGGAGGGCAAGCTGGCAGCATGGCTTGGAAGTGTTGCCCTGTGCAGTCTCTGATCCTGTAGCTCCATTTCTGGGGATTTTGAAGGAGGGAAACAAACCAAGACACGAGCAGACAACAATGAGCTCACTGACTTCGGCACAGTATGATTTACAGTATCAAAAGCCAGGACATTTGTCTGACCCTGGGTGGAGTGGGTAGCTAACAGCTGTGGGTGATTCCACTGCCTATCCCTCAGAGACGCCGTGAAAACTCAGAGGAGGAAATCCGCAGCCGGGTGCACAGCACTCGCTCTGTTCTGTCATTGGCATTGTGGTGAGGTCGCTGCTTAGACGTCCCATGAAATATCGAGGGCCATTAAGAAAAATATTGGAGAAAAGCATGTATTCACCTGGGGAAATTTGAGATATAGTAGATGTGGAAAAAGCCTGCTACAAAACAACAATTGCAGGGAAATCCCATTTTTGAAAGGAAAAGTATACACGACTTTGTATAATAAGCATTCCGGAAGGAAATACACAAAATGTTAATAGCACTTATCTGTGGGTTCTGGGAATATACAGTAATTCTTTCATTCATAATTCTCTGCATTTTGCTATTCACCTACAATGATTACATATTTCTAGGGCAATAAAAAATAAAATATTTTAACTACAAAGACTGCCTAGATATGGGGGGTGGGGGGAAGCCCTGTCACAGTAAAGGTAAGCAAGCACCCCAAGAGGCACAGAGCCCAACTTCAGTACCAAGAAATACCCATTTGTGTAACAATAGAATGGGGTTAGAGATTAGAACATTAAAATGGTGAGTGTGGTGCCAGAAACTCTTAGGAAAGTGAAGCTTTGCCCTGCACCTTGCCCTTGACAGGGTCCTGATCCCCAGCACCCCTGTTCCTGGGCCACAGTCAAGAGTATAAATCCAGCTGGAGGTCATGACCCCTGCATGGTCCTACAAATCTCCAACTAAATTTCCCAAGGCCACTGTGCCTGTGCTTTTCTGTGTTACAGGCAACTTCACAGTAAGAAAGCTGCTCACAGACCAGAAGATGGTCAGGTAAGCAGGGGCATCCAACCTTCAGGTATTACAAAACAGCAATGTCATCTGCGAAGATCACACCCAAGACATGGACCGTTCAACTGTAATCTGAGATGCAGGGAAGGAAACGTGGCCCATAGACCAGGACTGAAGCCCACGCTGGCCATGCTCAGGCACAGGGCTTGCAGGCCAGAATTTCCAGCCTGGCTTCCAGGAGGAGCACGGCTCACCCATTGTTCCAATAGTCAGGTACGTGGTTTGTTTATATGTCTGTGCATGTTAGGCATTTATAACTTTACATATGTGGGTTGCTGCATGGGCATCCTCACAGGCTCTCACACTGGGCTCCTATTGTCGGAGATGGGTCTGGGGATGAGGCTGTCAGAGCTCTGTTACTATAAATGACGATGTGTGATTTTCATTACTTTGTTGCAGATGGTCTTTTCATTACAGAAGTCAGAAACAAGAAAATAATTGCTGAAGTGACAGATTTACCTTTAAAGTGAGGTCTGTGACCACCTGCCCCTGCCTCCTAACACACATATGCACAGGAATGTGTATAAATGCATGCACACATACATATACACATATTTGTACATGCATGTATATGCACACACATAAACACACAGACACACATAAACACACATATACACACATATACACATGCATGCACACAGATATACACACAGGTACATATCCATATACACATATGCATGATTGCCCAAACACACACATGCATGCACAATCAGATACAGACAAACACACATGTGCATATGTACACACATGTACATATACCAAACACACACTATTTTCCATCAGCTCCCAGCTCAGGCAACAAGTTGCTAAGTTGTGAACACCAGTGTCCTCAGTATTCCTCTGTCCCTGTTCTGACAGTGGTACCTATGAATATAAAGGTGCTAACCTTTCCAAATTTGTATGCATCTCTCTATCCCAGATCCTAGGATCCTTGATTATGAAATCCCTGTCTAGGGCTTTACAGCAGAGCCTGCACGTATGCTCCGGAGAGCCTTTCTGTGGACTCTAGGTTGTGAATTCCCATGATGGAGTGACCACCACTGATTAGCAGTCTAAGGGGATGGTGCCATTCAGTAGGTGCCCCCTTTCCAGGCCAACCCCTCTTCCTCAACCCCATGCATGTGTCTGTAGTGTGTGTGTGTTGGTGTGTATCTGTGTATCCATGTGCACAGACACAAGAAGAAATGAGACACCAACCATCACAGGTCCTCATTGGCACACTCAGTACTTTCTAGCTAACTGGTTGGTCTATACAACGCTCCTTGAGAAGACTTGCTAAGGGGGTTGGATTCTAGTGATTCAGCAACACCAGCTAGGCAGGCACAGGTGCTAGGAGACACAAATGCACTCAAGGACGTGGACCTCAGGTCTAAGCAGAAGGTGTTCCATGTATGCGAGATGAATGTGTGTGTTCTTTAACCTTGAGATAAAATGAAGCAGCTTCATTTGAAAGCCCCATGAGCAGCCTGTCTCATGTAGCTCCTTCTGCACTGAGCTCCCGCCTCTGGCTTCCATTGCTTAGGTTTCAACCTGGAAAGGATCCAGGAGTCCATCAGCTTGGTGGAGAAAGCCACTTTGGTGTAGCACATCCTTTAATTCTTGGTGTGGGAAGCAAGGCTTGTGGCATAAGCTGCAGAGATGGAAATTGAGAGAGGCTGTGAGAAGCCAGCTACATGCCAATGTGACCATGGCTGGCAGCGCTTGCTGGGAGGCAATCCTTGCCCGGCAGAGCCCAGATCCACTGATGTGCTGAAAAAGCTCAGGGTACATGTGACCTTGTTGTCTCCACCGTCAACTTGGGAGCTCTTGAATATCTAATGAATGCGCTTTAATATGTGATTTCATTTCATGATTAAAAATGAAATCACAATGAAATGGTTCAGTACTAGAAAGCTTTCCTGGCAGGCTCAAGGCCCTGGGTCCAATCCTTGGTATTATAAATATATAAAATAGAATAGAATTCAATAAAATAAAAAGATCATTCTGAGAAGGGGCTCCCAAGGCCAGGCTGAAGTCCAAAGGGTCTGTGGCCAAGACATCAGGGCTTGCCCTGCAGGGATGAGAGCTTGGTGCCCATCCGTCAGTTGCTTCAGGCTGCAAATTGGTCAGCATAAACTGATCTGAGGGAACCCATCCTCATTCCATGCATCCCAGCTTCCTAAATTTAAGTGGCAAGTTCAACCTTGTTCCAGGACTCAGTGCCAGGAGCTCTGGGTGGAAGAAGGCTGTGGAAAGGAGCCAACCACAACACACAGCCTTTGGACAGGAGAACATGGAGAAAGCGCAGAAAATAAGCAAGGGGCCTGTTCTGGTGGCAACTTTGGCTGGTGCACGGAAGCGCCAGCTTTCAGATGCTCAGGGTCACACGGAAGCAAAGATCCGGGTCTATTTGTTTGAGAGCCAAGGATATGGAGAGAATGAGCCAGGATCATAATTCCGGCTGGCACCATGGGGTAATGACCCAGAACGGGTTTGTTTTCACAGTTAAAGCCCAAGGCAGACAACTGGGATACGGCTGCATACAGTAGAAGCTGAGTTGGCCCTCTGTATGTAGCTCCAAAGCAAAGACACCAGCAAGCTAAGGACATGGGTAGCTTATGCAGAGATTACTTAAGAGTGGCCCAGGCTGTCAGTTGCCATAGAAGGAAGAGATGAGGGCATTGTATCACTGGAGAAGACCAGAACACACCTGTTTGGCAGATCTTCCAAGAACTTCCCAAGCCAGAGTTCATCCTATGGCATTCCCAATACACTGTTCCACATAGGAAAACCTGTGTTCCCGCTGTCCTGAAATATCAAGCTGTGGTATCGCGTGCCTGGCCCCTGCTGGGGGAGCGGGTGTGGCACTAGAAGTAAGTTTTAAGAAAAGCAGTGAGGGGTTAAGACTCCAGCTCATGGGTAGAAGACATGTTTGATTCAACTCCTGGTAAGCACATGCATGCACGAACACACACACACACACACACACGCACGCACGCACACACACCAACCACCACAAATACATCAATAGGTATTTCAACCAAAGAAGCAAACTTGATAGAAAAAAAAAAACAGAGATTATACCTTTGCAATGAATAAACCCAGCCCAGCTTTTCCCAGCTCAGAAGCCTATTGCAGAAGTCAAGGGAGTGTAGAGACAGTGCTCTGCTAATGGCATCAAGGCCTGTATAGGAATGACCCTGTGACTGCAAGCAACTACAAGAGATGAATGGGGGACAAACAACTATCTGGTGATATTGGAGTGTGTGGTAGAAAGAGAAGCATGGGGTGAGCTCTCTGCAGTGTCACTCTTCTGGCCACCTGATTATTTACCAATTGACAGTATTGGATGTGGAGTCAACAGAGAGAGTGGCAGCCTAGGAAAGTCTCAGGAAGACAAGTCAGCAAGAAGACAAGATTAGAGTACAGTCCAGCCAGAAAACGAGGGGCCAAAATTCTAGTACAGCTGCCCAGAGAAGGACGCTGGGCCCCGGTGCCTGGTTTCCCTCGGGCCTTTGTGGATGCTGAGCTTCCCAGACACAGGATGAGGAGGGAAGAAACCAAGAGGCAAGCAGCTGCTAAGAGGCTTAAAAGCTAAGCAGGGATTTTGGCAGTCTCTCAGCCCTGGGGAGAGCAATCTGGAAGTTCAGAACCCACTGAGGTGGAGCCCAGGAAGCATGCAGGCGCCCTGCTGGGATCCTGAATGATCACAACTCTGAGAGCAAGGACAAACCCAGAATAAGTCACATCTTCCAAAGCCCAAAGCCAACTCTGTACAGGGTCAAGGGTTATCTTCCACGAGCCATCTCTTCAAGGGACAGTGGGAATGGAATCCACACAGTACTACTGGATTTTTACATGAGAGATTTGTCTAAATGTCTAAATGACTAAAATGTCAAGCATGGCACTTGATAGAACTAAATCATCAAAGTCGAGGGAAAGCGATTACAGGAACAGTTTCACTGGTGACCCAGGTGTTGCTGAGAAAGAACCTGTTCCTTCAGATAAATACAGGAAGTGTGCTTAGCAAGTAGATGGAAGGGAACAGCACCAGAGAAGAGGGTCCGTGAGCAGGATTGGAATGACAGTTTGATATCCACCTCAGTACCCCATCAATGACAACAGAAAGGAGGGTTCCTAAAGTGGGAAGTAGACCCCAGGAAATTGGAGGAAACCGGAAAACAACAGGGGAGACACTTGGGACATGGTAAAATGCCAAATACACATCCATAAACACTAAGATGAAAGTGCCATTGGAAGCCACATCAGTAGAGAATATTCTATCTGACAGAACATCTAGATGTTGTACAAACCCAGATGAAGAACCTCTGAGTCCTCTGTCCTGCCTGGTGTCCCCCTTGGGGGTAGTGGTGAAAAAGCACAAAATCAATGACTCAGACTCCAGGAGCAGATGAGAATGCAGCAGCAAACTTGATTATTAATTCTTGAGGCTCGTCTTTATACCCTTCACCCGCATCTCATTGGTCCCAGGCAAGCATGCCCTCCATGTGGCAGTTCTCAATTGGCTGGCATTGTCTGCATCAGCAATCTCTAGGCTCTCACGCAGGCTTTCAGTTTGTCCCACATTCAGAAGTTACCTTCGTGGCTGTACAGCCCCACTTGCTATTTACTGCCTACCATTTATGCAGAAGCAGCCACTGCCTTGTCAGTGAGGCCTGCCATTCCTCCTAAAAAGAACAAATGCAGAAACTGCTTCAGTTGAAAACCACTGAAAAGGAGAGAGGGAGAGAGAGAGAGAGAGAGAGAGAGAGAGAGAGAGAGAGAGAGAGAGAGAGAGAGAGAGAGAGAGAGATCTGGAAAGCAGAAGTAATCACAGATTAAACACACACATGTACACATTGCACAGACACATCAAAACATGTGCACACATATGTACATACATGCACATACGCAAATATACATACATGCACAGGCACATACACACATGCACATGAATGTGCATACATGCACTGACACACACACATTACAGGTATGTACAAATGTATATGAATATGCACATGTGCACACATATACCCACATATGCAAATAGATGCCAATGTCTAAACTTCCTGCTGCACAAACGTGAGGGCCTGAATTCAAATCTCAGCACCCATTTAAAAGCTATGCATGGAAAGCATTCATCTATAATAGAAGGCAAGGGTAGGAGAATCCTGGGGCGGGGGGGGGGGGGGGGCGGGGTTGGTGGCCAGCCAGTCTAGCTGAAACAGTGAGATCCAGGTTCAATGGGCCTGAATTTTAAAATAATAATAATAATAGATTTAATAACAACAATAATAAACAATAGCAGCATGCAAAAGAGATTGAGGAAGATACCACAACATCAATCTCTGACCACGACATATATACACTGAAGCAAGTGCATCTGAATGTGTATGTACACACACACACACACAAGTACGTATTTATCATATACATACACACCAATCTTTTTTATTACAAGAAAAAGAGAGAGAAACAGATGTACTAAAAGAGATAGAGACAGAGATGAAGACAAAGCAGAGAAGACAGAGTAGGGAAGAGCAGAGAAAATTAATTATTCAGGGAAGAAGAAAGTAATTCTAAGCTAACTCACAATAACACAATAAGAACCACAGGCCAGAAAAAGTAAATGTGGGCCTGAGCCTGATGGAGAGATGGTTGTTCGAAGCAGCCATGCTATCTGAGTGAAATTAAAATGTAAAGGAACAATGTCAGACCTAAAGTACTTTAAGCCCATTGAATGGAGAAATGGAAGAGAACTCTTATGAAGTTCACTCCAAAGAAACAATAATATGCAAGTGAACCAGACTGGGGTGGAGCCAGCAATAATCACAAATTTAACTACTAAATTAAAGTAGAACACACAACTAGTACACTAACAGAGTAAAGAAAAATGGTAATAAAATTACTTGATATCACAACAAGAAAATAAAAGCCAGAGAATAAAAAGCATATTTTATATAATTCTTTATATATAGGGTTATATTAAATATAAATGGAACAAATATTACATCTAAAAGGCTAATGGTGAATGTTGTCTTTTTATGCTTACTCTTTGATACAAAAATCTCATTATGCAACCAAGGCTGGCTTCAAACTCATGAACCTCCTGCCACAGCCTCTTGAGTATTTGAATTACAAATGTGTTCCATCATACCTGGCTCTAATACTGTCTTTTAAAAAGATTTATTTTATTTTATGTGTATGTGTGTTTTGGCTCCCATTGTATATGTGTGACACAGACACATCTGGTACCAAAGAAGTCCAGAAAAAGTCATCAGATCCACTGCAACTGGAATTATAGATGATTTTAAGTGGTTTTGTGGTTGCTGGGAATTAGACCACGGTACTCTGTAAGAAAGAAAGTGTTGTTAACTGATGAACCATCTCTCTACAACACTACCTCATGCATCGTCCTTTAAATTAACTATTAAAATCTTAACTGCATGACTTTTACCCATATGCTAACTGATGCTTGTCTTAGTGAGAACAAAACTGAAGGCCAGAAAGATAGCACAAACCTGATTTCATATTCAGAATTCATGTAAAAGGAGAAGGAGAGAACTGTCTCTACAAAGTTGTTCTCTGATATCCACATCTGGGCTATGGTACACACATGCCCACTCACACATAAACACACTTAACATATTTTTGTAAATGTGTAAAGACCCAAAGTCGCCAAAGTAGTACTGATTTCAAATTATACTGAAGAGCCATATTAACATGAACAGACTTGACAGTTAAGGAAATGGAGTAGAATAGAAGACCCAGAGTTAGATTTCAGCCATGTGACTTTTGACAAAGATCTCAAGAGCATCCAATAGAGAAATCAGCCTCACAACAAATAGTGCTGGGAAAACTGGATATCCACATATAGATAAATGACATTGGATCTATAGCTCTCATCTCATTTATTTACTCAAGTAAATTAGAAACTGATTAAAGACCTTGGTATAAGATCAGGAACTCTAAGGCAAAGCACGCCAAGACATGGGCATAAGCAAGGAATTTCTGCAAAACCTGTAGGAATCAATAAATGATACCAAGAACTGATAGGTGAGATTATATAAAATTAATAAGATTTCACAATAGGTAACTACTAAGGGAAGAGATAGCCACATAATGAGAAAAACATATTTGCTACTTGTACATCTGACAGAGGATTAGTACCCGACACATAATAAAGAACCCAAAAGACCAAATGTCCTAAAACCCCACAACCAGTCAATACATGGGTCAATGAACAGACACGTTCTTTAAAAGTGATAGACAAATGGCCAATAAAGATAAGGAAAAATGCTCAATATCCTTGACTGACAGTCATGAGAGTTACAAGAGCTTTGAGATTCTATGTCAATCCACGAGGAAGGTTATCATTAAGCAACAAACAACAACCAAGGCTGGAGAGGATGTGAGGAGAAGGAGTCTTTCAGCATTGCTGAGGAGAATGCAAACAGATCCAGTCAGTGTGGAAGTCAGTGTAGAGGTTCCAAAACAAAACCAAAGAAAACTATAACCAGGTCTAGCATATGACCCAGCTGGACCACTCCAAAAGTATATGTCTGAAGGATCCAACATTCCACAGAGGTCCTTGTAAATCCATGCTAAAATCATCACTGTTCACAGTTGCCAAGTCATGGAATCTGCCAAGCTGTCTTGTCAACACACGGACACATAAGGAAAATATGAAACATATACTAAGTACGATGTTTTTCCGCCATAAAGAAGAGTCGAACAATGTCATCTGCTACAAATGGATGTAACTGGGTATCATGAATTAAATAAAATAAGCCGGCCTCAGAAAGGAAAGATTAATATTTGTCATTTGTGGTTCCTAGATGATACATTTGCATGTGTGTTCACATGAACACATGCAGCACAGACACACAAATTATATATATATATATGAGAGAGAGAGAGAGAGAAGATACCAGGGGAAGGAGGGTAACCAACAGGGTCAGGAGATAGTGGGAGGGAGACTAACAGGGAGGGAGTGGAAGCAGAAGACTACCCAGAGGAGCAAGGGGAAGGTGTTCTAGGTGAATATGGTATGATTTTGTGGTATGTTTAGTTATAAAATTCTCTATGAAGCCTGTTATTATGTGAAATGAATATATACTAATAAAAGAAGAAAATAAGATTTGTCAGAATTTTCAAACACCTATAAAGAATCCACAGACTTGAATGTACATATACATGTAGCCCAGAAATGTGAAAGGCCTGAAAAGTTATGATCTAAGCCCAAATTACGCAAATGTTTTAATCTTCGTGTAGAGGTTTTAATGGTACAAAATGTATTAAGGATTAAAAACAAATTCTATTTATGTCAGCAGCATCGATCACCCTAAACTAAACTTAAGCTTTTAAAGATTTTTATTGACTCATTTATAAACTAACAACAACAAATCTGTCACATGTCAACGTAAGTAAGATCATCTAAGAGGAATAATTATGTCTTCTAATACAAGCTTGGGAAAATGGCAGCAATGTTCCACATTCTTTAAATTTCTCTAATATTTGACTTAATTCAAGACAGTTGGGTGCTCAGATTCACAGCTGCTTTCAATCTTTCGTGAATCATTTTTGCTGAAGTATATAAAGTCCAACTCCATACAGACATGTAGTTGAGAAAGGCAAAGGGTTTTCATGTCTCTGTCAGGTAACTGGGCATGCTTCTCTTCTGTCCATACTAGACCAAAATCTGGCAGATGAAGTTTCTGGACTGTAACAGTATGACCTGCACCCAGCAGAGTGTGTATATTAGTACCCAGTAGTCGCTCCTGAATGAGCTCCACAGACCCTGTTCAGGTGCTTCATGAAGGTGGGTCTCATGTAGGAAAGCTATTTGTGCTCAGTCAAACTAGGGCAGACTTTGACTTGGACCCTGAGCTCAAGTCAAGAGACAGGTTGTACCTTTTAAATGTGTGTGTGGCTCACATTCAACACAGTGCCCTCCAGACCTAAGTGGGATGAGCCTGGGAAAAGTCAATTCAAAATGGGCCACATGATGGGCTAATAAAATGGAAGACAAAGAAAGGGGGAGGGGGTCATGATGGCTTCTTACTATTTCAAAGTCAGGAAAGCAAAGAAAATGAAAAACAGAGTAAACAAGAGAGGAGCAAAGAAACCTCCAAGAGAAGCCAACCCAAAAACATCTCCCAGAAAGCATCTCACTAAGCGCTAAGCAGAAACTCACCAAAGGTGGCAGCAAGAGAAGGGAAGAGAAGGTGAGAAGGCAGGGGCTTCCCAAAGGCTCTAAAGAGACAGTCCTGAAAGATCCACTCCAAAGGTGCCCAGCTAGAATGGCTAGGAGGCCATTTTCAAAGAAATAAAAGTTCCTTTCCCCCACGTTAAATAACAAATTGGTCATTCTGACTCACAACGCTCCATGGGTGAGTTTTGTAGCATGCAATGGTTAATCAGCCAGAGACTAGATAACCAAGTTGTGTAGATCTTTGCAAGGCTAGCACGTCTTTATGCATTATTTTGTAGTAGTCACCAGTATCTCTACCTATGTCATCATTAAAAAAAAAAGTACTAGGATCCCAACAAGTTAGTAGTTTGTGGGAACAATTTATGTGAGCAAATTCCAATATAAATAAACTTTAATTTGGCTTAAATCTTTGTGTTATGTCACTGGCAAGAAAAAATAGTCTTAGTGTTTTATTTTTGGTTTTGTTTCATTGAATGGCAGGCTGATTTGATTTATTTTTTCCACACAAAAATGTGAGTCTGGAACCTGTGCTCATCCCTTGCAGAAGCTGGGAAGCCCTATCTGCCTTCCTTTCCCATCACCACCCACACAGAGGAAACTCTCCTGTCTGCTTGGAGAAAACTCCCGGCTAACACGTCTGTGGTCCTCATCTCTGTTTCTAGCAACCCACCTAAGAGTGCTGCCCAGGGGCTTAGCTTTCGACCATATATGGACACAATTCCATAGGTTTGTCTCAAAGCACACACACACACACACACACACACACACACACACACCTGCCAGTTCAGTTGTTTCATTAAGTAAGGTAAAGATTTAAATTTATGGGAAAATGTGGAAGTTGAGATCTCAGTCACAAAGTGGTTAGCTTTTCTTGTTGATAGATTGATTAGTTGTTTAATTGATCTATTATAATAGGGTCTCATTGTCTAACCCAGGATGACCTGGTAGGCACTGTGTTGTCCAGGCTAGGCTCAGACCCTCATCAATCCTCCTAGCCTCTAGTACTAGGATTACAAGTTTGTATCACCCCAGCTCCTGGAAAGCACTTCGCTATGAGGTAGTCACAGGCAGGGTGAGAATACACAGCAGAGCACGTTTTGGCATTGTATCCACCCACACCAAACAGCAGCTTAGATGCCTTTACTTTGGGTTTTAGGAGTAAAATTGTTTTATAGAATTTGAAAGTTAGGAAGTATAAGTGGTCCCATTTACAAATGTAAACCCTGAAATCATTGTAGCAGAAGCAGAAAGTGAAATTAATACTATTCAATATTCGTTCATCATAAAAATCCAACAAATCGAAAGGAGCTTCTTTAGATAAAGAGTGCACACACATACAGGGCAAAGATGGTGGTTGCTGATGAACTATTGAAACCTGACACCTGAGGTGAGAAAAAAGACAAAAATCATTTACTACTGTCATTATCATCACAGTGGCGAACTAGATACCCTAGACATTCTGACAATGCAAGAAAAAGAAAGATATTCATGTTAGGAAGAAAAAACTCCCAACCACGTTGTGAGGAATATGATATACATAATTAGATTTGATAATTCAATTTGTCAAAGACTCAGAATTAGTGTATAAAATCAAAACTGTATTCTATACATTAGAAACAACTTAAAAATTAATTTCTGTGGATACTAGTTGGAGTAGCATGAAAATCTACTGATAGACTTGTAATATACATGGAAATCAGCATAGCATCCTACAGAGAGGCAATAAGAAATGGGAGAGGGAGACACCCAGGCCACTGCTCAGTGGTGTAAGCCTTCCAGACTTTGCAGAGCTGATGAAGTCTGAGTCTCCAACTCAAGAGGGTTTTGTACAAGAACTTGACAAACCATTTTGATATTTATAGGAAAATATGAAAGAAGCTCTGGAAAGTCAGAAGATCAAATCTTTAATAAGGTAGACACCCAAAGAATGAACTCAGCTGTGCAGAATCACAAATGCCTAGCTGTGTGTCCTATGCCTACTTGTGTGTGCATATGTGCCCCTATACTTGTATGTTAAAGGTAACACCAGCTAGAGGTGGAATAAGGACAGCCATTGCAGAAACGCAATGCTGTACAATGAGAGAAATGCCTATGGGGAAAACGAAGCTTACCACTGAGCTCCCACCACAGACAAAGTTCATTGTCAGATGGACTTAGGCAAGTCCTTCTTGCTTAATAAAAGCATCTTAACAATAATGTGGGCTATTTGTGATTGAGACCCATAATCCCATTACTTAGGAGGCTGAGGCAGAAGGCTGGCCATGAGTTCAATGTTTTTAAGAAGACAAGCTTACAGAAGTGGAAGAGAGTTTTGAGCACCCAAGGACTGGGGCATCAGGGTTTCATTCAAGTGGAGTTTGTAAGCAGAAACACTTACCTGTGACAATGGATGCCAGAACAGTGCTTCCCTTACCAGGACAGGGAGTAGACAGGACCACAAGGAAGGAAACAGAGAAACCCAACAAAATCAAGTCTTGTGAGCACCAGCATGGGTGAACTTCTTGGTTGAAACTTTGGGGGAAATGTCTTCATCTTTCCACACTTGAAGAAAAAGGTGCAGAGAGCAGGAGAGAGGCATGTCAGGCACCCACGTTGGCAGTGCCCTGATACACACAGAGGCCTCAGAGACATACTGTGCTCACTGAAGCTGAGGAGGGGAGGTGGCATTGCTGCCTGAGACCGTGTAGTTCTAAGATAGAAGCTTGGAACGCAGTAAAGGTAAAGGAACTGATAGGATGAGCTCATGCAGGGACACCAATTCCATGTTACTCATCTTAGTAGACGGGATGGAATTTCTTGCTGATGGGCTAGTATTGGGATGCACACCTATTTGGGTCATTGAGAACACATGGTTTGTTTCCTGTTTAATAATAAAAACTCTTGATTTTTGCCTAAGTTATGAAGAGGAGATTTTTCCCTCACACGGTTAATAGATAGATTGTGACATCCAAGTTTATGCTATTTCATGTTTGGTCCACCTTTTGTGATTGATGCACACTGGTTCTGGGTTGACTTATGTCTCCCCTTGCTGCCATTATGGTTATGAATATTTCTCTTCAGCATAGAATTTAAGGAGATGTATAATTGAAAACTATGAGTTCAATTTTTACAAATCAATTAAAAGATTCCATACAAAGAGTTCTCCAGTCCCTTCCTGCCGTACTCTCTGATCGGATCAGAAGTATGTGAATGACTGTGCTGGCTGCCTACAGGGTTTTAAGCTATTCTGGCAGCAATTGAGGCAGAGGTTGTAGCAGTTCAGCAAAGTGAAATTCTTTCTCCCTCAGAGTTGGAGATACCCTGTTCTCTTTCTGCCCCCCTTGTTCAGAGAAGCTTGGATGTTGAGATGAAATAAAAATGAAATCTATACCACATCAGTTAACACCTGAGCCAAATTCCTCCTGAATAAAGACAACAGTTCTCCATGCCTGCTATCTATTTTGATTCTCTCTCTCTCTCTCTCTCTCTCTCTCTCTCTCTCTCTCTCTCTCTCTCTCTCTCTCTGTGTGTGTGTGTGTGTGTGTGTGTGTGGTGTGTATGTGTGTGTGTGTGTGTGTGTGTGTGTGTGTCTGTGTGCGTGTATGTGTTCAAGTCCATGTGCATAGGCCTAAAGATAGTCCACCCTATTCTGGAGACAAGTTTCTCATTGGCTTAGAATTCACCAAGTGCCACTAGGTTAACTGCCAATCACTCCTTTGATTGTACCTTCTCCACACAGGAATTTTAAGTACATGCCACCACACTGAGCATTGTTTCATGGGCTCTGCTGGCAGAACTCAGGTCTCCATGCCTGTGACATGAGCACTTTCCCAACTGGACTATCTCCCAGTCCTGACTTACTAAAAATACTTATTTCAGATATAGCCCCAAACTACTGGCCCACCAAATATTTATCCATGTTATTTTCCCCATGACTAAAAGATATTTGATGAAAGGAAAATTTGTAGCCCCACCCCCACCCCCCAAAAAAAAAACAACCCTCTCACCTAGGACTCTTGAAAACCTGGAGAAAATGAGCAAAGGCATTTTTCATCAATAAGCAGCTCTGCCTGGGGGGCCTGGGGGGGGGGCTACAAGAGAAGGGCAGGAGTGGGGCATCTCTTGAATCCAATCTTGCCTGCTCAAGGAGAGACCTAAAGGTCAAGACCACTGTCCCATGGGGCCGCCAGCAGCTCTGCAGTGAGGCCAACATGGGCTTCTGCCATTAGCCTCTGCAGGGCTGTACTTGAGCTGTCTTTTGTTCTGAGGGGTTTATGTCCCCCATAATAGACTGTGTTGACTTCAAAGCAGCCTGGTTGCTTGTGGGGTGATAGGCTAGGAGAATGGGGCTCATTAACAAGCAAGCTTTTCAAATGGAAATTGGCCTGTCTTTATGGAGGGTGACTGGAGAGCCCTTCATAGAATTAACACTGCTATCTCTTTTCTCTCTAGGACTCTTGGTCCTTGCATGATGTTGAATGGAGAGGAGGAGGAGAGAGGAGGAGGAGGAGGAGGGGAATGAAGGGGGATTCACATTGACTCTGTCCCTTGCATAATCTCAGAATGGCTTAGTTTTAGATGCTCAGAGACTACAGGGTGTCAAAGAGTTAGGTACCCCTACCAATGGCCCTAGAGAATAGTGAAATGACGCAACACCCCTGGGTGTCCATGCTTAGTCATTTTGTTCCAGGGTCTACATGGTCACACAGTGCTACAGAGGACCCTCCAGGACAAAGTATTCCACAGTCTCTTATTTGCTATTTGGTGTATTCTGTGTTTTGTTCATTGGCTCTAATATCCATAACAAAATACTCTAGACAGTGTGCAGTGTAATATCAGCAAGTCCCACTGCTTTAGGCCCATGAGGATGCAACACTTGGTAGTGGAAAAAATACTGCTCAGCTAATTATTATATGGGAAGCCAAAGAAAACCAGGAAGACCTAGGGTACCATAACTGCCTTCTGGGGTACACCTCTAATGACATAAAGACCTCCTATAAGGTCCTGCGTCTTGATGGTTCCTTTATTTCAACAGAGCCACCGTGGAGATCAAGTCTGAACATGTGGACCTTTGATGGGCACTTATGTGTGTCACAGCAATTCCCCACTCCGGAGTAGTGGTTAACCATCATCCAGGCACTACAGAGTCAGGGAGTTCTAGTGAGTCCGCTGTGGGGATCCTGGAGATTCAGTTTGTTCTGATTGGCCTCCTGGGTGACAACAGCTTTGTGAGCAGCATGACCTTGACATGTTTTCGAGCCTCCCTGGGATTACACAGAGCTCCAGTTCCCACATCTGGGTCCCTAAGGAATCGGTCTCCACAGAGAAATCCTACAGCACTCGAGGGGCTGATAGCAGGACAAGGACATCACACACCCACTAAGTGGAGCTGCAAGGGAATGATGGGCTCGCTGGAGAAGCGTAATGGGGACTGAGAGACATTTCAGGGCAGGGAAACAGCATTTAATGCCCGGAGGGAAATACCTGTGGCAGCACAGGATGTATTACTGGCTTGGCACAACATGGCAAGGCCCAGCCCTTCTCAACCTGGGATATGCATTAATGGACCCGAAATGTTGAATGCAAATATTGACTCTGACTCCTCAAAAGCCTTTCGTTATTTGTTTTGAATAATGTGATACTCGAGTAAATTAATGCTAAGGCATCTCTCTGTGCCAAATCAATGCCTCTCAGTGGGGACTCGGTCCATCTTCCCAGGCAAGCACTCCTCTCAGTAGGCAGTCCCTCTCTGCAGAATGCCATTAAGTTAATCTCAAAAAGAACCAGTAAAGGTATATGGAGCAGGCAGTAATAGCATGGAAAATATCCAAAATTACTAGACCCAGCCACAGAACTTGGAAGCCATTTTCATGCACTAATAATTTGTAGTCTGCATATTGAAGGCAACTGTCAGCTGACTCCACTCCTTGCCTGAGCATCCGGGTAATTAAAAACACCCTGCTAGTTGTCTACATTCCAACACTGGGGAGCAAGTCCTCCCCCACCCCCACCCCCTCGCCCCTTTCCTTGGGAAATGCCATTTGCAGACTGTTATCCAAAGCAACACTGGAGTCCTATGTCACAAAGATGGCTTTGGTGGCCTTGTTTCCCTTCTCGAGTAGCAGGTGAATTTGCTCACCAGGCCAGGGAGCCAAGCAGAGATGCTGTGGGGGCCTCCGGGAAATCGCTTTGTTTTAGATGAATCACTGCACTAGGAATTGGCTAATAGGGACAATTTGGGATGAACCACGGGAAATTAAACATCTGACGACAGGAGGCCCTACCAAAATATATCATATGCTTTTGTTTAGAGGGGAAATTAAAAAAACATGGGCAGGGAAAAAAAAATCTGTCAAACAACATTTTTGACTTCTAAGACCAGGTAAAAAGATGACAACGTATTTGAAGTTCCTATGAACCTTGTGTGCCAGAACACTTCCTGCTGCTCCGTGGCTTTCCAGGAGGAATTACCTCTTTCCACTCCAATTTCATCCCCAACAGCCACTGTTTAGCCTGTTTTCATAAGCTACCTATTTCTAGAAGTCTCTGAGGAAAATAGATCAATTTAACCGGGAGAGGTTTAAAAAAAAATAAAAGTATCCTTTAACTACTCGTGAAGGCCATTATATCAGCAAACAGCCTGGGCTAGAGCCAGAGGAAGGAAGAAGACTAGGGAATGGGCCCAGACAGCAGAGACCTCTCGCTGTTAATTGGGTCTAAGATGTAACTACACACTTAGAAAAATAACCAGTCCATAGGACAGTGTGCTTGACCTTCGAAGATACCAGGAAGCTCCCGCTCCACTTCGGGGTTTCAGTAAGCTGTGGGGTTTCTGGTTCAAAGGTTCCTAGTAGTGTTCTGGCTGCAGAGAGGATGCCAGGTGACAGCAATGAGGACCCTGGCTCCCAGACTTGATGCTACTGTATGGTGAGTTTGTTTAAGGCTCCCCTCAGAGCTAGCAGGTAGATTTGGTAACTCTAGGCAATTTATCTAAAAGAACAGAATTGCTTCAGGAGGCTTTGTAGTTCCTGTCGAGGTTGCATGTCATAGTTTAGGATCAGCATCAAGAGGAAGGGGGCTCCAAAGTGAGAGTAAGGTGTGGGAGACCCAGACAAAGCTTTCCAGGTCCAATCAACCCCAAGCCTAACTCCTACCAGCCTTGCTAGCTTTCCTTCTGAGCTCATTGCTTGTTGACCTCTTAGCATAGTCCCTATCACTTCCTGGAGTCAGCTACATAGCCAGAAAGACAGTCCCACTCTGGACAGTGTTTAGACTGAAGAGCTTTTCTGAGGCTCCATTGAGATTTCTGCCTTACGGTTTATCTCTCCAGTGACTGAGGCCATATGAGGACATCAGATAGGCTCTGGTCTCCTTTGATGAATGTGCCAGTGCTGTATCCCAATCTTCCCCTCTGCAACATCCCACGAGGCTAATATTACCACCACTCTGCAATGGATGGAAGCATTAGATGACCTCCCTAAGGACACAAGCCAGACAGGTTCAAGATCAGATTGGAAAGTAGACTCTGATGCCCAACTTAACATCACTAGAATGCAGACACTTAGGGTCTGGTCCCATACCCTGTGCATGGAGCTAGATGAAATGAAGACGAGTCTGGGTACTGGGAGTGGAAGGCAAAGCTCTCTCTGCATCCGCCTTCCTGATGGTACAGATGGGCCACCACACCCTTTGAAGTCAAAGGTCTTCTTAACAAACTCTGCCCTCCACCTCCCAGAGGCTGACTCTAAACAAGAAACTGCACCCTCTTATCCCCCTTTAGGTTAAGTAGTGTGTCTAAAAAGCTCTGCCGAGTGTTACATGGGCGGGGAAGCTATTAACTCAGGATCCCCCATTAGCCCACATTTCCAAATTTGCACTCAGCAGGACCCAACAGGAATGACATTTAGTTCTGGAACATCTGGATTGAAGGGAAGGGAGGGAGGGCAGGAGAGAGTGGGGGTAGTCACGGTGAGAAATAGGGCAGAGGAAACTTCCCTAGGACTGGGGAGCCTTAAGCAGGTACAAGGTGCTCAGACTGGATAAAGGAATAGGAGGAGGATAGGCTCAAAAAGAGACAGACACAGATGTGGGAGAGCTGCCGGAGGCTGGAAAGACCTAGGACCCATGTCCCCAACTGTGCCTGTGGTAAGATGCGGACAAGCCCGGGAGTTACGCTGGACCAAAATACTCCACAGAGCTGCCACCCAGGCAGGGTGGCAGGATATGGGTAGAGCCTGCACACACCCCTGTTCCCTCCTAAAATATGACGCTATAATTGGAACCCAAGACATAAGAACGCTGCTCCCTAGTTCAAAAAGTGCCATCCAGGTGGCCAGCAAGGAAGCCTTTGGCAAACCCCATGGTACTCACTTAGCCTTAGTGGGGAACTTTCCCCAATACCCACTCAACAACTGAAGGCCAAGTACAGACCCATGGACAGAACCCAAGCTTACAGGAAAGGACCTCCAACTGAAGGTCTAGTGAGCTCCCAAGACTCCTTGTTCATGGTAAGTGTGTGAACCGAGAGCCTGGACATCCAAGCTGCCATATGCAGAAGTCCGTGCCTGGAACTGAAAGAAGGCAGGGTTGGTGACACACTAGAGTTTGTCACTTCAGTTTCTATGACCCATCTTAATAAAAGGTGGCTTTACAGAGACAATGGACAGTCACACCCTCAAAGGATTCCCCATAGACTGAGCACGGGAGAGTACTCTGGCACTGTATTTTATGCTGATGCTTGGATTTCTGTTCTGGTTACTATCTGGCAAGAGGGGAGTCTTAATTGAGGATTTGCCTCTAGCAGACTGGCCCATAGGCAAGACTGTGAAGCATTTGATTATGAATGTGGGCGGGCCAGGCCACTGTGGGTGGCCCTATCTCTAGGCAGGTGGTTATGGGCATTATAAGAAAGTAGGCTAAAAAAAAATCCCCACAGAGTACAAGGCAGTAAGCAGTGTTTCTCCCTGGCCTCTGCCTCCGTTCCTGCCTCCATGGTCCTGCCTTGAGTTCCTGCGATGGCTTCTTTCCATTATGGAGCTCTTCCTTCCTTTCCCAAATAATTTTGGGTTTTATCATGGCATCAAACAAGCAAACCAGAATGCCTTCTTATAGGACTTGACACACACACACACACACACACACACACACCACACACACGCTAACAAGGAACAGGTTTTCTTTTCTCCAGTGTTGTGCTGAGTAGAGAAGAGCATGGCTGTCTTTTATTTAATGCAATATTTTGTAACATTCAGTCCTGCTCTCCTACAGTACCTCCACTACTCTATACAGCATGAAAACAGAATGCCTGTAAATAGAAGTGGGATATATTCGGCAGAAAATGTACAGAATAGATTTTTGGATAAAAGATGGACAGATTAAGGTTAGAAGCTTTGACTTCTCTCTCCCCCTACCCCGTAGGGATGCCCCGTAGGCAGTAGAGAGGGTGTAGTAAGTACAGTAAAACTGGATTTAATCATTACTACTAATAAAGGGCCAAGGCTCTGCAGCAATTTACTGTGCTGTCGGCAAAATGAATTGCTGAGGGCACATTAACAGCTTATTAGATAACACACATACACACCCTAAGTAAATTATGATTAAAATAACTACAGTGTAAATACTGCACGAACTCCACCATAGTAACTCTTCAAAAATCTTTAAAAAGATACCTCCCCCAGCGAATCTGTTTTATTGTCTTCTACAATTTTTATCAAATTCAATAAGCATATTTCTTACACTATAAAGTGCTTTTGATTGGTCTTTTTATTTTTTTTCCAATGGGTAAATGAAAGAATGATGTCATGCGACAGCATTAAATACTATTAAACAGACCATAACTAACATGCGCTGTATAAATTATATATATGCCGACACTTTTATGCACTTTGTGAAGGATGGCTCCGTGGGTTATGCAATCTTTTCCAAAACAAGCTACACAGAATAACGTGACTGGTTATGTTTCATGGCTACAAATTGGTAACTGAATTAGCATTCATTTATTAAGTTCTCACAGGGAACCCTTCTCATTCAAATACTTGTAGATTATAATTTATTTTTATCTGAGGCATAATTTTTCACATGGCATTTTTGCCAAAATCAATATAACAGGAGCCAAACCCTGCTCCCCACTCCCCATTTATCCCTCCTCTTCTTGGCTGCATACCTCCATGTGTCTTTTCCAGCTGGGAAGGTAAATAAATGAGTCTGCCTCATAAGAATGTTCTTTGCCAAAGTGCTGAGCTGAATATTATTTTTTTTTCACCAGCTCAGCCCACTACACTCGAGACTCCAGGCACACACTTTTAAAACAGCACTTGAATCTGTAAACAAGCTCTGCAGACTCTGACATGGCAGAAAGCCTGCCTGTTCCAGCTCTGATTCCCATGGATAGTCCTTGCCAGCCGGGCGGATGGCAAATCTCTGTTCTGAGATAGCCCAGGATGGCACAGGAAATGTGTACACCTTGGGAAAGCCCTTTCTGGACACAGTGGTCACACCAGCTCCTTGCATGGCATGTGGATAACCAAAGACAGACACATGAAATGTTCTCTGAGGGCCACAGACGGTGTCTTCAGAGATCAAGGCCTGGCAGGAACTTCACTGTGGGCTTAATCAAATGAAATATAAGGACATGCGACCTTGCGCAGCATGTGGTAACAAGTGTTTATGAATGCAGTGGGCTGTGATGGAATTCCCCTCTGTCGTGATTTAAAATCTGAATAAGCCCAATGAAGTTGCAGGGACTTCAGATTCCAGTCATCTATTTCACAAATTCATTTTCTCTTTTTAATATGCAATTTTTCTTCATTTGGTGTTCTGGAATCCAGACATGGCCACATTTACAGGAAAGGTGTATACTGAAAGATGTGAATCTTTCTAATAGGTATGTATAACATGTTTGGTGTAGGATAGCTGCACAAATGCATTGTCATTGGTTGGCACCGCTGGACTTGTAATTGCTACATCCACAGCTGCTGAGCTGGAGTTCTGGGTAAAGTGAACCTACCCCAATGATCCATGTCTATCTCTGAATTGGCAAGAGCATGCCTCAGCTCTACTAGGCTATCTCTGTCCACTTCTGCATGTGTCTCCTCCCTAAGCAGGCTATTCTAGCACATTTTGGCAACTGTTAGGATTTTCCTTTGACAGTGACACTCTACATTTGTGCCTAATTGAAGAAAACTCTCTTCATCACTCCAGTTTCATTTCCGTTGTGGTGGTAAGATAACCGGATGGCAAGAAACTTAGTGGACAAAGAGGTTATTTCACAATTCCAGGTTATATTCCATCACTGTGGAAAGAAGGCAGGGCTGCAGCAGCTTCAACCACTGATCACATCACAATGACTGTGATGGATGCATTTCTGTCTTGCTTGCTTGTGTCCAGCTCAATTTTTTCAGTCTTATACTGTTAAGGAACTCTGCCTAGGGGATGGAGGTGCCCACAGTGGGTTGTGTCTTTCCATGCTAAGGAATCTAAGTAAGATGATCCTCCAGAGCCATAGACAGTCCATCATTGAGCCTGTCTGCTCAAGTAATTCTATATTATTTCAAGTTCATAGTTAAGCTATGCAGCACCCTTTCTTAGGAGTTATTACAACTTTTTAGTCCATACCCAACATAGTAGGGAGAACTTACAAATTCTAAAGTATCACTCATTGTAGAGATTGAATAAATAATGAGTTTGACAAGAAGGGATGTTGCCTTAATGGCTACTCATCCCAGGCACATGAGAGATGCCACCAGAACACTTGGGATGGCAGTCTAAGACAGTGGTTCTAAGCCTTCCTAAGGCTGTGACCCTTAAATACAGTTCCTCATGTTGTAGTGAGCCCCAACCATACGATTATTTTTCTTGCTACTTTACAACTAATTTCCCACTGTTATGAACCATAATGTAAATATCTGATATGCAGGATATCTGATATGTGACCCCTGTGAAAGGGTCATTTGACTCCCTCAAAGGGGTCATGACTCAGTAGTTGAGGACCACTGGTATGAAGGGTGATCATGAGAATCCTAATATAAGAAAGAAGATTATGCAGCACAGACAGGTATCACCTCAGGGAAAAAGGTGTGCACACATGTGCATATTGCATATTCATATCTGTGCATTGTATGCATGCACACACCTGTATGTATTTTCTCTGTGCACTTGTGCTTATAGGTACATGATCATCCATACATATAAAGGTACATGTTTGTTATACTCATATGTGTGTTTATTCAGCTTTCTGAATCTTCAGATTCAACTACCCACAAGGGAAGATATTATGGAGAAAAATTACACTGTCCTTAATATATAGACTTGTCT
Organism: Mus caroli; assembly: GCF_978045245.1. NCBI lineage: Eukaryota > Metazoa > Chordata > Mammalia > Rodentia > Muridae > Mus > Mus caroli. The sequence continues at coordinate 9,045,067 of NW_028227263.1, read as the reverse complement.
CCTTGTCTTTACTACCTAAGTAGAGAGGCAGCTCCTACCAAGCATTACCTCACCTTAGCTCTTACAGCTAGTGGGAAAACAGTTGAAAGCAGGGTTATCCAACCAACCTGCTGCCCTGCATGACATCTCAAGCCTACATTGTTCTCTACAAAGTTCACTTCCAACCTCAGAAAAGTTACCAAAAAATGAAAATTAAAATTAAATTGAAAAGATCACACACACAAGTATCTCATAATATTTCAAGTAAGTTTATGATTTTGTGTTGAGAGTCCATGCAGCCATAGGCATGGGTTGGTCACTCCTGGTTTAAAATGTATGGAGGGATGCAACGTGGTAGGTTGAATGCTAATATTTTGTAGGTGGACTTGAGAATATACAGGTCTGGCATCTTCGGAGTCTTGTAGCCAATCCCCTGCGGGCACCCAGAGGGGTGTGTGTGTGTGTGTGTGTGTGTGTGTGTACGTTTCTATGTGTGTGTATATATTAAATATAACCTTGTACTATTCTTCCTAGACCTGTTAAGGATGTTTTGAAATCTGGCAGTACACATCTTTGCAATCTGACCTCCCTACCATTCCAGATGTGGCTGGTTTATGAGAGGCAACCTCAACCCTGATTAGAAATAGTTCAGAATCACCCAAAAACCTCAGTCAGCTTTCCAGCCAAGGTTTATGAGTCAACAGAAAAGGGCGGTGAGACACAAGCAAGATGTAAACCTGAAGTCCAGATATGGTCCATGACATTCCTTAGTTAAGAAGTGAAGAGCAAGTCTGGGTCAGAGTTCTAGGTCAGTGATATTTAGTTTTGCCTCTTGGAACTGCAAAACAAATGGGTTAATTTATCATTTCAATGCATGGGCACACATGGTTGTGAGAGTGGGAACATTCACATTCCGTGGTTCCATCTGTTCTGAGACTCCCTTTACCATATCATGAAAAGCTCAAAAACCTATATTTGGGATGATACTCTCCCCTCTGAGATCCATACAGGCACCTTGTGACAGAGGATAGTCTCAAGGTACTGAGCCAGTACCAGAAGAGCTCATGACCTTCACTGAAGCCAGTGTCTTGATCATGAGTGTACCTAAAGAGAACAATCTTGGTGAGGACTCATCTCACCAGGGTTGATTGTGGATGACCACTCTTGATGATCTGTAACTACCAGCTCTTGACTTGTAGACCTTTCCACCTCAGTAGAGGGAGCTTGGCTCTTCTTCTCACTCTAAATCCCAGCTTGCCAGCCCTATGCCTCCTACCTCAGGGAATGGCTCACCACAGCCTGGCCCATATCAATTTAAGCACTACAATTAAGGTTTACCTGTCAGCCACCTTCACTTCCTTCATTCATTCATGGGAGCCACCTACCTCCCTAGATTAAACAATAACAGCCAACATCTCACCATTTCCATAGTCAGAAATCACAACATGACCCAGCAGGGTCCTTTGCTGTTTTAAATTACCTAAGTCATGCTAACTTGTTAGAGCAGCCAGAGCTTACCCATACCTAATGGCACTCCCCTGAGGATCTCAGCCCCTTTTAGCATTCAGAGCCAGCTTTGCCCTTATTCACATGGGGGCCAGACAGACCTGTCTGAGTTACACATCTGCTAACCACCAACCTGAAGAGGTTCCCTTCCCTTTACCATCAAAGCCCATACTATAAAGTGCAGTTACTGTCTGTAAGAAATTCCAGCACAATTCTTACAGACCTTGAAAGAGTACTTCTCGACTTCAAATGGACAAAAAAAAAAAAAACCAAGATAGCTAAAATAATCCCATACAATAAAAGGACTTCAGGAGGTATCACCATCCCTGATTTCAAGCTGTACTACAGAGCAATAGTAATGAAAACTGTGTAGTATTGACATAAAAACAGACAGGTTGATCAATGAAATTGAATTGAAGACCCAGAAATAAACCCACACACCTACAAATAAACACTTGATTTTTGACAAGGAAGCCAAAACCACACAGTAGAAAAAGAAAGCACTATCGATAAATAGTGCTAGTCTAACTGGATGTCTGCATTTAGAAGAATGCAAATAGATCCATATTTATCACCCTGCACAAAACTCATGTCCATGCGCATCAGAAATCTCAAAATAAAAGTAGATACACTAAATCAAATAGAAGAGAAAGTGGGGAACTGAACTGAACACATTGGCATAGGAGACAAATTTCTGCACAGAACGCCAATAGCTCAGACACTAAGATCAACAATTAATAATGGGGTCCTCATGAAACTGAAAAGCCTTTGCAAGGCTAAGGACACCGTCAATAGGACAAAATGCAGCCAACAGACTGGAAAAATATTTTCAACAACCCTACATCTGACAGATGACTAATACCCAATATATACATTGAACTCAAGAAGTTAGACACCACCAAACCAAATAACTCAATTATAAAGTGGGTACAGAGCTAAACTGAGAATTCTCAACAGAGGAATCTAATGCACAAGATGCACTTTAAAAGATGTCCAGCATCCTCAATCATCAGGGAAATGAAAATCATAACAATTCTGAGATTCCATTATAGACCTCTAAGACTGGCTAAGATCAAAGCCTCAAGCAACAGCAGGTGCTGCTGAGGATGTGGAGAAAAGAAAACAGTCCTCTATCTCTGATGGGATTGCAAACGTATACAACCACCTCAGAAATCAATTTAGTGTTTTCTCAGAAAACTGAGAATAATTCTATCTCAAAAATCAGCTATACCATTCTTGGGCATATACTCAAAAGATGCCCCACCGTACCACGAGGACATTTGCTCAACTATGTTCATAGAAGTTTTATTTTTATAGCCAGAATCAGAAAACAACCTAGATGTCCCTCAACTGAAGAATGGGTAAAGAAATGTGGTTCATTTACACAACGGAATACTACTCAGCTATGAAAAATAAGGCATCATGAAATTTGAGGGCAAATGGGTAATACTAGAAAATATTATCCTGAGTGAGGTCATTCAAACCCGGAAAGATACTCATTGTATGTACTCACATATAAGTAGCCATTTAGTTATAAAGTACAGGATAATCATGCTAAAACCCACAGACCCAAAGAAGTTAAATAGCAAGGATGGCCCAGAGGAGGATACTTGAATCTCACTCAGAAGGGGAAATAAAATAGACATCGGAGTTGGATGGATAGAGGAAACTGGATGAGAGAGAAGAAAACCTGTGAGGAAGGGGACTAGGAATCAGCTGTGTGAAGATGAGGGCTCAGGAGAAGGCTGAGAGAGAGAATGAAAATCAACAGGGAGGCATCTTTGGAGACCTGCAATGCAGAGGCTCCCTGGAGTCTATGTGGGTGAACCTAGATGAGATCCCTAGCATCTGGGGATATGGAGACTGAAATGGCCATCTCCTATACCCAGGCAAGACTTCCAGTGGAGAGAGGGGGACACCAACCCACCCATAAAACCTTCAACCCCAAATTTGCCCTGCCTACAAGATACGCAGGGATAAAGATGGAGTACAGATTGAGGTAATAGCCAACCAATGACTGACCAAACTTGAGACCCATCCCATGGGCGAGAGCCCACCCCTGACACTATTTAATGATACTCTACTATTCTTACAGAGGCTTCATCCAGCAGCTGATGGAAACAAATGCAGAGACTACAGCTAAACACTGGGCAGAGCCCAGGGAGTCTTGGGAAAAGGATTGAGGGAGCCAGGAAGGGTCAAGGAAACCACAAGAAGACCTACGGAGTCAACTCACCTGGGCCCATGGAAACTCGCAGAGACTGAACTACCAACCAAGGACCTGCAGGGGCTGGACATAGGCACCTACATATTTGTGGCAGATATGTAGCTTGATCTTCATGTTGGAGTGGGGGCTGTCTCTGACTCTGTTGCCTGTCTTTGGTCCTTTTCCTCTAGCTGGGCTGACTTGTGGGGATCAGTGGGAGAGGATATGCTGAGCCTTGTGTAGACTTGATATGCCAGGGCAGGTTGGAACCCAGGGGGCGGGAGGGGGGGACTTTGCCTTCTCTGAGAAGTTGGGGAAGGGGTAAGAGGGAGAGGCTTTTAAGGGTGGGACTTGGGGGGTCTGGTATGTAAAGTGAATAAATTAATTAATGGAAAATAAAAGGTAATGCTGATTCCAGCTGCTACCCTGGCAGTACTCTCCCCCTTTCATCCATAATTACAGGCCCCCTACTGGGACATTGTCTGGGAGTCCCTAACTAACAGACTTCCCCCTGTTAGCATTTCTTACAAGGGAGTGAGTTTACACATAAAGGTGTATTGGCCCTGTCACATATACCCTGCTCCCTACACCCTTCCCTTCCCTGCCTCCTGCCTGGGACTCAGATAGTCTGACTGTAAACTCTTGCTGCAGATCTCCTCCACCAAAAATAAGACCAAGTGTACTTTATGCAACCAAAGTTTAAGAGGAGGCTCCCTTTTCTTCCCCATCAGGCTAGTTATACTCTATCTGTCAAGTCCATAGCCCCTAGTTAACTCTTTAGTCTCCAGTAGTCACAGCATCCTTGTGAGCCCACTGCCCCTGCCCCAAACCCAACGCTATTCCCTTTGCCTATATGCACGCTGGCCCTTAGCCTTTCAGAGATGCATGGATGCTTCTGGCTGAGCATGTGTTTGTGTAGCTCACCTTTCCGAAGCACCTCCTCATTCCTCATCCTGATGCTCTCTGGGGACCCTGATGAGATGTCACACCCTGTTCCTTCCACCCCAAATGCAACACATCCTATAAAAGTAGCCCCCAAGCTTCTGACATCCTGCCCTACCTCCCATACTTAGCTTTTTTTTTTTTCTAACTCTCTGTATAACTTAAATCTTGCCTTCTCATGTTTTAGAAAATTGGTTAGTTTCTTGTAAGACCTAAAGGTCTTACTCTTAAATTTCACATTATTTTGAAATTAAAACCACTTCCAGCATGATGATCATGAAGCATTCAAGACACCCTCCCTCCAAACAAAATAGTTTCTGTATTGAAAAGAGACACAATGTACGAATTTTGTGGCTGGGTAGATCTCCTGTCTTCCTGGCTTTGGAAAGGAGACAGGAAAGCTGGAGCCTTCCCCTACCCTTCATCAAGGGAATGTGCTGTTTAAATCTATGGTGCTTAGTGCTCTGTCATCTGTCCTCCAAGCCCACACTCCTGGGTGCTCTACTCACAAGCTTCTAACTCATCTTCCTCTTGCCTCAGTCTCCTAGAAGGCAAATACCGCTTCCCCTCCACACCCTCAACCCCACACAATGCTGGCAGAGACGTACTGAATAAAATAACTATGGTTAAAATGAAGTCTCTGGAGCCTGGGAAATTGTGTGGCTGGTTGGGAAATAAGTGTGTTGTGTTATCAAGGTTTGGCACAGAGAGGAATCTGAACCACAGAGGACAAGAGGTCCTCCATCCATCCCACATTCACACAGGACCAAAGACACTCCAGATAGGACCTCTGTCACCCCACAACTGTCATCCACTGCAGTCTGGAGAAGTTCTCTCTCTAGCTCTCTTCCCCATCCTGTTCCAGCTCAAAGGACAGACAGGCAGAGAGCAACGTGCCTTTTATAGTGAACTGCAGAGAGATTCTAATCGAAAAAGCTGTGAGTGGTGATGCACAGTGGCCTATGTTGGACCACAAAGACTGTCCTAGCACCAAAGCATCATGGCTTCAGTCTCTGCCAGGAAAGCTAGAGCCACAGGAACTCTTAGAGCTCACTCTTTCCACTGTAGAGGAACGAGGTGTAAAATCCAAAGCTTCCTTCCAGATGTGTGCTTGTGTGTGTGTGTGTGGGGGGGTCACGGGGTGTATGTGTAAGGGTGTATTGTGTAAGGGCATATGTGTGTTCCTGCACATGCGCATGTGTGTGTGTGTGTGTGTGTGTGTGTGTGTGTGTGTGTGTGTGTGTTACATACATGTGAATGCACATGAAATCATTTCAACTTTAAGAAATCCAGTTAAAGGATTCTGTTGTTCTAAACTACATTTGGAGCAAATTCTGTCACTCTTCCAAGCCCAGGCGTCCCCATACAATATTGCCAGGTCCAATAACATACTACCTAGTGTCTGCAAAGCACAGTCATGAAAAATCAAAGTGCATGTGGCTCTTGGGGACTAGAAATAGCTCTAGATGGAAAACCTTGGTTTGGTCTGGTCTGGTCTGGTCTGGTCTGGTCTGGTCTGGTCTGGTCTGGTCTGGTCTGGTCTGGTCTGGTCGGGTCTGGTCTGATGGTTGTTGTTGTTGTTATTGTTATTGTTGTTTTGGCACAGGGACTGAAATACTTTCATGTATGGAGGACCTTTGGCGTCCCAAGCCCAAGCAGATCACGTGGATGCAGTGCCCAACTAGCCAAATGGCAACTGTGAAAAAGTAGAGGAACCGGGAGAATGTGGGAAGCTTGGCTGTGACTGTTCATATCAAAGTTTCTTGTTTATTTATTTTTTTTTAATGTCTTCACTCTTCAAACACCCCCTCAGCTAAGCCGCAGAGAGATTTTCATCTCTAGTTCACATGAAATAATCAACCACAGGCTCTAAAATTAAGACAACAAAAGCACTCAAGTGATTCTTGATGTAGTTGGATACAATACATGTTTGAGTGCTGGAGCTTTGCTTGCCAACATTTTTTGCATATTTGTGGAAACATGGAGGGAAAAATGAATCTGCAGAGAAGAAATATCCGAGGGAGAGCCCAGGGGCTTTAACTAACAGGCCCTTGCTCAGCTTTCCTTATTTGTATGTGGTTTTGCAGTGGAAAAGCCACAGCATTTTGAGACACAAAGTGGCCTCCAACCCTGGTCATCGTTTTTCTGACACTTCTTACAACTACCCACAAAGAAAAAGAAGAGGAATTCCTCAGTTAAGATGAACTGGAGGCATACAAAGACACCTCTGGTGGACAAGGAGGCCTTTGTCTCTTGTGGAGAAGGAATTCTTGGGTTCCCAAGGACCTGTGGATGGAGACAATCAGCGTCTCCTTGGGGTGACAGCCAGATCCTCCAACAGCTCACCAGCGGACAGCTTGGCCTGCGACGCCTAGACATGACCCAAGAAAGAAGACATCAGCTCTACATTAGCCCAGGGTAACCTCTAGTCTCAGGAGAACCTGCTGGATTCAGTGACCAACCACTCACCAAGGCCAACCTTATTGCAACCTTTTCCCCACTATGAATTCCCTATCTGTCTCTATCTCTCCCTCAATGAAAAGTCTATTGCTTAGATGGTTCTCAGAGTGTGTCACCATCAGACAGCAGATGAGAGCCACTCATCCCACTGAGCCAGCACAGGGGCTGCATCTTAGAGCTTACTTACCACCGGTGAGTATATGTGTGGTCTCCCATGGAAAGAGGCACAGGCTTGGGCAAAGGAAAGTTGGTGCCCAGTTCATTGGGTATTTAGGCTCTCATCATGTTTATACACTAAAGATAGAAATTAAGCCACTCTTAACTTAACTAGTGATCAGTTCATCTCCCTCCCAAGAAAAATTGGCTAAGAGAAAGAAAATATTGATTTATCCAAAATATGAAGTAAGAGCAAGAAAATACCTAACTCTTTATTAAATTTATTTCTGATGATAAAAGCATTGAGCTCTACTGGAATGGTTCTGTACAGAGCCAGTGAGAAACTGTAGGCTGGGTCTCAAAATGTTATGATAGTCTAAGAATAAGCAGTGGTATGGAGAAATGTCACTTTCTAAAGACTCCATACGTAGCCCTTGAAGCCAACTCTTCATAAGATGTCTGTTGTGTTTATTCTCTCAGAGGCAGGAGAAAACAGACAACATCTCAAAGTAGGTCTAAAAGAGTGTGTGTGGAGTCCCTACTGAAATCCTAGGACTAAAACCCAAGGATGATGATGGACTAGAGGCAACAGACCTGGATACATCTCAGCAGAAAGGAAACAGGGGCATCAAGAGGTAGTTGGATAGCTTACATTTGCTGTCAATCACTGACATTGCACCATGTCTGACAAAGTGGGCTACCCACCTGGCTATCTAGGGAAAGGGGGTTCTATCGTTTGTGATGACAAAATGAATCTATCTTGATCTTATAGGCCAGAAAACTTACAAAAAGAACTACTGGGTTCTGGGGAGGTGAGGAGCTCTGATAAGAAAAGCATATTTGCAAGATGTCAGAGGCTCCCTTGTCAGTTGGAATTCCAATTCCCTCTAGTGTGCATACACATGCCATGGATGGGACTGTGGGAATGGCAGTATACATGCAAGTGTAGTAAGACCTGAACGTAAGTTCCAATGTGCACACATGCATGGTTGTGGGTGGAATAGCTGTGGAAAGGGACATAGGTGTAGTGCCTGAGAAGGTAACAAGAATAGATGTGATGGGACAGGGATAGATACATGGGTGTGATGAGCATGGGTGGGGTAGGGATATGATGCAGATATCGATATAGGTGGGATGGATGGGAATATGGCGTGGATATGAATAGAGACAGGAATGCAAGAGTGTACTCTATGAAGGTGAATGGAGACAAGGCTGGAATAGGGATATGATATGGGTATGAACAGGGAAAGAATGGAGATTGATGGGAATACGGAGTATATAGACAGAGGTGAAGAGGGAGAAATGGGTGCATATATAAGGTAGATGAGAGGGTAATACCCCATCTCCAAATGTAGGTGCCACCCTAGTCTGCTTAATAAGCCCTCTCTACCTGATCTTCAGTATATACTATTTCTTTGGGCTTTAAAATTTTTTTCCATTTCATTGCATTTGCATTTATTTATTGCACATGTGGGGGCTGAGTAATACTCAATGTTCTAGTGTGCATGTGAAGGTCAGAAGGCCACCTAAAAAAGGCATTTGTCTTCTTCCTCTCTGTGGGTTCCAGGGATTAAACTCAGGTCGTCAAGCTTGGCACCAGGTAGCTTTACCCACTACTCCATATCATCATTCCCTTGGGCTGTTTATTTACAGTGTGATAATTGAGTTTCATGCCGCTGTTTGTGGATCACAGAAGTCTGAAACCCTTCTCCACGTTCCTGTGAGGCCATAGTGAGTCAGTCACTACTTTCCAACAGAATGCACACTCTACAGTGGGTCATAAGTAGAAGGCCACAGCAATGTCACAAGCATAGATTGCATCCTTGGATGTCTAATGCATGTGTCCTGCCACTAGACACAAATGTTGTAGTAGAAGTAAGTTTTCAGGTAAATATTCCCACCATGATTTCTACCACTCAATGTCTACTGTTTCCTTATTAAAAATATAATATTTATCATTGCCTTGTCTCAGACAAGTTTCTCCTGACTTCAGTAAAATGCCATTAATGGGAGGTGGAACAATAGCCAGGCTTCTCTCGAATGTTGTATAGTCTCGTCAACAAGTTATTGGTGAGGTAGCAGATGTCCCACTTCTACCAACGAGGACAGTGGCATCCTGTGCCTCTTGGCCTAGCGTCCACTCTGTTCACATCCTGAAGATACATGGTGCCTGGGACATGGTCCCACAGTCAACTGCTCATTCCTCACATGGCCAGAGTCAGAACACATTCTTCTGGGATCTTCTGAGACCCCCTTGTGGCTCCCTCAAGAACCCCCACGGTAATTACCCACCACAATTACCACACACATCTCCACTGTGGTGTGGCTAGAATTAAAATTCCTCCTTCATGCCTGTCAGAGCAAAGAGCTGAGGCTCTCTCTGAAGATTGCTACTTAGCTGGCAACCTCAACGTTCTGAATTTCTTCCACATGAGCATACGGGATCCTCTTCTGTTTGACTGAAAGGCTGCATGGCAGGCTCAGTTAGGCTGTGGGGCTCTTCAAAAGAGGATTCTTTCAGTTCTGTCATTGTGCCAGCGTCTCATGTTAAATATTCTTCTCATAGACTTGCCCATTATTAATATTATCCTTGTGGAAAATGTCCCAGGGTCACATGAGAGAGGCTGGTGTTCAAAGGCATTCCTGTTGTGCAGGAATAACGACATGGAGACCTGTACTTCTCTCTCAGGAACCCCACACTGGAGCCTGACTGACAGGGGTGGGTTTTTTTCACTTGGGGATGTACTGGTTAACAGTCCAGATAAGCAGTGGGAAGCCAAGTTTGGGCTCCCTTTCCTCAGAATTGGTGGGTGGCAAAACACTTTCGAAGTGAGATCACAGGAAAAATGATATCTACCTTGGTGAAGTTATCAATCAGCTTACTGAGTCCGGACAAAGCTGAGCCCCACCCACCCCTGGGCCACATTCTTCACCTGTCACTCAGGACTCTAGAGAAGCAAAGCCACCAGAAAGTACATGTAGATAAAGAGCCTAGAGCGATGGTCCTGAGCAGGCATGTAACCCAAGTATGGACAGAGACATACATAGTCAGCTATTAATCTTATTTATTTCATTTGTTATGTGGCAAATGTTGGACAATAGCAACTTAAGGAAGAAAGAGTTTGTTTTGACTCTCACCGCAAGGGCGCATCCATTATGGCGGGAGATCACGGAGCAACAGCATGAAGCAGCTGGCCAAGTTGTGTCCTCAGTCGGAATGAAGACTGTCATGGATGCTGGTGCTCAGCTAGATTTCTGCTTTCTGTTTCATCCAGGAACCTAGATCGTGGTATGGTGCTGCCTATGTTTAGAGAGGATTCCTCCTTCAATCAACCTAATCCAGACAATCTATCACAGTTATCCCAGGAGCTCGTCTCCTAGTTGACTATAGATCCGCTAAAGGTGACAACTTGACGATCGTCTATATCTACCATTGGACTTCTATATTGGTGGAGCTCCATGGGTCAAAAAATGGGTCCAAAATATTTGGTAGAAAATACATCTAAGCTCACTGCAAACACTGAAACATTTTCTTATTATTTTCTCTAAACAACACATTTGTAAGTGTTTACATGTTACAAAGCCTTGTAAAGAATTTAGAGATGGATTTCCAGGAGTGTCTAAATGTTGGGCACTGGGAATGATGTTGTGGTATAGGTGTTGGGCCCCATTCATAGTTGTGGTGTGACACATGTGGTCCATGTGTCCAGCCACAAGTTGGAGACCTCTAGGAGAGTCTTCAGAAGGACCAGAAAGACTGTGTAGATTATATATAGACACTGCCATTCTATACAAGGGACTTAAGCCAGGTTGGATTTTGGTATCCTTGAGGGAGTAGGTATCAGAAGCAACACAGATATGGATGGGTGACTTGGTGTGTGTGAGAGGGGGGGTGGGTGATGGGAGAAAGAAAGGGAGAGGGAGAGGGAGAGAGAGAGGGAGAGGGAGAGGGAGAGGGAGAGGGAGAGGGAGAGGGAGAGGGAGAGGGAGAGGGAGAGGGAGAGGGAGAGGGAGAGGGAGAGGGAGAGGGAGAGGGAGAGGGAGAGGGAGAGGGAGAGGGAGAGGGAGAGGGAGAGGGAGAGGGAGAGGGAGAGGGAGAGGGAGAGGGAGAGGGAGAGGGAGAGGGAGAGGGAGAGGGAGAGGGAGAGGGAGAGGGAGAGGGAGAGGGAGAGGGAGAGGGAGAGGGAGAGAAAGGTCCAGTTATAAACACATGTGATCTCATCAGGGCAGACTGGCTATCCAGAATTCAGGTGGAGTGCCTTTGTGAATCTCAAGTTAATCTGCATGGTCTTGAGAGGACAGGCTTCTGTTGTTGGTGCTTTTGGTGGGCTAGATGAAACTGACCCTTCAAGAAAGCAATCTCCTTTAATGACTTTCATCAATTTATCTTGTACAAAGTTCCTATGACAGCCACACAGAGAGTACTGCTGACCCCATAACCAGATACTTAGCTTGGCTAAGTGACACACACTGGTCTCTGTACCTGCAAAGGCTCATTTTCCCTGTCTTCTTATCTCATGATTTGACCCTAAGTGTCAAGCCATGTTTAGCCCTGATAACACCATCCTCGTCTCCTGCCCTTGGAATCTCACAGTTGCTTCCAGGGGCCCCGTTTTGGATTGGGGCAAACAATGATAAAAGGACCATGTGTGTCTTCTTGTCTCCTTTGCTCTGTTCTAGTCATTAGCATTTCTTCCTGGGCAGTCACCTTCTCCAAACCTCTTCCAGTGAGGTGGAATGGAAAGCATAGAAACTCTGCACAGATAGGAACCCAAAGGGTCCCACTTCTAGCTGAAGATTCTGACATTTAGCAGAAGAAAGTCACAGAGATTGTGTCCAAATGCTGGACACTATGTAAGCCAAGTACAAGCCCAGTCACCTGGCTGTTTGCATGAACTAAGGACTTGGCCTATGTTCTAGGGACACAGCCATGTGGCTTCCTAAACTCAGACCAGTATGGAATACTTGGCTTATTCGGGTACCATACCAGTGTTTGAAAGAAACTGTGTGCCTTCAAGGGCTCCAGAGACTTGGGGGAATTCAGAGCTACACCATCTCAGGGACATGGCAGCTGAGGTACAGAAAGAAAGCCCCAGCCTGGTCAATCATGGCTGAACCTGCTCTATAGTCTATCTCTGGTATAGTTCTAAATCTTAGATCAAGGATTTCAAACAGAACTGGAGACTTTTAATGTTCATGATTGGCTGAGTTACCTGAAATTTCAGATAGCCCCCTTGATACGGAACTGTGCCTATAAGCCCGTGCCTCACCATACAAGCCTGGAAAGTACCTCTATCACTAACACATAAGAATGGCTACCCTACTTGCATCCCCAAAGGGGGAATGGATTTCGTATCATCCAGAGGGAACAAATATCCATCCCACTTGATAGAGGAATTACCCACATCCAACTGGGACTCTCCACCAGTGAAGTGGCTGCATTCTCTCAAGATACTCTTGTTTTTTTGCTGAAAGGATGGTTTGTTATTGAAGTATTTGGGGGAACACAGGGGTGGCCACCCTGCTGTGTCTTAGTGTGGTATGGTGGTCTCATTTAAGTTGGAAGGGGGAGGGGGCATGACTATGCCAAGTTTAAGAGAATATAAAAGAAAGAGTAATAAATTATTACCACATGGTATTGCCAAACCCGAAACAGCACAGTTTATGATAATGGTCAAAGCTACCAGGAAAGCCAAGCAGCGGCATCTCATTGTTTCTCCCTTTATGACTTGGTGACAATTGGGAAAACATGAAAAGTCAATTAGGGACGATTTTCCAAATTATTGTTATTGGGTGCTGATATTGCATCTTTCAAAGGTTGCAGTGGCCCCTAGTCTGAGACACTCTCCCACTCACCGGGCAGAACAGGGGTAGGGGCAGAACTGAGCTGTCCTGACCTATCTCTTTGAGGGGAATTGGAGGGCAAATATCAGGCTTGTGCTTCCTGCCAGAATGTGTATTAAAGTGATGATGTCAGCACCACTTTTTAATGCCCCGGGACTCAGAACCAGACCTGTTCTTGCAGCATGGGAGCAGCTTGGGTCTCAGAGGGGCTGGAAGAAGATATGAGGAAACCTCAAGGGCAAGCAAGCACAGAAGGCCATGGCAGATTCAAAAGGAGACAGAGGGGGAGAAGTTGGAGAGAGGCTAGTCCCGCTGGCCTCATCCCCACTATCCTAGAACCGAGAAATAAAAGTAAATGCAGACTATCACATAATCCCCAAGTCCGTTTTCTTCAGCTGTGGCAGGCATCATGGAATCCCTGGCAGTGGATTCCCTTCCAAACTCTATGTTTTCATTTACATTTAAAGAAACATTTCCCAAGAAGATGCCAATGAGCAATTCTGGATACTGCCCACAAGTACTGTGGTCAGAGCCCTCCCCTGGATCAGCACTTCTTGAGAGGAAAGCTGTACAGTATGGTTGAGGCACCCACACAAGCACAAGAAAGAGCCCGAGTAAATGGAGAGAAAGAACCACCAGACACCCATCTGCTTACAGGGCTGTGCAGAAAACTATGGGCCACAATGCTCAGCTGTGTGCTGCCCTGGGAGCCTAGACTCTGGAAATCCTGCCTCAGTTCTCTGAGAGCTGAGGTCCTAGAGCTGAGGGATAGATTCACATTCCTACCCCTGTGCTGTGCTGCTGGTCTCTACAGTCTGTGTATCCCCTCTGGCCAGACTGGTGACAGCTGACAGAACTGAGCCCTGGCGAAATGGATCACTGGGCATGAAACTGTTCCCTGGGCATGAAAAGTTCTCTGGGTGTAGGATGTTTCTTCTCGGGCATAGCCTAGGTTAGCCAGTCCAGACACCCACCTCTCAGGGAACTCCCTCTCCATTTGTGTTCTGTCCCTGTTAACAGGGAGACCTATTTCTCTCTGGCCCACTGAGAGATGGAATAGGCATCACTAGGGTCATACACTATCACCGGCAGGAGGGGGGTCAGATGAGGCCCAGCTGTGAGATATGACAGTTAGTTTCAATTATCAACATGGCACAATCTATAGTCACTTAGGAAGGGTGTCTCAGTGAGGGATGGGTTGTCTAGACCAGGTTGGCCTCTGACCATATCTATGAAGGGTCGTCTTGGTTATATTAATTGATACGATCAGATTCAGCCCAGCGTAGCCTGCATCAATGCCTGGGCTTGGGTCCTGGACTATATTTAAAAGAAAAAAAAAAGGAGGTTAGCTGAGCACAAGTGAACATGCACCTCTCTACTTCTGCTCTTGACTGATTTTAACTAGTTACTTCAAGTACCTGCCTTGACTCTAATCTGGACTCATAAAACCTCTGAATAATCCCTTTCTCCCTCCAAGTTGCTATTTTCAGTTTGTTTGTTTGTTTGTTTGTTTGTTTTAAAATCACAGCAACATGAAAGAAACTGGGACAGGAGTAAGGGCATGCCTCGGAGATTCTGACCCATGTGCACAGGACCACATCTTGACCATTTCCGAAAGGAGACCCAGGCAACTGGAGGGCGGAGCCGTTCCATGTCAGGAGTAAAGGGGTAGGCTTTGTGCCTATACCCAGTCTCAGAGGGTCACCAGATGTGACTTCTACAGGTAGTCAAAGGTATGGTTCTGTGGAATGACTGGCTCCCAAGGAGACCTGGCTGCTGAGCAGTTGGGACCCTGGAAGACACACCTGTGATTACTACCTAGAATTGTCCAAGAAAAGGGAGATACAGAGGTCTCACTCACATTTCCCAGGTCTCCCAGCTAGATTCTGAGCCTCGGGGTACAAGAGAACAGCAAAGAGATCATGATTCAGCTTTACGACACAATACCCCAGGAAGTCAGTACTGTTTGGCTTAATTGAGACAGTGCCTGTAGAATGTTTATCTCCAGCAGCAGTAGAATGTTTATCCTCAACAACATGGCTGATAACAACCACAGCTACTGCTTATAGAGAAGAGACATTAAAAACAGTTCCATGAAGAATGGTGCATAGGAAGAAAAGAAAACTCTGGTCCTGGTCCACCAGCCTTGAGAGGAGACATTAACTCCTCTGTGTGCTCCTCTGCTACACAAGGCGATTGGTAGTTCCAACCCTGATGTTCAGGACACTTTAAATGCCACCACTGCCCCAACAGTTCATCCTTACTATGCCAGATTGTGAGATAATGTGTGGTTCTCTAAGGGAAAAAGGTCCCCCAGGTGAGGTTTAGTGTTGTGGATGGACCTGGTGCTGTTCTTGTGAACCAATACCCTAATGCATAAAGGAGCCAATCACTGGGGGAGTAGGCGGGACTTCTGGGTTGGGCAGAGAAAGAGAAGAATCAGGAAAGGGGACAGCAGAGGGGTAAGATGTAGCTGATAAAGTTTCCCGGTATCATGGCAGATCCGCAAGGATTCGCCACTAGACAATCAGATTTTAATAAGGCTTAGAAGATTAGGTTTTAGTTGTTGCACCCAGAGACTGAGTTACCACTGTTTCTGAACTAAGTTTGTGTTGCATTTTCCTTCACGTGGCGGTTTGTCTGGGATCAAGAGAGAAAGGTATGGTGGCCCACCATGGGTCTGTCAGGTGTGCACCACAAAGGCCATGAAGGATTTGAAGCACAGGGTTGGCGTGGTAGCAACTGCCAGTGGGAACCTAGAGAGCTAGGTGGGGATATTGTGGAGTTCTGAGTCAGTCTCCAAGAGATAAAAAACAGGCTGGCCATTGCTCACCAGTACATGGCTGGCCAGGCCACCGGGCCACTGGGGCAGAGGCACAAGCACAGGAGTGTGTTGGTTCAACATTCTATTTTTGTAATGTTTCCCACAACAAGTTTTCTCTGCCCCAGACAAAGACTAGAGACCGAGCTATGCATGATGAAATGAAAGGTTAGAGTGGAATAGGAGGTCTGTGGAGACACCTTGAACTTTGAGAGCATCCTGGCTATATCTATAAGAAAGGGAACTGCTAGGGGCTGTCACACAAACATCATGAATGCCCAGACACATTAGTACTTGTGCTAAGATGGATGAGGACATGGAAGTAACACTCAAGGTCTTGGTTCACATCTGCACATGTGCCACAGCCAGCACTGAAAGCAACTACAATCAGAAGTCATGAACACTGCTGGCTGTGTAGAAGAATCACAGAGACTAGGAAATGTGCATTAGGTCCACCAAGAGTGTCACCATCCAAAGAATCAGTCCTGAAAACTATACACAGACACAGGGGAAACACCAACTGTCTCAAGTCATCTGGAGTATATCAATAAATTCCCTGGTAGTTCAATTCTCACCTGTCTGCCATAGTAAAATGGCAGGACCATCTTTATTCTGAAAGAGTATTTATCTCTCCAAGGAGATATGGTGGAGTGGTAAGGGTTAAGCGCTGGAATTAAGGTGGTCAGTAACTGGCCATTCAGCTACTTCTCACATGCATCTCAGGGCAGCATCACTGGGTACTTGAAGGAAAGGAAAACAAGTATGAAAATTCTTGCAGTGTGGAGCAGGCAACACAGGCTTTATATTCTCACCCACTGACCCCATTCCTTTAGGTGTTGTTGCTTCAGCGGTAAGACCTTCACATAGCAATTTAGTGGGGCCCCAAGCCCCAAGCTCATCATGGTGACCATAAACCAGAGAATGGGCTGGGCAAGAGAAAGAGCATAGACCTAAATCAGGGTGATCAGTAGCTCAGGAGATGTGACCAGGGCATCTCAATCTAGGTGGGCAAGGCACGTGTGCTAGGAGAATCTTTAAGAGCTAGACTGGGGGGGGGGGGCATCTAGAGAGATGGCTCAGCAGTTAAGAGCACTATCTGTATGTAGTTCCAGAGGTCCTGGGTTCAATTACCAGCAACCAGATGGTGGCTCACAACCATCTGTAATGGAATCCAATGCCCTCTTCTGCTGTGTCTGAAGACACTGACAGTGTACTCATGTACATAAAATAAGTAAATCTTAAAAAAAAATAAAAGAGCTAGACTGTGATTGCTTCATTAGTATGGGTGCCCTAAATGTCAACTTGTCACAAATTAGAATTACCTTAGTAGAAAGCCTCAGCTGAAGAGCTGTCCCAGTTGCTTGACTGGTTGGTGTAGGAAGGCCTGCTCCAATTGTGGGTGCCACTTTCTGGTAGCAGCTTGGATGGGTAGGGTGTGGGGGAAGGAAGATCGGCTCACCTTTTGTTCACTTGGTCTTCACCACAGCTAATGTGGAGCCAAACTGTAAGAGATGAGACAAAAATCTGTTCTCTTATCACAAATGTTCTATTTATCTCATGGCGGTGTTTTAACGACTCTGATAAGACCCAGCTGTGTAGTCACATGAACAAGACAGAGTGAGAGCCAAGGCTTAGCCTAGTAAAGCAGATTCATAACTGGTTGGGTATCACTGATCAATGAGGTCATATCTGCCTAGGAGACAGCCCTGTTTTGCTACTGGGTGCAAGGTTTTGCACTCGACCTGACCTAGAGCGCCATTCCCAGACACTTGAGATATGAAATTCAAAGGGCAACACTAGGCAGCAACACTAGGGAGAGGAGCTGTCTGTTTTCAGGCTAGATTTCAACTAAGGGCTCACAAACAGCAAGCCAAGTTGAGTGACAGGAAACCAAATAAAATTCAACAGGGATGTGTGAGTAACCCTGCATTTGGGTTTTTAAAAAATCAATTATACAAGTACAAGATGGGAGGGATGAAGGTTTACAAATGTTTGCATGAGAAAGCAGGAAGGATTAATGACTGCAGCTTGACATGGTGGCAAGAAAGTGAATGGGGACCCTGGCTGCCTTTGACTCTCCAGATGGAAGGCTATCTATGCTGTAGCAGCCTACTCCCTTCCTGGCAGTAGGTTCTCAGTGCAGAATTAACACAATGGGCTGGAAGCTGAGACAGGTAATTGGGCCAATAGAGAGGCCACAACTGGTATTATGTGAAGATCAGTTTGTCACAGTTTTGTCACACAAGGCCAGGACATAGAACAAGGGATGAAGAAATTGTCTTTGGGTGGTGGAGGAAACAGCAAATACATGGTCAAAGCATCATGGGCAAGTGGACTAAACCCTCACAAAGTTCATGGATCATTCTGTCAACCATCACAATTCCCAAAGCTGAGGAATCCAAGCAGAATGACCACCATGGGCAGTCCCAGGGAGGCTCTTACATTCAGTAGGGTTGTCTCAGGCTGTCTCACTTGCTCGAGCAGGTGGACCAGAACTGAAGAACAGGGACACAAGCATGAGACTTCAAGTTAGCTCTGCTCTTACCCCATACCCTTTGATGCCAAGTTCCTGGTTAATTCAAGTCTGAGCAGATCTTTGCTGACTAATCCGATCACTGAAAACCACCACTGGGAATGCCTGGGGAACCCAAGCAGTTTCCCAACTAGACCCTTGTCCCCTGTGCACTGAGCTCATGGGTACTGCAAAGCATGAGAGTTTGGGCTTGGTGCTGAGGCAAAGCAAGAAGATTACCCCCACACCCCAGAACCAGCCTGTGAAGAGGAACTTTGGGAAGCTGCTATGTGGAGTGGTAATTCATGTGTAAAGTTATTTTGTTTTAACTCCTCACAATATCTTGTTTGTGTGGGTATAAGTTCAGGCGGTCATCTAGTTACCGTGAGGAGTTGAGGGAACAGGCGTCCATCTTTGGTGTCTATGCTCCTCTTGGCACACCTGAAATTGGGTCCTTCTGTACTTACACTATGTTCAGGAAGTCCATGCAACTTCTAACAGAGAACAAAGACAGCAGTAGAACAAGATGAAGACCTCAGAAATGTCAAGTCTCTGGGTTTTATCTTCCTGGTGAACCTCGGGGCTCAGGAAAGATGGGAAGAGCTCACATGACCACGACCACACTAATCATCAGGAAGGACAAAGGTGGAAAAGTCCTGTGCCTGTGCCATGCACCTGAGACATGCCACTACAAGGTGACATAAATTGAATGACAGAAGGATTACCTCTGGACCTTTATGTAATATGTAGCCCTATCATATCCCCAGTGAAGATCTGCCTGTGCAGTGAGAGACATACCTCAAATTCAAGGGCTTCCTAAATACGAGAGATCCTGAAAGTATCTGAACTCCTCGTCTTGGCATCAGAAAACTCCAAGCCCCCTGGCAGAACAACTGTCATGTGGCTAACTGACATGGGACTGACTGAAAAGCACAGTGCAGAGAGACAAGAGGGAAAAGCCTCTAGAGAAGCCGTGACCTCAGTGAGTTCAGACTTAAAAGGAGGTGAGTCCCAGCGAAGACTGGGCTTCCAAGAGCAGCAGTTTGATGAGACCAGAAGACATTGGGCTGGGGAGGGAATATGGGAATAGACAAAGGGGTACCATGCTCAGGATGGTGCCCTGAACCATAGGAGATGAATCCAGAGGCATAGACAGGAAAGCATTGGCATGAGGTTCATGGAGGTTGAATGAGAGCAGATAGTGAACTAGGGAGTGTGCTGTGCAGGGAGGAAGATACTGGAAGCTCTAGCTCTACCCTCCTGGCTGGGCAAGAGAGTAAGCGGTCTGGAAGTCAAAGTAATAAATGACACCTGGCTGTCAGGCTTGGCTAGAGAAAGGATCGCCATGTATCAAATGCTCTGAGTTGAAATGCATTCACCACCCGGTGCCTGTGACCTTATGTGGAGAGTGGGTCTTTATTGTGATCAGTTGACATACGGTCATTAGAGTTCCCCATATTCCATACGGCAGCTGTCCTTATGGAAACAGAGAATTAGATGCAGAGATAGATACCATGAGTGTGGGAATAGGATCTTGGGAAGATGGAGGCAGAGGTCACGATGAGACTTCTACAAGTCAAAGGATCTGCTTCTGGAGTGAAACAATGAATGACACAGTTAACTGGGTGAATGGAAGCAGATTCTTGAAAAACTCAGGGTAGGTGTCTGTAAAGTACCTGCCATGCCAATGTGAGGGCCTGAGTTCAATCCCAGCACCCACTTAAGCAGCAGGGCATAATGATACCTGCTTGTAATCTCATTACCGAAAAAGTAGAGGATAATTAGCCAGCCAATCTAGGCTAATCATTGAACCCCAGACTCTAGTGAGAGTCCCTGCCTCAAAAAGTTAGGTAGGCAGTTCCTGAGGAATAACTCTCAAAGCTGATCTATGGTCTCCACGTGGATGTGGCCAAACATTCATGTACACATACACACACACTCCAAACACCAGAGAGAGGTGGGGGGGGGGGAGACAGAGAGAGACAGAGACAGAAGCAGAGACAGACACAGACACAGAGAGACAGAAAGAGACAGAGACAGAAAGAGATGGAGAGAGAGAGACAGAGAGAAACAAGGAGAGAAACAGAGAGGAGAGAAAAGGAGACAGAGAAACAGAGAGATAGGGACACAGAAAAAAGAGAGAAAGAGACAGAGAGAGTAAAACACACACACATACAGAATCAGCTACAAATCCCCAAGAGGTTTCTGCCTCTTGTTAAGCCATTCATCTACCCAAGAGTATATCAAAGACCTTGCTATATCAATGTGACTCTAAATATACATATTCAAATAAAACACACATGAAGAATGAGCCCATGACAGCCCTCACCTTGGAGGAAACCAAAATGAACATACAACATCCGGCTCAGAGAGGGGTGTCTGTGCCTAGAACTGCAATCCAAATCGTCAGAGACTGGAAGAACAGCAAACTTGGCATCAAGATGCACTCTGCTGAGGGCTTCTTTGCAGCAGCCTCATAGAAGCAGGACAGTGAGGGCATCTGGGTTGAGGTGCACCTGAGCCCCAGAGAAGACATCAAAGGAAGCTTTCGAGGCAGGCTAAAGAACATTCTGGGTACTCGGGGAAGGGCAGCTAAACCTGCCGGCACCACAGGGGCGCTGAAGGTAGGAGATTACATGGGGATTAAGGATGTCCTCCCCTACCCTATTCAAGAGATTGGATTTAATCCCATCCTCCCTTGGGGATCACTGAAGCTTTCTCCAGTATGAACCAACTTTACCCGTGCACCAATGGCACTTACAAACCTCGGAGAACGTTCAGCCGACAAAAAAATGAAGGCAACTCTCTGCTCAGGGAAATCTTCGCAAATTCTCCAGCCACAGGTTGAAGCACTGTTTGACAAGTCACAGCTTTTCTGAGCCACTCTGCCCAGTCGCCGGTCACATGACCAAGGGACCCTTTCCTTGGCAGTCTACCCCTGTTTTGTGTCTGTGACCCCGTGAGTCACAAATGTTCCCGGGGTTCTGTCCTACTTCCCAGGCCTTTGGTGTGGGGCCTCCGTTTTAAATAAAATACAAATTCCCCTCGCTGCTTGCAGATTGGACTTGATTAAATATCCCACTGATAAAGGGTGAGCAAATGCCAGCTTCAATATCATAAAAAGAGAAACGAGAGTTCATACAAGCAGCAAAGCAAACAACCCATTTCATACTTTATTAGAAACACTTACGACTGTAATGACTACATTACATTAAGCCAGCAGGTGGAAAGGTGCGCTGGGCACGCTATCTTCAAATATCTTTATTTCGAAGATCTTATCTCCCGAGTGTTTAGACAGATGTTTTACTCCCTCTAGTAGAGTGAGGGCATGAGATGACTGACTGGAGCTCTCAGGGAAGCCTGTAGGGATCACAGCCTCATGCTGTGCTTCCCCAGCAGTGGGAGTCCTTTCAGCTCCAAGGCTTCCTGCTTCATACAGCATGAGATGCCCTAGGACCAGCAGTGCCCTGGTCACCCTTCTTCCATAATCCACGCTGCAGCTTCATTTTCATTGCCCTATAATTTGATAGTCAGATGATTTTTGATCAGGAGTCTACAGGCAAAATACAAACAGTAGATGGGAGTTTTTCCTCTACTACCTGCAACAATGAAGAAACACGCAGGCATGTTATCTGAAGAGGTCCAGCCTTTCTCCCATCTCCTAGGAGTTATTTCTTGCTCGATAACAGGCATCATCACCAACTTAGTGACCTGACACATTTAACACTTACCATCCCACAGTTTCTATGGTGCCTTAGCTAGATCCCCTGCAGTTGTGCAATTAAAGTATGAACAGAAAAGGGTTCTGTGTGTGTGTGTGTGTGTGTGTGTGTGTTTTGGGGATGGGTGGCTAGGGATAGAGGTGAGTATTTATTTCCTTGTGACAAGAAGACTGGAGCTCAGTCCCTTGTTAGGCACTGGTCAGAAGGTACTGTGAGCTCCCAAACACACTAGCTTCTCTGGAGGGCTCTCACAACAGAACAACTTGCCTTAACAAAGTATGCAAGGGAAGGGCCTGTCCACAGTCTCGTAAATGTATTCATACTTGTACAAGCTCCTTTCAGGACTCTGTTGAGTGGGATACATTACAGGCCCAGCCTCCCTTCTCTGTACTAAACAGGCAGATCAACCCAAGATGAGGTTGTAAGGATGACTTTGAGTCTATCTGCCATGCCTACCTGGAGCAGCTAAAGTCAATGGTGCCCTACGATGCCTTATCACAGAATTGAATCCCTTCCAAATTCTACAAAATGGTATAAGTAAGGCCCACGCCACTTAATAAAGCATTTATCCCTTAACCCATATATTCAGATTCTTACTTTAGCATAATTCCTGTGCGTATTAAAATTCCCCAGTCTGAATAATTTACAAATTTTTAATTTCTGCTTTTCTTTAGCAAACAAAAGTGAATATATCAGAGATTCTGATTAGGAGACAGTGGAGTGTTTAGACTCAGCCAAACAGCAAATATTTATTGAGTACTTGCCAAAACGCACAAAGAACCCTGAGACAGAGGGGAGGGCTCCGACTGGAGTGGTGGGGAGGCTCACCAGAGCAGAGATGCTCTACCAGGGGAACGACCTCCCTGCTGCTCATCATTTGTAAGTGAGCAACTGAGAATAATATCCCTGGCTAGGAAAAGGACCGTGCTCATCACTTGATCCAGAAACTATGTGTGAGAGAGGACAGACAGAACGTGAGAGAGTGGACCAGAACTGCCCCCCCTAAAAAAAAAACCACTTGCCCACCCACAAAAAAAACAGCCAGGCCCCACACCAAACCTAACTGCAAATGCATTGCCAGGCTACAGAAAGGAAGAAACAATATCCTGAATATCTAAGCGGTTCTTTGGAGGCATAGGCAGGTAGGAAAGAGGGAAACAGGGGACAAGGCATAGCCAGGATCCTAAAGTCAAACTACCAGTAGGACAGAGGGGAGCTGAAGCTGACACTTGCACATCCAGGCTGAGATGCCTGAAGCAGAGTCAAGTGGGCTCATGGAGGGAAGGACTCCTGACTCTCAACTCAAAAAAGACAATCAAGTGAAGACCTTCTGCAGAGGCAATACCACCCACTTAGTGCCCATAAGATGCCTCAATGGGAAGTTGGTGATGTCTCAACAGGCAAAGGCATTTGCCTCTAAGCCTGATGACCTGAGTTCAATCTCTAGGACTCAGGTGGATAGAGAATCAATTCCTGACATTTGTTCTCTCTCTCTCTCTCTCTCTCTCTCTCTCTCTCTCTCTCTCTCTCTCTCTCTCTCTCACACACACACACACACACACACACACACACAATGAATAAATGAATGCACACAAAATACACACATCCACACCAAATTAAGCCATGGGGATTTTTAATGAAAAAAATCTATTAAATATGAGTTCTAGTCAGAGATTTTTCCACACATGCAAGGAAGCAAGTCACTATATGTGAGTGAGAGGGACTTAACATATCTTATCAAGGAGCATAGTGCAAATGAGGGTATGAATTTTACAGCCGTTGGCCACATAAAAACGGGAATATGTCTTAAAGGGAGGGTGGGGAAAGGAAAAAAATATAACTAGAGATTCAAAGCACTTTGACTTCTGAAGATCAAATTGATGTTTTAAAATGATTTGTTTTTTTTTTTTTTACAAACAATGGTCCCTGATGACTTTCCATAAAATTTCACCCAATTTTCAAGATAAAAATTAGTCAATGTATTCCACCAAACCAGTTAATCTTGTTCACAAAAGGGATCTAGATCAGCACTGTGAGAAAAATGGAGTCCACCGCGCACAAAGTCATTCAAAGAATATCTTCTTAGATTTGTCAGATGGGCTCAAAATGGAGAAGATAATAAAATTGTAAAAATCTATTAATGTTGTTTGTACCATTATTATATTAAACATTGTACTCACCTGATTGTACCAATCAATGCATAATGATTTGTCAAATACTCAACAGATTATCTATTATAAATACATGGCTGAAAATTATACAAAGTCAAAGCGAATATATTTTATCATGGTTGTTTTTGTGTACGGCCAGAGAGATCTCTCTCATTACCTCCAGCTGCTATGTAAATTGTGGACATAAATACAAAGGGAAAACCTATGTAGCTTCTAGAATGGAGAAAGCAGGTCTCAATACATCTGGCTTAGGAAAAAAGTAATTTTGGAACAGGATAGGGAGAAAGCAATTGATCTAAATTAAGGGGATTGGTAAACTGGGACTCAGTACAATTAGAATATATATATATATATATATATATATATATATATATATATATGTATGTATATATATACATATGTATATATATATACATTTACATACATACACACACACACACACACACACACAGAGTCAAAGCTGTATGCAAGTCACTGGCAGCTGATAAAGTCCCCAAATTGACAAACTAAATAACTAGAGTTCATGAAGAAGTTCTCTGAATCAAAGTGAAAATGAGCAAGACCCATGAATGGACATTTTACAAAAGCATATGTCACCAATAAAGATAGAAAAGATTCTCATTAGTAAGCCCAAAAGTTCAAATTAAAGCTGAATTGATAAACTGTATGCCCACCACAATGACTGAAATTAGGGAGACCACAGCCCTGATTGTTGATGAGCACGCTCAGCCACTGGTGCACACATTTCTGTTAGAAGGATAAATCAATTCATCACTTAGAAAAGGCATTTGGCATTATCTACTAAATAGATATATGCTTCACGACCACCCAAGAGTTTATTCTAGTATGTTTCCAACTATTTCTTGCACATAGACACAAAGATGTCTATATGCAATTATTCATGGTAATGTTTGTGAAACCCAGAACCTATCAAGGGAGTATGCATAAAAACAGTTCTGCATCTCCATATCGTGGAGATGCAGCTTTGAAGGAAATTTTAAGCATTACAGTAGGAGTAACATTGGAGATAAAATAGCTTTTAAAATTCACCCCTTTATAGACTTGCGAAAGACGTGGACACATAAGTAACAAACATATAGAAAGTGACCTGGACTCATTAGCAGTCAAAGAAGTTAACAGTGACATGGGTTCTAGTAGCAAATTGGTAAACATTTAGAATCTGATAACAAGAAGCCCGAGGGAGGGTGCGGGTCAATGGGAGATGTTCTGTGTTGCACAGGGTATAATCCATGGGGGAAACTGGCAAGTTGGGCTGTGCCCTTCCCAAAGGCCAATCAGATCATGGCAACTGTGACATGGGCACACATGACCTCTGGAAAGAGGCACATGACAGGACACAGAGGCATTTCCTATGCCACAAGTATATGGATTGTCAGTCTCTTCTTTCCTAATGCCCCCTTTATGTGATCTTTAATAAAGCCTTTTAAGCAACGAGTCTGTACTAGACTCATGCCTTAAGTAACTTTCTCAATGGGTTTTTAACTGCAGTAAAAGTCACATAACATAGTTTGCTTCCTGTTTTAATCATTCTTAAGGATGTAAATTAGTGGTGTTAAATACATTAATGCCATTTCACCACTCCCACCACTTTCCATCCTTCTTTATTTCTTGAAGGACAGACTGTTCCTATGACATCAGCTTCCCTTCCCCCCCCCCCTTGCCCCTGGCAACCAGCACTTGATATTCTGCCTTTATGCATCTGACTGTCTGACGGACTTCATGTAAGTGGCATCATTAGTGTGTGTGCTTTGGTGATTGGCTTATTTCACTGAAGAGTGGGTACAGATTCACTCCCCGCTTTTTAGGCTAAGTGGCACTTCATGGCACGTGTGCGCCACATTTGTTCAGTGAAGCATCTGCAAAGGAAGTTTGGGTTGCATCATTCTTGTCTGTGGTGGGTAGTGTGTCTAGGGATATGGGTGTTCAAATATTTATCTGAGGCCCTGCTTCCAATTATTTTATGTGTAAAACCAGAAGCAGAGTTGCTGACTCAAGTAACAATTCTTTGTTTAAGGTTTTTGAAAAAAATCACCATATTATTCTTCATAAAGGCTGAATAACTTTTTTCTTTAATACAGAATTGAAACTTCCCCTCAAAATTTCTGTGACCACCATATCCACCAACGCTACCATCACCACTCCCTCATCCTTATCACCACCACTACTACCCAGTCAGGACCATTGTCATCACCGTCATTATTATCACAGAAGAAAACAGTTGGCATAATTCCAAGTTACTCTTGTCTTGACGTCAGCCTTACCTAGTTTAGTAAGGGCAGACGTAAACTTTCCATCACTTTTAGAATAGCAGAACTTATTAAAAGGTTGATTCCTTTGGATATATCTATGACAAATCATCTACAAATAATCTGTACAGAAAAGAAATGGAGTATTTACTATACTGAAAGTCTAGTACACTCCAACAACACCCCCCCCACACACACACACACTGCTTGCCTACCCTAGCTAAGGGTCAGATGTGAAAATATTTGCCTAGAGTCAAGGATCCTCAGGTAAAAAGGAGAATGAGTTAGCCAACTCAGCTAACCCTCGATGTATCATTGCTATCCACAAAAGTTCAGACAAATATCCACAAAACATAAAGTTACAGCAAAAGAACAGGCATCCAACGAAAACGTACATTTACAGAAGAACCGAGAATTAGAGATTAAAACCGTCTTTTAATTCCATCCCTACTCTAATCTGCTTTTAAATAACAACTTCAGAGAATGTGTTGGAACTCGGTCCCAAGCAAGGCCAGAGCCTCAGCTTCAGCATTTGTGAGAGGGAGCAGCAGCTATGAAAACCCCTCTTTACACCACTCCTTCCCAGTATCCCTCACTGCTCAGCAGGCTCCACAAGAGGTTCTCATTCATTCTCCGTAACCCTTTAAGCAGCCTCACAAAGGAGCTTAAACTGCAATCCCAAGAGGCTACCTTAGGGCCTGCACAAAGGGCCCAGCTTTAAGGAGGAAAGTGGATGAAAATCTCGGTATGTAGATTATGACTTCGTTCTAGAACTCCTTCTCTAGTTATTGCTGCAGAGGAAAAAAGTTTAGAGAAAGCAAACTTTCTAGATCCCTATAAAGTAGAAATGTCTTTATTTTGCTTTGAGATGCCAGTTTGACTGGATACAAAAGTCTAGGATCAAAGTTCTTTCTCAGAACTTTGGGGATATTTTTCCCATGTTTCTTCCTTCTCATTATTGCTTTTGAGCAGATTCTAGTTGATATGAATACTGGCATCTTACTTTATTTTCTCGTAAATCTCACAATTCTCTTTAGCCTTTGTGTTCTGAAGTCAAAGAGTAACGTGGCAAGATATCTATCTTTGCACCTACTTGCATCTTGCTCATATCTTTTTATCTGAAAAATGCAGGTACTCTTTCAACTCTGGACATACCCTCTCATCATTCTTTGTTAATGACTCTCTCTGTATTCACTTCCATTTTGGAGGTTTGGCTACTGTGCTATGACAACTTGACATAAGCTAAAGTTATCTGGGAGGAAGGAGCCTCAATTGAGAAAATGACTCCACAAAAATCATGTTGCATACAAGCTTGTAGGGCACTTTCTTAATTAGTGATTGATGAGGGAAGCTCAGACCATTTTGGGTGGTGCCATCTGTGGGCTGGTTCTATAAGAAAAGCAGAGCTGAGCAAGCCATAATGAGCAAGTCAGTAAGCAGCACACTTCCATGCCCTCTGAATCAGCTCCTGCTTCCAGGTTCCTGCTATTTGAGTTCCAGTCTCCCAGCCTCAGCTTCCTTCAGTGATGAACTACATACAATGTGTAAGTATAAGGCAAATAAAACTTTCCTTCCCACCACTGGCCCCAAGTTGCTGTTGGTCATGGTGTTTCATCTCCGCAATAGAGACCCTAAATAAAACAGATAGGCAGCTCTCTCCAGACAATGACCCTGCCCACCTATTTTACCTGTCTGTTTCCATATTCACAGTGCTCAGCTCTAGCCAGTGTAAAGAACTCAGCTTTCCATTGTTAACTTCTGGGCTGGACCTTCAACCATTGTGTTTCCTTTACACCTTCCCAGAGACTTCTTCAAATGCTTTGAGCTGAGGGTACCCTCATTTTAATTTTCCTTTTCCTCTGTTTCTAATAGTCCTCTGTATTTCTGGTTCACTAACCATTTTTCCCCAATAAACCCCAATAAAAGGGGGTATGATTGACATTTCAGTATGTCAAGTCATTCCATGGCCTTCAGGGCTGTCCATGAATAGTTGAAAGTAGCTGCTCAATTAATCGTGTGGCTCCAAAAACCCATCATGTGATCCCGGATTTTGTCATTGTAGCTTGGAATGAAAGAACAGTACTTGGTAAGTTACAGTTGGATCAGCTCTTTATGTATGCATCTGCTGAAAGCATGTTGAGACCTTAAACATTTCACACAGATGACTTAGTGCTAGTTAGTTTCCCATCACCACCACAACCACCACCAGCAGCATCGGTGCCAATATGGTTGCCACCACTATGATCACAGAAGAAAACATTTTGCAGCATTTCATGTTAGTGGCCATGTTTCATGGATGATCAGAAATAAGGCTAGGTTTGCTCCTCCCCACCCCACCCCACCCCCACCCACCCCTGCTCTTCCAGCTACAGATCTCCACAGCACAGAGATGACCACACAGGAGCCATTCACACTGGTGACAATGGTAGAACTGTGTTTTTACTTTCATCACTTCCTTTTCTACAGTATTTCACACTGTTTCTGTACAAAACTGTGCTTTCAAAGTCACGCCATCAGCTTGGTTAGAGATTACCTAGGAGGGTGCGCAAATGCCATATGTTGGATCTTGTGGCTGTGATAATCACAGTCTAATGTTCATTTACCTTTAATTATATTCTATTTTTTAAGTGTTAGAAAACAAACAATAGACATACAAGCTATAGTAGAAAGACTAAAATGTAAGGGCACAACAATATAGTGATTCGGTTGAGTGGAAAACTTCCCCTACCCCCCGGTAGGTAAAGTGAAAAGATGATGCTCCCCAGACATGCTTGGGCTTCAACTCATGTTGCTTTTACAGATTTGTGGTGAAAAGATCTCATAAGATACATTTAGCCAAGAGTGAATGTATTCATTGTTTTTCTTATCTGCATCACCAATTCCAAAGAAGCAATTTAATGGGAATGAGGTTTATTTGGGCTCACAGAGAGGGTCCAGCTCATCATGGCTAGGAAAGCATCCTGATGGGTTCTGACATGGTGATCCTCTGACAGCAGGAGTGTGCGGCAGCTACCTGCTCATGTCGCAAGTGACCAGGATGCGGAGAAAGGTTAGGAAGTGGTGTAGGATTGTAAATCTCAGCCACTTGACTCCTACTTCTTCCAGAAACCCCCCTCTTCCTCCTAAAGGTTCCAGGCTGTCCTAAACGGCACCCCCAGCTGGGTCCTGAGCGTTCTATCACATGAGCTTTCAGGGACATTGCACATTCAAAGCCGTAAATAAATGTAGAAATCAGGACCTGGATAGTTAAGGAAAGGGCTTGTGGAGCAGTGCAAGTTTTAGCTGCACCCTGTGTTGAGTTTAGGGGTGTTGAAGCTGCATGGTATTCTCCTTGTGGACTTGGGCCCTGGAGGAGGGCAGCACTTGGCCACAAAACGCACAATGTGGTGCGGGCTCCAGATGCTGAGCTCCTCGTTGCTCAGATTTCAGCAGGGTGTTAAGACATCTCCCCAGACCTCAGGTCTTGACCGCAGATGCTCTCAGAGAGCACTTGCTTTCCATTTCACAAGACTCTCCCCTGCACCCACAGACCACTGAGGAGATCTGTGTAAATTTCACATGACCCTAAGTTTGGATTGGAAGAACATCTCAGACTCAGCTGCTTGCCTGGAATTTGTTCGGATACCATTCTCATATGGCTGGTATTTCCCATGAGACCTTGCTGTATTCCAGGCCAAACAGAAGCCCTACACAAGCAACCATCAGTGCACACACCGTTGGAACATCTAAACGTAAGCACCTATTCTTTAGAGGCTTAAAGGTAGCTTGGACGGTTTCATGTTTTCCAGAGCTCAGATTTAGCTTTCCTCGGGCCCTGCATGCCATATGGCTCTAGTAAAAGTGAGAAAAAGATCTAGAAACTTGGATGTGGGGAGGGGCCAGGGTAAGCAGGTATCTGGAAAGCTAGAGACTCACAACCCAAGGGGAGCTTGTCCTAGGCAGGAGTAGCCATTACCTATGAATAGAACAAAAGTCTAGCCATGCTTGCCTACACAAAGATGTTCTCAGCTCTGAGGTGAGAGCCCTGTAGACAAGGCGCCTGCAGGGTTGTGTCTCCCTCACAGACCCAGGTAGACTTAACTCCTTTGCTTTATCTATCTTCTAAAAGCTCCTGGCATTTGTTGGCAAGCAATCTTTCCAGGACTCAGAGAAATCTTTCTCTCTTGTCTCCTTTCCGATATCCACCACAACCTTCTTCCCTAGTGATCCTTCTAGGTGTACCCAAGCACTTCCAAATGCCCACCTCGTTCCCAGAAGTGAAGTCCTTGGCTCCATGAAAAGCGACATGATAACAGCTTCCATTAGAAGCACAGAGGGTGGGACTGGATGGCTTCCCCTGTCCACTGCCCTCACCTTTGTCTTCCTCTCCTCCCACTCCAGGAGCCCTTTCTGCCCTGCTCCCAGGAAGCATCCATCACAGGTGAAGAATGGCTCAGAGAGGCTCCTGCAGTGACAGATCGTGGAGATGGTCACTTATCTTATTTGTCACCACATCAAATGAAAGTGGTGTTCGGAACACTGAATCGAAGCTTCTACAAATGGTTCTGCTACCTTGTGTACTAATTCTACAGTGGGAGAGAAAGAGCAGAAGAGGGACTCTGTGGGCAGAGGATGCTGGGACTGGAACAATTATGATCCCTTCAGCCTCATCTCCAATAAGCTACCCAAGAAGTCCTGTGTGTATGCGTGTGTGTGTGTGTGTGTGTGTGTGTGTGTGTGTGTGTGTGTGCTCTTGCGCGCGTGCCTCTGCATGCATGCATGAGAGACGGAAAAAGAAGAGAAATTATTGGGATGAGAAAGAAAGGTTCACTTTCTACTCTGCAACACCTTCCTTCTAATATGTCCTTAAAAACGACATCCAAACAGGAGGACTTTGTCAACTCTCTCTGAGTCTCAGGGTCAGCCCTCTTCTGGGATTCACGGACCTCACTCACAGCCCCACAAGCAGAGCAGGGGGTCCGTATCAATTTACTAATGACAGAGGAAGAATCAGATACCAGCAGATACTATGGGAGAGTCTACAGAGAGGTCATAGATACCCAATTCTCCTTCATATGGTTTGATCTTTGCTCTTGCTTTGAAGTTCTACACTCTGTGCTCAGCTTTCCTGGCAGAAGCCTGGAGTGTGTGAGGCAAACAGGCCTACTGAGCTCTCCAAGTCTCTCTCTCTCTCCTTCTCCCTCCCTGATTGTTTCGAAATGAAAAATTAAAAAGACATCCCAGGCTAGGTGGCCTGTGGCGTAGATGGCTCAGGCAGGTAGGGAGCTGAAATGTGTCTTTGAATTCAGAATGGGGCCATCCCTGTAACTCCCGCCCCACTGTGACTTCTATGGCTCTGCTCATATCCGAACACAACTCTGAGAGTTGGATTACGAAATGATTTGTGGTAATGGGAGGGAAGGAGAGGGCTATTTGACTTCAGGAAACAGTGCTGCGAGTTGTAGATGATATATGACATGAGACACAGCGGCCAAGGCAGAGTCGACATAAGAGGTACAACAGGCTGGACCTGCTGTGCTGAGCAACCTCCCTCTAACCAGAAACACAGACATAGGCTCCGGCAGCAGCAGCACCACCCCCGCAGCCCCAAACCACAGCAAGCACCTCAGTGGCAGATAAAATATAACCGGCTAACAGGCGTGCTGTTAATTAGCAGAGAGTACGACGGGGGTTGAGTCTGCACGCGCACTGGCATCCTTTGTGTCCCCCGCTCCCAAGTCCCTCCATCTATGGAAGCCCACCCATCACCTCCATGGACGACAAATTTAGTGGGTTGTCACATTTTGAAAGGGGAAGGCTCTCAAGCTTAAAAGGGCTTAGCTATTTTATCTTCTTTTTCTACAGAGTCAAAGTAAGGGGTTGTTGAGAAAGATATCTTCAGCAGCAGAAAAACTGCTTTTTAAAGATTTTTTTTTTAAAACCTCACATATTACATACAACTTGTTGAGATTTTTGGTTGTTGTTTTCCTTGTTTTTGGAGACCCCTTGCAGTCCGACCCCTGACACTCAAGAGTTACTGAACACTGGTCTCTGTGCCCTCTGCCCAAGTCCCTGGCACACCCACTAATCACTCTGTCTCCAGACCCTCGGCATCCACTGGACACGGGGCAGCTCCCACAGTCTAGGATTTTCTGTTTTCTCCCTTAGATGAAGCAGCAGCCCTGGGCCTCAGCCCAGTTGAACTCCAAGCTTTGCCACACACTAGATCCTGATGGTTTAAAACAGCAAATATGGTTCTAAATAATGAGCAGAGGAAGCCCTGATCCCAGCAGTCCAACAACGAGGCCAAATTAGCCGTGTATAGATTTCAGAAAGAGAAGAGACTCCGATGTTTTATAGTGGAGTTAAAAAAAAATCCATCGAATGAGTCCCCCGTGTTGAAAATTTCCTGATGTCAGAAGCAGGGTGGATGACACAGACGTCATAAATCCAGTTGCAGAGTGTTAAAATCACTTTAGTCTGCCATCCCGGCAGGATTCAATAAAGTTGGATGGAAGACTTGTGTGTACTCGGACCTGGGCCCACAGCCTACAGGTATTCCAGTTGTCTGTCCCTCTGCAACTACCTCTGATTCTTAAGTAATTGGTTGCTTCTAAAAGCTTGCTTTAGGTCATCTCTACCGTATCACAGGGACCAGCGCTACGAACACTGTACATAGATCAACCCTGCCACACACCCACGCGTCTGCCTTTCTCCGTCAGCATCTGTGCTGTGCAGTTCGGATGTAGTCACAGGAGCATTTTAATTTTAATGAAAACAAAAAATGGGGGCTCCGAGGTCCCGTTCTCCCTCCTGCATGTGTCAAACTGTGTCTCTGACTGAATGTGACTCAACAATTATTTCCTAGTGACAGGCAGGGGCACATCACACTAATAAAAGTCACGATCTGATTTCTAAAACTGGCGGTCAAAGAGGAAGACACGAAAACATGCCCTGGCTGTGTGCATCGCTGTGCCTGACATGCTGGAAGTTCGTGTTTGTTCACTAAAGAAAGAAAGGAAGAATCTTTTCCCCTCTACCTGCTAGTATATTCAGTTCAGTAGGAGCCTAGGACAGAAAGCAGAGCAGAAAGATTCCTGACTGTGCTCTCCCAGGCAAGCTGTAAGACCGGCACGAAGCTGAGGTGTGCCAGCAGAGGAGCCGGAGACAGCAGGCTGGGATTATTCTCACAGACCCCTGGTTTTCCCTCTTCAGGGCCAGCCCAGTCCCTCCCTGTACACCAACAGACAGCCCCCACCACTTCCAAGCTTCATCGGGTGCTGTTATATTACAAACTGACTGTGCTCCTTGGGAAGGTGTATGCAAACATAGTCTGACAGATCCCTTTGCCCCTCAGCATCCTTGGGTACTGAATGTCTGCTTCCCCACATCTCTGCTCAACCCTGAGTTTCTAATGCTTGTGGATTTAGCAAACAGGGTTTCCTTCCTTGCTCCTTTTTAACTGTCTGGGTTGTCTTTGTTGTTGTTGCGGCTGCTGCTGCTGCTGCTGCTGTTTTTAATCAGCACTGAGAATTTGGAGGAGGAAGACGCATGAAGCTAAACTCCATCCACCTCCTGCCCTGTTCCCTTTTCTGACCTGCTGGACATCAGCAACGCCAGCTTCTGAACTAGGGGTAAAACTGAGCTGCAAGGAAATAGAATGTGCTCAATTGATTCTCAGAAACAAACACCTTTCCAGCAGGTTCTCCATAAACACAAAACAAACTGAGAAAGAAGGTATTTTTGATGTAAATGCCTTAGCAGCTGTGACCCCTGTCTCATCACCAGGAAATAACACCATTTCCTTAAGACGCCTCGCACTGGGACTTCGGCAGCATCGCAGTTTTCTTTCTTGTTTACTAAAAAGCCAAGATTTTGGCTTCTGTGTCACACCTAAGCATATTGGCTGGCCCGCCAGCGAGATGCGTCCTATTCCCGCTATTGCAGGGCGAGCACAGCTGTGCTCTCCGAGGACGTACCTGGGCGTGCGCTGTGAAGAAAGCCATTTCACGGTGCCAGCGATTCACACGCCAGGGCCACTTGGACTGGCAGAGACTGAGAGCTTTGTGCAATGGTGGCAGGGTGGGTGAAAAT
The DNA here is from genome assembly GCF_978045245.1 of Mus caroli. Lineage (NCBI taxonomy): Eukaryota > Metazoa > Chordata > Mammalia > Rodentia > Muridae > Mus > Mus caroli. Next base: position 9,010,408 of record NW_028227263.1, on the reverse strand, counting down.
GAATCAGATATGAAAATATCTGAAGCAATAAATTAACGCACAGCAGGGGGGGTGATAGCTTAATCCTGTCTAGTCCAACTCTACCTGACACCCATGATTGTTACAGGAGGTGGGACTCAGGAACAGTACTGGAGCGAAAATGAACGTTCCCCAAAGATTCCCAGCTCTGCGATAGGTATGTAATGTGATTCTGAGAAGGACCCCATACAGCTTTGATGGTATTTGTGTGTTGAATTCCCGGTAACCTGTCAGGGACTCCTTTCTCTTCTCGCCTTTATTTAATGCAAAAGGAATGCCTTTGACATTTAGAGGGGGAAAAATGAAAATTCGGGTGCCTGATGAAGCTGATCAGTGTGTTTTGTAATATAAAACAAATAATTCTAAGGAGGTCGCCTTTCCTCTCTGAAAGTGGATAGCGCAGGCTTGACACTAGCAAACAAAAGATAAAATCCTACGAACATTCTGTTCGGGATTTTTCTACCAGGTACCTGAGACTAACAAATGCTTCCTCATTCTGGGAAGTTCTGATTTGCCTTCATTATTTCAAACATAACTGGCAGAAGCCTGAATTACTGTCCTTAGGATAGCACCTGTGGGAGATTTTTAGAATTCATACCTCCCCCAAATGATCTAGAAACATGCTCGCATTTGAATGTCTCCAAGCAAAGCCTCTCTTCTCGAAAGTTTTGTCCAGAATATTTCATTTTCAGAGGCTTTGGAGATGAGACCCCCAAAGTGCTTATCCCTGTCTGTTGAAACCAACCAACTGCTTCTGGAGTCACAGAGCATGCCAGCCCAGACCCTCCACACTTAGAAAGGAAAGGCAAATTTGAAGGATCCCATTTCCTTCCCCCAAGGTTAAAAGTAATACATTTTTATAGACACTCCTTTTTTATTGTTTGTGAAGAATTTCCAGGCTCAAGGATGAATCCTTCACTTTGATTTTCCTTTTTTTTTTTAAAATACACACTTTAGCACTTTAAACAAACATTACACAGTTTTAACTAAAATAAGTGCATATGATCTTCAGTGAAAGGGCATGCTACTCTGTCAGGCTTCAATTCTGTTTCTAAATACTGCATAAACATATTTACATTAAGAGTGGGGCTTCTGGGAATGTTGGTGGATTGAGGAAATTACAGAGTGCTAATAATTTATGTCTTATCTCATTTTAAGAGCTGCAGCATATGAATTTCTGTGGCCCTATTTTTCCTGCTCTTTAAAAGAGTCCACTCCATTCTTTTAGCCAATAATATGACAAAATGCCACTGCCTTTGCCCCTCCCCGATTTTTAATGCTTATTGTAGCAACTATAACTCATCTAGTCGGAAGTCAGATAATTAAACAGACAGAGATTGAAGCTTTTTTTTTCTTTTGCATTTATCCTTTGGAGATTAAAATTTTAGCACAGCTAAAGCCATGCAAATTGGATTCAGTTGTCTGTAAATTTGCTGCATATTAAGACCATGGGCTCTTAGGTCACCTCTGCAAGAAAGAACTTATCTTGTCCTCAGGCGATACCTCTTAGATGAAGGCTTGATGCCCAGAATAACTTCTGCTCTGGGAAGCTAGCAAGGAAAACGGAAGCATGTGTGTTGAGAGCAGACCAGTGACCTCCAGAGCCAGGCCTGGTCAGAGAGAGGAGAACAAGTCTTCTCACACTAAGACAAAGCTTGGCACAACGCATGCCTTTGCGAGGGCTAGAGCTGAGTCCTGTGGACTCCATGGACAGAGCTCTGCCAGGGGAGTGGCTGCCAGAGGTTGCTGGTGTTCACTGTTACAATGTCCTCCTCCAAAGCCAGTGGAGACACTGTTTACTGAAGGCTGATATCTTTAAAATGTGTGAATTAATAAAGGAATTCACGGAGTTGCTTCAGAGGCTCTGGACTGTCTCAAAGGAAGGAGAGATCTCTTTCACGTCTGGTGCCTTCTCCTGGCCGCTGGGAGGCAGGGGCAGCTCTCTCCAGTGGGGCAACTTTTTCTAGGGGGTCTATGCTGAGGGCTTGCTTAGTCCAAGAGAAGTGTGTGTGTGTGTGTGTGTGTGTGTGTGTGTGTGTGTGTGTGTTTTCCTGTGTTAGATGTTTTCTTCCACTCCTTAGCCTTTGTCCTTGTTTCCCAGAGGCAACCTTGGTCCCTGACAAATGTTCATCTGTTTCCATGTCCCTCCATCTCTCCCTCTTCTCCCACTCCAGAATATGTGTTGTCTCCTCTGAAGATGCCTGACATAAAAATATACACAACTTACAGAGCATGGACAAACTTCCCCCTCCTTCAGTTCATGTCAGATATGCAGCGACTGAATCAAGTAGTCTTGCTCAAAGATAGGCCCCTCTGTGTCTCTGACTTCCCCTCTTTGTTTAATCTTATTCAATGCTCCTGGGGTTTCAGCAGCCCTGGCCTTCCTCTCTAGTCACCTCTCCCACCTTCCTGTGTGCTCTCCAGTATGAGTATAAATGACATCCTACCCCAGAACAATGCTGTCCCAGTGGGCTCCATCAAGAGGTGGACATGTAATCTCAGAACTCCATCTGCTCGGTTGGAATGTACCCCACCTGAGACACAGGAAACTGGAGCTCCCTGGTTACAAGGTGCCATACTGGTTCCAAGGTCTCTCTCTGCCACTGTCGTTTTCTGGCTGGTGTGACTACCTCCTCTATTAGATGCCCCTCAACTCATGGGCTCAGAATCAACTGGCCATCTCTGAGATTTTCTATAAATCCTGAGCCCATGAGATTTTCTATAAATCTCAGAGAGAATTCAGGTGGGTGGCCGATGACATGCACCTCTCCAACAGTCAGGGAAAGTTCTCCCCGATGTATGTGTAAAGCCTAATTTTCCCTATAACTTAGGATCGCAATCTCTGCTATGATGCTATGCCACAAACAAAACAATCCCAAGGCTGTTTTTATTGGGGTATAAGGGTATGTCCTTAAAATGCAGGATCAAAATATTCCACAGCACCCCACCCCCTGCAGGAGATGCTAACGGCTGAGGAAAAATAAGGAAGAATAGGTCCTTTCATTTCCATGACTTTTTCCGTTGACTCTCTTTCTCCTTGAAAAATCTCCTTGATGAGATGAGGCCTACTCTGTTGCCTGAGCCTTGTTGATCAGCCTACCCTGAGAATGGCTCGCTCTGAAAATAATACCTCAGCCATTAATGGGGATGCATGCTTTATTGTATGAAACTCACTTTGAGGACACTAGTCCCTCCACACTAAACCCACAGGGCCTGGCGGGGTGGGGTAACCACAATAACCCACAACGCTAAACACATTTCCTGCTTCAGTTCCCTTCCAGAATATTCTGTGTGCTGTGGATTTGACAAGATGGATGCCTAGATTTGTGTTTCTGAAATCAAATTCCATTCTTTCCAAGGATTTGTCTCAGGAAAACACCAAAGGGAAGCATAGAGGGACGGGGGCGGGAGGCGGGGGTGGGGGTGGGGGGCTGGGTTGCAAGATGAAGCTTCAAAAACGGGTTCCAGCCAACAGCTGTAAATTGTAGGCCCTGTCTCAGCAAACTTTTATTTCCCTTAAAAATTTAACTAGTGTCTGTACACTCTGAGCCTGGCACCAGAGGCTCTTCCCTGGATATGCAAATGTGCCCCATGCCAGGTGCCATGAAGTTGGGGAAGGCAGCGGTTCTGGGCTGCCTAGAGAGGGTGATTCTCAGCAGGCAGCGAGCCCGGTACAGTGCTCCTTCTATAGCTCTCTCTCTCCAAATTTCCTCTACACTTTGTTTACTATATATTCCAATAGTGTAATATTAAACAAAAACAGTGTGTCCTATGCCAGGATGATTGATTACCACACCGGCACAAGGTCACCTCCTAGGGACAGGCTGGGTGCAGGGGGGGCTGTCTGACTCCTACAGTTAACACTATATCCGTATTGTATGAATGTCACCGGCAATCCAGTGATTTATTGCTTGGAAGGCTCTGTTCAATTTTTTCTGCCTGACCAAATTGCACATTTTCTAGAAAAAGAAGCAAAAATATTTCAGCACATGGGTTGCCCCCACCCCTCATCTTCCACCCTCGGCTCCACACACATTTGCCAGCATCCTGAAGATCCATCCTTTTCTAATCCTTCTCCCCCTCCCCCTCTGTGCTAGATGTGGCACACACACACACACACACACACACACACACACACACACAAAATGATTATTACAGTAATGAAAAGGTGCAGCAGGACATTAAGGGCTTTTTAATCAGATTTTGGTAACATCTGTGGGCCAAGAGTAAGGGCAGCTGTATGCTCTCTTTCTTAATCTTAGCTAGATTTACTTTGGATGGAAAATTGTTAGCCTGGGGGAGTTGATGGGGGCTGCAAAGGGGGAATGCCCTTACAGGGTCCAGCATGACCAAAATGGCTCAGACTACAGTGAGCTCAGCCTCTCTTTCCCTGCAGGGTGTTCCTACACACCCTTCCCTGGATGGAGACGGACGATGGAATCAAGGAGCATTTCTCTCTCATGTCAGAGTGGCTTTTATATCAACTTAGGTGCTTTAACCTAAAGGCCTCTTTATTTCAAGCATTTAGGTATTGTAGCTTAAAGGACTCTTTAATATAATTAAATTAAATTAAATTACTAGGATGATGTTTTCATCATGATTTCAACGTGTCTGTCTAGATGTCCTCATCTGTGACATGCTACAACGACCAAAATGTCATGAGAACATCTTTGAACTGTTAGCCTACAATGGACACCATGTTGTCGCGTGGTCTTCTTATATGGTCTGACATTACTTTTATTATAGTTTTTAACACATAGAAAAATTCTACATTTTAATTTACTTTTGTTCTTTGATGGCTCTATGCATGTAAATAATGAGTTTTCGCTCCTGTCACCCTATCTCATCCCCGCTCCATAACCTTTAAAGAAGCGATAGAGACACACAGAACAGAACATTAATTCTACACAGGGACTCATGGGCGTTCTTACTCAATGTGATCACTATTTTTCCTCCTAATGCCTACCCCCACCATAGCTGCAGGGAACCTGGGACACATGGTAGGGGAATGGACAGAGGCAGATGAATACACAGCCCAGCACAGATAGAGATGGGTTTTTTTCAAACCTTGATTTTTTTTCTCTTTGTCCTGTTTGTAGATTCACTCAAGCACCAGATATTTAACACAGTGATCTGTCTTAAAACACCGCTTGGTTTTATGCCAAACGGGACAGAGAAAGGTCCACAAGGTCTCAATCCTGTACAAAGAACTATAGGTGACTGAGGAAACCTGGGAGCAGAAAGACAATGTCCCCAGGAAAGAGCACAGCAGCCAGTTGGTTTTCCAGTGCCGAAGGGTCAGCCCTGAAGCATATACACACATACAGATTGAACAAGGTATATTTAGGAATATATATGTGTGCACATATACATATGTGCACGCAATAACAATTTGTTAAAGAAAAAAGCATTTAATGGAGGAGAGGAAGCATAATCTGGAAAGGTTTATTTGGAGAAAGGGGAAGGAAGAAATGTTGTTACCATATTATAATGTCAAAAAGAAAGAAAGCACAACAAATGATAAAAAAAAAAAAACTGAAAGTCTCTTGGCTGAGTATCGTGGTCAAGGATTTATTTTTTTAATTTAGGATTCTTAATTATTGTAAATAGAAATGTCCCAGATGCGAAAAATAAAGCAGACAGAACATAAACATTAAAAAAGTGTTTGTTTTGTTTTGTTTTTCACAAATTTAGCAGACTACTGAAATGGCTTTGTGGAACCTGACCTCGTGGCTGTTGGTTCTTAGATCTGTTTAATTTTACAAAAAAGGAGAAGTGTCAGGGGGAGGGGCAATAGGAAACAAGGGAGACAGATTTGCTGTTCAGAGACCGCCGTAGTGACCTTGGCTATATAGGTTCTATGGTTATGCTTCATTTCATATTACCTGATATGTAGGTATTTTAAATCCCAGTGATTGGTATAAAACAATTTCATAAAATATACCTAGTGAGAGAATACTTAGGTGCTAAGTCTCATCTACAGATATGCCTCCTTCAGGACCCAGCAGGTATTCTATACATGTGCACCAACTCCAGGCAAGATGAGCCCCCAACTTGGGAGAATGAACTGGCCTTTCACTGGTGCATCTGCACTGATAAAAGGGCTTGAGGGATTTGGATAATTCTCAGTAAACTTTTACTAGATTTGTCGTTTGTTGCCGGTTTTTTTTTGTTGTTGTTTGATAGATTTACTTTATCTTTGAGTACTTGTTCACACATGCATGTGAGTGTGTGTACAGGTGGGTATGGATGCCTACAGAGGCCAGAAGAGGGCATTAGATCCTTGGGAATGAGATTTACAGGCAGTTGTGAGCCCCCTGGTGTGGGTGCTGGAATTTGGACTCCACTCCTCTTCAAGAGCAGCAAGTGCTCTTAACCACTGAACCCTTCTCTAGCTCCTAAGTTTTCATTTTGTTAAGAATCCTAAACACTTCTTGTTTACAAGATCCCATCTGGAACAGAACCAATCATTGCTGTAAAAATGGATCCAACCAGCGCCCAAGTGGTACCTTCTGGTCTTTGTCCCATATTGGGTGTACGCTACTAACAACACACAAGTCCCCCACTGCTCTTAATGGCCTTAACACCAGACTGACTCTAGAAGTTGAATCCACTCCAATGATGAAGAAAACGAAAGACAGGAAGATGGCTTCCAAATGGAGAGAGGGCCTTATGTTGTGGAGAACAATAAAGAGCAAATGTAGAAACTGATCAAAAATGAAAAGGGCACTTGCCTGAAGTTCTTCAGAGGATGTGCCCACCTCAAGTGTGAAGTCTATTGAAGGCAGTGGCACAGAGTCAACACAGCACAATCCTCCTTACACAGTATGTCTCCCTTGAAGCCGTAGCACATGCTAGGCTTTTAATATATGGGCAGGAGTTTTCCAGACATCTCCCCACCGCCTTCTCAGCAGCCACTCTTGTGTGTGGCTGTGGGCACTCTTCCGTCGTCCATGTTTAAGGTACGTCATCTCTACTCTTGTGAGCATTGGCACTTGACCCTGATGGTTCAGATTCAAAATTATACAAGCAGATCTCTCTTTACTCTTTCTCACAATTAAGACAAAGCCTTCAACTTTCACAGTTGAGCTATTCCCACAAATCCCAGTCTCTTGATTGGCATTTGAGGGAGTCTTCTAGGGGAGGTGGGACTGCCGCATCTTCCCATCCTGTGTCTTCTATCTTAGTGGCAGAGCCCAATGTGCATAATTTCTGTGGAAAGAACTCTTGGATTCACTGTGTCTCTGAGAGATGGAAGGGCCATTTGAAAGGATGTCTCTACTGCCCTGAAGGATTTGTTACATCCAACCTCTCTTCTGTCCCTCCCTTCCTGCAGCTATTGCATAAATACCACTTTGTTTTTCTCTTTTGACAATGCCAAGAGTCTCAGGCCCCGCTGAGTAGATGGCCATCTAGTTTCCCTTGATTTTCCTCCAGTAGGGATTAAGCAACATTTTTTCATTCTATTTTGGCTGAGAGGAAAGACATGATCTTTTAACTCATCCATTTCCCCTGGAGCTTACATCCTGATCAGTTGTACCCTGGCACCAGCCACGGGGTACCACACACAAAAACGGAGATGCATGGACACAGATGGGAGAGGATGGGCCTACACTCCGGTGTCTACACTTGATAGGCTGTCCCTGGTGACATAATTGTGAAGAGTGAATGTGGCAGGCATCTCTGAGCTTTTGTCTATGGATTTCAAGGCATATACCTACTTTGTTTTTCTTTTTATAAAAGCCCCGGGCCATAAATACTAACAATCCCTATTGTGTTAAGGATTTTTTTTTTTTTAAAAAAAGAAAAGAACTCACTTTAAGAGAATGCACACACAACAAAGTCAAAGAAGCAATGGCTCAAGGATACCACTGAACATCAAATGTCTATGTACTACTCACTAAGAAACTCGCTCCTGTTGTTTCACTCCGACCCACAAAAAAGGGCTACCCCAACCCCACCCAGGTCTGCACTGGACTAATCTATGCTGCCACGGGCACTCTGTGACCTCTGGGCTTTGAACACAAAAGGTAGGAATTTCCCCTTCCTGCCCTCCCAAATCCACCACCCCAAGCTTTCTCAATGTTTCCCAGAAGTAGTTGTCTCTACCCTAATGTAAGCAAGGAACGTTGGATCACACAGTGCATCCCGATTGGCCGTTGCTGGGACACCGTTCCTAGAAGTCCCAGGCGGTGTGTCTAAGAATAATGTCAGCGCACCGCAGGCCCTACAGGTGCCTGTGGGCAACATGGGTATTTTGGGATTGTGGATGGCATGGGTAATTCTGGGAGTGCTCCTCACAGGAGACAGGAAACTGCCGTGGTACTATTGATTGCTCCTCCTTTACGAAGACGTGCCAGAGAAGTACCACTAATTACACAGGCATCAGATGAACAGGGCAACCATAATGAACTGTGAGGAACTTAAAATAACAAAAGACATCCAACAGACAGACTCAGCACAGCCATGCAAACAGTGATAGAATGACTTGGGAAGATGACCCAGGAGGTTTTAATTCCCTTTTTCCATTGAATTCTTTAAGGTCTCTGATTGGGAATGGTGAGGAACAGGGAGGGGTAAGGGCAGGAGGGACTCTTGGCTTAAATAATTTAAATAAAACCAGATCTGACAATAGCATGTGACAAAATGTTGTGGTGATAGCTCAGTCACATTTTGGGGGGAAATGTTTTTGAAAATTACCAAGGAGCTCTGTAAAAAGTTAACACTTTTTAATTACCAGGTTAGTGTCACTTGGTGAAACTTTAATATAATAAGGCAGTTGACCAGACCTCCTAACGGATGTAAAATGAAATAATTGATTGAAATCACACTATAGGCCATGTACTGCTTCTTTTTTCCCCTTTTTTCTTCCTTCCTCCCTTCCTTCCTTCCTTTCTTTCTTTCTTCTTCTCGCTCTCTTTTTTTCTTTTTGCAAATGGTTGAACCATCATGGGGTTACAGAACTTAACATGTAAATTGCAGTTGAATTTATAATTTCTGCTCTGAATCCCTACAGACTGCCACTTAAGTCAAATATATGAGTTAAATTTTGCTTCTGCACTGTCATAATGCAATGAGGTGGTCAAAAATCAGCCCATACCTGGAGTAATTATGAACCCAATAATAATGTATTTTTAGTTATTTAATCAAAGGTATAAAAATTACCAATGTCAAGTTCTTCATATAAAAAAAATGAAGTTTTAAACACTAGCTTTTAAGTTCAAGGGAGACAATGCTAAATCTAACCCATTAGGGGAATGTCTCACAAAGCCAAGTGTCTCATGTGGGAGAGAAAAATTGCTGCTCATATTTCAGGCCATTACTTGGAAGTAACAGGGGGCAAGGCAGGGTGAGCGTATTTTTCTCCAAAATGGTCTTGAACTAATTTTGAACATTAACTAAAACTGATCAATCTTCCATAAGCTCAAATGGCTATATGGTGTAAGGAGAAAGAATGAGTCAAGTTGCCTGGACCTCACACCCAGATGGAGAAAGGAATGCAGACAGACATTTCTGCCACAGGCTGGCATGATGGTACTTTTGTCTAATTAGTGATGCTTCAGAGAGACCTGAAAGGTGACTTCCTGTCACCTAGCTGCAGAGGCAGTGTGGTCCCCTCCACCATCACCCTAGATATTAAGAGCCTATGGGTAATACAGAAATTTCTCGTTTGCAGTTGTCTCTGCTAAAGTGGTCATGTCTCTGCTAAAGAGCTCCTGAGGTTACACACTGCAGGTGACTTTGGACTCTGGTGGCCAAAATTTTAGGAAGATACATTTTAGTTATGTAGCCATGGTGAGCAGTCCTATTCCACTCTACCATCTGCCTCTCTCCTTGGTTCTACGTGCATTGTGGGAATATGAACTTGGCTCTAAAGCTACAGGAACAAAGAACATTCAAAACAGATGCTTATCCTCAGAGTTCTATCAGCCTAGTGTCTCTATCTCCTCTATACCTCGCCTCCATGGACCTCATCCTCAAAGCTACAAGATGAAAAAAATCATTGAATTTTTATCTAACTTCTGAATAGCGAAATGTGTCTCTGAACAATGAAATGGGCAGAAGTCAGAAGAGCATCCATAAAAAGAAATCCTGAGCAAATTCGGACTCACTCTGACATCCTGATGCAATAAGGGGACTGGGACTCAATAGGACAGTGGTTCTCAACCTTCATAAGGCCACGACCCTTTAATACAGTGCCTCCTATCGTGGTGATCCCCAACCACAAAATTATTTTATTGCTATTTCATAACTGTAATTCTGCTATTGTTTAAATTGTAATTTAAATATCTGACATGTGACCCCCAAAGAGGTCAAGACTCACCGGTTGAGAATCACTGCCCTAAGACATTATTTATGTGCCTAACTACCTCTTAGAAACAGATGTAATGGGCTAACCCTGGCTGAGCCTCCACACAGGTAAAATGATAGTGGACATATCTGATATGTAGTAGCCACTATAAAAGCAGCAGGGGCCATCAGTGCCTAGCATGGACATTCCTTCTTAAAGACCTGGTCACTCTCAGGTACCTGAACTGCCTAAGCACAATGCCACCTTTGAGGTCCTCAGTGCACAAATGTTGGCACTAACTTTACTTCACATCCCATCAGGGGTCCTGGGATGATGAAGGTGATGTGCCTGTCTTCTTCCAGGCCTCCAAAAGCTTCCATCTATTGTGACTCTTCCTCTGTCACCACTCTTACATCATTATCTAAGGTGACTGGTCAGCCCCATGCTACCACCTGTCTTTTCTATCCAGTGCCAATTGCATTACACAAAACTGTCAGTCCTGTGCCCCTTCCATTTATACCGAGTCTCATTAACACCTCTTTCCTCTGGCTATATGCCACTCTGGCTTAAGGAAACTGTTGTTACTAAACACACAAAAGAAGAAAAAAATGGAAATCCATGTTACAGGAGAGCTGTTGGCCTATCTGATTGAAAATCAGTAATCCAGAGCACTTTGGAGTTAAGATAACTCACAGCAACCTTGAGAACACATTCCACCTTTGCATTTTAATCCAGACCTGATTCATGTCTGGACTGGGGCACAGACAGATTCTGGGGTAGGTGTGGGAGGGTGGAATTTCTATTATCAGTACATTTTATATTTGTGTTTCAATGGCTATTAGGAGGTATTATAGGAAAACTATATCAAGTACCACAAATGGCAGCTGAAGACTTAGCAAAGCCCTTGTGCTCAGAACAAAGCATATCTACCCCCTTACAGGGTATTCACAGACCGAGAGAGACAAAGCTCCTTATTCTTTCATGCTTTTTCCACACTGATGCCCTTCTGCTACAAGGAGAGCCTGGGACTTCAGCCTAGGATTTTTACCATGCATACAAATGTCTGTAGGCCTATATTTTTCCAAAACCCACTTTAATAATGGTTCTCAAACGCTTTAACCCCTCTCTAGACCACCGTGCAAAAGTAGGGGGGGAAGGTGGTAAATAGAACGAGGGGATGTGGATCTGTTTAGAAGTAGTTCATTGGGGCAATTCCAATCTCCATTTGTCATGATACCAGCAGTCCAATTCAGTATTATCAAGATGCCAAAAGTCCAGTTTAAAAGTGTCACCAAATATGAATCAGCAATGATACCACAATCAAGCAGAAACTGCCAGGCCTCCGCTGAATCATCACAAGTCAACAGGAGTGAACCAGCCAGAATGCCAGAAGTTCTCTGTGTGCCTCTCTCAACAAAGTGAAGATCATTGAAGACTCAAGACCAATGAAGAGCTGTACAGCTAGATATGCAAGCACCCTGTCACTGTCCCTGGAGTCCCACTTATACTCTCCCCCAACATCACATGTCCTCCCATGGGTCTTGCCTCAGCAAAACATCACGTGAGTCTGTATCACATGACACAACCAGAAACTTCCACTCAAATGCCTCTTAAAAGCTCATGTAGTGGGGTAACCTTGGTTGAGCCTACACACAGGGGAGAGCATAGCTGCACTTGGGATTTTTCATGGACAAGTAAGTTTCCTAGTAAACATGCCAGCATATAACAAGTCCCCAACCAAGTCAATAGTCCCCAAGGAACAAAATTCTAACCAAAGTCCTAGGCCTCTTAATACCATCTACTTCAAAACACGTGTGTGTTTCTTGTGCTTTTGTTTACTGTCTAAGACTAAGTTCACAGCTGAGTCCAAGTGGTCTTCACACACTTCTCCATGCGTGATGGACAGATGAATCAGCCTAGACAGAGAGGATCAAGGAATACTGGCTGTAGCCTTAGGCTCTTCAAGTACCAGTGCAGGTTATCCTTTTCATCCTCAAAATGGAGAGGGGACTTGAGGCCAGAGCACCATTTATACTTAATGTAACTGCCCCAGAGGTACCAGCCACTCTCTGGAGGTATCCATGGTCAAACCCAAAGTATTCAGCCTGCTCCCAAACAAAGAAAGAGATGGTCCCTTGTCCCCAGTGGTGTTAATACACTTGCACATCAGTGTTCTACTGCCACCCATTCTCTTCTGGGCTGCCTTCTGGGCTGGATTTTCTCTCTTGCTAGATGTGCCACCACTTGGATGCTACAACCTTAGAGCTATACCAGATCTGGTTGTGTGAATGGTCATATGGAGCTTGCTCTCAGCAGGTCCTTATTGGTCTGGACAGCACATTCCCTGGGGTGGCCCCACCATCCATGCTGTGGCAATTACTGAATCAACCTGGTCAGAGCCAGGACTGTCAGGGGAAAGCACACGGGGGAAACTGGGGCTGGCCCACCTAAGAGCTAACTTAGAATAATTCACTTTGAATTCTGGGGCATACCATGGGAAGAGTCTGGGATGCAGGGTCTTCACTATACATTCAGATGCCATCCATGCCAAGGCACTCCTGTGTATTGCCTAGTGTCCTAACTAATCAAAACATATGGAAATCCCTTAAATCTTCAATAGCCTCCTAGAGTAAAACTTGAGGCATCTTTGGTGTGGATTTTCAGAAAATTCCTAAGTAAAGCCAGATGTTCTAATAGGGTTCACTGTTACTATTCACCATCCAGGGAACTGCATTCTAAAGAGAAAGACCAGGGGTAGAAGAAATGAGTTCAGTCAGTTTGTTTCCATCATTTCATGGCCAACTCTACCTTTGGCAAAGCAAACCCTTGAGGCCACACTACATGCGACTTGAGCTCCTTCCCTTCCCACTTAGGGGACTCCAGGGCTTGGGATAAAGGTCCTCACAGAGGACGATGATGGTGTACACGCTAGATGACACAGGATGACTACAGTGCTCACCAGACAACTACACTCTCATAGGCAATGTCTAGTTCAGGTCCCAGCACACACAAAACACAAAGGCTTTGATGTTTTCATAAATCTATTTTGCACTTGATTTTTCTGACAATTTTGTTTGGTTATGACACTACTCCATGTTAAGGTAAAAATACTTTTCAAGATAGACTTATAGACTTGGCATTGTATTGTTTCTAAATATCTACATTAAAACCTTAACCCTTAATATCATGCATTAGGAACTTTTAGAAGGTGGCTAAGGTTAGAGAAGTCATGAGGTTGGGTTTCTTGATAGCACACATGTCCTAGGTCCTTATAAATGATACATAGGAACAATCTCCCTCCCCGCTTCTGTCTTCCTCCCCCTCTGCCATATCATGTCAAGATACCCCCCAGAAGGCAGCCATACTCATTTTCTCAAACCTGCTGTTACCTTGCTCTTAGACACTAGCTTTCAGAACCACTAAATACATACATACATACATACATACATACATACATACATACATAAATGCATGCCCTGGTCCCAGTCCAGTCTTCTAGTTATCCATAGTCCACACTAGTAGATACAAAGACTCTAAAAGAGTAACCATATACATACTTTTTGCAGGAAGACCCCAAAGCAGAAGTGTGTGTGTGTGTGTGTGTGTGTATGTGTGTGTGCTTGAGATTAGAACAAACAAATCCGACTTTACAGAGAGAAGAGAGAAAGAACAAAGAAGATAGAGGACAAAGGGAACAGAGAGTAAAGCTGGGGCAGAATGAGGAGACTGATCGCCACTTTGGATCCCCAGCTGCTTCTCAGAAGTAGCATGTGTTCTGAAGTATTTCTGTGTGGTGGAAACACATTCGTAGATGCCTGAGTGATTAGAGTGGTTATAATAAACATCTTTCCTAGGATGGGTTGTTTCGTCAGAACAAGTTAGAGTTCTAATTATCAGGTTTTCTTGGAGTAACTTAGACTTGGAGTGCACTTGTACTAAAGATACTTTTAATTTGGTTTTATATAACACTTTAGTACATTCCATGTTTTGTTTCCAAAACTGCCCACCGAGGAATGAAGGAGATCCTGGCAAAGCATTGACTCCTGGGATGTATGGAGGAAGTTCAGATTGTTTGTGGTACAGCAATAGCTCAAATAGAAAAGCCTGGGTTCAACAAACAATTCTATCCTCTTCTCTTTATTTCTTGCCCTTGACAACTCAGTGCAGACTTAGTGACTAAAGGCAAGGATGCTAGAGGAATATATTGATGGCATCAATATGTATACTAGAGACAGAGTAGTGAAAAAGGAGCTGGACTCACTACCGGCCATAGGATTCTGTGCAGCATGGCAGGAGGGAGGGAGAAACTGGATACGCTAGAGAAAGCCATAGGAGTAGCATAGTTAGCACGTAGCAGCTGGAGATGATCCCCTGCCATTGTGTGTCACCAACAATGAGTTGAGGGAGACATTTGGGGACCTGATAACAAATGATATCAGAAAACTCACATAAAGAGGTGTTCAGTATCCCCAAACACCCTCTGAGAACTTGAGTTATCACCTGCCACAATATGCTAGGCATTGGGCTCTCCTAAGGCATAGGATTTTTTTTTTTAAATACTAAAACATGTTGTGCAAACTGGACCTGTTTACCAGTCTACCATTATCTATAACAGAACAGTGTTTTCATGTGGTCACCCAGGCCACTTGCATGTTCCCAGATTCCTTCATCTCCCCTACAAATTTACTCATTGAGGATGTGGTGGAGCCAGGGATTCAACACCCTTTGCTTAGCAAATGATTGAGACCTCTCTGAGCCCCACTTTGCAGTCTCTTTCTAGGGAACAGAAACAGCAACTTCTTCATAGCATCACCCTTATGATACCATAGTTTTAAACAAAATACCCAAGGCTATCCTATAACAAATGATCAATAAACAGAAACTTTTAGCCTGTTTTACTATTAAATATGGATGCTAAATGGCTGTGGGGTTAGCTGGTACTCTAATTTGGACACGGATGGCCATAAGCTCCAAGAAGGAAGAAACCTCATTTGCTTTGCTTTCTGCTGGAGCTTTGTTCTCAGCTACAATGATCACAAGATTCAATGGCTTCAGGCATTTATGTGTGGAAAGAGCTGAGAACAAAGTGAAGCAAACTTAGTCGCTGGCCTCCAAAAGCCTTCATGAGTTGGAGCTATATGCATCCAGCTAGCGCATAGTAAGAGCTTCCGCGTGCCAAGCCCCTCGTGCTAATTATCGATTTCACTGCTTACAACAAACTCACGAATTAATTAAGTCTTTCGTCAAATATTTACACACTAGTTACCATATGTCAAGTACAACACTCGATGCTGTGGATGTAAGCATGAAGAAGAAAACCCTGCGGTCAGCCTTCACCCAGTCTGCAGTCTACGGGGTAGGCTGATGCAGTGCTATTCTGTTGATATTAGCATAAAGCCACTCTCATCAATAAAAAATGGCCTCAAAAATATTTAATAACACTTAAGCGACATAGATAGCATAGGAGGATATCTGAATTCCAGCCAGCCCAGTTTCCAAACCTAGTTACCCTCCTGTATAACATAGGGTTCATAGCTTACCAGACTAACAAGAGGAAATAACAGGAAAGAGTCTGTAGGAGAATAGAAGAACCCACTGGAGCCCGGAGGTGGCTATGGCCAACGCTGGTTTCAGTAGCCTTAAAGGACTCCAGAGCCTTACTCTGGACTTTTAAACAACTCACATTTACCCAGGAAGATAAGGAAGCACTCCTGAGAGGGAAGACTAAGATATGCAAAATAATGGGGGGTCTGAAGTGAGGACCGGTGGCAGGAGGCTCATGAGGCAGACTGTCCCAGGGTAGAAGGAAAGATGAAGTAAGAAGATGGGCCAAAGCTGGAAGTCCAACTCTGGGCAGCTTTCCAAGGTTCTGGAGCCCACACTCAAGCACACATGTGCACTCAGGCACACACACACGTGCACTTACTGATTCGTTTTTCTAAACTCTAACGTACTCACTCACTATATATCTCTTGGTGGTAGAGATGTACCAATGGTTTTTCATACACTGGTTTTTTGGGGGTTTTTTGTTATTTTTTTTTTAAGTAGCACTGAAACCAGAGCCTGGTAGGTTATGTACCTTCATGTTTGTCCAATGAGTAGCTGAATTATGGAGTCATTTGATGAAATGGAGTACACTCACAGCAATGGTTGCCATTCAGCACAGACACTAAATTAAACTAATAATGATCCATATGTTGGGACTTTATAAGCTGTTCAAGCATTTACCAAGAAACAAAACAAAACAAAAAGAACTACAGCAAACAAACAAACCAACCAACCCACTGCACTATCCTAACTCCTTACCCCTGAGTTCTAATTCCAAATTACCTGCCACCATTTATATCCAGGTTAAAAACTTTTCCTTTCCGTTAAGATAAAAATGTTTCCTTACTCACTAGGGAAATCACCTACTGTAATGTTCCTATGACCCTACACCACCACACTGGAAGGGCCTGGTACAGGAAAGAACAGAGTGGACATGGACTGTTGACCAGGGCTGACCAGGCAGGCCACTAGCAATGCTCCACATGAGGCAGATTCTGTGATCCTTTCTTTAGAAGCAAAATCATCAACTGTGCCAGCTTCTAAACAGTTCTCCCTGGTTCCTTTTTGGCACTATGGGAAATCAAGATGGTGGGCAGATGAGAAAGGCATCCACTATGTAGTTCTATAGGCAGCCATTAGTTGAAAAGGAAAAATAAGGAAGCTGATGGTGTTGTTCTTTTTGCTTACAGGGCACTTAAGCCAGTGTCAAAATGACCTATGATAACCAATGAAGGGTATTCTTTGACAGAATGCCACCTGGGCCCTATCTCCACTAGCAATTTAAAGCTATATATTGCATTTGTGTGTGTGTGTGTGTGCACCCACCACAGTGTACACACAGAGGTCAGAGAACAACGTGTTACAGTTAGTTTTCTCCTTTCACCATGTGAATTACAGAGATAGACCAACTGGCAAGTGCTTTTATTCATTGGACCTTCTTTCCAGCCCCCAAGATAAACAATCAAAGACAAACAAACCAAGCAGATAAGCAAAGAATATATTTAAATCTCATCTTTAAAAGGCAGAGGATGAGCAGGGGAGCCTGTGAGAAGGGTGTTCCCTAAGACAGAGGCTCCCATGGAACAGATGAATACTACCAAGCACATTGCATGCACCTTCGAAAATTTAACAGCATAATTACACTTTAGAGACACAGTTCCAGAAAGCACACAGCATAACAATAATAGTACAAAGGAGAAACATAATATGGGAAAACAAGACCATCGGAGAAACAAGTTTTTTACAGGATCTGTCAGGATCATCCCCTGCGAGCACAAAAAAATGACTTCCCAGAGCAGAAAGCTGAGCCTCAGAACGAGAAAAGAAGCAAAACTTTGAGAGGTAACTTAAGAAGACTTTCCGGAAATATAAGGCAAGTTGAATGTACAACAGAAAGAGTACACTGTGGACCAAGAAACATGATATTGAGTGATCAATACCGAGACACAGGCAAGTAAGTCATCGATTCTCCAAAAGGAGAAAGAAACCTTGGGGGATGGAAAAGGAGATCTGTTCTCTCTAAGAACCACTCAGTGGGAAAGAACCACGTTGTGTTTAGGCTGGGAGGCATAGACAACCTCCCCAAGTCCCCTAGTGGAGGAAGCGTGGACCCAAGAGTTTCACATCTTCTCCTGCAACGATTCAAGTAGGAAAGCAAGCAAGCACTAAGGTATTACCAAACACAGTGTTGTAAGCTCTTCTTACAGACACCCCTGGAGGTGGCCCCTCAGCTGCCCTCAATGGAAGCAAAGAAAGACAGATAGCAAAAGACAGACAAGAGAGGTGAGCCTGCTTATATGGAGGATGGGGCTGTAACTACAGTGAGAGAAGAAAGCTCTTTTGCAGTGAGATTGCTTTGTTTGCCTCTGTTTTTAGACAGTATCTCCTTACTCTCTATAACCCAGGCCTGCCAGGAACCCATGGTAATCCTCCTGTCTCAAAAATCAGGGTGTGGGATTACACCTATGAGCCACTGCATCTGGATTACAGAAGGTAACCCTTAACCTTGTAGGCTTCTCAGACTTAAAAAAAAATACATCTGACACCTGACCTGTGTCTATTTGAAGGTTCCTCACTTCCATTTTCTACCCAGAAATCACCACCTATAGCTTCCTTTGGGCCCCACAGCTTAAAACCACACACACCACACATCAGTTATCTAAGATAGCATTTACTTCCTACAATCTTCCAAACAGTAGCAAGCAATGTAGAATGTAGACATCACATTAGAGTTTGACACGAGGTTGACCAGTTGACTGGCTCACTTCTTTTTCATCATGTACATTCTGGGTTATCTAGAACAAATGAAGTCAAGCATTTCATCCTCTGCCACTATGGTAAGAACATAGCCAATATTGTAGGCACTGACTGAAACTAAATGCCTATTTCTGGGGTAGGAGAGAAATAAAAAAGAAACGAGGGAAAACAATGTTTGATAGAAACATCATACTTTCTGTGCAGTCTCCCTAGCATCACAAACTGCATAAAGGTGTCAGACATCTGGAGTCATGTTCAATCACTCAGGTTGCAGAAGGCTCTGCATCTGAGCTTACTCTGTGGCAAACCTGCACTATAGCTAGTTCATGAAGGGCTGTGGAGAGTACTCTCCATAGTCAGTGCCTCACAGATATTAGGCCATCTCTCTATTATCTGAGCTACACCCCCCAGCCCTTGGTTTGGTTTTTGAAGGTTCTAGAAGATACAAGGAGATTTACAGCATCTTCTAAATCTCTTAAAAGCATCTACAGTCTACCCAGTCTCGTCTGCCTTTCTCTATTCCCCTGTGCTTCTTCTGTTGAACCTTAAAAGCTGAGGAGTGAGTGAGTCAGTGGATGCAGACTTAGGAGAGAGCCTCCTCACTTTGGATTTCATCCAGTGAAATTACTAGATAAAGGTCATTTTTCTTTCCTTTCAAAGAATAAGCTTCATCTGTAACTTGAAAGATTGGCTGCTATTTTTCTTGCAACTCAAGAGTGAGCACCTCCCTGGAAAACCCACTGTCTTTCCTTAAGGGTCTCTAGGTTTCCAACCACCTAGATTCTAGATAGACTCTAGATGGAACAGAAAGGAGACCTTTATTGTTACAGTCTCTGCCCAGACAATGCCCATCAACTTTGTCATTTGTTATCATGAGAACTGAGAGGACAGTCATGGGAGGAAAAGATCCCCAAAAGGGAAATAAGTACACAGAATACTTTAGAGCTCCATAGGGATGGATTAGGCAGACCAGACCTTCCCTGGTTCTAAAGGATCACTAAAGGCTTCCTTGGACATTCCACTCTTTTGCTTGGAAAAAGGCTTTTTTTTTAAATACCTGAGACCACACACCTGTCATCCCTTCCACACTCTAGTCTCCGTGGACTGGCCATCTCAAACTTGCAGCAATAGGCCTCAGGAATGAAAGAGGGCTAATTCCCAACCATTTTACTCTCTCTGAGACCATTCATTAAATGTTTTGTAGAATGTCTGTTTATCACAACTGCTGTGGAATAGAGCTGGGACTGCGCAGGAAGCAGCAAACATGGATGGGGTATCATAGGGGATGGCTCGGGGTATTTGGAGGGGAGGATGCATATCCCAGAGAGAAGGCAGCACAGCTGGGAAGTGACATGATTTGATATCGTCCAGAAGAGACACTGGATAGCTCACTAGCCCCCTTAAAATATGATCAAACCAAAATGCTGTTCAAAGCTATTTTGTGCCAGACTCTGTTTTACTTAGGTGCTCCACTGCTGTTGGAGGTGGGGACAAGACACCCTGAAATTGAATTAATTTAAACCAAAGTAGCCATTTGGAGAAAATGGTTCCTTATTTTAGGACAGCAGAAAATGTCTGCAAAGGTGAGTAATGGGTTCTGTAGCAAGCAGCATAAAACAAATGTTGCAAAACCCACGTCCTTATGTGGTATATTGTACTTTTATGCACGTTCGCTGTGTGAGCAGGGGGGTTAGAAGTTAAACAGTCGCCTAGGGCTAAGGGAAAGCACCTTGCACAGGTAGGAAATAGGCTTTTCTACTTCCAAACTATTACTGTATGTCTTTAGCAGGAGCTAACAGGCAGCAGCACAGTGCACAAATGTCTGTCCTTAAGATGCTGGGGCATTATGAAATTGGGCTGTTTTAATGTCTCCAATAGCCATCTGACCTTTAATCCAAAGTCATAAATTTATCATTGTCTGAAATTGGTGGATTATCATTCTTATTAGGGCCAGTCCTCCGGAGTTAGCATTTACAGAATTCTTAGTCTCTAGTGCATGACAAGAGGCTGAAATCCACTGGGGTCCCCTGGAAAATGGTTAAAGAGAAAGGAATTAGCAGTTTTGAAACCAGGACGTGTTACGCTGCCAAAGGAAGTAACAAAGGGAAAAAAGGAAAACAAGGCCTGGCGAGATCAAGTGAGCCTGTACTTCATAAAATGATAAATGCCTGGGAACCACGTCTATGTATAATGAATTACAATCCCTCCGCATTCACCTTAGTAACATTTTACAGGGGTTGTATTTTACTCCCAACTACCAATTATGTCATCATTCTGGCATTTACCTGGACATAATGATACACAGCCAAACCACTCTTGCCACATAACTCATCGCTTAAAAGTGTTTGTAAAGTCAGATGGCATTCTGCAAACGCATAATGACTCAGATCTTGCTATTAAATCGTACGGATTAAAGTTTAGCAAACCTCAAATTCTTTGCGTGGGTTTCTGGGTGTCTTATTAATCCTAAAGGACGAGGTGCTAGGCTATTTAAATGTCAATAAACATGGAACCCTGTAAAGGAGGGTACAGTGTTCTCACCACAGGGTACCTCACCTGCCGCTTTCAACAGAGACTTGCTTTCTGAACTGTCCGACTCTCCCTTTGGCTCAATGCTATGTCATCTATTAAAATATGAAAACACACGGAGAAGCTCGAATGGCCACACCAGCTCGGCACAGTTTACCCTCCCAACCCCAGTTCCTTCCCTGAACTCATTAAATCCAGGGGAGAAACCACACCATTCCCTTGGTTTACAATGATTCATTTTAATCTAGGTTTGAGGAAGAAGAAAAAAAAAAGGAAATAAGAATTCAGGTCTTTTTGCATGCTTGTGAGGTCACCAAATTTAAATTAAGGCTCTGGCCTATAAAGCACATTAATAAAAATACTGTACTGTACAGGGGGGTGGGGGAAATTTAATATGAATGGCTAAAATGCACGGAATTCTGAATTTTACTGTCAAACAGCTCAATTAAACAAATTGAAATTTT
Organism: Mus caroli; assembly: GCF_978045245.1. NCBI lineage: Eukaryota > Metazoa > Chordata > Mammalia > Rodentia > Muridae > Mus > Mus caroli. Next base: position 8,988,802 of record NW_028227263.1, on the reverse strand, counting down.
AAGCAACAAAAGGGAATTGAATAGAATTAGGAGCAGAGTAGAGCAGCAATACAGACCTTTATGAGGGGGCCTGGCCCCTCCAGAGTGGAGTTTCTTTTATTTGTTGCCTGCCTGGGCAGTTAGGGGAGCCAGGCTGGCGAGACCACAGTACAAAAGGATAAAAATGTTGAGCATTGAAACACAGTTTTTGGCTCCCAATAAATCATCCGTCACTTCATCACAGCTCAGTAGATAATGAGCAATAAAGTTTTCACACTTGGGGAATGAGGACACAGACACAAGAAATACAACTCAAGCTGCCCGTCTGGTTCTCCCCAAATGCAAGATGCCTTGTGTAAGAAATGACCCTAAGATCTCCTCTAAAGAGGGACACGCATCTGTACAATAAACAATTTACTGCACTTAAAAATTAAATCACATTTATTAGTAACTTTAATGACAACAGTATGTGGAGGTCACTATATTAAATAAAGCCTGATGCTAACCCAGAAATAGCTCGGAGCTCAACATCAGCAGTCAGCAGTTGCTGGTACGGGGTGGTCTGTACAATGAGTTGCTATAATTTTTACTGGCATTATTTTAAATGTTTATGTGCGTACAGTATTCCCCATTTGGCATTTAAATAGGGCTGACATATCTGTGATTAAAAATAATTTTGACTCAAAAAGGTTTCTGTAGATCACTGCAGCCCACCCCCCCACCATCACCACTTTAAAAAAAAATCAATTGAGCAGAAAGTTTGAGCTATTGATTCCAAAATCATATTCTGGTCCATTCCACAAACACAGCCCATCTGCAGATGTTCTACAAAGCCTTCACCACAATTACCTCGAATTGTTTCTGACTTTTATTCACCCATCTCTACAACCTGCATGTGGGTGGGCTTCACTATAACAAGAAACAACTGTGGGTAGGCCGAGGAGCAGAGGAAAGCCCAGAAGAAAGAATCCAAGGCTCCCTCATCAGTTGTCCAAGATAAAGCTCTTCATAAAAAGTGTTCATCGAAACTGGCACAAAGGGACCTGGGATGCTGAGATGAACACCCCCAAATGCAGCTTTCCTGATTGGTCGCTGGATGGTGGGTCAGCTGTGCTATGTATGGGTCTCCACCCCTGCTGGGCAGGGATGGCTTTAGGGCACAGGAAGGAGATGCTAGCTGTAATTGCTAAGGTTACCAGTTCAGAAGCCAGATGCTGAACCGAAGTACTGACAGTAGGTAAAGGTTGGGGCTGGTGTTCAAGGGTTTCTTACTTGGATCGTGTCTCAGAGCCCTTGAGCCTTACCTTCTCTGTGGAGGACATCCTACTTCCTCTTGTCTCAAATAGCTCACCGTGAGGCAGAGGTTCTGTCCCATGTTGTTGCATGCTGGAACCCCGGAGAACATGGAGGTGACATCACAAAACCTTATAACTTTAAAATCCCAGTTGGAGGTGTTCCTTGATTCCCATTTTGAATGAGCCAAGAACAAGAGGGTACCTCTGCTTTGAGCTGGAGGAAGATGCAAGCTGCCCCCACTGTTCTGGCCCTGTGGGGTGGAGACACTGGAAATGTCCCTTGGCCAAGAGGCTAAGGGCTATGGGGCTTCCTGGGAAGATGAACCAACACATTCCCTATTTCCTTTAAGGCCCTCTCTGAACATTTTATATTGTTTCATGGAAGAATGACTAAGGGGGCACCTGGGTCACAAGATCTCTCAAATATTCATCCACTCCCCCATCTAGAATTCTCCTTCCAGCTTTGATATCTGTTCTATCAAAGTTCTCCCATCCAACACAATCCACAAATTTTAATTAGTACCGCTTAATCTTATTAACGTGTATACAAAATATAATCAAACAACAAATTACAGCAATTTGCAATTGCAATTTATTAACGAATGTTGTGTGGTACAGGAAGAAAAAAAACCCAAGCTTATATGTAAATAAATGCAAATTCAGGTTTCCGTAGTGCGTTTTGTACCTACTTTTGGAGAAAGGCAAGTCACTTAAAATCCTTATTTCTCAGTTGTCTTCGTTAAAATCATGCATGCTAATTATATTTCTACAGTCATCTGACAGATAACTGATAAGGTGCACAATGGAGCTGGTAATAGCACATGCAACCCACTTTATTATCTTATGAAATTAGAGATTGAACATTGATTATGGCTAGTAGGGGAGTCGGTGCAGGAAAGACAGAATGAGAAGGGAAGTACATAAAAACAGAGGAGCCTGCCACTGAATGCCTAAAAGGACTTCAAAGTCATTAATTAACAAAGACAAACACGCCCCGTGAAGACTGTAAGACTCGTGTGTTTTAGACCAAGAGATGAATTATTTATTTGTACCCTCACTGTACCGTAGAGTGCAAGTAGAGTTTGTTTAGCAGCAATGGTAGAAATATATTTGCTATGGGGGCAGCCTGGTAATGTGGCTTGTTAGGGCATGCTATTTGTAAGCAAATTTATATGAAAAGTCTGTGGTATCTAATACTAAAATACTCCAGCCTCAGACTGAAGGGTGATTTTACAAACGTCCCGCAACACTCCATCATCCCTTCATTTTAATGTCTTTATTTTATGATTTTGTTGATGAAATACTACTTACCCAGTGCTCAAAATTCCTTTTAGGCTGCAGGCACTGGCTAGTTGACATGGCAAGCTATATTTTACGGCCACATATTTCAGCTCTCTCTGTCCAAGTTGGAGGACACAGTAGCCAAGATGGTTTTTCATCGTAGAAATATATTTTCATATTTATTTATTGATTTGACTAATGTATCTATTTTTCAATTCACATGCTTATGTTTCAATCCGTTAAAGTGATTCATGGTCAAATAATATGTTATTGCAAGTACAGGGGAGATAAAAACCCTGCCCGTTTGCTCCAACACAAGAACAAAAATAATAATAATAAAAAAAAAAACATTGCATGATTAAATATAGTTCCAATCCCCAAAAGATCAAAACTAAAATGATGTTTTTAATTATTTTACAAAAAGGCATAAAATACAAGGTTTTTTTTTCAAAGTATGATGCAATTACCTATAAAATAAGTTTGCCAGTAATAAATACCTTGTGGAGATTTCTTGACAAGATTAAGCATGCCATACAGATTTAGCATAAGGCATGAAATTAACAACAAAATGAAAGCTAAAACGGGCTTCAATTATTCAGCAGAAGGCAGGCTGGAGAAGCTGACCAGATGCAAGACCAAGTAGCACATTTGCTAAGCACCTTGCAAGAGCAGTTCACCCTGATTAGAGACCCATTAAGATCGCAGGTTCCTGGGACAAAACCAATCCCATGAACCTGCTTTCCTGAAGCCTGGAGCCCACCTTCCCTTAAGTTTGTCCCTGAAGGACCTTTTGTGAGGTGAAGCTGGTGAGGAAATGTGCTGAGCCTTTGCTGCACAGATCCTCCCCTGGGTCTCACAACGATCTTCTTTTTCCTGGGATATTGTTTTAAGAGTGTTAGACACATGAGTGAAACAATAAAAACACTCATGTGTATGTATCTGTGCATATGTGTGCACGTATTTGTATGTGTGCATGTTGGGAAAGGTTTATTATTAATGAAGGTAATGCAGAGGGTGAGGTGATTTTGATAGAGGTGCATTAAATAAGAAACAATCTACACCGAAGACAAGCAACCACTCCAGGTCTTCAGGAGAGTTGACCAAGGGGTTAGGGAGATCCTTAAAGGCAGAGGATTGGACCCATCAGACTCCAGGCAAACAAAGAGGACATGCATACACCCTGGCTGAGATGCAGCCTCTGTCCAGGTGCTGGCAGAGTCAAAGCGCTGCCTGAGCTTTTGCCACGGGATCAGGCAACAGGAGAAGGTGGGGTTGTGAGCCCATTCCTGGTTTCTTAAGTGTTCTCTGTAGCACATCCAGCCAGACTCAGCCATCTTTCAAAGAAATCTGGAGATAATGAAATTATTACCAGTGGCCTGGAGAAAGACTGCCTTTCAACAGGATCATCACATGGGGTTCTCTTTGATCTTCTCTCTGAGCCTTACAGCAGCAGACCCCAGGAAAAGAGATAGGAGCAGAGACACATGGGCTTTCAGGGTTGGCAGCGGGCTTGTAACGGGTTAGTTGCAATGAATCTGAAGACAGGGTTTGGCGGACTCTTCTAAGACTATCGATCATGCCTGTGGAGGAAGAGAAACTGCAGGTAAGATCCATGCCTACCCCATTTCTCGCCCCCTCCATCCCCCTGGGCTTTGCAAATTTAAGAATTATAGAATATTTGAGGAATTTAGACAGCCAGTCCATTGAAGCTGGGAACATTGTTTCTGAGGTTGTCCAAGGGAAACTGAGCTCAAATTTGTCTCTGGTTCCCTCACCAATCCCAGGTGGAGCTACTCATGTTCTTCCACCGGGTTAAGACATGCCATTCATTTCTGGTTCCTTCAACAGGATCATGACCTTCCAACTGAAGGAGCAATGTTATACACAGAACAGAAAAAGTGCTTTGTAAAGTTTTTATATTAAAACAAAAAACGGCTGAGATGGCCTGTTCCCTAGAATTCACCCAGGAATCTAGTTTGCAGGAATTTAAGAATAAGCAAATAGATGAATTTAAAACAAAACCACTCCCAAGCTCACCAGCCAGAACATCCATTTTAACACTTGGGTGCAGCTCCTGTCTTTTTCTATAAGAATTCCCACTTTTTAAATTAATCTTTGAATCCAGCCGTTTAGACTGTCTTGCTGTCTAAATTTTATACTAAATATTTTATAGCAGAGAGTTGTCCCAACTTGGCCCCCTCAACAATTTAGAATGGTTGCCTAACATTTCCTGGTAGAGGCAAACCACAGAGAGACACTGTTTATCCATGCGGTCACCACCAAAGATGCCACAATAAAAACCTCAGAGAAGAAGTCTTCAAAAATATCTGTAACTGTTCCTGAACCTTAAAGTAGGGATTAAAACACCACTGAAGTTGCTAACCAGACTGGCAGTATCCTCTGAGATGTCTCTTTTTTACCCACCCCCCAGGACCAGAGAATATCATGGTAATGTTTTCTAAAGTAAAATTTTACATATGTAAATTTGTCAGCAAATCAGTATTTCCTTTGTGTTTGTGCTCTCCTAATGGTCAAATTTAAGGCTTAACCTATCAGCCATTTTCATTTCTTCTCTTTTCTTGTCTTAGTTTGTCATTGTAACTACAGAAGAGCTTAATTAAAAATTAAACTCGCTCATAATCTCACCCCCATAATGTCCATAGACATTTCTTTCATAAATGTGTTCAGAGCAGCAAATGCAACATCTCTCTTGCCAATCTTAAAACAAATCCCTCTTCTCAAATATCACTGATAAAAAGTGTGGTTTGATTTTTCCGATGAAAATTACACAGGTGGACAAGGGAGAGTCCGCAATGTATATCGGCATTCCCCACAAAGACACCATGGCAAAGAGCAACATTTAGGTATACAGGATAAATTTCTGACTTTGGGAATTTAAACTTCATATTTCCTGTAGTGATCTGAATTTTATATATAATAAAGTTATGAATATTTGACCTGTACATTGCATTGTGTCACAATATGTTGTTCAAATAATAATTTAAAATCTAAGTGCGGTTTTCATGAATTCAAATCCTTCTCCCTCTGTCTTTATGATGATGCTGCATTGGTTTTTTTGTTTGTCTTGTTTGGTTTGGTTTGGTTTGAGACAGGGTCATTCTATGTTACCCTGACTGGCTTGAAACTCAAAAAGGTCCACCTGCCTCTACCTCCTGACTGCTGAGATTAAAAAGATACAGCCATCATACTGGGCATGACTTTTAAAAGCTCTTGCCACAGAAAGATTAACATCTAACCAGGTATTTGTAAGGACGGGGGCAGATCTACCCTTCAGCTTTAAAACAGTTCATTTCCAAGCACCTTGCTCTCTTTTAGTTACAACCTTAATTATAAAGTTGGGCTTTTCCTTTCTCCAAACTTTTGCCCCGAACCACCTACTGAATAATAATAGACCCTTTTCTTACACCCCCAAATGCCATCTTTATTAGGTACTAAATTACTTGTGTCTTGCTCTGGAATTTTTTTCTTTGTTCTATTGATTGCTGCAGCCAAAGCACATTGTTTTAATCACCCTGATATTTTAATATCTGCTGGGTCAAGTCCTCTATCATTATTCTTGTTTCTCAAAATTTCCTTGGCTCTTCTCAGCCATTCATTTCTCCGGATGAACTTTAGCCACACTTTGCTAAGTTCCACCCCCGCTCCCAGGGGAGCTGGAATTGGATATTCATTGAATTTGTAGATAAATTAGGCGAACGTTGACATCTGCGCCACTAAATCTTCCCATGCAGGGACATTATTCTTCTTATCCATTTGAGGCCTTTTTTTTCCCCCTGTCCCTTGGCAAACTTTTATATTTTTAAATACTTCCCCAGGACATTCTGTAAGTTTGTTCTGATTTTTATATTTACTATCATTTCTATTATCATTGTAAATAAACTCTTTGTGCCAGGATATTTTGGGTTACAGAAAGCCCCACTGTTTTATGGACATTGGTTTAATTTTAGCTAAAACTCCTGTATTTTAGTTTAAATCTTTTCTTCTAATTAAATGAAATTGATCTAGTGGTCATGACACATGCTCCCCAAAGTGTCACAAATGGAGCTATATCAACCACAAATACTACTGAGTCTATCTTCTTCATTTCTCTCTTCTTGTGTCATTTTTCTTATATTTAAAAAAGATTCACTAAGACTTGTAGAGTGGCCATTTGAAATAGTTATCAGGGTCTTCTGTCTTCTGTCATCTATTTTATCAGAGAACAGGACATAAGCAAGGGAGGTGGAAAGATGACTGCCTTACATAAATATTGTGCCTGTGTTGAAGAAATAGCCTATAAAAAATCTATTCAGCCCAGACCAAAAGAGATGTTTCTACCTTAGTCTACCATGGAGAACTCATTGATTTTATTGAGATTACTCACAAAAGCATGGCTGAGAAGCTACCTATAGAATTATGGGTAAAGGAACACTTACAGAAGTATGGGTGACACAGGAAGCTATGCCACTGAAAAGTCCACCTCGCCATAGATAGAGAGTCAGGAAGGCAGAGAGAATCCTGGAGCTCCCTGTACAGCTTTCAGACAGCTCTGCTAAAGAGTTTCCTTCATGAACCTTGTAACTCTCTAGGTACCATGAGGCTTGTACGTTTTATGAGCTTCCTAATCTTTGTATGTTTCCTCATCTTTCAGAATCTATGAGCCTCACTCCCCCTTTAAGGGGGGATGTTTCAGTCCAAAGGAAGTAGCTAAGCAACACTTTGTTACTGCTAACAAGAACAAATATTAATCTTTACAAAATAAATCTTTAGCATCAAATGAGATGTCTCTATGTGCTGTTTCCTATGTCCAGTATGAGATACTACATTAGTCAGTATTCTCAAGAGAAACAGAGCTTATAGGAATGAATGTATATTAAAAGGAAATTTATTCAATTGAATTAAACACTACAGTCTGTGTAGTCTAACAAGAGCCACATAGCAGACAGGCCAAGATCCCAGTAGGTGCTCTGTCTACAAAGCTGCGTGCCTCAGGTGCCTTGGTACCTTGCTCAAGGCTCAGCAGATTCCCAAAAAACCTGTTGGTTTTCACAGAGCTGCTGGTCTCCAGTCCATGTTGGATGCCTGAATCTGGATTCTAATATCAGTAAAGTAATGCGGCAGAGACAGCAATGGAGTAGATGAATTTGCTAACAAGATTAAAGACAAGCAGGCAAAATCTTCTTTCTTCTGTTTCCTTTATCTGGGCTGACACAACGATGTAGCTCACATTTAGGGTGCATATTTCCATTTCAAATGATCAGATCAGGAAAACCTCTCATGGGGTGCCCATTGGTTTGCCTTGTCAAGTTTGCCTTGACAACCACGATTAACCATCACAGACATACAGTGACTTTTCCTCAATGGTCTGTTCTTTCACTATGAGCAACAGTAGACAGTGTGTTGCTCCTTGTGTGTCTCTTCATATGGCCACGCTGATCAACCATCTAGGCTCACTGAATCCTCTTGCTGAGTGAACCTCATCCCAGCTCCTAAGGGTGCCAGTTATACTAAATGAGGTTAACCCTGTTCTATCACAACAGCTCAATTCATCACAGCTTCAAAGGCCTGATTCCATACAAGGTCATGTTCTAAAGTTCCAGAAAGCACAGCAGTTAGTGGAAGGGGTACAGTAGTTTTAGGAATTTATTATATTAGTTCATTACAGTAGTGATATGACCTTGATTTTTAAATGCGCAGCTTTAGATGCGTCTGTCCCAGGACCCTAAGCAAAATACTATAATGTGTGGGTGATTCCTGGTGTGTGTGTGTGTGTGTGTGTGTGTGTGTGTGTGTGTGTGTGTGAAGAGGGGGTTATGTGTGTGCATGTGTGTCTAAAGGTGCTGTTTGTGAGAACACAAAGGCCAGAGGAGAAAATCAAGTATCTTACTCTGCAACTCTGCCTAGTCATGGGAGACAGGGTCTCTTGCTAATCCTGGAGCTAGGCTAGCAGTCAGCAAAAGCAAGGGTCATCTAGTCTTCACCCCATCGGTACAGGGCTTGCTGGAGTTACAGATATGTGTATGATCATGGCCAACTTTTTTATGTAGATGCTGGGCATCCAAAGTCAGTTCCTCAAATGCTTTTATCCACTGAGCCAGCTCTCCAGTCCCAGGTGTTTTGTTTTAATTTACTATATTTTGTCCTGCTCAAGGTGGGGGACCTGAGTCTACCGAGTAAGGAATAAGTATTGGCATGGGCCACTGATAAGGCTTAGTAGCTGATATATTCACATATATGTGTTGTGAATGTGTACATGCCTGTGAACCAACTGCAGCCGTGGTATCTGCAGAGGTCTGAAGAAGGCATTGGATCTCCTGCAACAGGGGATTTGGAGAGTCATGAGGCACTGTGTGGATGCTGGGAATTGAACCCAGGTCCTCTGGAAGAGTAGCCAGTGCTCTTAATTGCTCTAGTCCCATCACTGACTTTTTAAGTTGCTAGAGATCATGAGCTAAGTTGGGTCACAAAGGGCCGAAGGCTTTGCAGAGCCCTGTATGGACTTCTGCCTCCTCGGAGGGGTTAAGCTGGCCAAGTGAAAGCTAAGGAGTTAGAGGTGAAGCCAGAAGTGTTAGAGAGAAGGCATGGTGCTCAGCCTAGCAAGATCCCTTCTGACCAGAGAACAGGCAAATGCTGGCATGGAAAAGACCCCCAAATGAGCCAGGAGCTCTTCCATTCCATCATGAGGAACTGTTCTCTGGAGTGGGGACCAGCCGGGATGTGTTTGAAGCACTTACCATATGTGCACGAGAAAGGGCTCATTTGTCCGCCTTGAATTTTTTTTTGCCTTTCTTTTGAAAGGATAGTTAATTTTAAGTAATTTGTTTCACAGGTGAAGCCACCCCCCCCCCCTTTTTTTTTTTGCAAAGGTTTCATATATCACCCTCGGTTGCCTGAACAATTAGAAATTGTCACCAAAGAAAAATGCCTCAGCTCATGTAAACAACTGTTTACCTAAAGGAGTGGGGACCCACTGGAGTCAGCACACCCCAATGAAGCATGACTGCAGGGAAGGAGCCAGGGCGAAGCTGCATCTGCTAGCGTGACGCTGCTGATGCTAAAAATTGGCCGGAACAACTATTATTTGTTTTCTTGTTTGTTTGTTGTTGTTGTTCTTGGTTTGTTTGTTTGTTTTTTTTTTTTTCTTGTCAGAAATAATGTTGCCTGAAATTTTTCAACAGGCAACACGAGTTAGACCATTTGTGACTTCTAATGCCTAATTGTTCTCCTGGCAGATATAAAAAATTGGGGCGCTGGTGTCATTCACCTAAATTTCTAATTAATGCGACGGCAAAAGAGAAATTGGAGCAAAGGCAAACAGTTGGAAAATGTTCCTGCTCCAGGTTAGGTCTTTTGCCTCCGCTAACTTCCTGCCTGCTCTCCGCAGCACCTGGTATTTGGGATACCTCTGTGTGTTTGCTTCAAGAGGATGGGAAAAGAGAGCCTCAGGAACACCCCACCCCCACCCCGGCCTTCCCCCACCCCCATCCCCCACCCCCACCCCATGGTCTCCCTTACTTGCTCTCTGGTTCTTCATTTTCAATCTTTCGGTTTTCAGTCTTTTGATTTTTTTTTTTTTGTAACTGAGTCTCACTCTGTAGACTAGGCTGGCCTCCAGCTAAGAGTGCTCTCCTGCCTCAGCCTCTAAGGGTTTCTATTACAAGCATGAGCCACCGCACCCTGCTGCATTCCTAACGAGCCATACAAATCTCCACGAGGGGACTGGGAAGCTGCTCTGAGTGACATTTCCCGGAGATTTGTACCTGCTACAAATAACAGGAGACATTCGGTACCCATGCAGTGTCTACGTGGAACTCTGGCTTGGATTCTAATAGTGAATCCACGATGTGTCCCTTTAAATTTCCGGTGAAGGCCAGCGGATTGTATTTGGGAGTTTCTAGAAGGATATCTGTCTTCAAAACTATACTCTTACCATCAAAGTCTTATCTCCATTCTATTCCTCTCTAGCTGAGGATAACTCCTCTGAAAGCAGGCAAGATCGTCCTGCAGTGACACGGTTATGGCTGACCTGGATGACACTAAAATGATAGGAAGCATTTCCTGTCACGTGACCATGGAAAGCCCGCGCCTTGAAAGGCTAGTGATAGAATAACCGGTCAGAGCGCGGAAGCTCCTTTGCTCTTAGAGACAAGGCTACCGAGAGAGAGTCATCAGAGTTCTTTAGGAATGAATGCCCCTTGGTCCATTTCACTTAACGTTTTCTGGAAGTAGTTAGGCTTACAAGTCTTTCAAGTGATTAAAAAAAAAAAAAACTATGTTCTGTAGAAGAGAAAAACATCTCTGGAATGCCATTCTGCTAACAAGACACTTCTGAGTGGCCTCGTTTAAATCTGTTATGTCTGTACACACCATATTCCAAGGTTCTGGCACAGTCTCCTTTTGCAATGCCCTGGCCAGACCCTTGCCTGAATCATTGCATACAATGGCTGTCAGTCTCCCAGAGACAAACTGTAAGTGAATTACGCACTTACTCTAATTCTTCACTGTTTGAACTCTTCTGTAAATTTCCATCATCCTCACATCAAATTGAGTCTAGTCATACATTCTTGCAAGCCCTTCCCCTGCCTCTTCAGCCTTTCCTCCCAGGGTGGGATGGGTAGTTTGTAAGGTCAAAGGAAGGGATTATGAAAGACTATGGCTTACTACCTCACTGGTGGTGGGCATCCTTCTAAACCCTGGTAGAAAGGAACGGACCTGCTGATTGAGACACAGGACCTGTTGTCACAAAACATTGGTAACATCTAAAATCCAATTGCTGTCATCTAGCAAAAATTCTGGAAAAGGGTGCTTCTCACTTACGAAGTGAAAAACAACAGAAGTCCCCTCTCTGTACAAATCATCCCTACCTATAATAGCCTCAATTACTGCAAACTGGCCTAGCAGCGCCTCTTTTTAAGCACCTCCTTATTCATTTTCACTAAACATGCCAAGTGTAGCTATTACTATGGAGGTGTGAATTTTCTTAAAATCGTTGGGCTGTATTATAATAAAGCAATAAAAGTGATTATCCAGGACAAACCTCTCCAATTTACCAAAGAGAAAAACAAGATTTAACCCAAACTCATGCAAGCAATTAGAAAACAAAGGCCAGGCCTGTAGCTCCACTTGCCTGGGGCCTCAGCCTTCCCCAGCTAGGCCTTTGTCACTCTTTGCAAGGACGTACAGTAAGTGACCGTGTTCTTTTCATGATGCCCATGATCACTCTGGACAGGCAACAGGTTCTGGGTCCTATTCTTTACTCGCAGGGCTTATATGATGCTCACAATGACACTTCATTGGAGTTTTTCTCAGGGTATAAATAAAGTCCCAGGATTGAGGACAGGGCAGCCCTGCTAGCCCTGGTTCTAGGCGTGCTCTCTCCACTAAAGGTCTGACTCCCTTTGAGGCATTTCTGTCACACCTGGTCTTTCCCAGCACCAACAGTTCCTCAGAAAACAACAGCCACCTGAGTAGATATTGAAAGACAACTTGCACTGTTTTGGAACCCGAATACTGCAATGACACCTTTGAAGTTAAACTTGGTACCCTCTCTTCTGCCATATGCTAAGAAACATAAATTTATAGGTTTTAATCCTATAATTTTCATTCTAAAACCATTAAAGACATCTAGTCACTTGCTTTTCTTTCTTTCTTTTATTTTTTTTATTTTATTTATTTATTTATTTTTTTTTTGGTTTTTTGAGACAGGGTTTCTCTGTGTAGCCCTGGCTTGTCCTGGAACTCACTTTGTAGACCAGGCTGGCCTCGAACTCAGAAATCCACCTGCCTCTGCCTCCCAAGTGCTGGGATTAAAGGCGTGTGCCACCACGCCCGGCTCTTTTTTTTTTAAGATTTATTTATTTATATTTTATTATATGTGAGTACACTATAGTTGTCTTCAGACACTCCAGAAGAGGGTGTCAGATCTTGTTACAGATGGTTGTGAGCCACCATGTGGTTGCTGGGATTTGAACTCAGGACCTTCGGAAGAGCAGTCAGTGCTCTTAACCACTGAGCCATCTCACCAGCCCCGTCACTTGCTTTCTATTGAAGGGTCTCCTATGTGCCAAGCTAGCCCTTAACTCTATGCAAAGGAAAGATGACCTGATCTTCCTGCCTCAACCTCCCACGTGCTTGGATTATATACATGGAATACAATACCTGGTTTGTGTAGTAGTGAGGACTGACCTTAAGGCTTTGTGCATGTAAGGCAAGTGCTGTACCATCCTGAGCTACATCCCAACCCTGTCTATGATCTTTCTAAGTACACCATCTTCTTGTTTGTTTATTTGAGACAGAGACCCTGGTACAGCCCAGGCTGGCCTTGAACTTGCTGTCTGGGGCTCAACTTCACAAGCCTATTGTTATCATACTTGCCCAAGAAGACATCTTTGTCTGACTTACACAGGTAGCAGCTTATATTAGTGTAAAACTAAGGCTTAGCAGGGTCATCAATATTTTTAGCTTCATTATTATATGGTGTGGTCTTATTGATTCTGTTCATAATTTCACTGTTAATAACTAAGTCAGGAGCCTTATTTCTTAATCTCATTTTATCCTTACCACTCGCCCTAATCATCCTTTACATTAAAGGATTAGTGCCCTCAGTGCGACCCAACAAACAATAATCCACCCTGGAAAAGATACTTTCCAAAAAGGGAATAGGTCCTTTTTCCTCCTAAGCAGGCTTAGCGAAGAGGGCAATGGCCATTAGGGACATCTAGAAGTGGGAGAATGTCACTTGCATCACAATGCCTCCCAGCAGACTAGCAGACAGATGTGAGTAGCCCCTCCTGGCAGGCAGCATCTCCTTATATTTTAAGCAAACGTTGTCCCACTTCCTCCTGCCACAGGTGAGCGATTCTATCCACCAGAAAAAAAAAAAACCAAATTAAACGCCTCACCACATGGCTCCCACTCTCCAGCCAACCCAAAGTCTTATGAGAGAGGAGACAAAGAAGATAGTCAGCCACTCTACTGACCACTCAATAACAACAGATGTGCTCACTGGTGGAGGGAACAGAGATGGGAACTTATAGGATGTTTTCCAGCCATCCCCAGGAGGTAGAGCCAAAATATGCCCTGATTCATCCACAACCAAGCTGTTTTAGGGAGAAAGAGCCAGCGCCCATTTGTTTCAGAGTCCACTCTGCTGGAGAGAAATTACTTGAATTGTTGAAGAATAGCATCCTTCCACCATTGACCCTGGTAAAACTTGGGGTCCTGTCATGTTAATTATGACATATTTCTGAGCCTGCTGAAAAGCACCTCCAAAACAAGCCCTGATGCCATGGCCACAAGAAGATTTTCAGTCACAGCAAACTTTGGCATTTGAGTCTTCATGTTAGAAGACCATCCAAACTAAACACATAGTCACTGCCCTTGATTCTACAGCTGACATGCCTGTCTGAGCCTCCATTAAACACTGGGCAGTGTCACTGTCTGCTCTGTGTGGAGGGCAGGGATAGCATGTGCCCAAGAAGGATGGCATGGAAGAATAGAAGTTGTATTCCTCCAGGAAGCCCCTGGCTTTGGGTCAAAGCACATCTAGAATGGCTCTGTCACCCTGCAACTCACAGAATGTGGAGAGACTCGAGTTGTCATTGTCATTGTCAGCATGAGGGGAAAAAAAACTACTCCTGAAAGGCTGGAAGCCTTGGGTGAAGTAACAAATACAGATATCAATGTCTCTCCCAGTGACAGACGCTCATTAGACAGTGACCGTGATTACTGTCACAGTGAAACTCCATTATCGACAATAAACCAAGCTGAGAGATACACGAACTGCTGGACTGCCATCCACCATTATCTCAATTAATAGACTTAAGGAGATTTAAGGACAGTGACTCCAAAATCAAGCCTGCTCGTGGGAAAGCGCAGACTAAAGTGAACAAGTTTGCGGTCTGCCATTTAAAAGCTGCTCCTTACTGACTATAGTTTGGTCCAAGAGTTCATTGATTCTCTGCTTTATATTCTCGGTCTACAGAGTTCTTTGTCTACAAAAGACTATCAGTAACAACACAGAAGAGAATCATAACTTGAAAGCCACCAAGGGGCTGGGGAGATGGTTTAGTGGGTAACCTGCTTAGTATAGCAAGTTCAGATCCCCAGAATCCAGCTGTGGTGGCTTGAATGATTTTGTCCCTCATAGGCTCCACCATTTGAATACTTGGTCCCTCCTTGGCCATTTGAATACTTGGTCCCTCCTTGGCCATTTGAATACTTGGTCCCTCCTTGGTGGGGCTGCTTGGGGAAGTTCAGGAGGTGTGGCCTTACTGAAGAAAGTCCCTAGGGGAAGGCTTTGAGAGTGTAATGTTTTGTCCCACTTCTCTGCTCAGTCTCTGCTTCATGCTGGAGTTGGAAGATGTGTTCTCTGAGATTCCTATCCTGCTGCCATGCCTGCTGTTCGCCCTTATGCCTCCCCACCCAGAAGGACCCTTATTGCTCTGAGTAGTTTTTGAGGAGTAGGTTTTTTTTTTCTATTGGTCATGGTTTTTTTTTATCATAACAACAGAAAACTCACCATCCGTCCATAGGAAGGCAGGTATGATAGTGAGTGCCTGTAATCCCATTGCTCGTATGGTACGATGGGAGGTAAAGGGAGGAGAACCCAGTGAAGCTGTGGGTCAGCTCACCTGGTGTATGGAGCTGCAGACCATAACAGAGAGGCCTACTCTCAAACAAGAAGGTGAGGACAAACCACTGACCTTTCCAAGCACATCAAGGCAGGTGGATACCTACAGTCACACACAAAGGACCATATGTGTATAAACTTATACAAAGGCACATATACACACACATATGTACACACATACATGCATACACATGCACACCAACACACACATATGCATCCACACATATACACATGCATATACATGCACACTAACCATCAAGTCATGCTGTTAATCAGTCAGAAAATTCGTCATACATGTACAATAAAGTGTTTTTCAAAATGATGAAATGTAAACAACTCAAAAAATGTGAGGAATACATCAAACATCACATCCATATTTGATGCTTTATATCACCCAAATTATATCTGAGCCTGTTTGGCAATAAAAAAAAAAACCTGAAAATAGCATTAAACATGTAAACTTTTTTTTTTTTTTTTTGGTCTTTCAACAGTCACTTAAATGTCAAACACCCACCATGCATTGTATTGCATACTGGGAACATAACACAAAGAAAATAGAACCAGGACGTAGGATCTAGTAGAAAAAAAACCCAGACAGTATATTATATGTTTTTAAATTAAAATGTAATTTCTTTGTGTCATAACAAAGAAATATATACTATGTTTGGAAGTGCAAGGGGGAAAGACACATAAATCTTTCCAGTATGAAAGAGACATCATAGAAAAAGTGAGGTGTGAGTGGAGAGTTGAAGGAAGTGGGAGGAGCTTAGAGATGGAGAGGTGAAGGAGGTGAGCTCTCCAGGCAAAACACTGCGGCCTCCCTGCAGGAGAGCACATCACAGCCCACACCAGGCACATAGGGTGAATTCAGTGCTAGAAGCAGGAGTAGGTACAGGGCAGGGCAAGAGAGATGTTGTGAGACATCAAAGAGTTTCCATGGCACCTTTGGGGAGAGGGAGACAGTGACTGAACAGAACGCCAACAATAGCCTCAGAGAAGCCTGATGAGAAAGGGGAGAATGGAAGAAATCAGGGGGTGGGTTAGCAGTTCGACCAAGAAACTGATACTCCAGGAAGAAGGTGGGCTCATGTGACTTCTTAGTCCCTGGCTAAGGTAAGCCACTCAAGAGTGATGTCCTTTACTGAGATCAGAGCCTCTGAGGAGGGTGAGGCTTAGAGTAGTGGGAGGGAAGATGTGTGGGAAGCTTGTGTCACACCGACTTCTGTGTGCCTAGAGGGTGTGTGGAGAGAGAAGGTAACCATGGAGACGGCTGGAAATGCCTGTCTAGAGCTTGCCTCACTCAGAAGGGCAGTGATGGAGAGATGGGGTTCACAGGAACATGGGGGTTCAAAGTCACTCAGAGGTAACTTGGAGAGTCAATGAAAAAGGTGTTCACGGTAGGCTGTGAGAAATGAGCCATGTTCAGAATCAGCTGGAGAGAGAGACATTCCGTAAGGGAGCTTAAAGGTGGGTGTGCTCAGAGGAGAATTGTAAGGACTATGGCTTAAACTGTATGGCATGAGCTGGCTCCTGGGTACTTAGAACAGAACAAAAGAAAAGGAAAAGAAGAGAAGAGGGGAGGGGATGGGAGGGGAGGGGAGGGGAGGGGAGGGGGGAGGGGAGGAGAGGGGAGAGGGGAGAGGGGAGAGGGGAGAGGGGAGAGAGGAGAGAGGAGAGAGGAGGAGAGAGGAGAGAGGAGAGAGGAGGAGGAGAGAGGAGAGAGGAGAGAGGAGAGAGGAGAGAGGAGAGAGGAGAGAGGAGAGAGGAGGAGAGAGGAGAGAGGAGAGAGGAGGAGAGAGGAGAGAGGAGAGAGGAGAGAGGAGAGAGGAGGAGAGAGGAGAGAGGAGAGAGGAGGAGAGGAGAGAGGAGAGAGGAGGGAGGAGGGAGGAGGGAGGAGAGAGGAGGGAGGAGAGAGGAGGGAGGAGAGAGGAGGGAGGAGAGAGGAGAGAGGAGAGAGGAGAGAGGAGAGAGGAGAGAGGAGAGAGGAGAGAGGAGAGAGGAGAGAGGAGGAGAGGAGGAGAGGAGGAGAGAGGAGAGAGGAGAGAGGAGAGAGGAGAGAGGAGAGAGGAGAGAGGAGAGAGGAGAGAGGAGAGAGGAGGAGAGAGGAGAGAGGAGAGAGGAGGAGAGAGGAGAGAGGAGAGAGGAGAGAGGAGAGGAGAGGAGAGGAGAAAGGAAAGAAACAAAAAACTGGCCAAAGAAAATATTAAAAACTTTTAGGAAGAAGTTCTAGTATACAAAGGGGCATCTGTAAGAAAGTAGGGTCACACCCTAACACATGAGCATTCTGTAATGTTTAACTGGACAAAGTCTCTGTATGGAATGGAAAACAGACCAAGTGAAACTCAAAAGAACTAACTTTGTGCTGCATTAAAAACTATATTTTAGGGGCCAGAGAGATGGCTCAGTGGTGATGAGCACTGGCCGTTCTTCCAGAGGACCCTGGTTCAATTCCCAGCACTTTGACAGCTCATGAGTCAGCTGTAACTCCAGTTCCAGAGGGTCCAATACCTTATTTTTGGCCTCTGTCAGCACTGCAGGCACAGACATACACGCAAGCCAAACACTCATACACACAGAATAAAAAGATATTTTTAAAGACAAAGAGAAACATATCCTAGATACTAGAACACACAAAAAATAAGGTTAAAGGGGTAGAAATATCATACTATATAAACTCCAATTAAAAGAAAGCTTGTATGTATATGTTAATATAGGAAAATGTAGGTTTTGAAACAGAAATTATTACCAGAGCAAAGGAGGGTTTTATCATCCTTTAAAAGAATCTATTCATCTGAAAAGAACAGCAGGCACAAATGTGTATGTACCCAATAACAAAGTGTTGAAATTAACAAGACACAAATCAACAGAAATAAACAGAGAAAGAGACAAACACATGATCACACTTCTCTTACATAACGAGCTAAATGAGCAAAACCTGGTAATGACAGAAGATTTGAACAGGACTAAAAAAACTTGACCTAATTTGTTCTCAATTGTGTCAGAATAAACATTCTTTTCAAGTGCACATGGAGCATTTGCTAAAGTAGACCAGATGGCAAGCCATCAAGCAAGTCTCAGTAGATTCCCAAGGATTAAAACCACCCAGAGTAAGTTCTCTGACCGTGGCATGCTTAAGTTACAAAACAATAATAAATGGAGCTGAAAACACGTGACTACTTGGAAATAAAGTATCCCCTGAAAAGGAGCCATGCAAATAACTATGGACTGGATACTATTCTCAATTGATGATAAAACCGAAGTACGTGGCCAGTAATCAGAGGACAAGTTGTCCTCTGAAATTTACATATCAAAAGAAAGATGAAAGGCTAAAACTTAAGCACCGAGCACCCTTCTTAAGAAGGGGGAAAAACCAGCAAAGTAATTCTGAGACAGGGGAAGAAAGAAAATAGTAATGAGAGTGGAGACCAGTGAAATATAAAACAAATATACAACAAATATAATTTATTTGGTCATGCATAGACCCAACATGACAGGGTGGAATGAGATATTCCATGCATGTGGAATCCATATGAAAGCAAGAGAAGCCAGACTCACATCAGATAAAAAAAAAGTCTACAGATTAAAAGCAGTGCAAAGAGACAAGGAAGGGCATTGCTAAATGATAAACAAAGCAAGAGGAAAGCATGATCAAACATATTGATGTATGCAAAATTAAAGCATAAAAATACATAAAATAAATATCAACTGGCCTAAAGCAAGAGCTTTATCCCAGGAGCTGGAGAGATGGCTCAGTGGTTAAGAGCACTGACTGCTCTTGCAAAGGACCTGAGGTGAGGCCCAGCACCTACATGGTAGGTTATAACCATCTGTAATTCCAGTTCCAGAGTATCCAACACCCTCTTCTAGCTTCTACGGGTACCAGGTCTGCAGACTATACACATACATAAACACAGACCAAACTCTCATACACACAAAATTCATTTTAAAAAGAGGTAAAATCCAGTACAGTAGTAACCAGAGACTCAGGCACCCAACTTTCAGCAGTAGACAGAGTATCCAGATAGAACCAGTCAACAAAGAAGGGTTTAAGAAGCACTATTGGCCACAAGGATTGAACAATCCACCTAGCAACTGCAGAATACACGTTCTTCTCATCAGTCCATGGGATATGCTTCAGGGTACATTTTAGAACTACAACTTAGAACCCGTCTCAATGGATTCTGAAAACTCAAAATGGTACAAGCATCTTTTTAAATCACAATCAAATAAACTGGATATCTGCAAAAAGCCAAACAAGGCAAATTTACAAGTGACTCTTGAGCGACCGTGTATCAAGGAAGAAATCAAGAGTGAAATCTAATGGTTTCCTAGAGCTAGTACAATCAGTCCTAAGGTATCTAATCCCATGGGACACAGTAAAAGCAACAATTAGATAAAGTTCATCAAATCAACACCTGTATTCGAAAAGTCAAAAGAGAGTCTATTACTCCATCCCAAGGAAAACATGAAAAAGTTGGAAGTGGGGACAAGCCCAAAATTGTTATAAGGAAATAAGTACAAATAAATTATAATATCAGCTATAAAATAAGGCAAGGAAGTGCCCATTATACTGAAGAGGGGGAAAACTGAAAGCTTTCTCAGGAATGAATGAAGTAAAGATAAAAAAAAAATCAGCCAAAGATGAGCAAAATGAAAAGCTTGCTTTTTGAAAAGATCAGCAAAATTGACAAATCCTCTGTTAGATTAAGAAAATGGAAGAGAACAGTCAAGTGCATAAAATCAGAAATGAAAAGGAAGGCATTTCAACTGAACCCACAGAAACACAGATTGGGGTGGGATTTTTATGAACATCTATACACTAGCAAACTTTATAGCCCAGAAGAAATGGACAAAGTTTGAGCGCATGTATTACCAAGGCTAAATTTTGAAGAAACGGAAAACCCAAACAGACCAATAGCAAACAGTGAAGTATCACCTCAAACAACATCTTGGAACTAGCTAGCTTCACTCCTGAGCTCTGGGAAAAACAAACTAACAAACAAACAAACAAACAAACAAACAAACAAAAAACACTCCAAGAAATGCTAAGAATTTTTTCACTTGTTTCAAGAGTTGCAATGCAGGGTTTTAGTCAAATGTATTCTATGAAGTCAGTGCAAAAGTATAAAATTAGAAAGGACCTAACCAACAAAGAAACAGCAGCCATAATCGGTCAAAGTCCTGAGAATTGTGGCTGAGTGCTCAGCTCTCAGTGGAACATCAGTACGAGCTCTCCAGCAACAAGTGCTGCCTTGGGCTCAAGACAGAGAACTAACTCTCAGCTCCATGTCTGCCTGCACTCTGCCCTCTTTCCTACCATGAAAATAATGGACTGAACCTCTAAAACTGTAAGCTGCTCTCAATTAAATGTTTTTCTTTATGTAGGTTGCTGTGGTCATAGTGTCTCTCCACAGGGGGGAAAAAATCTAAACCAAGACAGTGTGTATGTGTAATTTTAAAATAGCATAAAGTATGGAGGTATGGGTTGAGAGATCTACAGGGAATAATTTGGAAGTGAGAAATGAGAATAAATATGATTATAATATATTGCATACATATATAACTATCAAATAATTCATATATATATATATATTCAGATATAATCACATGTATATCATGTACACACACACACACACACACACACACACATATATATATATATGAGAGAGAGAGAAGAGAGAGAGAGAGAACAAGTAAGAGAAAGAGAACTATAAGCCAATAACCTTAATGGGAGGAGATGAAAAATTCTTAATAAAATGCTAGTAAACAAACACAATAGTGTATAAACAAGATTATTTAACATGATCAAGTAGAAGTCACCCAGGAATGCAAAGATAGTCCCGCGTATGACAATCAATAAATATGGTGCATTACAAAGGTGATGAGCCATATGATCATCTCATAAGATGTAGAAAAGAAGTTGGATAATAGTCAACATCTTTTCCTGATACTGTAAACAAGGGGCTTGGCATTAGTGTATCTTAGTGATGCCTACACATCCACGTGTATATCAGCACTATTCACAAGTGCCAAAATATGGAGTCAGCCTAGGTGTGTGTCAATGGATGAATGGATGAAGGAGATGAAGTCCATCTCCATAGCAGACTGTCATTTAGAAGCAGAGAAGATTAAAATCATGTTATTTCCAGGAAAACAGAGGGACCTGAATATGCTCAACTTAGGTGAAATAAACCAGGCTCAGGGAGATAACTATGGCCTGCTTGCTCTCGTGAGTGGAAGCTGGAGGATAAATAAATAAATAAGACAATAAGAACATGTAGAGAATGGTTCTGGTGCTTTGATTTAATCGGGAATCTGTGCTTACTGATGCTGATGCTGAAGGTCCTGGCCCTCCATTGGCTTTTGATCTATCAATAAAGATGCCAAGAGCCAATGACTGAACACAGGGCAGGGCACTGAGAGTTGCGTGGGTAGGATGAGAGAGAATCAGGGCCTGGGGTAGTAACAGATAGGTGAGATTAGCAACCAGCTATGTGAGTGGCCACTGGCCACTTCTCCAACTGGGCCTGGGGTGGCAGGGGATGATTTAGGAGTGCCCAGTCCTTGAGTTAGCAAAGACATTTTAAGAATAATTGGGGGGGGGGGGGCGGAGTGTATGTGTGTGCGTGTGCGTGTGCGTGTGCGTGTGCGTGTGCGTGTGTGTGTGTGTGTGTGTGTGTGTGTGTTTGTAGGGATGGAAGACAAGTGGGATTAAAGCAAATTATGTGCAGATGTGAAATGTCACAATGGCGCCCATTATTTTGTGTAACGTGTACTAACAAAAAATCCTGGGAAAATTAGGTATCAAAAGAACATAGTTCAGTTATAGAATAGACCAAGGCTAATGTCGTCCTGTACAGGAAAAAGCTTTATGTTTTCTCTCTAAACGTATAGGTGGGGGTGGGGAGAAAGATGGCCAGACTCACCACCACCCCACTCGAGAGAAAGAAAGAACATGCACCTAAAACAGAAGCGGGGAAGTCAGGCCACCACTGTGTCACAGGTTATATGGATTACAGAACATGGTCTGATACATCACAAATAAATCCTGCCATTTCACCAAATACCTATTAGCAATGATAAATGAATACAGAAACACTGCAGGGTACAAACCCAACATACAAAAATCTTTGGGCTGGAGTGAGCAGGGCCAACCACAACCTCCATTCCCAGCAACCACATGAAGGCTCACAACCATCAGTAGAGTGTACCCATATACATAGAATAAATAAATCTTAAAAGAAGGAAAAAAAAGAAAGAAAAGAACAAGCCAGGATCATTATTTGGAATTCCAGCACCGTATAACATCATACTACCTGACTTCAAAATAAACTGCAAATCTAAAGCAATCAAAATAGACATGATAACAGTCATACTAACCAATGAAACCACCCAGAGCCATGCATACACAAGCTGGAGAGAAGAGTCTTTTTGATAGGTGACATTAACCATCGGCCACTGCGGAAGAAGTTCGACCCATAAGGGGGAATGTTTTAATTGGGGAGAGATGTGAATGGTCAGTAGTATCAAAGAGGAGAGGATAATAGCAATGATAAACTAGGAAGAAAGGTAAAATGGTTTTTAATAAACCAAGGTTTCCTGGTTCAGGTGCAGCACAGGAAGAGAATTGGTGTCAGCTTTTTATTTCATCTCCCCGTGTGCTCTCAGAACTCATGTTGTCCAAGCTTTCTTCCAGGGCCCAATGCCCTGCCTAGCTGTTCATCCTGAGTGAGCTCATTCCATGAGTGGGGACCCACGTTGGAGATGGGAGCTGAATTCCTAACCACAGGCTCAGCTTGATTTGATCTATCCTTGAAGTCTCTTTGTAGGCATTCCCTCTGAACTCTGGATGCCACACTAGGCTGTACTGAGAACCAGGCGCTACTGGTATGAAGCAGGATCTTCCCCTTTATTCTTGTTTGCTGAAACTTTTTGGGAAATCATTAATGATCAGAGAGTTGACCCTCTGCTTGGCATGTCTGACTTCCTTCAATGTTCAAAATCACCCTCCATTGGTGAATATGAAATTTGTGCAAGTTGGGGAAATAGCTGACATGAAGGTAAGGGGTCTGGGGAGGTGGCTCAGTCAGTAATGTACTTGCCTTGCAAGCTTGAGTACCTGGGTTGGATCCCCAAATGATGTGGCATGTGTTTGTAATCCCAGTAATGGGGAGACAGAGACAGATGGATTCCTGGGGTTTGGTGGCCAGACAGTCTATTCTATTTGGTTCTATTTGAGCAGTGAGGAACTCTGCCTCAAACGCAAAGTGGATGGGTTCTCTGCTTTTCCCAGGCAAATACACATGTGACCAGCATGAGTGTGCATACACACACACACACACATACATACAAAGAGAAAGAGAAAGAGAGAGAGAGAGAGAGAGAGAGAGAGAGAAGAAAAATAAGAGGAGAAGGAGGAGGAAGAGGGAGAGGAGGAGGGGGAAGAGGAGGAGGAAGAGAATAGGAAAGAGGAGAAACAGAGACAGAGAGGGAGACACAGAGAGACACACAGAAAGATAGAGAGACAGGAGAGAAGGGGGGCGGAGGGAGACCTATTACAGAAAAGGTGACTGAAATAGACAAAGTAAGATTAGGAGCTCAAAGTGTTAAGAAGTATGGCATAAGGAATTAATCTTATTTTAGAAATTAGAAAAAGAAAATCCTTACATACAAACAAAAATGTTATGCATGAGTGTGTTCTGTGTATACTCTTGTTAGTAATAGGAAATCACATAGACCAGACTAGTGTCAAGTCCTTGGAGGGAGGGTCTGCAGAGACTGGGTGAACTCACCTTCAATGAAGCAGGAAAATGTCCTCATAGGACTCTGGTCTATTTTCAGCAAAACACAGTGATTATTAGGTTCAAGTTGTTTGTTTGTTTGTTATAAAGATGATCTTTTTCTTGGCATCCACCTAGAGTCCTACCTCTTTCTCCTTCATGACAAGGGAAGTTTTTGCCCCCAAGTACTGCTGCTGCTCCCTCACATAATAACCTACTTAATCCCCCTCCCATCTGAATTGTAAGGATAGACCACTGGACAGTAGTTAGGGAAGTTCTTGGCATTGGAAGGAAAAAAATTTAATTTGAGCAACAGATGGACAATTGCATATTTCATTGTGTTTGGCAGCATGCCTTTTCTTAAAAAGGCATCCGCAAGCCTGCCAAGGGGGCCTCAGGTGCTCCCAGCTGGTTCTCACTAACCAGGGTGGGCACAGGTCCAAGGCTGCCTCCGTGCTGTGCCCTGCTGCCATCTTCAGGTTCACTGCAGCCCGAGGACCTGGCCTGGCTCTTGGCCAGGGTGACTGATTTGCTCAGTGAATCAAAGTCACTGACCATTTCTGGACCAGAAATGTTGTCTGCAACCTCCCCCAGATCCACAGCAGTCAACATGTTCTCTCAAGGAAGGTTCAACCCATATTTCCCAGAGATCCCGAGATCCCATCTGTTTCTTAAGCAAAGCATGCGCTCACACTCTGCCTCGTGTGATATCCACTGTGGAAATTATTCAGGGATGTTAGATTGGAGATGGGAGATTGGGAGGTAGCAAGCTATGACTATAAGGACACATAGAATACTAGACCTAAAGGTGACCTTGATCTTGCATGGGCCAGATACCTGGTTTGAAGTTTGAGGGTTTAGGAGATGGTTCAGTGTGCAAATTGTCAGCTGAACAAGCATGCTGACCAAATTTAATATCCATACTCATGAGCTAGAGGTGTTTCATGCTTGCCTACAATCCCAGTTCTGAGGAGGTGGAGACTAGATGATGCCTGGGGCTGTGGGCAGTCAGCCACACGTCTAATCTACGTGTACCTGTAAGAAACAATGTAGACAACTCCAGAGGAATAACACCCAAGGTTGACCTCTAGTATGTGCACAAACCTGTGACATACACAAGGAAGAACAGAAAGAAGAGGGAAAGGAGGGGAGGGGGAGCCAGATAAAGGAGAAACTTAGGCTTTTATCACTGTGCAGGGGTGGTTGGTCTTGTCCCTTGGAACAAACCCTCCCACTAGAAAAATAGACAGCAATCTCCAATCTTCCTAATCATATTCATTCTGCCTGAGACTTTCTCTCCCACTCTTTCCCTCCCTCCCTCTCTATCCCTCTCTCCAGATAGAAGAAACATGTCCATGACCCCGTGACATTCACAACTGAAACAGCAACAGCCATATTTCCTGGTTGGTTGACTTTGCGTATCTTCATTCTAAGGGCACTCTGTAGAAGATCAAGTCTGGAACTCTTCCGTCCAGTCCAGCTTCCAAGAGCACCTAGCAGCAGTGCCCTGAGACGCTGAGGCACTATCCTGGCATTGAAAGTTCTCTCCAGACTGACATGCCACACAACAGAGCATGCTCACCAAGGAGCATGTGTGAATTCCAGATGAGTCTGCTACTAGAATTTCATGCCACCCCTTTCAGATTGGAACAGCATCTGTCCCGGTAGATATCAGTGCCTTGGTCTGTGAAATGATGCCACACAGGTACAACACAAAGCTGGAGTCTGAGCAAGAATTGTATATTCCCTTCCAGCTACACTGCCCTTTAGTGGTATACGGAGCGTACCCTGGGCAGCACCCAGCTGGAGCTGTCCAGTCCTCAGGTAACCCATCTCCTCAGAAACCATCCAGGCTCTACTTTCTCTTTCTGGATTCCCTTAGGAACCAAAATGACAGCTGGTGTTTGCTAGGTGCCTTGCTGAGCCCTGGGTGACCTCCTTCTGTCCCCTGTCCCCATGCCTCCTCTCTGCAGTTGCTGCAGAGTGAGTCCTCCTCACTGAGGTTAGTCAACATCCATTTCTGTGATGTACCTGCTTTCTTACTCTGACTTCCACCTCAAGCCTGAGTCGGTCTGTGGGTGTTGAAAATATTGTGAATACAGAATTGGGAGATGATTCAGTGTATAAAGTGTCAAGTTCATCAAGCATGCGGACCTGAATTTAACATTTATATCCATGAGCCGATGTGGTGCTACATGCCTGTCTACCATCCCAAGGCCAGGGAGGCGTACATACATGTACATGTACATACATACATACATACAAACAATAAGGCTGGTTGTAGTCAAAGAATGGCATAATGGCACATGTTAAGGACCATAGTTAGCCCAATTCTGTGCGCCTGAGGTACATTTGTAAAACATTACCATACCATGTGAGACCCACCTGGAGACGGGTTGTAAAGAGTGTACGCCTTACACTCCCTGGCTCTTCCCTGTCTGAGTCTGCAATGCTCTTTTATTACCACCCCACCCTTACTTTTTGGCTGTGTCTAGCTATGTGTGTACATATGTGTGACAGAGTTAGCTTGTGCACTGGGGATAGTGCATGTGCACATGCTAATGATTCTGTAGAGGCCAGAGGTCAACCACAGCTGTCATTTCTCAGGGTCTGCCCGTCCTGGTTTTGATTTTCCCTTTATTTTTATTTTATAGCTGTGAGTGTTTTGCCTGTACACTAGCTGTCTATAGTGTCCACAGATGCCAGAAGATGGAAGCAGCTCCCATGGAACTGGAATTATGAAGGACTGTGAATGACTTTGTGTGTGCTGGGAATTAAACTAGGTCCTCTGGACGAATGCCAGTGCTGTTACCTGCTGACGAATCTCTCCAGCCTTGCTCTAATGAGATATAGTCTCTCTCCTAGAGATCACCAAGTAACTAGCATGGCTGGCCAGTGAGCCCCAGTCATCTCCTGTGCCTGCCTCCCCAGCTCTGAGATTTTAGTGTGTACTATTACGGGCAGCTTCTTCCTGGGGATTGAACTCTGGCCCTCATGCTTGCACGGAAATCACTTTAAGAACGGTCTCCTCTGGCCTCTCCCTGCTTTTAAGCCAATAATAGATTTATCAACTTAGCTGTCGAATGAGATCATAGACTGCCAAACCCCAAACCTCATTTTCTCTTTAATACATTTACTTTTAATTTTCTTTCCATTGACCCTAAAACCAAAAGAGCCCTGGGTAATGAATGGATTTCTTGACTAAGCATACTAAAAGGTGTGCACCTTTCTCTTTCTTCATTTATATTTTTATGACTATATTCATTTATTCATTCAGCTACTCAACTAAGCAACCATTTATCACACACTCTTCACAGGGCCTTCTGCCAGACACGTAAGACAATACGGGAGTAGTCATGCCACGGGATTGATGTCTTCCAAAAATGTATTCTCTACAAGGCAGAGTATAAACACCAACATCAGGCATCATAGGTAGCTGGCCAGGAACTGACACTGGACAGGACGCCATTTCTAAGGCATCCATGGAGCAAGGAGCAACTGTTATGTGACAAGATGAGTTAAAGGGGCTGGTGTGACTCTCAGCACTCACACTGTACCCATGCAAAGCCAGTTAAAGGGGCTGGTGTGAGTCCAGCACTCACAACGTATCCATGCAAAGCCAGAGAAAATGACTTCCCTCTCAGCTTAGTTTCACACCCTGCCTCCAGGTGGGTCTCATGTGATATAGTAATGTTTTACAAATGCACCTCATGTGCACAGAATTGAGCTGACTACGGTCCTTGCCATGTCCCATTCTGTCCTCCCTGTTTCCTTGGTTAGTGAGGCTAAGGCTTCATCAATATTGTTGATCTCTGCAGAGAAGTGACCTTAATTGCTTCTATGTGTCGTTTTAGCAGCTATCATTGATTTCTGCCTCAGCCTTTATTATTTCTTGCTGTCCACTGAACTGGGGTTGTCTTCATCTTGCTTGTCTAGACCATAGAAGTGCATTATTGGGTTATTTATGTGAGACGGCTAGATGTGTAACTTAACCGTGGAGTCCTGATTAGAATTTGGGGAGCTCCTGGTTTCCATTCCCAGGAATGGATCTCATCCGACAGCTGAGTTGGGAAATCTACTATTAGTTTAAAAATATAAAATAAAATTTACCTTATGTGAGAAAAGTGCAGTCTGGTTTTCAGTAAAGGAATGGAAGTGGAAATGTGGAAACTAGAAGAGAAGAAAAAGGAGGAGGGTGGGGAGGAGGGTGGAGAGGAGGGTGAGGAGGAGGGTGGGGAGGAGGGTGGGGGAGGACGACTTAAGACTCTTTGGGTTAATTAAATGACCCCATGGCCACAACCAAAATATTCCACACTAAAATGAATGTTCATGGTGTTGGAGAGATGGCTCAGCAGTTAAGAGAACTGGCTGATCTTACGATGAACCAGAGCTTGATTCTCAGCATCCACCATGGTGACTAACAAGCAACTCTAACTCCAGCTCTAGAAGACCCAAGCCAATGCTTCCTTTGTAGTCATGTGCATTCAGACCACCACACTCACTTACGAGCAGCTGAAAGAGATATTTGCACCCAGCCAGTGGACAGAAGCAGCTGAGCCCTGTTGTTGAATTAGGGAAGGCTGAAAGAAGCTGGGGAGAAGGGTGACCCTGTAGGAGAACAAGCAGTCTCAATTAACCTGGACCCCGAGATCTCTCAAACACTGGACCACTAAACAGACAGCATACACCAGCTGATATGAGGTACCCAACACACATGCAGTAGAGGACTTCCGGGCCTATATTCATTCAGAGGTGATGCACCTAACCCCTCAAGAGACTGGAGGCCCCAGGGAGCTTAGAGGGCAGGTGGGGGACTTCAGGTGTCCTCCCCAGGGAGAGTCCACAGTGAAAAACACACTCTTCCCCACCTGAAGACCTCATACAAGTCACGAGGACAGTCTAGAACAGGACAACAAACAAGACAGATAAGCACGTAGCCTAACATTAGGAAAAACCACTTCTCCCAATTTGGTGGCTTCCTCCAGCCAACTCTGGCTGAAGGACATAGTCCAGCGTGAGCTTTGCCAGCCTACCTCCAGGTTCTGCGCGGCAGCAGACGGTGAGGTGTCTCTGGTGGGAGAGCAGCACCTCCCTACCAGGAAACAGTTTGCAACAATCCATCCCCAATATGAAAATGTATTTAATGCAATTAATAATTGAAGAAGTGAGAGCAGGCGTTCTTGGAGAGTTAAATGCTTGTCAGAGTGATCGATGCAGGCTTCACCACCAATCCATTCCCGATGAAGAGCAGAGGGATTTTGCCTACTTGCGTTGACCTTGGGTTGCTGTATATAGGAGGCAGATTGCAGAGGCAGGGCCTGCTTAAGGAGGAACAGAGCATAGGCTCCCAATTTACAGCCCTTTCCCCAATTAAAGGACTGTAAAAACATTAAAATTAATGCAGTCTTAACTCCTAGAGCAGGCCCTACTTTCTTAATTAGTGCATAATTATTCAGTTTCTGATATCCTGGAAAATTACCACGTGGAAATTATTTTAGGCTGAGTAACAATAGCAAAAGCACCCTCCCCCAACCCGATTAGCATGTGGAAGTAATTAACACTTTATTACAGTGAAAATACCCTTACTGCTAGTGTTTAATGACTTTTGCCATCTCGTCCTGAGCAGGAAGTTCAGAATGCCATGGAGCGATGGGTTCCAAGAAATACATCACAGATGACTCGCAAGGATGATGATGGCTTGAGCTGGCTGCATTAAAAATCAGGAGGCCAGAGACATCCAGTTGCTAAAAGCTTAGTGGGCAGGAAAATGTAATGTGATGTGAACTCCTTGGGAGATGGGAAGATCATTTGGGCGCAGTCTGGACAGGCAGCCTGGGCCCCATCTCAACGATGGCCTGCTGTTCATAAAACAGGGTCCCCTCTGCTGTGCTAATGGGCAATTGGAAATGGAGAGCTAGATAATCATAAGTCCAAAATATTAGAAAAGATTAACATAAAACTGAACCTAGTGGAAAGTAGGGGTGGGGAGTGAAATCATCTAAGAATCATCATGGCTATAACATAAAGACACTGGATGCCAGCTTCAGTGGACTCGGGGCAAGAACAATGTCTAAGAACACCTTTTCAGGGATGGAGCTGGAAAGGGGCTGGGAGGCATGATGCTTGTGCCTCTATCAAGGACCCCAGTGAATCCGGAACCAAAGAGGAAGTGCCCCTCCACATACCCAAGCGGCTCTTCAACATACGACCAGGGACTTCTGGTGAATGCCATCACTCCCTATGTGCCTGACCACAGAGCACAGCCATGACAGCTTCTTCCTTTTTATTTTTATGCTTTCCTTCTTTTCAAATTGTCTAGAAATTCTATGCCTCCTGCAACAGGGCATTAGAGCCATGGTGACAGACTGCAGTTACACACATATAGAGCAGAAAACGCTGATGATCTGGTCTGAGATGTTGGACTTTTCCCACATGTCCAGGCTCAGTAGTGACAGGACCTTCATGAACTTGACGAGATGTAGGCATATCTGCAGCCAACATTTTGAAATTGTCCTAGAACAGTTATGGTTGGATATAAAGAGTTCTCCCCATGAGGGATTGAATTGGGATGGTTTGTCCCCCAGCTGGTGGCATTGATTTAGGAAGTGATAGAAATTTCAGTACCCGGGGACAAGCTAGAGGAAAGAGGCCTTTAGTGGCATATTATTTGGGACTTCATTTTATCCTGGGCTCATCTTGCCCACCCCTTCTCTCTCTTTCTCTGTTTCCTGTCCACCAGGAGGTGAGCATCTTGGCTCAGCCACATACTCCCTGACATTGTGTCCAGCCTCTGTAGGCTTTCACCAAGAAACTGGCGAACTCTGACTGAGCCCTCTGAAATTCTGAGCCAAATCCTTACTTCTACAACTTGTTTCTGTCAGGCATTTTGTCATAGCAATGGAAGTCCATAAATACAAACTACTGCATCTCCTCTCCTCTCCTATTCTCTTCCCCTTTCTTCTCTCTCTTCTCTTCTTTATTCTCTTCTTTTCTCTTGTCTTCTCCTTTCTTTTCCTCCCTTCCCCTGCCTTGTTCTTCCTTTTGTCTCCTGACATCCATGACTGTCATTTAGAAAGAAACTAGTTCTGCAAACATTTCTAGGTTAGAGGGATAACACCTGTATCTGTCTAGCATGTGAAGAACAGACTACCTCAAGTAGTTTCATCTTTGTGTCCTTGGGAGATGGGAGTTCAACTCAAAGGCAGGAAAGCTGGAGGTCTTAAAATTTTCCTCTAGAGCTGAAGGGGTTTGCAGCCCCATAGAAGGAACAATATGAACTAACCAGTACCCCCAGAGTTCCCTGGGACTAAACCACCAATCAATGAAAACACATGGTGGGACTCATGATTCTAGCTGCATGTGTAACAGAGGAGGACCTAGTTGGTCATCAGTGGGAGGAGAGGCCCTTGGTCCTGTGAAGATTCTATGCCTCAGTATAGGGGAATGCCAGGGCCAGGAAGCAGGAGTGGGTTGGTTGGTGATAAGGGGGAGGAAGAAGGGGATAAAGAATTTTCAGAGGGGAAACTAGGAAAGGGGATAACATTTGAAATGTAAGTAAAGAAACTATCTAATAAAAAAATAAAAAATTCCCCTAAGTCAGGGTCCTGGAGCTGGAGGGAGGACCTCGGGCCCATGCCCAGGTTCTTGAAAGTGTAGCTCCAGTAGAGTTACATGGAAAACTTCTAATCCTTCTCACTGTCCCAAGACTCACGGGTTCAATGGAGCTGTGCCCTCTTCTCTGATTGGCATACCCCATGCTGTGCAGAACTTCTCTAGCTAAATGGTAAATAATCCAGCTCACAGACTCTAGTGTTTTTGTAAGAAGAGTCTGTATCTCAGGTTCTTTGGGTCCTTGCAGATGCAGGGAATTTTGATGGTCACATATGACCATCAATTTGATGCTCAGTGATGCATAAGGGGTAGAGTGAGGTCCTAAGAGGAAATACAGATGTTAAGAAAGAGGAGTAAAGCCTGGCTCTTCCAAGAGAAACTGAGTCACTTCGAAGGGACTATTAAGCTCTCAGTAGCCCAGTGCCTGGGAGAACATGGGAGTATCTGCCTCATGGGGCTGCTGTTAAGTTAAAAGTTCATATGCTAAAAGGCATGTGAATAGGAATGGCCAGTGGCAAACGTTGTACCCTAGCTTACTGTTACTATCACCACCACCACCACCATCCTTGTCATCATCATCACCATCATCATCATCACCACTACCACCATCATCTTCTTGTTGTTGTCTATTTTTCATGTCATCAGCAAAACCAAAATTTCTTTAATCTGCCCAAGAAGGGTGATTTGCATGACTCTCATCCAGGAAGCCTGCAACCACAGAATTGTCACCAGGTTATCCACCAAGCAAGACATATCATAATGGTCTCTGACCACCAGTCATAGTTAACTCTTTTTCTGCAAGTTTTGCTTGCATCATGGCAGGCATGACAAAGGCACAGGGCTACTCCCCATCACAGGCCTCCTGGAACCCAGAGGTGGGGGGAGGCTTGGAGACAGAACAGACAAAGAGCATCTGCTAGAGCACTCACAAGGGGCCAGGCCAGAACTGCAGAGAAGGACAGTCTTGGATGGAGAGCATGCAGAGGAGGTCACAGACACTCAGGTGGCCTCTGGAGGGGGACAGGAGACCAAAGGAAGGACAAAGAAAGGAGGAAGGCCAGGAGGGTTATAAGTAAACAGGGAGAAGAATAACGAGAGGGTCCCAGTGGCTTCCCAGCACAAGGGCCATGGGACTTTGTGTGGGTGCCCCAGAGACTTGTGAATGAATGTCCACCAGAGCTCTGCTTATAACAAGAAATCTGGAAACAAGCTCTCAGACGCCCATGGCCAGAAATGGGATACATAAATGGATGCATATTCACACCGTGGAGTATTCTGAAGAAATAAAAATGACTGGACTGCAGCTACTTATACCAGAGGTCGGTCTAGAAATGGAATGGGGAGTGAAAAAAAATCTGGTCCCAGAAGGCTGCACAGAGTGATATCATTTTTACAGACCTAAGAATAAGCAGAGCTAAATAATATACTGTCAAGCATGCATACATTTCTAATACAACCATACTTTACAATTCCATTTTCTTTCCATTTAGAGAGATGATCTTCTGTAGCAAGGAGAGGGTTCATGGGACAGGGAGTGCACATAGGGAAAAGTTTGGGTAGCGCTATGGCTTACATTAGGGGTTAGGGGGTTTATATGATCAAACACTACTGGTAGTATGTGTGTTA
Organism: Mus caroli; assembly: GCF_978045245.1. Lineage (NCBI taxonomy): Eukaryota > Metazoa > Chordata > Mammalia > Rodentia > Muridae > Mus > Mus caroli. The sequence goes on along the minus strand of NW_028227263.1, from coordinate 8,955,599 downwards.
GGTACAGTTTTTTTTTTACACATATCAAACAGATACTTTTAAAAGACAATATAAATATAAGGAAAGAGAGCACTATTCAAAATAACCAGACATCCCCTGGTACCTAAGGAGCAGGTATCATATTACATGCTCAGAGTGTGATAGAATAAACTAGCTGTTCTACTGTGAGCTTTGGTAAAAGGCTGAGGATCATAAAACACCTAAAAAACAGCTTGAGTTATTCTCCCAGCCCTTACACACATGCAAACTGGCAAAGCTTTAGCACTTAAGAATTCCTATCTCCCAGAATGTGCTAGTCTGTGCCGTTTTCCTGGTTCTTTGTTGGTAGAGGTGGGGATAAGGTTTCAAATTACTGTTTAACAAATGTCTAGAGTCAGCAAGACTTTGGCCAGCCTGTGACAGCTGAGGCCCTGCAGAGCCCCAGGGATAACAAATTCCTCAAGATGCTATGGGAGTGCCTGGGATCTTGTCTTGTTGAAGGAACGGAGAGAAAAGTAGACAGTCAGAGTGGAAGTTCACTTAGCAAGGCAAAGCAAACACTCTAAAAAGACACTGGACTGGGTTGCCCAAAGGTGAGAGAGCAGACCACTGGGTTTTATGGTGTAGATTTTAAAGAATTTGCATGAACATTTATGAACTGGGTAGCATACTCATGAGTCAAGGTGATCCATTTGCCTCCCAAATTATGGTAGATCGTATCTCCTATGTAGGGTTTTTCCTCCGATGATCCTCTAGAAGGGCTCCTATGGAGAGTAGTATCAAAACTGCAATGCAAGTGACATTATCACGACCTCGGGTCTTCTAAGGATGCAGACCCTTCATCAGTACATATGTATAGAGTTCCCTGCTGCCTTCATTTTGATATAGCAGGAACAGTCCAACGGCAGTTGCCAGAATGATCCTGGAACTTACTGGACAACTAATCTAGCAGAACTGGCGAGCTCCCGGTGAAAGGCTGTATCCAAAATAATCCATGCATATACTGGCAACACGAACTGGACCCACAGAGTTCACAAAAAGATCACATGACATCGGGAGGGAAAGTGATGGGGAGACAACAGGGGAGGATTAGAGGGGAGCGACTGGGGTGGGATTTGGTCAAAATATATGTGTTTCAAAATTCTCAAACAATAAAAAGATTAAAAATAAATTGTAGAGTACTTGAGGAAGACACCCAGTGTGGACATCTGCACTCCACAAATGCAAGTGAGTACACACATGCACACACGTACACATACACACAAATGATATTGAGGGATAAACAACAACAAACTGAATGAAATGATATGACATACAACATAAGCCAAGGGTATCCAGAAACTGCCGAGATTCATGCCCTCCATCACACTGTGATGACAGACATGGGGTCTTATGAAAAGATGTAAAATACCTTGGTCTCCAACCAAGAGTCGCCAGTGCTGACATCTTCAGAAGCATGAACAACAAACTTACACGCACAGCTTGCTTTTCATGAAATTCTTCACATGCTTGATCACATGTTTTCAGAGTTCAGTTCACATTAACACAGTAATTAGATACTGAAATACACACAGATCATAAGCACAGGCTGTGGTGTGACTTTTTCAAAGTGGATCTTCCCAGGCAGTCAGCCTCCGCGTCATAAAACAGTGGGATGTCTGCCAGCTTTCTACCTGGTTGACAAAACGACCTTCATCAACCGCAAGCACAGGGAACAAAAAAATGGCCATTTCTGAAGTTATACAAGCAGAATCATTCAATCTGTCCTGTGGTGTGGGGCTTATCTTACCCCCAGGCCACCACCATGAAGTTTCTGTGACTTGCCTTTTTGTTTTGGGGCAGTTTAAGCCCATTCATTTTGAAGGTTGTCTCATACTCCAGTTGACTATTGGTACCCATTCTTGTTTCTACTATAGATAACACTGCTAAGAAATCTTTGTACAAGTCTTTTTTGAAGTTTATGAGTGCATATTACTTTGCACACATGGACAGAGACCTACACGCTTAACTGCTGATCACAGCATGTACTTTCAGATTTGTGTGCACAGTGCCCAACAGCTGTCCAATGGACTGGTCCTCGCTGTTCTCTGCTGTCGCTGGCTTTTCCATTTATCCCTACCTTCATCTGCACTGTTACTGTCTCTTCTGCCTCCCGATGGCCAGTGCAGGTGAGGGTCATCTGATCATCGCTTATGCATGACACCTTCTGATGGTCATTTGTTCATCGCTTATGCATGACACCTATTCAAATCTTCTGTCTACTTCTGTGAAGTTGCTTGGCAGACGTGTTTTACTAACATGTAGAAATTCTCTAAGAGTCTTTCACGTAGAGTTCTTGTCACACATAGAAACACAATTTTTAACTTAAACTAATGCCATTTATCAGTCACTTTCTTTTATGATTAACACTGCTCTTTGCTGCTCAAGACACCCTTCTGTGAATTTTCCAAAAACCCAACGGTATCATCTTCCAATGCTGTCAACTCTAGGCACATTCCTTTGCAAGCCTTATCCCTTTCTGTCGTTCCTGTCAAGCTTTCTTCTTTCTTCTCTGCTCAGGATTTCCACCAGTGTTAAGGAGCAGGGCCACTAGCAGAAAGGCTCAGCTTGGCCCAAATCACAATGGAAAGGTGTCTAATCTGATTCTTCAGAAAAAATGTCTTCCGTAGACACTCAGATTAAGAGAATCTCAGTCACACTGTGCTTACTTTTCACAAGTGGCTCGTCAACACCTCATATATTCCTGAGGAGAGTGACAGCCAAGTCCTTGACCCACAACATGAGCAGCAACCAAGACTCTAGTAATTAATCCTTGTTGCCGCAGTGACAGAGTCTGCTCATGATCACCTCTGCACATGTGAAGTTCATATGCTCCCCCACCCTTTGTAGGTGAAACAGTCAGGTCACTCTGTCCACTGGAGTGTAAGTGGAGGTGAAGTTTGTCACCTCCATACTGAAACAACTAAAAACACATGCCTTTTCCATTCTTACTCCATATCCTCCACATGGGCATATCTTCTTCACCTGTGTCTTCTCGTTGACAAAAAGTTGATGCTAGCACAACTGTAAGTAGGAAGGACACACAAGGTCAAGGCTGCTCAGGTCCCTGAGCCAACTCTGAGTTGTTTTGAAGTGCCAGCCAGTTGAGCCAGACTCAGACTGAAGGAGAAAGAGCCTCTTACTGAATCAAACCATTGACAGTGTAGAGAAGTTTGTTAAGGTGTATATCATTACTTTCTGACTCTCCCGTATACCCAATTCTCTTCTTTTTTTTTAATTTTTAATATTTTTATTACATATTTTCCTCAATTACATTTCCAATGTTATCCCAAAAGTCCCCCATACCGCCCCCCACTTCCCTACCCACCCATTCCCATTCTTTTGGCCCTGGCATTCCCCTATATTGGGGCATATAAAGTTTGCAAGTCCAATGGGCCTCTCTTTCCATTGATGGCCGACTAGACCATCTTTCGATACATATGCAGCTAGAGACAAGAGCTCCGGGGTTCTGGTTAGTACATCATGTTGTTCCAACAATAGGGTTGCAGATCCCTTTAGCTCCTTGGGTACTTTCTCTAGCTTCTCCATTGGGAGCCCTGTGATACATCCAATAGCTGACTGTGAACTTCAACTCCTGTGTTTGCTAGGCCCCGGCATCGTCTCACAAGAGACAGCTATATTTGGGTCCTTTCAGCAAAATCTTGCTAGTGTATGCAATGGTGTCAGCGTTTAGAAGCTGCTTATGGGATGGATCCCTGAATATGGCAGTCTCTAAATGGTCCATCCTTTCATCACAGCTACGAACTTTGTCTCTGTAACTCCTTCCCTGGGTGTTTTGTTCCCAATTCTAAGAAGGGGCACAGTGTCCACACTTTGGTCTTCATTCTTCTTGAGTTTCATGCGTTTAGCAAATTGTATCTCATATCTTGGGTATCCTAAGTTTTGGGCTAATATCCACTTATCAGTGAATACATATTGTGTGAGTTCTTTTGTGATTGTGTTATTTCACTCAAGATGATGCCCTCCAGGTCCATCCATTTGGCTAGGAATTTCATAAATTCATTCTTTTTAATAGCTGAGTAGTACTCCATTGTGTAAATGTACCATAATTTCTGTATCCATTCCTCTGTTGAGGGACATCTGGGTTCTTTCCAGCTTCTGGCTATTATAAATAGGGCTGCTATGAACATAGTGGAGCATGTGTCCTTTTTACCGGTTGGGACATCTTCTGGATATATGCCCAGGAGAGGTATTGCTGGATCCTCCGGTAGTACTATGTCCAATTTTCTGAGGAACCGCCAGACTGATTTCCAGAGTGGTTGTACAAGCTTGCAATCCCACCAACAATGGAGGAGTGTTCCTCTTTCTCCACATCCTCGCCAGCATCTGCTGTCACCTGAATTTTTGATCTTAGCCATTCTGACTGGTGTGAGGTGGAATCTCAGGGTTGTTTTGATTTGCATTTCCCTGATGATTAAGGATGTTGAACATTTTTTCAGGTGCTTCTCTGCCATTCGGTATTCCTCAGGTGAGAATTCTTTGTTCAGTTCTGAGCCCCATTTTTTAATGGGGTTATTTGACTTTCTGGAGTCCACCTTCTTGAGTTCTTTATATATATTAGATATTAGTCCCTTATCTGATTTAGGATAGGTGAAGATCCTTTCCCAATCTGTTGGTGGTTTTTTTGTCTTATTGATGGTGTCTTTAGCCTTGCAGAAGCTTTGCAGTTTCATGAGGTCCCACTTGTCAATTCTCGATCTTACAGCACAAGCCATTACTGTTCTATTCAGGAATTTTTCCCCTGTGCCCATATCTTCAAGGCTTTTCCCCACTTTCTCCTCTATAAGTTTCAGTGTCTCTGGTTTTATGTGAAGTTCCTTGATCCACTTAGACTTGACCTTAGTACAAGGAGATAGGAATGGATCGATCCGCATTCTTCTACATGTTAACAACCAGTTGTGCCAGCACCATTTGTTGAAAATGCTGTCTTTCTTCCACTGGATGTTTTTAGTTCCCTTGTCGAAGATCAAGTGACCGTAGGTGTGTGGGTTCATTTCTGGGTCTTCAATTCTATTCCATTGGTCTATTTGTCTGTCACTATACCAGTACCATGCAGTTTTTATCACAATTGCTCTGTAGTAAAGCTTTAGGTCCGGCATGGTGATTCCACCAGAGGTTCTTTTATCCTTGAGAAGAGTTTTTGCTATCCTAGGTTTTTTGTTATTCCAGATGAATTTGCAGATTGCACTTTCTAATTCGTTGAAGAATTGAGTTGGAATTTTGATGGGGATTGCATTGAATCTGTAGATTGCTTTTGGCAAGATAGCCATTTTTACAATGTTGATCCTGCCAATCCATGAGCATGGGAGATCTTTCCATCTTCTGAGATCTTCTATAATTTCTTTCTTCAGAGACTTGAAGTTTTTATTATACAGATCTTTCACTTCCTTAATTAGAGTCACGCCAAGATATTTTATATTATTTGTGACTATTGAGAAGGGTGTTGTTTCCCTAATTTCTTTCTCAGCCTGTTTATTCTTTGTGTAGAGAAAGGCCATTGATTTGTTTGAGTTAATTTTATATCCAGCTTCTTCACCGAAGCTGTTTATCAGGCTTAGGAGTTCTCTGGTGGAATTTTTAGGGTCACTTATATATACTATCATATCATCTGCAAAAAGTGATATTTTGACTTCATCTTTTTTACAATTTGTATCCCTTTGATCTCCTTTTGTTGTCGAATTGCTCTGGCTAGGACTTCAAGTACAATGTTGAATAGGTATGGAGAAAGTGGACAGCCTTGTCTAGTCCCTGATTTTAGAGGGATTGCTTCAAGCTTCTGACCATTTACTTTGATGTTGGCTACTGGTTTGCTGTAGATTGCTTTTATCATGTTTAGGTATGGGCCTTGAATTCCTGATCTTTCCAAGACTTTTATCATGAATGGGTGTTGGATCTTGTCAAATGCTTTTTCCGCATCTAACGAGATGACCATGTGGTTTTTGTCTTTGAGTTTGTTTATATACTGGATTACGTTGATGGATTTCCGTATATTGAACCATCCCTGCATCCCTGGGATGAAACCTACTTGGTCAGGATGGATGATTGTTTTGATGTGTTCTTGGATTCGGTTAGCAAGAACTTTATTGAGGATTTTTGCATCAATATTCATAAGGGATATTGGTCTGAAGTTTTCTATCTTTGTTGGGTCTTTTTGTGGTTTAGGTATCAGAGTAATTGTGGCTTCATAGAATGAATTGGGTAGAGTACCTTCTGTTTCTATTTTGTGGAATAGTTTGTGAAGAACTGGGATTAGATCTTCTTTGAAGGTCTGATAGAACTCTGCACTAAACCCATCTGGTCCTGGGCTTTTTTTAGTTGGGAGACTATTAATGACTGCTTCTATTTCTTTGGGGGATATAGGGCTGTTTAGATCATTAACCTGATCTTGATTCAACTTTGGTACCTGGTATCTGTCTAGGAACTTCTCCATTTCATCCAGGTTCTCCAGTTTTGTTGAGTATAGCCTTTGGTAGAAGGATCTGATGGTGTTTTGGATGTCTTCAGGATCTGTTGTTATGTCTCTTTTTTCATTTCTGATTTTGTTAATTAGGATGCTTTCCCTGTGCCCTCTAGTGAGTCTGGCTAAGGGTTTATCTATCTTGTTGATTTTCTCAAAGAACCAGCTCCTTGATTGGTTGATTCTTTGAATAGTTCTTCTTGTTTCCACTTGGTTGATTTCGCCCCTGAGTTTGATTATTTCCTGCCGTCTACTCCTCTTGGGTGAATTTGCTTCCTTTTGTTCTAGTGCTTTTAGGTATGTTGTCAAGCTGCTAATGTGTGCTATCTCTAGTTTCCTTTTGGAGGCACTCAGAGCTATGAGTTTTCCTCTTAGAAATGCTTTCATTGCGTCCCATAAGTTTAGGTATGTTGTGGCTTCATTTTCATTGAACTCTAAAAAGTCCTTAATTTCTTTCTTTATTCCTTCCTTGACCAAGTTATCATTGAGAAGAGTGTTGTTCAGTTTCCACGTGAAGGTTGGCTTTCTATTATTTATTTTTTTATTGAAGATCAGCCTTAGTCCATGGTGATCTGATAGGATGCATGGGACAATTTCAATATTTTTGTATCTGTTGAGGCCTGTTTTGTGACCAATTATGTGGTCAATTTTGGAGAAAGTACCATGAGGTGCTGAGAAGAAGGTATATCCTTTTGTTTTAGGATAGAATGTTCTGTAGATATCTGCCAGATCCATTTGATTCATAACTTCTGTTAGTTTCACTGTGTCCCTGTTTAGTTTCTGTTTCCACGATCTGTCCATTGGTGAAAGTGGTGTGTTGAAGTCTCCCACTATTATTGTATGAGGTGCAATGTGTGCTTTGAGATTTACTAAAGTTTCTTTAATGAATGTGGCTGCCTTTGTATTTGGAGCATAGATATTCAGGATTGATAGTTCCTCTTGGAGGATTTTACCTTTGATGAGTATGTAGTGTCCCTCCCTGTCTTTTTTAATGACTTTGGGCTGGAAGTCAATCTTATCAGATATTAGAATGGCTACTCCAGCTTGTTTCTTCATACCATTTGCTTGGAAAATTGTTTTCCAGCCTTTCATTCTGAGGTAGTGTCTATCTTTTTCTCTGAGATGAGTTTCCTGTAAGCAGCAAAATGTTGGGTCTTGTTTGTGTAGCCAGTTTGTTAGTCTATATCTTTTTATCGGGGAGTTGAGTCCATTGATATTAAGAGATATTAAGGAAAAGTAATTGTTGTTTCCTGTTATTTTTGTTGTTAAAGTTGGCATTCTGTTCTTGTGGCTGTCTTCTTTTAGGTTTGTTGAGGGATTACCTTCTTGTTGTTTCTAGGGCGTGGTTCCTGTCCTTGTATTGGTTTTTTTCTGTTATTATCCTTTGAAGGGCTGGATTCGTGGAGAGATAATGTGTGAATTTGGTTTTGTCGTGGAATACTTTGGTTTCTCCATCTATGTTAATTGAGAGTTTGGCTGGGTATAGTAGCCTGGGCTGGAATTTGTGTTCTTTTAGTGTCTGTATAACATCCGTCCAGGATCTTCTGGCTTTCATAGTCTCTGGTGAAAAATGTGGTGTAATTCTGATAGGCTTGCCTTTATATGTTACTTGGCCTTTTTCTCTTACTGCTTTTAGTATTCTATCTTTATTTAGAGCATTTGTTGTTCTGATCATTATGTGTCGGGAGGTATTTCTTTTCTGGTCCAGTCTATTTGGAGTTCTGTAGGCTTCTTGTATGTTCATGGGCATCTCTTTCTTTAGATTTGGGAAGTTTTCTTCTATAATTTTGTTGAAGATGTTTGCTGGTCCTTTGAGTTGAAAATCTTCATTCTCATCCACTCCTATTATCCGTAGGTTTGGTCTTCTCATTGTGTCCTGTATTTCTTGGATGTTTTGAGTTAGGATCTTTTTGCATTTTACATTTTCCTTGATTGTTGTGCTGATGTTCTCTATGGAATCTTCTGCACCTGAGATTCTCTCTTCCATCTCTTGTATTCTGTTGCTGATGCTGGTATCTATGGTTCCAGATTTCTTTCCTAGGGTTTCTATCTCCAGTGTTGCCTCATTTTGGGTTTTCTTTATTGTGTCTACTTCCCTTTTTAGGTCTAGTATGGTTTTGTTCATTTCCCTCATCTGTTTGGATGTGTTTTCCTGTTTTTCATTAAGGACTTCTACCTGTTTGATTAGGTTATCCTGTTTTTCTTTAAGTATTTGTAACTCTTTAGCAGTGTTCTCCTGCAATTCTTTAAGGGATTTTTGTGCTTCCTCTTTAATGTCTTCTACCTGTTTAGCAGTGTTCTCCTGTATTTCTTTAAGTGTGTTATTAAAGTCCTTCTTGAAGTCCTCTACCATCATCAGGAGATATGCTTTTAGATCCGTGTCTAGCTTTTCCGGTGTGTTGGGGTGCCCTGGACTGGGCGAAGTGGGAATGCTGGGTTCTGATGATGGTGAGTGGTCTTGGTTTCTGTTAGTAAGATTATTACGTTTACCTTTCGCCATCTGGTAATCTCTGGGGTTAGTTGTTGTCGTTGTCACTGTTTAAAGATTGGAGCAGAAGCTGTGTTCCACTCACCAGCAGTCTCAAAATCCTGCGGCGGGGGTCGTGGGTAGCTGGCAGGTGTCAGCCGACCCTGCGCTCTAGCTACCCCTGTGCTGATCTGGCCGGATGAGGCCTGTGGCCCTACTCAGGCCGGTTTCTGCTTCCCTAACTAATGCAGTCTCAGGTGCGCGCAATTGGATTGGAGCAGAAGCTGTGTTCCACTCACCGGAAGTCTTAAGATCCTGTGGCGGGTGTTGTGGGTAGCTGGCGAGTGTCAGCCGACTCTGCGCCCTAGCTACCCTGGTGCTTTTCTGACCGGAAGAGGCTTGTGGCCCTATGTAGGCCGGATTTCTGCCTCCCCAACCAGAGCAGTCTCAGGTCCCGCGTGATTGGACTGGAGCAGAAGCTGTGTTCCACTCACCAGCAGTCTCAAAATCCTGTGGCGGGGGTCGTGGGTAGCTGGCAGGTGTCAGCAGACCCTGCGCTCTAGCTACACCGGTGCTGTTCTGGCCGGATGAGGCCTGTGGCCCTACTCAGGCCAGTTTCTGCTTCCCACCCCAATTCTCTTCTTACACGAGCACATGAAGGAGCAACACACGGTGGGCACAATCTCAAGCCCCTGGCACTACAATCATGCATCATTTTGTAATAAGATAAGGGACTATCTAGTTTCCCACGGGGGTAGGAATTACTGAGGTAGCTGACTGCCCCACTCTCTGCCATCTCTTCCGTAGTCAGTAGATAACTCATAGGCTACTTTCCCTCCCACTCTAGACACCACTTGCTCTATGGTGTCATGTTGTTTTCCCAGGATATTAGCGTACTAAGTTGGCTCCACCACCAATCAAACACCTGACATCTCAGAAGAGTCCACTTATGGCCACTGGCTTTTGAGTAGTCTGCCATCCATGCTTGTCGGATTAGCACATTAGTGAACAGTGAATGGCCACACAACCTTGTTTACTCCCATGGTATGCTTGAAAAAAGAGATTCTAGGTTATCCCCAAAGTTCTCCAATATTCATGGAAAACAAAAAGCTTTTTAAGCAACATAAAAATTCTGTAGTCCTAAGGGAATTTTCATACCTTTGCCAATTGTCTGGTTACTTTGAATTAAATAGAAATGAAAGCATGGACTTACAACACCATCAGACAGTTGTTTCGTTGGCATTTTGTCTCTTTTTAAGGCTCAAGCATGTCCTGTATTGGTCATCGAGAAAGCATTGTGATTCATTGGAGTCAGCTGTAACATAGCCAGAGAGTTGACATCAACTTCATATAAAGAAGAAAGTCTGTATGGACGTAGCAGTTGTGTTAGTAGCGACATTGTGGATTCCAGCATGGTTTTCTAGAACTCTGGGACATCCTTGGAAAGATGCCAGTTGTTAGGTTTTTGGGTTTTTTGTTTGTTTATTTTTGTTTTTTGTTTTTTTTTCTGATTAGTTATTTTAAATAAAGGAAAAATAACAATAAAAATGATACCAATCTGAGAATGTACCAACTTAATAATTCCTTCTCAGTTTCAGAGTACTCAGTATTTTATTCTCTTTTTCCAAATGTTCATAACCCAAAAAGTGTCTATCTGGTTTGTTGGCAGGACTTTGAGATGTTTTCCTGTTAACAAAAACAATGAGAGCATCATTCCTGGAGTTACTACTACTTCTTTTTTGTTTCTTTACTTGTTTGTTTGTTTTGCACAGGAAGACATCAACATTCACTGCTCACAACAAATGTTTACATCATTAGGCTAACATAGGTCTGTGGTGAAATTGATCAATTGATCGTGGTCACTACACACCTTCACTGGCATTTAAAACATTCTCAAGGCATGAGAAAAGATGTTCCTTTGGGCTTAATTCAGTATCTTTCATTGGAGTGCAATTGTCAGCGAACTTCCTCATAGGAAGAGCCAATGTTTCAATTGGGTGCCTGGTGAAATAGGCATTTCTCCCAGTGAGCTACAGGAGAGTGTCTCTGGACATGTTTATAAAGAGGAGTTTTACATCCCTTCCAGCTAACTCTCCCATAAACCCCAGCCTTTCCACCTGAAGTACCAACATGGTTTGACCTAAAATGTATAAGAAGCTGCTGCTACTGGAACCTTCCAAGAAGACATTTATCTGCTGGTTTTGTTGTTTGTAGAGTGGCTTTAATAATCAGATCAAATGCCAGCATTGTATGTTTAATATTTTTTGATTGAGGTTTCTGGAGTTCATACATTATCTCAATGAATTAGCTGGCTGGTCCAAGTTCTAATGGCTCAAAAGAAAGAATAGCTTAGGCTCTGGGCCAATGTATTCAGAACAAAACTAAACTATTTGCCAGCTTCCCAAACTACTGCAATCAAAACCAGACAACGGGAGAAGATGTCTCCTGGAGCCTGCCAACACTTTAACTGGGTGATGCTTCCACCCCGCGTACGCCTCAGCCTAGACGCTGAGCCAGAAACTCAGGAACCACCACGGTGCTGACTCTCCAGATGATTGGAGGTGCTTTTTCTTTCTCTCCCTTTCTTTTCTTTCTTTCTCCAGCTGCCAACTGATCCTGGAACTCACTAGCTTGTGTTCTGAAGCTAAGACCTCATAGCAGACCCTGCAATCTCTCATGCAGTGGAAAGCAATTAGTGAGGGGCAGGTTTCTTTGGGGACCCTACCTTCAGTGTCTGAGATCCCTAAGACATCAGTACTGTGCCAAGCTCCGGAGCTTCCGAGCCAAGCAGCAGGCTCGGGATGCTTTGCTCTTTGTCATTCCTTGTGACCATCACTGGCCTCATCCTCCCAGCCTTGCTGAAGGTGACTGGCTTTAGGCTGAGGACTTTTCCAACACCAGTCCAAAGCCACAGTTGTCTGGTCCTGTCATTTCCAGATGGAAATCAATTCAATTCAAGCAACTTCAAGAGAGAACAGTTTCCTAAACTGCTTTATTGTTCACTGAATTTTGTTAATGTTTCTGGTGGGTTACAATAGTAGCCTACCTAACTTTTTGCTCGAGTTCTTTCAAAATTGTCACCAACCACACACAGCCTACACAGAGGGAGGTTTTCAAGTGTTCTTTTTCACTAGAAAGAATCAGGGTTCTTTAGGCCGCAGGCTGCTTCCAGGGAAAAAAGTAGAAAAAGATGAGCCTGGAACAGCTTTTCCTGCCAGAAAATCAAGAAGTATTTGGGAAATGACAGAAACACAACCCAGAGGCAGCTTGGAGGGTCTCCTACTGGGCAAACCCGGAAAAATCTGAGCCACAAAATAAATGATGATAGTGTTAAGTTAAACCTCATTGATTAAAAGAGGAGTCCACTAGCCTGTACTCAGAGAAATGGATAAATATGTAAATGGGGAGAAAGGAAAACTTTCTCTCACAGTCAGATGCTGCGGAGTGGAAATGCAGGCCATTTACAACTATTCTGCTAATCCCTGGTTCAGGCTCCAACAGATCCAAAAACTGAGGGCTGAGATTCTGATGAAGAAAAAGATGCTGACATTGACTGACTATTTCATCAACAATTATCTATTATAGTTGGAAATGTCTGCAATAGAGACTCTGGAAGGTACCACTCCAGCCGGTAACCCTTCAGCATCAGCAGTGATGGGACAAAGTGATCTCATGTGTACCCTGATGTGATGGGCTGAGACTGAGACACATCTCAGCAGCAGGGCTCCTGTGAAACATGCAAAGATAGAATCCATATGTTAAGAGAGTATCAGAGAAAAACCAATTTTTACAAAATAGCTCACATATACTCTTCAGAAGCGCTCAAGTCATGAAGACTAAGGAAGGTCCAGAAACTCCTTAAGAATATGTCAGACCGGGGCTGGTGAGATAGCTCAATGGGTAAGAGCACCCGACTGCTCTTCCGAAGGTCCGAGGTTCAAATCCCAGCAACCACATGGTGGCTCACAACCATCCGTAACGAGATCTGGCACCCTCTTCTGGAGTGTCTGAAGACAGCTGCAGTGTACTTATATATAATAAAAATAAATAAATCTTAAAAAAAAAAAAAGAATATGTCAGACCATCATTGGGATGTTGGACCCACTTCCGGGAGAATACATGAAGTCTAAAAACATCAGGGAAGCCATGGGCGGCCAAAATGGATTGTATTGGTATGAAAATCCCTGTTTTGATAATTATGCTAATGGTGTTTATCAATTACCTCCCCTTGAGTTGCAAGAGGGATGCAGTCCGTCATGGAAAGGAAGCCAGGGCAGCAAGCTGCTCCATGGTGACAAGAACATTGGTCTGGGATGTCTCACTTCCTTATCCACAAACAAACAAACAAACAAACCAGAAACAGGGTTTAGACTGGCAATATGTCCAGGAAGAGAACTTTAAGGCCCACCACCCCTAAAAGCCCAAGGCCTCCACATCCACTCCCAAAGCTTGCATAACCTCCCTAAACCATGCTGCCTGTGGGGGCATGTTACACCCCAACTATAACACTGCATAACAGAATTTCCTTACATTGGAGAAATGTACCTTGAAGAGAGTGGAACAATGGAGATATTTCAGTCTGCTCCAGAAAAAAATATTGCCCAAACAGGCAATTCCTCCCTGTAATCCCACAAGAGGACTGCTCTAAGTTTCTGGGCAACCTGGGTTACAGAGTAAGGTTAAGCCTAGCCTGGGCTACATACAAGAGGTATGTATATACATACAGGAGGCAAGTTTGTCACGTGTATGTGAATTGTTGTGTATTATGTGTGCTTACATAAATATGACAAGAATAGAAACTCAAATGGTCAAAATGTCCGTGATCCATAACCCTAGGCAAACAGTACAGAGGAGCTCTGTGCTACTTTTGAACCATGAACTCCAGTGCAGGGATGGGTAGAGAACATGTGTGTGATCCACTGTATTCCAAAAGCTTCAAAGTTTCCCTAGGAGTAACCAACTAAGGGAGAGTTTGCCCTTCGGGTGTGTAGATGGCAACAGCTGTTGGCATTTTTGTTGTTACTCTTGCGGTGGATGATGCTGCTGGGACCTAGTGGGTAGCAGCCAGGGGTGATACTTTGCATCCAACAGTGCATGGATGGTCCCACAACAAGGAGCTCCCTAGTCCTGCCAAGCTTTAAGAACCTTGCGGGTAAACAATCGGCCTTTCCATAGCAGTGCTGGGAGGGTGGGCTTTTAAAGAGATCAAATTGGTAACCCAGAAGAATTTAATAAAGCTTCAGAATATATTAAAAATAACATTTTATGTCATTTTCATGGCTGATGGCAAAAGATGTGAGTGGCGAATCGAAGCCTGACTTCAAGGAAGGGGAAGGAATCTTCCCAAAGATACTGAAGGGGCATCAAGAATGCAAAAGCTCATCTCCTTTATGGATGAGACACAGTTTTATAACCATCAGCTAGAAGGCAGTATTCAGTACTTTGGTTTCTCCCCTGAATTTTAAAAATGAAGATGAATCTGTTTTTAACTATTTAACTGTTCTTCGTTACTTTGTGGCCTGATTTAAAGTGAGAAAAACACTGTGAGATGTTGCAAGCTCCCTAGAAGTCTTTTTTGAAAATACTATTGGATTTTTTGCATGTGTCTATGTGTGTGATGTTCATGAACATATGTCTATGTGTTTCTACCTGCCCTGCACAGGATGCTCAAACCTCCCCACTTCTACTCTAAGAGCTGTTAACACTTTGGCCATGTCTGGCTGGACCAGAGACCCCGAGAACCTATTGGCCCCAATTCTGCAAAGGATGACAGACAATATTGATTTTTTTTTAATTGCAACTGTAATCCAAATTGGCAACAACCATACATAGGAATTGTCCCTGAATGATGCCGTGCTTTGAGATGTGTACATCAATTTTGGCCACATGTTAAAATGTTTCCATGATGACATGTGACATGCTGCTGTAGAGGATGCCAAGAAGCCGTCCCTGAAATGAAAGGAGACATCAGATCATCTCTTGACATCCTCCATGCGAAGGTCCTTCTAAATCATCTTGGAAAACACTTGGTCTTTTAGGCTTGGTTATTTGGTTGCTTAAATCGCATTATAAGCATGAACAACAGTTTGTTAATATAATTTCTTTCCATTCCTGCTCTCCCGCTGTCATCTGGAGTCATCTGTTACGTTGTCATCACAATCCCAGGGGAGCAGGTCTTGTTTCCCATCCTTCCTTTTATCTAACTGCTGCCTGTAAGAGCTACAAGGCCGTGTCTTTAAAAACACGGATGCTCTTATCGGATGCTGGCTGACCATCAGCCTGCTTAGTTCTCTATTCCCAGTGCTTACCCACACGATGAGCTATACGTTATCCCTTATTTAGACAAAAATGGTGTTGTAGGCTCCAAACTTTGGGGACGTTAAAACCCAGAATGCTTTCATTTGTGCTCCCCATGTTTATTCCCGCAGCTACTGTCATTCTTGAAGCAAGTTCCATCACAGATCCCCTGAGCATGGTGACTTCTGGGGTGTCTGCCATCAGCAGGATTGCCAGCTTGGGGATCGGAGTCTGGGCCTTGGGTACCTATGCACTTGCCAGGCTGACATTCCACCTCCCACATCAATGGATGTGTCGTCTGCCTTCCTCCCAGTAGGACAAAGGGGAAAGGGCAGAGGTAAGCAGGTTCAAGACATTTTGTACTTGTTATTCATCCAACATGTTCTGGGTGGGTGCTTTCAGTGTCCCACTATTTTAACCTTATGGCTTGATTAAATCTGTCTCTGGATTGTAATCTGTATGTAACCAGTCACTGTCTCCCCTCCTGTCTTGAAAATAGTATATTATCACAAACCAGTACTCTCTAAAATATTTGTTAATGACTTTTTGCCCATAAAAATATGGACAAAGTGACTTTGAAAACACTAAAGCTACCACAGAGTGACTAAAAATTCAAATGGATTAAGAGAGTGCTGGAAGGGTCTTGGGGTAGGCAGCTCACAGAATAAAGTGCTTGCCACAGAACTGTGAGGGCTAAAATGTGCATTGCAAGTACCTATGCAAATGCTCACCTGCCATTCCAGCCTCAGAAAGTAAAGGCAGGGGACCCCAGAGCAAGCTGCTAGCAAGACTAGTTATATCAGCAAGCTCTGCGGTTGATTGAGAGACCCTGCCTCAAAAGATAAGATAGAAGAGATTGAAAAAGACCCTGACATCAACTTTGGGCATCTGTAGGCATATAAGTACAAGGGCATACAAGTATACCCTTTGTCTCATATACCACATACATATGTGCGCATATATATATATATATATATATATATATATATATACTCACATATATATATATATGCATATACATATACTCACATACAGATACATGAGAGGGGGTCCATCTGCCCAAAGTGGGCAGCCCCCTCAGATACCAGCCAGAACATGAGAAGACAATGTAGGGCAGCTGTCCTTTGTGGAGTAACGCCACAGATGATGGGGCTGGGTGTAAGCTGCAGTATCCACAGCAGTGAGGGTTGTGCCACCCAGCGCAGAGGCAGGGGTATAAGTGGCTGTCAGCCATGCAAACTGGCAGCAGCTGTCTCGAGCACTGGGTTTGCTTTGCCTGCTTGGTCAGGAGATGTGGGCATGGTAGACTGAACCATACCAATGGCACCCTTGGTCACTGAGGACTAGACTGCACCTGTGTTCCCTAGCACCCCCCCTCCTAGCCCCAGCTCCTTTTCAGAACAACGGAGGCTGTGAGCTGAGGCTCCTTCCTCCCTTCCTTCCTTTTTTTTTCTTTTCTTTCCATCATTTTCTTCCTATAAGGAATAACAACGGCAGCATGAAGCATCTTGAAAGGACATCACTGTATGAGCACAAATGTTTCCTCATCTCAGAAAGATCATCTGCCTGTTATAACCCTCAGTGGAACCCAGAAGAGGGCAGCTGAACATTACCAAGGAAATGAAGTCCAAACTCATGTGACCTGAGAAAACATAGGGAAAAACAAAGGAGGTAAGAAGAAAAGAACCCAAAGGGAGGAGATGGAGGGGGCAGGGGGAAGACAGACAGAGAAACACAAAGACAGAGAGAGATAGGAGGGAGTCTAAAAAGTCAAGGACATCAGGACTCCAGCCCAGGTTACAGAACATGACAGTCCAGTGTGACTATTCACACACAAAGGAATATAAAATTGTCTTCTGAACAGGAAGGATAAAGAAAAAAATGAAAAAACAAACCAAAAAAATCAAGAAAAAAAAGGAAGATGAGAAACATTCTAAGACATAGCGCCAGCAAGTGTTCTAGAAGAGCTGGCTGCCCTTGCACAGAGCACAAGCTTCTCTGTAGCCTGGTGCTCTCAGCACAGAGTGGAGCAAGGACTGGAAACCATGAGCCAAATCGTGTTTCCTCTTAACTCCAAACACCGGAAAGTCACTCTGTACAGCAAACTTTCCAGCGCGCGTCTTTGTTGTTTCTGTTAATGTGTAGTATTATCTGAGAAGGAGAACTGGAAACAGTCTTTCAGGAAGGGATGCTCAGACCCGTTTCCCACGGACAGACAATGATTGTCTCCGTGGGCACCTGCTTTGTGTTATTCACTTGCCCAGAAGAATAGTCATAGTGTATTATTGGCTTCAATGTGTGCAGCAGCAACCGAAATCTCTTTTTATAAGACAAAATGATTCTAAGTCCCGAACGTCACAGATGTAGGGACAAACAGATAGGTTGCAAAGGACCTAAATCACACCATCGGATGACATTAGTGATTTGGTGTCCTCCAGAGAAGGAAAAGCCATGTAGAGCTGTTGAAACTAACCTTTCTTTGGGTGATTTTATTTGTATCAACTTAATAATAAAAATTAAAAAGCATAAAAGCATCTATCAAAGAACGTTCAAATGCGTGCCTTTTGGAAGGAGAAAGGGAGGAAATTGAAAAATATGAATATTTGAGGAATACTAAGACTAATTTGTATAGAAAACTACGATAACAAGTTTGGAAATCTAAATTAAAACAGAAACTGGATACATTTTAGGAATGGTGAACCAGGAATTATTCCAAGAAAGCAAGGATGGCTCAATCTTAGAAATTAAGGTAATATAGTCAATCAAGTTAAGATATCTAAAGGAGAAAGAAATATATTTAGTTCAAAAATAGCTTCAAGAAGCATGTAGATAAAGCAGCAACAAAAGCATACTTCCTGGGTACGATAAACACGCAGAACTCACTCATGAATAATGAAAATTCCCAAGCCATTTCTAACAAAATCAGAAACAATGGTCTCTTTCTATCACCACTTCAACAATTTCAGACAAGAAAGGAGCTACATGAGGGAATGTGAAATGAAAGCATAGTCTGCAGGTGGTCTGCCCGCCTCAGGAGAGACAGCAGTAGGCATACAATTATCGCAGTTAACAATATGGGTCAGAGACAGCTAGGTAAAAATAAATGTAGACTAAATGTAGACATCAGTATCTTTCCCCTATATTTGCAAGAGTAACAGAAAAGACAGTATGCCCAAGAGTAACTTTAACAAAAGTATTTATAATCAACTGTAAAAACTACTGAGGGCCCAAGAAACATATTTACAGAAACAGAATCACAATGTTCATTATTACAGAAAATCATTAGCAAAACTATGACATGTCAAATCTCCTCAAAACTAGTTTATATAAAAAAATAAAATCACAGCAGGGCAAGACAATGTAGTGAGAGAACCAGGAGGGGCATGCTGCCTCACTGTGGGTGGAAGAAGGAAAGGGATGGGTTAGCAATATCTGCTCTGGAAGGGCTCCCAGTGACAACACCTCCTCTCACCAGACTCCTCCTCCTAAATGTCCTGCCACCTCCCACAGCCCCATGAGCTATGGACCACCGCTTAAATACAGCTGCCTTTGGGGACCTTTCAGATCCACGACGGAGCATCCTCCTTCTCAGAAGACAGTAAAATTTCTGGCAGATGTTTTAAAGTAAAATGCAAGTTATAAAAGAAGAAGAAAATATCAGTGTCTGAACTTGAGGGACAAAACGTGTGTTATAACAAAGAACATAAGTCCAAAGAATTCTATAAAACGTTTTCACGTATGAATCTTGTAGGCAAGAGGCAAAAGACATGAGGCAAATCTATAAGCTGCATGACAGGAGTATATCATTAACCTGTTAGAAAGGTCTTAAAAATAATGAGAAAACAAACGTCTCGATTAATGAATAAACCAAGGATTGAAAACACTCACCCTGAGGAAAGTCACTTGGTCATGGGTCCTAATGAAATCTCTATTTCTCCGATATCAAAACTTTCAGACCTAAGGGGCTGAAGAGATGGCTCGAAGGTAAACATCACACTGGGCAGCTCACAGCTGTCTGAAATTCCAGCTCCAGGGGACCAGACACCCCCTTCTGGCTTCCATGGGCACCCACACAAAGGTACACACACACACAATTTAAAAATAATAATCTTTTGAAAAATACCCATGTAAATAACCACAAAGCATGGATCCTATAATGTACGATCTCGCCTTTTGGCAGTACCTTCAGGAAGATCAATTTATGTGTGATCATTGTGAAATGTGGTTTTCATGCATAGTTTAAATAAGTCACAACCTGTTTCTGGGGACTCTCCAAGGAGCATGCCGCCGCAATTGGAAACAATTTGGTGCCATGCTCCTTATCACAACAATACTCAGGATGACAAAACTTGGTAAATGGTCTCCCCTGGCAAGGTTTCTGAATTTTAGAATTGTGGTAAAGATTCTACTTGTGAGGTTTTCATAGTGGGAAACAGAATCCATAGCCAGGTGCGAAGGCCAGGAGAGAAAACAGCACACATGCACACATGTACACATGTACACATGCACACATGTACACATGTACACATGCACACATGCACACATGTACACAGGCACACATGTACACATGCACACATGTACACATGCACACATGTACACATGCACACATGTACACATGCACACATGCACACATGTACACATGTACACATGCACACATGTACACATGTACACATGCACACATGCACACATGTACACAGGCACACACCTACACACTAAGGAGAGATGGCTCAGCATTGAAGAACACGGCAGTGCCCCTGCTCTAAAAGAGTAGAAGATGGCCTTGCTGCCCAGAGGCTGACACGGGTGGGGCTATTGTCTTCTTTTTAACTTTCAGATGGTTTACAGTGTACGTGTTTACTTCCCTTTGGTGGTGCTGGGCATTGAACTGAGAACATTGCACATTCAAGGCAAATGTTCTGCCACAGAGCCATACTTACACCACCCCTACCTCCATCCCATCTTCTTTTTATTTTTTGCTTTGACACAAAGGTCTCTTTAAGCTTCTCGCAGGCCCTGTACTTACCTTATAGTCAAGCAGGCCTTGACCTTGTAATCTTCCTGCCTCAAAACTCTTAAGTAGTAGGGACTGCAGGTTTATTTTTAAGGGCAGAAAAACACTTTGCATCTATGGTAATTTTTGTTACCAAATTTCTAGGTTTCTCTAACTGACAGAATTTGGGGAACTGTCCTCAACTGGAAACTTCCAGGGGGAGAGAATCGTGTGTGGCACATGTGCCTGTTGGACACATGCTCAGCCTGATAGTTGCTGAACCCCACTGCTGATGAGTTCACATGGTGTCCTTGGGTTGTCTGGCCCCACAGTTGCTGTCATGGTACATGTTCGCTCTGGCCTGGACACTAATGTTAGAATTAAAATAAAGGGGAAGTAATGAGATGTGGAAGCAGTGTAGAATTCTACAACCTTCCCTGGACCATCCAGCCTTGTAGGCAGAAGAACTGAGAGCCCAGGCCACCAGCTAGCTCCAAGGTGGGTTATCTACTCCACACACTGATGTTACCTTCAGTTTCTGTGCCACCCATACAGACAGTACCAACCCTTTAATGCCTGTAGCTTGGTGGTCTCTTCTGCCTCTGGCCATTTATTATAGGTTGTCTCTTCTTGCCAAAGTGTCTTGACCTCAGCATTCTGAGATTGGGTGGGGAGAAGGAAGATAAGAGGGAAAGACTTGGGAGTTTGCATAACACAAAAGCCCAGCAGGAACTTGGAGAACAGGGCTTTATCCCACTGGTGTGGCTACATCACTTCTGCAACATTCTAGGTGTTCTCGGCTCTTCAGCTCTGACAGACAGAAGCACATTGTCCTGCCTGCACCATGGCAGTGGGGGTCAAAGGGGACAAGAAGAGGATATTCTTGAGGTTCTGTGAGTCTTGTACCAAGCTACCCAACACAGCAGGGGCACATGGAAGGAATTTAGGAAGATACCCTCTAACCAAGCTCCACTTCTGCCTCCTTCAAGACAGGGCCACACTGAAAAGGTCTTGGAGGATTTCATAGTCTAAGAAGTGTGTGTGTTTGTCAATGTTCCATGGAGGTAGGAAGCAGGGCTAGAGAGATGGTTAGGAGGTTAAGAGTATTTGCTGATCATACTGAGGACACGGCTTCAGCTCCCAGCACCCAATCATCCCTAACTACAGTCTAGGGGATCCAGTGATGCCTTCTGCTGGACTCTGTAGATACCAGGTACACTCATGGGCAGAGACCGACAAAATACACATATGTGTATTTGGCCTCTGAAGAAGTTATTTCTTCCTTGAGTTGGCCCGCCCCTACAACTAGCCCATCTATGAACCAAAAGGGGCCCTTCCTGTAGAACCAAAGCTGCAGAGTCTCTGTGACACGGGGCAGAAACAGCATATCCAAGAGGAGTCCTGCTGAGGATCCAGTATTGATGGTGTAGCAGAAGCCAGAGACCTCAAATCAGGCAAGTGGCTCCTTCGATGAACATTTATAAGTAAAGCTATTTGGGCAAAAGGTATACTGTGTAGCACAGCCCGGCTTCCATTTGGGTTTGTTTCTGGTTGGTTTTCCTTGAGTAGGGAGACTGCAAGGACAGAGGGCTGATGTGGGGGAATGAGGGGGAGGAGTGGTATTGGGGTGGGAGGCATGACATTCACAAAGAATCAATAAAAAGTTAAAAGAAAACTAATCATGTAAAAACAAACAAATAAGAATATATGTCCAACCCATGGGACCCAGAACATAACATACTTAAAGCATTTTTAGATAATTTTAGCACCTTTTAAAACCTAGTTGGGAAGTTCTTGAACACGGATTTTTGTAGATGGCAAAGGTCTGTCACAATGTCAAGAGGACAGTGCCTGAGAGAGTCAAAGAAAACTTTACATCGGAAGCCTAGGGCTGCTCCAAACTTTCTCCCTCTCCCTCTCGCTCTCCCTCTCGCTCTCCCTCTCGCTCTCCCTCTCCCTCTCGCTCTCCCTCTCCCTCTCCCTCTCCCTCTCCCTCTCCCTCTCCCTCTCCCTCTCCCTCTCCCTCTCCCTCTCCCTCTCCCTCTCCTTCTCTCCCCATCTCTCAGCACAGAGTCTCTCACAGCTCTTCTTTCTGCCATAAAGTAGGTCTGACCACATGACTTTCTCTGGCCAATGAGATTGTGGCAAAAGTAGCCGGCTGTTCATCTCCCACAAAAGCTTCAAGTGAGCACTTGTGTCCTGTCTCATTGCCTGGCAAGCTTCCAGAGAGGAGATGC
This sequence comes from Mus caroli, assembly GCF_978045245.1. NCBI lineage: Eukaryota > Metazoa > Chordata > Mammalia > Rodentia > Muridae > Mus > Mus caroli. Next base: position 8,933,112 of record NW_028227263.1, on the reverse strand, counting down.
TGTAGCAGTCCAGATCCTGGGCATGTTTTTTTTTTCTAAGATTCATTTACTGTTTTATCAATGTGTGTCTCTCTGTGCATCACATGCATACAAGATCATTGCAGGCCAGAAGAGGACATCAAATTCTCTGGGACTGGAGTGACAGGAAGTTGTGAGCTGCCATGTGTGACCTGAAAATGCAACCACTGTCCCCTGGAAGGGCAGCCTTCTTACTGTTTGAGCTTTCTCCCGCCCTTTGGCGTTTAACAGGGAAAAGAGGCACCTTAGCCATACTATGACTGGGGTCCAGGCACTGCTTTTGGGCTGGAACGCAGCCTAGATTATCCCAACTATTAACACTGTGGTTGAGAAAAACTACCTCCAAGATACCAAGGTCAAAGAGAAGGGCACATTGGGTGTGTTCTTAGTGATTCTCTCTGAGGAAACACTAAGTCTATCAGGATAATTGCTTTGTCTGGGTTTTAGACGGGAGCCATTGAAGAGAATAGACAAAAGACCTCAGCTCTTCAGTTCTTCAGTTGGGGGGGGGGTGTTGCTTTGTTTTGTTTTTGTTTATTTTGTTTTGGTGTTGCTTTGGGGGTTGGTTTTGGTTTGGTATTTTTAAGACAGAGTTTCTTTGTCCTGGAACTCACTTTGTAGACCAGGCAGGCCTGGCCTCTGCATCCCGAATGCTGTAAAGGCGTGAACTAGCACTGCCCTGCCTGGCTAGATCTTCAGTTCTTTAATCAACCAGGAAAGACCACATCACCCCCACCCCCACCCCCCCACCCCCACCCCCGCTGCAGAACTGAGTTCAGAGCTGAGGTGGTTACATTTCCCAGGACTCTGGCTGGCCTCAGGTGATCCACAAATACCTGTTTGAGGTGTCCACTTGGGGCCACAGCAGCGTGTTGTGCTGGGCATATTTTATCAGCTACGTAGACAGATGTTTACGAGGGCCATGACCACAGTAAAGTTTTCTCTAATTACTCTCCCTCACTACTGACTGTCGTCCTGATAGAAACAGGTGTTGTAGACTCTGGGAAGTTAGGAAGTCACCATGCAGTGTTATTAATCAGTCATGTCTACAGCGTATAACTAAGTGTCAGGGACCACTGACAGTCAGGACTACAACAAAGAACAAAGTGAAGGGTGTTAGAGCTGTAGGGACATGAGCCGCCCTGAATTCCCCATCACCTGATTCAGATCTAAGAACACCGACTTGCCTGGGAAAGCTGTGAAAGGAAGAACTCTCAGGTCCTCGCTGACAGCGGGCAAGCAGGAGCATCTCTGTCAGATCTCATCTGATAGAATTTCAGGGGGGAGAAAAATCAAATTAAAACATTCATCCAATTAGCAAAATATGCAGTAGAGATGATAAATCATTTTTGAATTTTTCTAACTCCCATGATCCCTTTGGAATTGAACTCATCCTTTCTGCCAATGTCACGTCGATCAACTCAGACCCCTGTGTCTTAGCTAATGATATTTCAACCTGAGAATTTGGGAGAACTGTGAAATTCATAAAAGAGATATTCGAGACCTCATAATTATGCCAGGTTAGATCTCGATTTATCAGAACCATTTGTATTTTTCAAGGGTAAAAGATAACCATTAACAGAAAAGTTAATTAGTCCAGTAGCCCAGACACTAGCCAAGAAGTTGCCCCCAAATCTTGAGTCACAAAAATACAGTCACAATCTTCTCATCTTATCCAAGCAAAGCACATGGCTCCCATTCTGGTTTTAGATGGCTATTGTCTCTGCATATGAACATGCCCTTCCAATTCAGCTGAGAGTTGGGTTTTAGAGCTGGGGAAATAGCTCCCTTGGTAAAGTCCTAGTGAACAAGATACCTCCAGTTGGATCCTGGGCATGGGAGTACATGCTTGTAACGCCGGCACTGGGAGAGTCAGAGACAGAACGGTAGCCCTGGTACCAGTCAGTCAGCCTAACTTAATCTGTTAAGTTTTAGGCTAGTGAGAGACTTTGTCTTAAAAGGGAAAGAAGGGGGGAGAGAGAGAGAGAGAGAGAGAGAGAGAGAGGGAGGAAGGAAGGAAGGAAGGAAGGAAGGAAGGAAGGAAGGAAGGAAGGAAGGAAGGAAGGAAGGAAGGGAAGAAAAGAAAGACAAGAGGAAGGGAGGGAAGGGAGAGAGGGAAGGAGGAAGGAAGGCAGGCAGGCATATCCACTTTCACATGAGCACATATACCACAAGAACATGCACGCATGCACAAAGAAAGAGTTAGGTTTAAAATGCTTAAAAGACTTTTGAAGAAAAACCCTTTTAAAAACTTTCTATTACACACAGATCATCTCCTTCAGGGGAACTTTCTTCTGGCTGAATGTGTTTTGGAGTGGGAGACGCATCATGAAGAAAGGGCAGGTTGCTAAGGCAACCCAGAGATGCCCACCCAGAGATGCCCACCCAGAGATGCCCTTCGGAGTACTCGTCTGGAGTCCAACCATGGCCTGTGTCGTAAGATTGAATTCTAGAGATCAGGCAAAGGGAGGCATCTCTGAGAAAGGCACTCACAGTGGTCCCCACCAGCTTTCTATTTGATGTTAAATTTCCATACCTTCAAATTTTTACCAGATTCACTTTAAGAATTAACTGGCGTTGGAAACTATGGGATTTTATATTAATTTTTAGTTTTTTCCTCTTTTCATGTGAAATTCTCCAAAGGCTGAGGTATCACGCTGTGAAGTCTTAAATGATTTAAGTTTTAGGTGGTGTGCTCTCTGCCATTCATTATTCATTTAAAGATATTGGGAAATCTGTGTTAAAATTAAAAATGTAATATACAAATTCATCCTCCTGTTTATTCAAGATGTTTTATTGCACACCTGTTATGTGACAGTCAGAATTAGCATGCAGTCACATGAGAAGATTCTGCAGAAGTGCCTTTGCAGAGCACTCTTGTCCCAACCCCAGTCTCCCCAGTATGTCTCCCACTTGCCAAGCCCTTCATTTCCGGCAGCTCCCTCAAGTGCTGGCCTGTGGCCGTAGCTACTCACAAATGGAGACTGAGGTGGGATTACTGCAAGTTCAGTCTGACTTGGTGAGATGAGTTGGGTGAGAGTGAGGCCAGCCTGGACAATTCTGTGAGACCCTGCCTCAATATAAAAAGTGAAAGGAAGGCAGGGCATGTGGCTCAGTGGTACACTTGCCCAACGTGGAAGGACTTGGGATTCTACACTTCCGAAACCAAACCACACCAAAAGCATCTTGGAATCCCTTCCGACTCTTTCTGCCTTCGGTTCCCTGCTTTACTTTTGTCCCTGACATCTCAGCTGACACCAGAGTTAATATCTCTAATTAATATCCTTTAGCTGAGGATGACCCACCTCCTTAAGCCGTCATCTATAAAGCACGTTTATTGAGCTGATTTGTTTTCACTTTCATTTAGGTGCACTGATGCAAATTAATGACATTAGCTAATCAAGTACAGCAATAATTTAGAAAGGAAAAGGAAGGGGTGTGTCTTTCCCAATGAAAAGCGTGTTCAGCCTCCACAGAATGACCCAAGTGAGTCCTACCGGATCACTCAATAAGGGTCCTCTCAAATTCCATCTGTGAACATTTGGTCGGCCCTTTTATGGAGAAAAGACATTTCTCCAGGTCCATATTAATTTTCTGCACATCTGTGTTCTCACCTAATCCCTACCCACATACCACTTCAATTAAAATGAACAGAAGTCAAATCCTTGAGTGGTTTTAATTGCAATATGGAGATTATAAATGGTACCCACCTTGAACCACACAAAAATTATGTTTTTCCTTAGCTTCTCTCTCAGGAATAATATTTAGGGATGGAGTATGAACAAATCTTCATTTTTGAGTGTGTGTGTGTGTGTGTGTGTGTGTGTGTGTGTGTGTGTGTGTTGCTGGATCCAAATGATACTGTGAGCCATGCAATGGGCAAAAGTCAATGAAAATTAACGCAAAGGAACAATTAAAGGGTGTTTAAAGAAATGCCTTCTCGTTCTGTTCAAGGACATGTGGTGGGACAGGTTGCCAGTGAGAGGATAATGTTGGGCATGCTTTAATGAGGCAAGCATAATGATATGTCAGCCTGTGAGTGATGCAGTAAACCGCTTTTTCTCTTAAGTACATTAAATAGTGTCCTTACATCTGGTTTACAGTAGTCACACAACACTCCCTTCTTCAAAGATACACTTCCAAGCAGACAGAGCGAATCCCACCGACCTTCTGGCAGGCCGAAGGAGATGTATTGCTATGCCTCATTTACATGCATACTCCACAGGCCAAATTCAGCCTGCTGGACATTTAGCCTCACCCTGGCCAGAGTGTGTAGTGAGTCTTGTTTATAGACTTAAAACCACTCCTGCGAGGTGGGGTGCTGTGTTCACTCCATGGCTTGTTTGTTTTAGCCAAACTCTCATAGGAGTCCACACAGTCTCCTAGAAGCAACAAGTAACACCCTCCCCGTCTCTCCCTGAAGAGCCCAGGACTCCCACCCACACGAGAGCAGCACGTTTCCTTCAAGAAGACATTGGAGTGTCCTCAGGAATCGTCTAAGACAAAGGGCCTGTCACCATGACAGCTTATATGACAGAGGAAGAAAAAATGAAAGCCAGCACAGAAACACAGGCAACTTAGCCACACTTCAGAGGAAAGGGCGCCTGCAACTTTAAGAAGCAAGGGTGCTGGAGTTACAGCCCAGCCTTTTATTTTACTACTTTATTGCCTGCTTCACAACTACTTGGACAAATACAAAACAAGAATTACAGTGCACCATAAGTTATTTTAATATCCTGTAGTGCTGCATACTTCCAATGAAATCCCAGGGCTATTATTATGCCGCCGTGTTTGTGTGAAAATGTCAAGTTGTTTGGAGTGACTACATACTCTAAATTATATATAACTGTTACTTTATAGCTAATAGGCACTAAAATTACTTTAAAACAGAAATGTAAAGTTATATTTTCATCCTTTTTGGCAGATAATAAAGCTTATTTATGACACATGGCTTCTCAGGCATTAAAACATCCCATGTTTACAAAAACATTAAAAAACATTATTACTTGATATTTAAAGGAATGGATAAAAAGCCAAACTATTAGGAAAAATATTTGTCCAACTCGGTGACTCCTCTATTTTGCCAAATGCTTGTAACTTCATTTATGAAAGGGGCTGGCTCGAATACTTTTGAAATTAAAAGCATTTGCAAGTTCAAATTGAGGCCATTGTTTCAAGATCTGTCCTGTTTCATAATGTGCTGGTATGCACAAATCTTTTCATATGTGTTCTAGACAAAATGATGACATATGATAAATGGCTCCTATTTATTTAAATATGTATCCTGTAAAGATAAGTCACTTAATTATTCTATCATCAAATCACTAGGTGGAGTTGAATGATACTTGTTCTTGCTTGAAAACTAACTCTCCTACTTCGTTTTCCACTGAGACTGGATTGTTTGATAATCCCCCAACATTACATTCCCTTCTATTCATCCATCTGTCCACAGCTCAGCCAGAAACACTGGGAAGCAGATGAGTGCAGAAAAAGGGAGCCCAGTCCCACCCTGGGCTGGAGGAAGAGGCAGGCAAAACACCACCCCAGTCACACAGCAACCAGTGGCAGGGGTCGCTTGTAGACTCAGTAAACAGGGGTGAAATCCAGCAATGATGAAGGAGTTGGCGTTCTGGAAAGATCCCATCCTGTAGGGATTATTTTACAAAGCTATGTTCCAAGAGCCCACAGCAGCCTAAGTTGTTCTGTCCCCGGTGCCATAGTAACCTTCCGATGGAAGCAGTGAAAGAGTACACTAGGATGTCTGGTGAGCGCATCTCACATTCTCACATCCCATGCTGCACTGAGATTTCAGTCACCAACCTGCCAGGAACTAAAAGACAAGGCCAGGGAGCCTGCCCTCTTTTGTCCATCTGTGGTGTCTGGGCATCAGCTTGGCAGCTGCCTGTCACTGGTATCCAGGTTGGCAGGCTCTGCCTTACTTGCCAACTCCATCTTCTTCTAAACTTTGAGCTCTTCCAACCTTCAGATCTAGCTATAAAGTGATCATTTTGTTTTAGGGTCAGTCATAGTCTCTCTTGCTTGCAACCAAAGAAAGGTAGAGTCCCTCCTGGAGCCCATACTAACATCTTAAACTCACCAAGGAGACAGTCAGTGTCAGTTGTCTTTCTGTCCAAATGCCACACGAGGAAGGGACAGGTGTTAGACTCCCCTGATGACTACAGTGGACCTCACAGAGCCAAGCAGTGGAGGAACACCAGCCTCACAATTCACCTGCCCCACCCACACATCCAAACACCAAGGCCCTCCTGGAAGTGAGAGTATCAGCCCTGTTCAGGTCGCTCACTAAGTACAAACCTTCCTGAGTTTCTCCTCCCAGCGGGCCAAGAGCTACACACACCTGTTACCCGTGATTCCCCAGTGTCTTTGCTGCTAGAAAGGTGTCCCCAGAGTTATCTTCCCTGCACCAACTCTGCAAGAAAAGTGAGGCCCAGGCCCGGGAATCCCAACTGTCTCTACCATCTGGTCCCTGAGGCTCCAGCACCAGGAGGTTGTGGTCCCTGGAGCTGGCCCTTGTCCACAGGCCACCAGGAATCTGATCTGTTGCCCAGGGCCAGAAGAATCTGAACTCTTATCAAGTAGTCGCTGCAGGAAGCCCTGCAGGAGGCTGGTGAACAGCGAGACAGAGGACAAAAGGGTTAGCTGTGCTTGAAAAGACTAATCCGTGATCACACCCCACCGACATTGTTCCTCCTCCCACGCCATCATTAAGCATTAATCCAGCCCAGGGCAGGGGGCAGAAGCCAGTCTCTTCTGTCTAAAAGGAGGGAAAATCACAGCCTCTTAGAATTCAGAAGCAAAGCCCATCAGGCAAGTATAAACATGATCGGATCTATTGTGTTCCCTTGGACAGACAGGTGTGGGTCCACATGCATTCACACAAATCCAGGCACAGGTGGGAGCTCTAAAAGGGAGCAGGCTCGGGACAAATCAGGAACCAATAGCCCTCATGATAATTTCTGAGGAATCCTTTGACTTGTTATCGATGTAACATCAGATGAAGCCAAGAAGTCAGGCACATTCACCTACTGGGTTAACACAGGATTGCGTCCGATCTATGATGGCAAGGTGTAATAGTTTTTCCTTCTAAGATTTTATGAGAGAAGACATGGTTTTTCTCAGGAGTTGCTATAATATATTCTGTTGTTTATTGACTAGATCAAGTGAGAAGATAATGAGCGGGGGCCATTAGCAGAAATGAAATGCGTTATGCAATGGTTTACAGACTCTATGCAAATAGATGTGCTAATCCAAGTCACAAGATCCAGAGGCAGTTCAAAGACAAGGTCCTTAGGTGCACCTGCTTAGCATAAGAGATGGGGCTTGGGAGCTATCTCAGTGGATAAATTCTGCTTGTTGCTCAAGCATGGGGCCCTGAGACTCCGAACCTCAGCACTGGTATAAAGATGGAGGCACGGCTGGTGCTCCCTGCACTGGGAGGCAGAGACATGGGTGAGGATCATGGAGATTTACCTCAGCAGCCAGACCAGCCTAATGGTAAGCAAGCACCATGTTCAGTTAGAGACTCAGAGTCAGTAAGCAATGTAGAAGAAAGAAATTGAGGAAGACACCATCTGTTGACCAGACTCCAACCTCTACCTCTACACAGGCATCTGCAACCCTGGTCAGGGACACACCACCCACACCATCCACACACACATCTTATGTGGTTAAAAAAAATATATGTTTCTTTCTTATCTGAAAGGACCATAGTGTGCTTCATTCAGCAGGATTTTCTTGTGAGACTCTCTGAAGACCCCTCTCCCATGAATCCCACTCTCTGAAATATTCAAAGCTGATCTTTCTCTCGTAGGCCCTGATACAATTACTGTCAGGCCTCCCAGACATCTTACAAGTCCTACAGTAATCCTGACCCAGAACCAACTGGAAGACTTCCGCTCTCCATTCACCAAGAATAACATTCCAGGTGTTGGCAGCCATATTTCCTGTGAAAATGGGGGAAGGGAGCTACAGAGGAAGCCAGTGGAGTAGAAAGCAAAAATTAGGAGATTTGCAGGAAAATGGATATTCTTGCAAACATATTATTTGAGGTAACCTGGGTTCAGTGGAACAAATGCCATCTATTCTCTCACATGCAGACCTAGCCTCTAATTATCAACTACATGTGTCTAGATGGAAACAAAGGCCAGGAAACTGGGATGGGGCCCAAGAGACAAAGATGAAGAGGAATTAAAGGAAGGGGGAAGGAGGTAGAGAAGACAAGAGGACATATGGCATTCTACAGTGGGAGGGGGAGGCTGGGGTTAGGATCAGTACTAAGGAAGAACTGTAGGGAGTTGGGGGGCAGGAGTGAGATGGAGAAATCCTGCAGAAAATGCTACAAGGAAGCCTGTTGCTATGAAAACTAATTAAACAATAAATAAATAAATAAAAAGAAGGAAAGAAAACAGAATCCAGAGATGAAGAGGACAGGCAAGATCTCAATGACAGATGGCCCATCTCTGGTCCAGCCAAGTTCTCTGAGCAATCCTATGGAACCCCAACTGTGGCATAAAGTGTTAAAAGGGACTCAGCCGTCTGCAGCTAAAGGAATCCTGGCAATATTGCATCCTATGAAAGCATGGCTTTTGCTCTTTGCTCTAGAGCCCACACTCCTCAACGAGCCAGCAATGATCTCACCTGCTCAAAAGAACACCAGCTCCACTCACAGCAATAACTATCTAAAGAAAGGCAAGCAGAGGGCGGGGGAGCTCCAAGAGGCAAGCCATAAATAACAAGAGGTGTCACTTTTCATTACTGTGTATCAAATATATGTTCATAAAACGCTGAAATTCAAAGTAAATAAAGCCTTAACAGCACGATCATTCTGGCTCACGTGATCTAAGCAGAGAAATTGGGTAAAACTGGGGATCGAGAGGCTGGGTTTGCAGCAGAGTACATGGAACCCAAACATGACAGGAGTGTCAGAGGGGTGAGAGGCTCACTTCTGTGTGCCCCATGCACAGGAAACAAGTTATGAAACTTGTCCTGGAGGGCTACGGTTTAAGCACTGCAAAGAGTGTGAAGAAGACTACAGAATCCATGAGACAGCAGAGAAGAACAAGGGGTAAAAGGTACAGCAGAGAAAGTACACACTCTCCACGGTGAGGGAAAGATGGATTTGCAGGGGGAAATCTTAGGAAGACTGGATAACAGTTTGTCCACCGCTCCAGCTGGGGCCTGGGGTCACCACAGAGGTAGATGGGGGCAGAAGAAAAAGCAGACTGCATCAGGGATTGGAGGGGAGGTTAAGATGGATCAGTTAGATTTGTCCTAAACTCTCTGGCCAAACACAAAGAGATCCAATCCCCCAGAGCTGTCAGACTCCGAGTGGTCACACGTCAGAGGCCAGCAGAAATGGATGGCTGCTACCCAATATTACACTCAACGACTAATTCAAAATGGGAAAGTACAGGGCACGGTGGTAAAGGAAATAATACATTATTGATTGCAGTGCCGGGCGAAAGACTGGGAGCTGGCAAGCTCCTCACCAGCAGACTTCTTTCTGTAAGACTCAGTTTCACTGAACATGCTATGAGGCTGATGGAGTGGCCATGGTGGCTCATTTGAACTTGCTAGGATTTATGGTTCCTTTGGAGGAAATTCATAAGAAGCCGTAGAGAAATAGGCGGGCAGGTCCGAGACACTCTTAAGTATGTGCACTGTGCCGTTCATAGGACTGGTCACTGAGCCACCAAACCTGGACCAAATTCAGACAGGTAGGCAAGGAGACAGTGTCAGCTCCTGCAAAGGAAAAAGCAAGATGGTTTTGTTGGCATTTGGCTGACGCACTTTTAAAAAATGCATTTTCTTAACAAATATGAAGAAATTTGGGGGCATCTAGCTGCTTCTTCTTCCTTCTCCTCTTCCTCCTCCTCCTCCTCCTCTTCCTCCACTTCCTACTTCTCTAGATGGATTCTTTTATAGCCAAGGCTAGCCTCAAACTCACACTGTAGCCACACAAACTCTTGAACTTCTGACCTTCTGCCTCTGCCTCCCATGTGTTGGGATTTTGGTGTGCACCACCATACCCAGTTTATGCAAACCCTCGGCGCTGCACGACCATTAAGCAATTATTCTACCACCAGAGTTCCACCCCCAGTCCTCATCTAATTATTAATCAATTGTTCTTATGTGAACAAAGCATATTCCTTCAACACACATGACTGTGAACAGGTGCTGATATGTCCACCCTCAGCCAGTTCCCAGGTCTACCTTTCACCTTCATAATGTAATTTGTGTCTATCATTTGCATCAGCCTAACGACTCCTATGGATGTACCGCCCCACTACACCTGCTTCCCAGGTCTGTCCTTCCTGCACACCCTGCTGCCCTAAGGCATTCATGATGCTAAGCCAGCACTGGCCAGCACTCCACAAGCTGGAAAGATGAGTTTGTCATTCCTGATTGCTGCTCCTGTTGAACAGCTGTTCAAGTTCTGCTGGCCTCTCTGAAGCATGGGCTACGCCTCAAGTGACAAGGACTTGCTTTACTTTGCTGGCTCAGGGAAAGTGTCCCTGACCTTACACAGCATGCCGACGAGCCAGCACGGTCCACTCTGTGCCTGAGCCCCCAAATGATTTGAGCTTTCTGCCTCAGGCCAGCTCTGTACGAACACTGGTCCTCTTGCCCTTCACTTCCCTGAGTGGATGGGGAGCACCTCAGACGGCTGGGGGTGGGGGAAGGGTGGAGCTGCTTAACATAAGTTCACCCTTTATACTAAAGAAGGAACAATTCCCCAGCACCCATTATATCCACAATCACTCCACTATTGGAGCGCCAGCAACCTCATATGTGGGCCTGTAGGTGCCAGGCTTGTCTTCTGAGTATGTGGTCTCTCATATATATGACTTTAGCTCAGACCTCTCTCAAACTTGGATCTTTGAGGCTGAATTCTTATATTTTGCAAAAGCCAGGCCACAAGTACCTGAGCTCAATTTCCAACACACACACACACACACACACACACACACACACACACACACACACACACACTGTATGTCTATTTATGTAAGCATAACGGCATATATTTATAATTGCAGTGCTGGAAAGATAGAGATGAGAGAACCAGGGGCTTTCTGACCAGCCAATCTCTAACCTACTTAGTGATTTCTGGGCTAAAAAGACACCTGTCTCCAAAAATCAAGGTAGATGCCGCCATAGAAGTTGTCCTGTAGTCTCCATACATGTGCCTGAACACACACACACACACACGAACACGCACAAGCACACACGCACACACTTATATACAGAACAGATAGGTGTTTGGCAATAGCCAAACAATTGATATCAAACACTTCAAGTGGCCTACTTAAAGGGCTAAAATAATTCTTTCATATTCTCTCGACCTCAGTGGCTTCTACATATGCCCTGGAGAAAGAAAGACACATACACATCTGTGGCTGCAACCAACCACAGTTTCTTCTAAACTCACAAATAATCTCTAACACTCCCCCAAGTAGCTCAGATATACAGCCAGCAACCAGGACTGTCCAGTTGGTGACAGTGATGGAGTCTCTCTGGACCTGAATGACTACACTCAGCTTCTTCTTCAGGCTCCACTCTCCATCTCAGGGCTGTCAGTCTAGGACTTGGCTATCCATATTCTACCTGGTCTCAGAGCAAGGCTAAGCTCTCCTATACCATTCCAACTGGCGTGGATATAGCAGCCCCAAGTTGAAGCTGAACCCAGACAGGCTGGTGATGAAGTAAGAAACGGTGTTAGCACTCTCAGTGAGCTCAGGCATAGGTCACTTCCACACATGGGGAAGCTAGAGAAGCAAACCTGCTCCTAGCAAACCCCAACCATGTCACCTGTCACATGGCAAGCTTTGAAAATAAAGCTGTACATATCTTCCTAATGAATGAATGAAAACCAAAAGAGTTTCCAGACTTGGAAATTCCAACTTGGGAAGTTTCCTCTAAGAAGCACCCATTTTCTTTGTCCATTGCAACCATAAAAACTACAATAGATTTCAAAACTGCCATACACAAAATATAAACAAAGCAGAATAAGCATGCTTAGAATAGCCTTTCTGGCGATGTTTTCTTGGATGCTTATCTTGCCTGTGGTGACCATGACTTCATTTGCTCAAAAACAAACAGACAAGAAAACAAAATAAAACAAAACAAAATAGCTTCTGAGTTCCAAGAAGGGACATTGATTTCTAAATACTGTAGCTGGTAAAGAAAGTCAGTCAGTGACTCCATGTCAGTACAGTGTCTCTCCTGCCCTGTTGGTTGATAACTAACTGCCCCACGCAAAGAACTGAAGTCATAAAGTGCAGTATTCGCAGACCATGCTACTCAAGCTCCCTACCTGCAGAAGCGCACGGCACATGAGCAAAATGGGAGAGGCAGTGAAAAAGGGTGGTGTGCAAATGGCTACCAAAGGGACCCGGCTTGAGTCCATTGCATCTCACAGACTGGCTGCTTAATGTTTGATTTGATTCAGAAAGCAAAAAGTATGTGTAGCTCAAAGCAGGCACTGTCTTAGGCACAGCAGCAGCATCCAATGTCAGGTCCACATGAAAAATGAACAAACCTTGCAACAGTTCCAAGCATACACAGCCATCCCTTCCATCCGTATCATGAGGGTTAGTTTTAAGATACCCCCCGGATACAAAAGTGTAGAGGCTCGGGTGCTTATGTAAAACATCATAAGATTTACATATACCGCCTCCCTCCCTGCATTTCCAGTTATCTCTAGATTGCATATAATACCTAATAACATGTAAATGCTATGTAAATAGTTTGCATAGTGAATTATTTAGGAAGAAGTGACAAGAAAAGACATTTTGCACATGTTCAGCATGAAATATTTTTGCAGATACAGGACCTATGGACCCATCGGCCACCTAGATTGTCTAAGTGCTTGAGGCTTGCAGCCAGGTCAATCCTGCATTCAAAGCTGTGTAGCCAATCACACACATGATCTCAGGACAAGATTGGTTCACATGGGTGAATGCTACTCAGATCACCAATGACATCCCATGCTTCAGTGAGGTGAGTTGAATCCCACAGAACATGGGTAAGAGGAAATGTAGTTGAGGTGTCTTCTCAGTCTAAGGAAACAAACGGTTTCCTGTGTTGACAATGCTCCCCAGTGGCCAGTCCATGGACCCCAGCTTTCAGGAACAGTGGGACCAACTTCTGGGGACAGTGGTCAGTGTCCATTCAGACCCCATCAGCCACCTGCTTCAAAACTCTTGATACCTGCATCAGACTTCACTAGGAAGATCCACAGTCCCAGAGTGTGGGAAGATGGATTCGCTGGGTTGGAGACATGAGTGGAGGTTAAGGAAATTCTATATGAGCTAGAGAGAAATGGAGCAGACAGATGCCGTCCAGACCCCTGGGGCTTTCCTGGGAGGCAGAGGAAAGGACTGTTCTCAGATGCTCCACCCACCTCCCCCCAAAGCCAGCATGGGTAGTCAAGGCATGAGAAGAGGATCTAAGGACATTCAAGGCCAGCAGAGTAAATTACATAAGTTTCTTGATGGGACTTTGGCCTCTGCCTCGCCACTTTAGATGTCCCTGGGCAACCTCAGCTGTGGCCATGGAGTATCGCCTGCACCAAACCTAGAGGACACTCAGCCTGTAGGTCTCAGAGAAGCTGAAAATCTGCTTCTGCAGCCAGTCTCTGAGAATGTCTACTGTTTCCAAAAAAAAAAAAAAAAAAACCATCTTCTTCCCCTTCCCCTCTTTCTGTTTTTACTGTAAAGCTTTTGTTTAATAAATAAGCTCTAGGAAACTTATCAATAAGTCAGATGTGCCACAGGTCTTTTTGTATAGATCGTTAGGAATTTTCCAGAGAACCAGAGTTTGAACTCATTAATTCTAAAGCTATAATCTCTCTACAAAGGAAAAATAGAGCACCTACGCTTAAAGTCATCAGTATTTGGTGACTATTAACCATGGTGACAAGTGATAATGGGCAGTTAACACTTAGCTTGGATCCTGTTAATTCGTGGTAATATAAATTACTTGGGTCCTGAGTCTGGCAGCAACCAGCTTACTGGCAAGCCAGTGACAAAGGTAGTGACTGCTTGAGACCCTTTGCTCTGTATGCAGGTTCACACTTGTCACCACCGTGGGCCAGTCACAAGGAACATTCAGCAACTGCTTCTTTTAAGGTCACCTCATTAGTCAAAGGCCATCTGAGCCACCAGCAGAAAGAGAGTCTGGGGAAGCAGCCCATGTCTGGGGAGGACCACCAGGAGTAGCTATTCATTTTCAAAGCAAAACCTTTGTAGTTCCGAAGCAAGTGAAGATGCAGGGGAAATTATTTAAATTAACCCCATTTGCACAACACCATTTGCAGAACAAACAGTGACTTGAACAGCTACGTAGAAGCTATAGAAGCTGAGCAGCAGCAAGTATGTATACATGACTTCCCAAATATACAGTTCTATGGCAAAGCATGCGACACATGTATCCTGAAAGGTACATAAAACACCAGCCCACTGCCATACTCCCCAAGACACCTTATCCTGGGTATGGTAGGTGCAGCTGGGGATGCAAGGGTATGGGGGTGGGAGGGAGTCTTGTCATGTTGCTTTCTGGGAAAGATCAGAGGAAGCTGCTCCCCATCAACCAGAGAACAAGTCATGGGGGACCAATGTGACCGTGCCTCCCTGACAGAATTTTAAGTTTCACCGCTGCTGAGTGGGATACATACACACATCCTTGTAAAAGTTTAACAAGGCATTTGACAATAAGATCTATTAGATGGCAGACGCTACTTCCAAAAGAAGTTGGGAGAGTGCTCTCCCCTGGGGACCTCTCGAATAAAACAAGACAGCCCCTTGGAGGAAGCACGGGACAGAGACATTTATTTCCCTCCTGGTTCGGTTCCTTAAGTCAGCTAGCTGGACCACTTAACATTTCCTGGTTGCAAATGAGCTAAGCAGGCAGCACCGATGAGAGGAGCCACTTCGGAAGCAAACATGCAAACTGGAGCAGGGTTCTCGGAGCCAAGCTTGCTGTTCTTCCCTTGACCCAAGTTTAGGAAAGTGGAACTCTCTCTGTCCAGTTTCCCTGAGAGATTCCTAAAGCCAGAGACCTGGCCGGAGCTGTGCCCATGAGGGCTGAGCTCAACTTCCCATGGAACCTGAGTCCCTTTAGAATAGATCAAGGAAAAGACTCTGGGGGCATGAATACAAAGACAAGAGGGAGAGAGTGACAAACTCCACCAGCAAATGACAAAGAACCTTCTGGAAGTCCCTTACATGTGGATGTGAGAAAATGGATACAGCCACGTGACATTTCTCATGATTCTTTTCCTGTTTAACTAGGCTATAGGCAGAGCCTTCCAAAGCCCTGTCGGCTGAGTATATAAACACTAATTGCTTCCCCAATTGCCCTGCACGGCTCTTGAGAAGGAAGAGGGGTTTCTTTTTCTTTCTCTCTCTCTCTTTTTTTAAACCTTCTTACAAAATATATGCACAATTTGTTTTTCAATGAATGCCTAATAAGGCCACCTCTTAAGTCTAGATATGTTTTTTTTAAAAAAAATCACCCTTTTCACAGCTGATAAAATACAAATTAATCCTTAGAGGGCTTAATATGTGTGTATTTATGACTTCAAATCTGAATGTGTCATGGCAATTAATATGGCTTCCATTAGCCTGTGAGAAGTCCGTAATTTTACCTTCAAGAGTGTGTTCAAGTGTGTGTGTGTGTGTGTGTGTGCTTCCAAATGTGATACCAGAGGCAGAGGCGTGACTTCGTGCCCTCTGCGGCACCGCAATGACCACAGCTCCTCTGTACTTAGTCTCATTCTGGCTTCTAGAATCAATTTGAACTCCAAATGCTGTAAACTGCAGTGTCTTCGGGGCACAGAATAATGTTTACATGCAACTGCAAGTTCATTCAGTTTATTATGAGAAATGAAAACATTTTAAAAATTAAAGAAACGTTGCTCTTTGTGCTCACGGCTCATTGTGTTAGTTTAACCCCACACTTAACCCCCCTAGTTCACTTTATAAACTCCCATTCAAGTCTCGCATGCATGCAGGCTTAACCCTTGGTTGCCCGGCACCTTTTAAGGCCTGCTAAGTAAAAGGGGGACTTTGAGAACAGCTGCCCAGGTGGGCAGCAGAGCAGTGTGACAGTGCTCCTCAGCTCTTACTCCAGGCTTCCAGACTTCCTAGAAAGTCACTCTTGCCTGTTTTTACCTCCATTTATTCCGCCTGTGTGGTTTAGCTTTCCCAATGGAGGCAAGGCATTTGAAGCCATTGTACTTGAGCCACACTGAAGTTTTAATATTTTCACCCTCACTTCCCACTGTTCATTCTGAGCACTTTCAAAATAAGTCCTACATTCCTTCCATCTTAGACCCAAAACTTTAGTTTAAAACAGAAAAGGTCATTTTAATCTCTGCTTCAGAAATAAATCTCTCTAATTATGATGGCACTTATTCCTTCAGAGCCTGGCAAAGGGCGGGGTTTATTCCCATGTTTTAATGGTAGAAGTCTGATTCTGTCCTTTGCATATCTACCAGCAAAGTCTATATAATTTCCTGTAATGGTCTGAGTTTGTTTACAATTTCGGCAGTCGTGTTTATTTAGGGAAAAAAAACGCCTCTGTGGAGTTAAAGAGAGCATCCCTCTTTGCTCTGAGAATTATGTCACCTCTTCCGTCCCATTTCAGCCCATGGAGTTCTTTTGACAGACAGCAAGAACAAATCTGCATAAGGAAAAGTAAGTGACAGCTGGGGTCAGGCTCTCTCTGTTTAATGACACTGCCAGTTACACATTTTGAATTGTTTAAATATGAGGCTACAGCTTCCACGATCATCATTCCGCTGGATCCACTTTTCATACCCAACAGCCAGGAAACTGACACATAATTACACACTTGCTGATGGTATCGCGGTGCCGATAATTAAAACTGCCACCCGAGGATTGCGATTGCTGGTCTACAGCTGGGATGTTGTCAGGAAGCAGCGACTCCGGCAGCTTGTACCACCATCTCCTTACAGGTGGACCCGGGTCCCCCGCACTGGAGGAGCCGGCCAGTGACTGCACACATTCGCCACGTCTGGCACAAATGAAGAAAATCTATTAACAGTCCAATAAGTGAAATACAAATGCTGACCCCAGGGTTAAACTGTCTGCTTGCATGCAGGAGTTTGACCCATCAGTATTGCCCCCCTCTCTTTGCCGAAGGTACGGAGATGGTCAAATGAATGCTCCCTGCCTCTGTGCAGTTTCAAGTTCTCACAACTGACTCAGAGAAGGTGTAGCTGAGCTTGACTTCATGCTTGTATCCAATAAAGAAATACAGAAGTCTCAGTGAGAAGAAGAAGGAAAAAAAAAACACATTCAAGCCTTTACAAATTCATTAACAAAATGGACTTGCTTTTTGGAAGAAGTCAAGGTAGGGACATTCCGATCTCTCAGCATTCACCACACTTTTCTCCAGCGGGAGGATGTGCTGGTGGCAGAATAACTGGTGACTTGTGACACCCCAGCTTCTCCTTCAACCATGCAAGGTCTCAGAGCAGGCAGAAGTGTGACGGGATGCAAAAATAATCTAACTAGGGCAAGCAGGCAGGGAATGCAAAAGCGGCAGGAGCCATCCATGGTGAGTGAGAGAGAGCTGTGCGTTTGTGGGTGCTAAACATTAGAATATTAGAAAAGAAGCAACTGGCAAAGCTAAAGCTGCCACAGACAAGTGACGAGCCAAATTTTAATAGGCCCCGACATGTGACAGAGGAGGCATTGCAGAGAATGAACTATATGTTTTCAATTCGAAGCTGAGCAATGTAGACACTGCATTCAGCTCACATTTATGACTATATGGGGATGCCTACCCTTCATGAGCTATCCTCCTTCCAGAACCACCTCCCTACATGGTTGAAAGTGAAGGTCAGACTTCCACCCCAGCAACGGCTGGCACAGAGTAGCTCTTCCACTGCAGCATCTGGTCTGACCGGCCTGCATCATAGATGTTCCTGGTCCCCTCTGTGAACAGTCCCATGTGGGTTTGGTGGAACAGTGCGGTTTGATGTTGCAAAGTGGAAGTGACAGACCTCCAGGAACAAGATGGTCACCTACCCAGTCTGTTTCCATAACATTAAGGAGATCACTAAATTCATTTTCTTTGACCCTCAATATACCTGATTGGGAATTCCAGAATGACAAATCCAGGCTTAGGTAGCTGGCCAACTTCATCCCAAGAGTATTGGGCTGGGTGGGTGGTAGAGAATGCTGTGCAGGCTGTCAATGCTCTCCTCTCAACTCATTAGACGATAGAGCATCTGAATATCACTGCAAGGAGAAATTACTATGTAATCAGAAATAAATGTTAAGAGGAAACTGGAGTTTTTAGGGGACATTTGCTCTTGGGACTGGGGAATTGGTGGTGTCCACCCCTCCCCATGGATAACTGGTAGACACAGTTGAACAGAGCTAGCATTCTCTGCTTTGTGCCTGGCAGACTACAAAGACACCTCAGAACTTGTGGGTGATACAGGCTTAGCACACCAGGATTGAAGCATAGTGAGAGACATGTAAGAAACCGTCCGGGGATTGTGAGATCCATCTTTTACTGAAGCCTATGAGCAGGTGGCCTGAGCAGTTACTGGGGTCTCTAACACAGTCCAATACTCACAAGATGTAACTCCTGACCCATCCTCTGTAATCCCAGGTTAGGGCTTTCTGATTTAGAGATTTAAAGAGATGAGAAAAGGAAGTGTCCAAAGGCAGATATGGTAAAGCTCAAGCTGTCGTCAAGCCACGTGGAGGTTGGCATGATTTTCTACTCAGTGCCCTCCTGGCTGGTACAACTGTGACAAGGGTTCCATTCCAAAGCAAGTCCAAGTTTCAACAACGGAGTTGAGATGTGTTATTTTCATTAACCAAATTTCTCGGCTCTTTGTACCAGCCTTTGCATTGGGAGGATTCTATGCTCTGAAAAGCTGAGTCTTAAGCAATCAAAAAGCTGAGACGGGCCCCAGTGCCCACAGTTAAGTCATTCTCTAGATGCGGCTGGGCAGAAATGGCACATGTGACTGCACATTTGTGAATTTTATGGGCTTTTTTCTCTCCGAATCTGGCAGTCAAAGTAGCCATCCAGCCAAACAGAAGATCTGCAGGGAAAAGAGGTGCATGTGTCTAAGCACAGGAAGTCGGAATAAAGCCATTAATATCTGTATGAGATGCACTGTGGGATCGTTGGCTTTAGCAGACACCAGAGCTCTGATGCTGCCTGAGTCCCATGGAATGAGCAGGCCCTGAAGCCTTCGGAGGAGCACAGTGCCCCAGAGTGCCAGCCCAGCTGTCTGCTGCCTGGGTTAGTGCTGCTGCCCCAAAGACTCCTGTGAGAAAAATTAAACAAACAAACGCTTCAACAAGCCACCAGTCTCTGCATGAAGGCAACAGTGAGTAAAGGCGACACTAAGGCTCTCACACATTGGTCATACCCGGTCGAAAGCAGATGGCAAAGTCAGGACTTGGCAGGGGCAGGTGGAAGGTGAGAGGGTTTCTGATGTGGAAACACCTGAGCTCTGTCCCTGGAAAGAGGCACCTCTTCTAAAATGAACTGGGAATGTGTCTCAAGCCTGAGTCAGGTGCGACTGTCTGCCTTGCTTCTTGGGACCTGGCAGTTCTCTTCAAAACACTCTGGAACCACTTGACCTTCCTACCAGGAGAGATGGGGCTGGTCGCACAAAGGAGGGCATATGGGAAAGCCCAGAAGTGAGAAGGAGAAATTCTCAAGCACATGGCCATTCCCACCAGGTCTATTGAAGAGAAACAAGGCTGGCAAAGAAAAGAGATAAAACACGTTTCTTCTCCCTTGAGTTGTGCCTGCCACATATTGTAGTCACAGTGGTCTTCCCGTTATCATTTGGAGGACATGGGTAGTAGGATAACATGAGCTAATTTGGGGTTGGGGGTCTCCACTTGCCTTGTCCTTTGCCTCCCTTCAAGAAAGCTCTGTAAAAGAACACAAACATGGGGTCCACATTGAGCCACAGAACATTTATATATGAGAAGCCTAGGTAGGAGGAAGACAAGATCCTGGAAGTTCAAGGTTAGTTTGGCAATAAAGCAAGAACCTATGTCTGAAACAAAACAACTCGCTTCTGGGAGTTCTTCCATGTTTATTGACCCTCTGGTGTGAGAATAACTTAGTGTAACCATCTCAAATACACTCACATTTTACAGGGAGGCCATCATAGTCTTCAGCTAAAATGTTCCCTCAAATCCCCTATTTTTTTTTTTTATCCATTTCACTTACAGATGACATCAGCTCAAATAGGGAGGTGCCACATAAAAGAAAGACAAGGATGGATACGATGTTCCCAGGATGGACAGAAGGAAGAGCCACTGTCCAGGGCCTTCTGCTAAATTTGAGCCATTGGGTTATCCTTGTGGGGATGGGGGTGTCTAGGGGCCTATAAAGCTACTATTGTTGTGAACCTCCTGGTTGGAAGTAGGCAGCCTCCATAGCTCACATCCACACACAGACAAGGATGAGTCGCTGTTGCTGTCTGTCCACTGCCAGAATCCAATCTTTCTGGCCAAACACAGACTGTGTCTAGTCACAAATGGTCACAGTCCAGTGGACAACGATGATAGGAAGGCTGCCTGAACAGTAGCAAGTACATGAGGTTCTAGGTAATCAAAGCCATGTTGCTCAACACTGATTGACCCTGGTGGTCTCTTTGGACCACCAGGTTCCTGCATTCTAGCTTCTCAAGCTGGACCTCCCTCACTATAGGTGCCATTGAAGAAATACATGGCCAAGAGATCCTGCAGTCTCCCCCACACATAGCCTAAACCATGAGGAAGAAAACAAAACTGTGCCAGTGGGCTCCGTCTGCTTCTCTGAAACAAATGTTTCCAACACAGAAGTCATACATGCTTCTGGAGATGGTGACACTGAGCACTTCGCACCAGTTCACCCACCTCTCACATCTGACTATTTCCAGGTAGGGCATACTTGGCATCTGTTCCCTTGCACCCTGCATCTTCCCTACTTCCTGGTCTGCCTCTGAGTCACTGCTAAGAGAAAATGGTACCTCCCTCCTTTGCCACAGTCAACTGTTTCTTCTCACATGGGTGGTCTCTGTTCAGGTCCAAGAAGGACACACACGAACTTCAAATAACTCATTTTGAGGGCACCTCATTCTCACCTTGAGAGGCTGAGAGGACAGACCATCAACTCCAGAAAATATTTGTAAATGATATGCGTGCAAATGTACACCTCTGGATCTGTAAGGAACTTCTGGAACTCAACAGCAAGAAAAGATACATCTCAGATTTTACAAATTAGCAAGATCTTGAACTAACCCTTCAGCAAAGATGATTTATGGAGAATAAATCAATATATGCTTACATAATCCATATCCTTGGCTGCTGGAGAAGCACAGATTAAAACTGCTCAGGATCTACCAGGAAGGAAGAAATGGGAAACAATAACATAGGAAGGAGAATGAGAATGAAGCCATGGAGGCTTTCCCATGGTGGTGGGAAAAGGCAAACTAGTGGAGTCACTGCAGAAGACATGGTAGGGATTCCTACAAAGATAAATGCACAAACTATCTGACCCAGCAGCCCCCACCCCCACCCCTCACCTATAGCCACAACAGTGGGTTGCATGTCTGTGACATTCTAGAAGAGGTGTAGTTGTGGGGATAGATCAGGTCAGTGCTGGCTGGAGTGGAGTGCTAGAGACGACTTACCACAGGAGGGCAGGTTGTATTTATATCAATCGTGGTGTCGTTAGTGGTTACCTGATTCTAAGCATTTGTCGAAACTCTACAACTGCGTTTTGCTGTAGGTTCCTTTGAGAATAAGTAAACACAATCTTTAAAAGACCACAGCTTAAGTGGCTTTCAGATTTCTCATGCCCAGAAAGGCTTAGGCAACCTTGGAAAACTGGAGAGCTCCATAGACACACACTGCATTTAATAGTGAGGTGTTGTTAGTAACATCCCCTTCCCATCTGTCCTCTGTCTCTTCTCAGTCCCCTGCCTACCCAGCACATTCTGAGCCCATCAATTTGCTTCTGTTTAGAGAACAGTATAGTTTCCTAACGACAAAGGCATATATCCTCTATAGAAAAATGTTTAACAGAGGTAGATATAAATAGCACCAGCCATAATATTATTCTCTATAATGATTTCCTATTTTTAAACATTCCTTCTTTCTTTCAATAACTGAAGTTATTCTCCTAACATGAATAAAATGTTAACTACCTCTTGGCACCATAGAAACTATCTGTAAAATGAACATGACCATGATCAACAGTGGAACTATATTTGAAAAGATAAAACTTTAAAAAGACACAATGCCAGTAATGATAAAACTAATGAACCTCCTTAAACCCTGGGCTGAGCAGCTGCTCTTCAGGGCAGAGTCTCCTGCTGTTAAAGTGCTTACCATACAAGCGTGGAGGACCCAAGTTTGATCCTAAACATCCACATAAAATGTGGCAACTCACTCCTGTGATCCCAGTGTTGTGAAGGAGGCTCCCTGGAACTGGCTGGACAGCCCATCTAGCTGAATCAATGAACTCCAGGTTCACTGAGAGCCCTTCTCTCAAAACTGAACTAAGAAAAAACCCTAAGGCTGGCCTTTGGTCCTCACGTGTATGCACATGAATGTGCATTGCACACACACACACACACACACACACACACACACACACACACACACACATGTACACATGCATAAACAAGCACTCACACAAAATAGAAATATTGAATCGCCTTGATGACACTTGACCTGTTAGTCTCCTCTTAACCAACATTTTTCCTAAGTGATTTGGGGAGCAGGAACCACCTCCAGGGTGTGTCCTGAATGAAGGATGTGTCCAAATTAAAGTGGTGATGACATCTTGCTCTCTTAGACACTCAGCATTCCTGTGGGATGAAGAACACTCAGAAATTTTTTATCAAGTTTTTTTTTTAATCTATCTTTGTAATGGTCAAAATATTTTCAATGAGTTCCCCAGATAAGTCCACAATGTCTCATCTAAGCAGAAAAGAATCATATTGGGCTAATGTGGTCATGAATAGCCTCACTTTCAGTCCCTACCTCTTCTATTCTACAAGTGGAATACTGATGCCAGCTTAGGCTCACTTCTAGAGACGGATGTAGGTTGTTCTAATGAGCTGCTATGTCTGCAAGATATGCTAATTTGCAAAGCCACTGTAAGCATGCATGCAATCTCCTGGTTTGTAGATTTCATCCAGAAAGGTCTCAAAAACCAAACAGACTGGGGGCTTTCTCAAGCAATTGCCAAGAGGCTTCAGCTAAATGGCAGTTTGCAATTAGTGTACACACACACACACACACACACACACACAAACAATTGCATGAACTATCATCACCTCATAGTTGGAAAGCTCCTCTCTCTAGTCCTTGATGCTGACAGTGGGGTTTCCTGTGCACCCCACAGAGTATGGCATCAGTTCTGAGCCTGGACAGAATACAGAGCTGAAAGCAACCTGCTACTAGTGGAAAGTGGGCTCCATTTAGTCACATTTCAAATGCCAATTGCCATGAAACCATCAGTAAGACAAGGCCATTACAAATATATATGACTTATAGATATATTTTCCATGCTAAAATCAATTTTCACACGATCGGTAGTAAGCAGTAAGGCTTATGGTATCACAGTAGAATAGATGTGCTTTTAGAGTGACCCCAGAGCAATAGCAGGAGGCTGAGGACATAGTTCAGTTGACAGATGACTTGGGAGGCCCTGGATTCAAGTCTCAGTAGCTCCACGCTATCGTAACTATATCCAAAACACAAGCTTGTAATTCCTGGACATGGGAGGTAGATGCTAGAGGACAAGCTTCAAGGTAAACAAACAACCAAACAAACAACCAAACAACCATAGAATAATACTCAGAATGGACCAAGGCTAGAGACAATCAAAGGATGATATCAAGAGAAACGAACCTCAACAAATCACCATGGTCTTCAGAGAAGAATTTGCTGATCCCATGACTGTGTGCATTTCCATACTGTTTTAATATTCTTTGGCCCCTGGATTCTCTTCTGAGTAATAAGTGATAGCTAGATGGCTAGATGGAGGGAGGGTAGATGTGCGGATGGATGGATGGATGGATGGATGGATGGATGGATGGATGGATGGATGTGTGGATAGTGACTGGATGGATGGACAAGTGGAGGGTGAATGGATGGACGGATGGATTTGTAGATGGTGAATAGATGGGTAGATGGGCAGATGGGTAGTGGATGTAGGGGTGAATGGTGGATGAAAAGTTGGTGGTATGGATGGATATAGATGGATGATGAATGGTGGGTTTGTGGTTAGCAGAGCCAGGATGCCAGCCTACTCTGCAGTGGTGTGCATGAAGTTCTTAGAATTTGCACTCTGCATTACAGTGGACAATAGGCAGTGTACAAGCTGCAGTCCTTACTGAGACTAACTAGCTGAAAATGAGCATAGCAGCCTTACATCTTGCAAATTAAAAAACAAAACAAAAACCCTGCAATGACGAAAGGAGAGGACATGTGTAACTGGGTGGTCATTTTCCCTAGGACATAGTAAAAACTAGAAGACATCTGATTTGTCTAGTGCTTCTGTTATGCCTCTCTGGCTTTACAGTGCTACAGCACACTAGAAAAGCTCCATGTGCAAGCAGCCAAAGAGCCCAGCTGTGGCTAATCTAAACCCTGGAAGCTGCTAGAACGATAAGGATGCCCATGTATAAGTGAGTGTACGCATGTCTGCAGGTTCCTGTTTATGCATGTGTGTGCAGATATGTACAAATATATACTTGTGTACATGTGTGTATTCTGAATGTGCTCTTGTGCCTTTATGTACTTGTGTGTGCAGAATTGTGTGCACATATGTATGCCCCTATGCATGTGCATATATGTGAACAGGCTCATGCATGTTTCTTCTGTCAAGCTACTATTAGCATTAGATAATCAAGCAGGAATTTTGAAGCCAAAAACAAAAGTGATAACACTCAAAGCTGTGCCAAGGATGTTCTACTCCTAACTACAGACATGTATGCCGAAACTCACATGAATACCAGAACCCTTATCCAGTCTCACCCACACAGTCCTTTGGTGGTTTTAGAGATGAATAAGCATCCAGAGATGAGATGAGATGAGATGAGATGAGATGAGATGAGATGAGATGAGATGAGATGAGATGAGATGAGATGAGATGAGATGGGATGAACTGATCTTCCTAGTCCTCCCAGCAAAGGTGCTGGGTCCTGTCTAGGCTGAGTGAGGATGGCTTTCCTCCATCAACCTCTCCTCCTAGCAGGTACAACAGCTGAGAAACCAAGCACTAAGCACTCCTGAACACAGATCCAAGACCCACACATTTACTCACCACTGCATCCAGCCCAGATGTGAACAGGCACCCTTCCAGGTGTTAGAGCCAGCATGGAGACCCAGCTACAAGTCAGCATCTCTGTGCCTGTACCCAAATGCTGCCTTCCTACTGTAGCTGAAATAAAGAACACAAAACAGCCGAAACTAGCATCTTTATTAGTTCCAAGTTTGTGAGCTAGAAAGTAGATGTGAGCCTCTCAGAGCTGATGATGTAATGTCCACATGGTTGACTTCCTTGAGGCTATAGGAAAGAAGCTGTCTCTGTGACTGTCTCCAGCTTTCCTTGGCATATGACCCCATCTTTCACCTCTAAACCCAGCAATGGGCGGTAGAGTCTTCTCCTGTCATATTCTTCTGACTGCTCTTCTGTTCCCCTTTAGCCTTTAAAGACCTGATGACGTTGCCATCAGAATGATCCAGGGCACTGTCCCTGCCATAAGAACCGATGAGTGATGGCCTTAAATCCATCTGCTTAGTTCCTTACTGCAACCAACCTTCCTCCTCCATTGAGGAAGAAGCCATTTCCCAGTAAAAGCTCTTTAGTGATTACCTCTCTGTGTACTCAAAGACACAGCATAGCTCCAATGGACAATTGGAAGCAAGCCTCAAGCAGAAGCAACTTTTGGGTTGGATGAATTACTGATGGCAGTCAATGGCTGCCCTGAATGCACACTGCACATTCTCAAAGATTCATTGATTTTCTTGCCACCCTTAAACCTATTGGCAGAAACCTGAAATAGGAGGAAATATCAATATGTGCAGGGACACACACACACACACACACATTCATAGTGACTGAAGAGCCCCCCCCCTAAGTTTAAGAAATGCTACTCAGGAGCACTGAGGGCCATGTGGAGCTAAATGAAGGTGCATGGGAACCAAGCAGAGTGCTATCCTTGAGTCTAACCCAACATGCCCAAGTCTACCATTGACTCTTCAAAGAGTCCCCAATACATATGAAATCAAGTTTCTGAAAACACATTAGCTGAGAGGTATACAAGACTGTCAACATCAAAATACATCTGGGGGGGTGGTGACTGAATTCAAAACGTAAAACAATTCTTTAAGGGGACTAATGAGATGGCTGGGTTGGTAATGGGCTGGCCTTAGAAGCATGAAGAGCTCCATTTGCTCCCGGAACCCCTGTGAGAAGCCAGCTGTACTAACCAGCCACTTTCAATCCAGATGCTGTGGACGCAGAAACAGGTAGGTCCCTGGGTCTTCTAATCTAATCAGTCCACTCCAGGTCAGTGAAAGGATTAGGGGTGGGAGATGGGTGAGAGGAACAAGAAGGGGAGAAGAGAGGGAAGGGAGAAGAGGAGGAGGGGAGGGATGAAACCCAAGGTTTAGCCTTGCCTTCATACACATGCATGTACTCCTCAGGTGAAGAGAAACCAAAACACATAGTGGTGATGCTTAAAGAAGCCAGCACTAAACCGGAAAGACAGTGCACAGCCTCGTGTGTCTTGCCATGTTTTGGAATGCCAACCTTAGACTATGATTCCATGTAAGAAATAACTGGTGACCTGATCTTTATTCCTTGTTTTTTTCTAGAGAAAGAAAGGAAAAGTGGTAAGTAAACTTTAAATAACAGACACAGAATGTCTGCTAATCCACAAAGTAGAGGAAAGTGGAAATGAGAAATAAAAGGTCAAAGAACATTAGTGAGATTTATTATTATTTGTCATCTCCCTTACTAGTTTATTATGGATTAGAAGAATATCATATTCAACAGTGAATAACAAAAAAAAATGTTATATCTTAAAGTATGTATCTGAAAGCACTCCTGAAAGGGAAAAATAGATAACTGAATGCATGTATCTTTAGAAGAAAAAAATTCAAACAATAAAAACGATCTGCAGGAAGAAGGGCTAGGTAGGATGGGGCGAGGGAAGGGGCCATGAGTACATTTCATCAAAGCAGTACAACTACAAGGAAAATGCTGGTTGTAGGAGCTTGTTGGCTATGAAATTACTATTCAAGAAGTCCTGTTTCCACAGAAACAGAGAGACCAAAAACATCACTGCCACAAACAGCAGCAAGAATCCAGGTGAGACTCTCAGGTATGAACTTAGCCAGGAGGAAGCCAGGAAGAGGTGTTTACTCAGTCAAGATGGCTGGGAGGAAATAAACAAATAGGACACTGAACACTCAAAGGTTTCCCCAAATTAATGCTTTAGAAAAATCACAATTCCTTCAGAATTTTCAAGCATCATTCTAAAACAGCCGTATACAAGGATTCTATTCAAGACATATGGCAAATTGGAACTATTTTGAGCCATTTGAGCTACTATATATAATGAGGTTAAATTCATGAGACAATACAAAATTCAATTTTTGTAGCATGATAATAACTTAAAAAGTCATTTTCTTGGGGACAAAAAGGCAGTAAGATTCTGACATAGGAATAATTAAGTAAACATACAGAAAATAATAGAATCCAGCAATAATAAAACAGGAATTTGCATGTTGCATAGAACCATTCCAAGCAGTGAAGGGGAAGGAGGCCATGGTCTGTCAGGGCAGCCGGCCAGCACTGAGTCACAGCCTCTGCTTCACACAAGAATTAACTTCACTTGGGCCAAACACTTAGGCTTTTGAAATGGAATCATAATGGTTCCTAAAGAACCATGAGTTTCTTAAACGGGAAATGCCTAAAACAGTTATAATTGTCCCCCTTTCTCCTCCAAAAGCTAAACAGATAAAACACAGGAAGCAACTGGTGATGCCAGCTAACATAACATGTAGAAAACTCTGTGAGGGTGGGCCAAGTTCTAAACCCTACATCAGTCAAGGCGCAAAGATCTGGCGGTCTCCTAAAGGCACTGATGGCAGGTTAAGGGGCTGTTTTAGAGGCTATGGGGGTGGGGTGTCTGACACGGGTTTGTCCATGGGTTTGGCCAACCCAAAGGTAAAATGCCTAAGGAGATGACCGAGCTGTCAAGAGAGGTCATTCAATAAAGATGCAGAAGTCCTACAAGAGCATGAATGCAAATGGCGGGGCAAAACCAGCCACTGGTAACTACTGTCCCTGGCCAAAGCTGTGGGACATCTGGTTCTGCAAAGAGGCCCTTGGACTGTTCCAGCGACCACATAGGGTCAGCGGCAAACACTGCCTTAAATTTTCTACCACAAGACTTAGTTTTTCACAAGTACTTCCTTACTCTACAAACATGCTCTCCCCCCCCCTCCCTCTCTCCCTCCCTCCAGGCTCCCTCCCTCCCTCCCTTCCCCCCACTCCTCCCTGTCTCTCTCTGGTTCACACACACAGCTTACTCTAGTACTCACACTTTATAGTGTCATCCTCTCAACAGCCAACAGCCACATGACATATGTTTCTTTGGTGACAATGCCGCAGATGCAGAAACCAAAAAGGAAGGAGAGTCCGGTGGCAACTGAGCAAGCCGAACACACTGCTTCCCCTAAAGCCAAGTTCCTAAGTACTAGCTTTCAAACCTCTTCACTTTTTATTGTGTGTGTATGATGTAGGGGTGGGGTACACTGTGTTGCAGCACAATACAGGACAATTGGTGACATTGATTCTCTTCCTCCACCTTTACGTAGGTTCTTGGGCTCTAACCAGGCTCATCGGGCTTGTGTGGCTTTATCTGCTGAGCTCTCTTGCCAAGTCCTGGAGTTGCTTTTTCTTACCTGCCTATTTTTATAAGGATGGAAACTGAAAATAACCTCAATATCTCCTCAAGACGAGCAAGTTAAGTATATCAGACTCGAATGCTAAGAAACGTTATTTACCACTGGGGGGAGTTCACAGGGAGAAATGAAAACTAAATAAATAAATAGATAAAAGCAACAATCTAAGAAATGCTAGCCCAAAAGGAAGAGCAGGGGCTAGTGTGGTATGTATGTGACGTTTCTTTTCTCATGCATGACTGCAGAGGGAGGCAGCAGCCAGCACTGGACACCTCTAGGGACCAGAGCTTTGCCCCTGGTATTCAGATGGATGGGGACTCGGGAGAGGCGGTAACGTTTCATCTAACATGTTGCTCTGTGTTCTTTGCTTCGTTTCTAATGAGAAGGTCTGATAAAAAAAAAAAAAGCTAATTTTGAAATAAAGAATAAACATTTCCTGGATACTTCCCCAGGATATGAGTCTGTTCCAAGAGTTACACACCCAGATCAGAAGGGTTGGCCTCAGCCAGACAATACGATTTCTAGAAAGAAAGGAAAAAGGTGACTTCAAGATGGTCTGTTTCCTCATAAACAAGGCGCAGGCTGCCTGCACCTCTTCTGTGAATTGCCACTGGCTTTTCCCCCCTTGGCTATTATACAGAGAAAGACTTAGGAAATCCTGCCCCGCCAAGGCTACAGTGCAGAGAGCCATCCTATTTTTATAGGACTTCTATCTGATGGCTCACGTTCAGCACAAACACACCCCATCGTTCAGGAGACAGGCGCCCCTGCCCCATTTCTGTACACAGCAGAAGTGTTCCCTGTTTCCTGCTTTCATGGCCCCCATCACTGGGAAAAAGTTCTGAGTCCAGTGTCATCTGCTAACCTCCTCTCCATGGGGACCTCTTGAAGCTGAAGAGGAAAGGGGGACAAAAAAAATGCCAACAGCTGCTGGGGTGGGGGCAGGGGTGGGGGCTGTGTCCACAGACTACACCACCGCAAAGCTTTAGAGATTTTGAAAAGAATGATGTTAGAAATTCTACAACCAGGAAGGGCAGATAGTGGACTCCTAGCTCCCAAAACAACCACAGTGGAGGATTTTTTTTTTAAAGAAATTAGCATTTCATCACACTGGGCTAGCGAGAGCACTACTTTAACATGCTGATAAATACCAACTGCCTAGTCATTTGCCTGTTTGCGAGTTTTCTATTACAGATAATTAACGAACAAAACCCACTTCAGTTAGGGAAGATCTACAGCTCTTATCAGAGGACTGGAGGTGTTCTTCTTCACCGCATACAGACATGGAGATTAAATTTCAAGGACAGATTTATTCTGCGCTATTGTCCCGTTATCCACCAGAGGCTTGTGCGATGCAGGAAATCTGATCGGAATAAAGCACGGGGGCATATTTCAGAAAACCAATAATTGAGCTAACATTGAGCTCCTCGAGGTGCCCAAAGAAAACCCAGTGCCTCCCCCTCCCACTCCCACTCCTCCTTATCCTGCACTCTCTTAATCATGGCCCTGTTACCTGCAGCCTGGGTGCCCATCAGGGGCACAAGTGGGCAGAAGTCTTTGAGATTTATGGTAATTTGAAACCCAAGGCACTTCATGGGACCCCAAATCAAAACAATATTTTATATATAAGCCCCAGCAAGATTCCAAAGCTTGCCTCTCCTAACCCTGGGCTAGATCCAGCAGGCTGGGTTTTTGTCTTTTTTTTTTTTTTTTTTATTCCATTAGAAGGCAGTTAAGTCAAACAATAGAAAACTGATTAAAACTCACTATATTTAAATTCTGTTTACTTCTTTAACCTTTGATTTCCTTCCATAAGAGGCACCTTTTCCAAGAACAAGCCCCAAATAGAGTCATTGCCTAATGGCGGTCCCCAAATCCTTGTGGAATAAACAGAATCTGTAACAAGATTCCTTTAACCATTTTTATTCTGTTCGTATTTGCACTGATTTTATAAGGGACGGACAGGCTGGCTCTCTCCCATCATCACAATCACTGCATCCTGGGATTAAAGACCATTTAGGGCCCAAGTCTTAAACAAACTCCCCACTCAGCAGTATAATGAATGCTATGTATTGTTTCTTTTTATTGTGGTTGGCTTTATCGGTTCGATCAAGAAGCTGGGCGTTTGGTCCTCATTTTTAAGCAGAGGAGGGATCTGCTTCCCAATGTGGAACATGGCATCAAACAAGATTGCACGGGTGCCAGGGAAGTGAGTGCATGGGGCCTTGATGCTCACAGTCCCTTTCATCATGAAATGGTTGCACACCAGCTCCTCTCCGGAGACTGCCCGGAAGTATTTTCTTTACTCTGTCTAAGAGGCTGGGAAACAAATATGTGGTGTTACTGAAGGGTTGCAGTAAGAAGAATAAAACCATATGGCACTACCTGAGACTCTGGTTGTGTGTAGCGGATGTTGCAGGCAAAGCTGGAAGAGTCTGGTAAGCAACCTGTGGACAAGGACAGGTTGCTTCCATCTGACCCACCAGCATGTCTCCTGCAAAAAGATGTCCCACCTGTCCCTGATGCCTCCACCAGTGATATGACCTGGGACAACCAGCTACTGCACAGAGCAGCTCCTCCTGGATCCGCTTAGCACTTGGCAGAGGGAAGACAGTGGCTTTAGTTCTACCCATTATAGCTGTCCAGCACCATTCGAAGACAGAAACTGCTCAGCAGAAATCAAACCCAAGCAGTTTCTTACCATTACAACCTACAAAGGTGGATAGGCTAGGAGACAATGTGGCTTGAATTTGGGTCATAAGACCAGAAAATATTGTCATATGTACTTGGAATTCCTGCACTGGTTTTCTGTTCCTGCCTTGCCAACCATTTTCAAAGGGAGAAAAGCTGCCTTTTAGTACAATAAGAATGGCTTTGTTCCTGTTGAGACTGGAATAAAGGCATAGTAATAATAGATAGCGTGTTTTCTACCCAATATCAATGGGAATGGAGTCTATAATGTCTGAAACAACAGAGTCTATAATGTCTCCCTGGTTCACTTTGCAAAGTGGAAACTGAAAAGAGGTGCAACAATTCTAAATGTAAAGAAGACACAGGGTTTCAAGATGGGATCAAGCAGCACTGAGGACTGGAAGCAGAAGACACACCTGGCCCCTAACAATCACACTCCTTCATTTCTATGGATCAAACACTTAAACAGTAGAGAATAAGCACATTAGCCCAACCTCCCTGTTTTGTCATGAAATGGTTACTCACTAGACATAGTATTCTGAGCTCTCAGACACAGCAACATATAGCCATTTTCAAACATGAACCAAAGCAAGAGTGATTGGCAGGCATGGCAAGGGTTCACCTGTCCTGTGATCTCAGCACCTTGGAGGCAGAATCAAGATGATCGTAAGTTCAAAACCATCCTCAAACATAGCACACATCAATTACCAAACCAGCCTGAACTCCATGGAGAGTCCGTCTCAAAAATAAACCTGTGGAAAATAAAAACCACAGAGCTATTATCATCAATGTAGTACGGCCATGTGCACAGAAACTCTCAGGATTAATATGGATATTTAACAGTCAGATCAAGTTATCTATAGGAAGAAAACTGGTAACTTACAGATATCACTGGAGAAAATAACCCTCGTAAGAAACAAGATGTAAAATACAGAGGCAAATAGTAACAAGACATATTAAATTCACAGTAAGAAGACTACGAATACTTTCTGAGTGGGACTAAAATTTTATAGGCTAGCGCCAGGGTCACTGATGAGAGACTAGGTGCAGAGACAAGGCACAGTTTCCCAGCCAATGGAAAGGATGCGTGTCATCCATAGGCCCAGCTTAGCACCTGACAGCCATTCTCAAAATTATGTTCTAACGAAAGAACTAAGAACAGCTACAAAGTTGTTGGGAGACAAAGAACAATGGGGGGAAACTTTCGCTGTCACAAAGACTCTCATTTAACTAATGGCTTTTCCATTTTAAAGGGCGACTCAGAGACCACAGGAAAGGAATGTGTATACAAACAGCCACGTTTAATAAATAGCATGAGGAAATATGCACATTCGTTAAATAAATCTGTCTCAGGATATTGGCATATGGTATAACCAAATAAATTCCAGATGGATAAAGCTAACCAAGCAAGTATATACTAAACAAATATGGAAGTTAAAAAAAAAAAAAAACTTAAGACTTTAGTTTTTACATCTCCAAGCTATAAATTCCACAAGAGGGAATGAGGTCTGTCGTTTTCATACCCATAGATTTGTAAAATTAATGAATGAATGAAAACATGAATGTGCCAAACTAGAAGAAAAATTGCTGAGAAGATGTGAATGGACTCGGTGACTTGTGTCTTCAGATAAGATAGGCAAATGAATCTGGAGGAGACATGGAATAACATGGTTAAAGATTAATAGTCTTAATACACAGGGATTTTACGAGTCAATAAGAAAAAGACAATCTGCAAAAAGCAGAGAAAGTAGAGAACATTTCAGTGCAGTTAGGGGAAAGTCTGAGAATGCACTGACAAGAGACTTGGATGAGGACAGCCCTGTGGTCCCAGGACAGAGTGGTAGGTGACAGAGATCCACCGCAGCCTTCCTTCCCAGGTGCTGGTATTTTTGCTAGCAGCTCAGAACTGAGAGGCATTGACCTAACCTGCTACTCACACTAGATACTGTCATCTAGTGCTGCGAGGGAGACAGATTTCTGGACACTTTGTTGAGCGAGCTGAACTTGGTAAAGCTTTCTTTATACACAAGCTGGTGTCAGCTAGGCTCTCTGGAGCCAAAGCAACTGAACTAGCTACTGCTCCCAGGGCTTCAGGGAAATAGCTGATACTTGCAATTCAAGAAAGGATGGTTTTATCTTGGCTCACAGTTCAAGGGTCCAGTCTGTCGTGGTGGGGAAAGCATGGTGGCTGGAAAGTGAGACAGCAGGTCATATGGATCTATAGTCACCAGGCAGAGCGAAAGGGACACTGGTGTTCAGCTTGATGTCTCCTTTTTATACATTCTGGGACCTGAGCCCATAAAGGGTGCTGCCCACACAGTAAGGGTAGGTTGTCCCACCCTAATTCACACTTATCTAGAAAAGGTCTCACCAACGTGCCTGGAAGGTGTTTGTTTGTTTGTTTGCTTGGTTTGGTTTGGTTTTTTACGGTCTACCACTGACATTGATCATGCAGTCAATTTTATAGCAAGAGTGGCCAGAAAACTATTGTCACTTAAAATTCCATAGCCCCTGCATCTCTCTCTCCAACCTAATTTTTCAAAACCCCAATAACTCCTTCCTGAATAGAGTTTGCCTTTGCTGTCAGGTGCAAGGAGGGGAAATGAAACTGCATAAATAGGATACAGAGAAATCTTAAACATATGTAAATAAATAAGAATGCAAAAACACTTAGTACTTTCCTTTAAAAGGAAATATAATGAAATGAAATAGAAAACAGCAGAGGCAAAGGTGTTTTGAAGTGTGTGTGTGTGTGTGTGTACTCAAGAATTTCTGATTAGCTAAAGGAACAAGTGTTGTTTATTCAAGATGAGGACAGAATGCTCAGATTACTGTGCTGATTAAACTATTGACTGAATATGAGTCTCTCATTCCTCTCCAAATCCTGTTGAAATGACATAGATTTTTTTTAAATCCTGGCAGTTTGGGGGAAAAAAAACCAAAGGGGTGATGTCAATAGATCCAAACATAAGAAGAATCCAGTGTAATGCAGAACACATGGAAATTGACCAATGGTAAATTCTAAGAAGCTAAAATTTAGGTAAGTTGAAGGAGAAGGGAGATAGAAGAGGAGAAGGGGTAGGCCTTGGCTCACAATGAATAAGAGGTGATGTGAGGAAAGCCAGCAGACATCCTGAACAGATTACCTAGCAGGACCTGGTAGAAAAGACACCTGGGGCTGCATGGAAAAGGGGATTCCCAGCCTTTCTAAGCATCTGTCAAGACCCTAGATGAGTGAGGAGCCTATCCTTGACCTCTCAGCCCCTGCACATCTCTGACCACTGCACACCCAGGCCACAGCCTGGAATACAGAGTTAGCAGAGTGGAAAGTATAGCTCTCCTGAGTGGTCTATCTGCTAAGGAGATTCTCACATCAGGACCTCAGGCTAAAGAGGCTGGGAGATGCTTCAGGGAACTAGTGCTGCCCCACGAATGAGTCCCTTAGATGCCAAGCTTCTCAGACCACTGCTCACACAAAGGCTCCTGTGGCTGAGCCCTTAATCCCACCCATGCCTAGAATCACAGAAGTTTGTCTCAAATCAGAATCTCTATCCATTGTCATGACAACACACAGCAAGCCTGTCCCCTTGACTACTTGCTCAGCTCTGAAGCGAGTGACTGTGATTCTCTCTGTATACAAAGAAAACAGCATAAAAGAGAGAGCTATGGAGGGGGGTGTAGTGAGGATGGGCAGAGAAAATGCTAGAAATAAGTAGAATTACGGAACTCAGAAATATTACAGGAGACCTCTTGTCCAGTATGAAAAAAAAGAAACCTAAGCAATAAAAATACAAAGCTAAATATCAAGCAAGGATAATGGAAAACAGAGTGTCCCAAAACTCTGAAAGGTCAAAGGTGAAACTCATGAGTGAACTTTTGAAACCACACAAGACTCTATCACCTACCTAGTAAAGAACATTTCAGAACATCTTGAGTTTTGTCTCATTGAAAGAGCTTATCATGTTCTGAACAAGAAAAGAATAATCAAAGACTTATAGGAAAGGGAGAAAGAAGAAGAGGAGATGAAGAGGAGGAACTGGAAGGGAAAGATAAGAAGGGGAGGGGTGGGAGAAGGAGAAGGGAGGAGGTGAAAAGAGGAAGGAAGGAGGAGGACATAAATTTGAGAGAACGAGTATAGGAGGTAAGTCTAGTAGTGTCAGAGTGAGAGAAGGCGAGAGTGTGTACGACCTAAACACATTGTATTTGTGTATGGAATTGCCAAAGAATACATTTTCAAGTTTCTATAAATGAAAAACAAGGGAGGTGGCAACAAATCTCCATCATCCCTCTGAAGTGCTGACGAGAAAGTCCCGTTACGTCTGGATGCAAAGCCCGACAAGTCTAGGTTGTAGGAACAGGGCCCAGGGGACCAAGCAACACTTAGGGACCAAGCAAAAGTGTATCTCACTCACGTTCAGATGGGAGACAGGCACGTGAAAAGCAAAATGAACATCCCTGCAGATGTTCAGGGACTCTAAAAGTACACCAACCTTTCAAAGTTCAGCTTTCGTGACTCTGAAAATGAATCTGGTAAAGAAAAAGATGATGAGTATAAGAAATAATATTGAGAGAAATACCCCCAGGATGTGACTTTTAAAGATGGAATTGTTGTTATAACAGAGTCATCGTTGGAGCTATTTTTTTAAGATACAGATATTCAGATACTAATATATAACTAAAGTGAGTATTATACCAATGAGATAAGAAGGATGGAGGAATAGAGATTAAGTATGAATACCATGTGTTTTTAAGGAAGGACAGAACTGAAGATGAGGCCAAAATCAAGAGAAAGGGGATATCTAAGATGAGAAAGTATATTTTGTAAAAAGTAAAAACTCTTTTGCTAAAACTACAAGTCTTGCATATTGAGAAATACATTATATGTTTAGTAATAAATTTATACTATCAAGTATATAAAACCAAGGAGAACAGAAAACAATAACATGTATTATAGAAATATAGAAAATGTATAATACAGAGTATGTTTTTTAAAAACACATAATGCAGGAGAAAATTGTTCACAGCCATGAGGTGTCATCCAGGGGTGCCCTGGAAACTACAAGAAGAGCAAATAACAAGGCAGAACATGAGGAGGTCAATTTGAGTCCAGTGGGAAGGTGTGGAATATTTTGTCTACCCACGTAGGGATGTTGTGAATCCTTGAGACAATTGTGAAATATTTATTTCAAAGCATTCCCATGTTTCCATGCATAAAGAAGACTCCAGAGACCCCTCCCACAAATATAGAAAGCACAGCACATCTGAGCCCACACTAGAAAACTAGCAACAAACCACCAAAGGCTGGCCCCAAAATGTCAACCTACTCAAAAAATGTGGAACAGAACCTCTAAATAAGTTATGAATGCAAGAGAAAATAAAAACCAAAATTAAAAATGCTTAATAATAAAAGCATTGCATGTGAAAAAAACCCGTGAGCATGGGGAACGCTGTCCTCTGAGGGACAGGGAGAACTTTGAATGGATTTCCAGCACATAAGAGGAATAGTCTCAAGAAGTTAGAAAAGACCCCTAAGAAGAAAAGGAAATTTTCTGAGGAGCCTGAAGTTGCTGCTAACTTCACAAAGAGCAGCACAAAGAAAAAGAAAAAGTCCCAGAAAGCACAGGAGGATTAGAACAGACCTGCTTGATGGGAGGGGCATACCTTGTGGTGGCAGCTCCTGCCCATGATAAAACCCCAATAAAAACACAAAACCAGAAAAAAAAAAGAAGTTAGAAAAGATAATTTAAAATCCATCAAGTAAACATGAAGAAGTCATTCTGTCAAAAACAGAGGCTAGCCTGTCTGAGATGCCATCCTCAGGTCCTTAGAGCAATCCATCCCCTGAAAACAATGAAAAGAGATGGATAACTTTATCATTCAATGTACGTAAAAGTTAATCCGATTGATGAGCACTAGTTAGTGCAAAATCCAACAGAGAGATTCACCAAGGCAGGCCAAGTGCTGATACACTAAAAGGACCTGGACCCCAAGAGGTCTGAGAGTTTGAGAATCTCTGAGATGATGAAGAACAGAAATCAGAGGCCAAGAGCCACCCTTGTTATCACCAGCATGGTGGTGTCACTGGAAGCTCGGTGTACCATGCATGCACATACAAGCAGAGTCCTGTGGTCCAGCCCTTCTGCTCTTAGAGGAACTTGCTCACTGCAACACCAGGAAATGGAGCTGAAATCTGTGCCATGAATGTTTTATTTTCCATGTAGTGAAAGTCACGTGGTCCACGTGCCTTCCAATGGGAGAAAGAACTTGAAATGTTTACAGAAAGGGGCTGCTTGGCCTCAGAAATGAATCAAGGACAGCCATGTTCAGTATGGCACATGAACACCTCTGAAGAACCAAGGGTAAAATGAGTGTGCCATCTGACTCTAAGTCCAAAGCTAAAGTGGTAAAACTGGGGCAGGGGAAATGGAGAGACTTGTTGAAGGACACAGACAGGCCAAGAGAATGACCAGCCCAGAGGTCAGAGAGGAGCTGCCAGTGGAGAAAGGCTTAGTAAACGCTGGTTCCTGAAACCTCTAGGTGGCTGCTCGTCACAGGCAAGGAGCTATGCACATGATTTCCCCATTTTGCTGTACGCAATGTTCACAGTACAAAAAGAGGGGGGGGGAGTTAAGATGTAATTGAGAAAAGAAAAAGTATGTCAACACTCAAAGAGAATCTGAACAACAGAAACAAAAGCATTCACAGAAAAGACCAACTAAATAGCCAGAATGTTTTACGTATTTTCCAGTGAATAGACGTGAGACAAAGAACCATGGAAATGGCAGCTTCATAGTGCCAATTCTAGGAGACAACACAATGGGCAATTTTGGACTGATGAATTCATATTTTAAACTTCTTTAAAGGGTTTAAACTTTTCCAAGTAATTTGTTGGTGATTTAAAACATACTGGATGTTCCACAACAGGCTGAGGGAATAAAAGCAGAGACCTGGAACACCAGTGTCTACAGAAGAAATGGGAAAGCCAAATTATATGGCACCTGTGCCAATGTTTCCACCACATCCTCAGCTGAGACATCTCTTTTCTATGTAACCGCTTTGATCAAGGATGTGGGAGTGCTCCTCTCAATCAAGGATGCAGGAGTACTCCTTCTCTCTGCAGCATCATACACCTTCAGGAACTTCTTGGCATTCCTCATGGTCTTTTCTGTCTTTTGGGGTCCCATATTTAATTTGTGTATTTTAATGTGTGGTGATATAAGGACAGAAGCTTTTCTTCTGAGCTTTGGTTTAACTGAATCCCATAGATTCTCATATATTAACTTTTCCATAAAAGTTAATCCTGCTACTTTTGTTTTGTGAGTGTGTGCATGTAGGTAGGCATGTATGATGTGTGTGTGTGTGTGTGTGTGTGTGTGTGTGTGTGTGTGTGTGTGTGTGTGTGATGTGTGTGTGTGGGGGGAGACAGGGAGAGGGAAAAAGGAAGGGAGGGAGGGAGGGAGGAAAGAAAGAGAGGGAGGGAGGGAGGAAGGAAGGGAGGAAGGGAGGGAGGGAGGGAGGGAGGGAGGGAGGGAGGGAGGAAGGAAGGAAGGAAGGAAGGAAGGAAGGAAGGAAGGAAGGAAGGAAGGAAGGAAGGAAGGAAGGAAGGAGCGAGAGAGCATATAGGTTCTAGCCAATGCTCTCCTCAGCTGCTCTCCACTGCTTTTTTTGACCCAGATTCTCTAGCTGGCCAGGTGGCCCTAGGGATTCTCTTATTCTCTGATTCTCTGATTCCCCAGCAGAAGGACTGCAGGCAGGCAGTGCCTTTCTTGACTTCAAAAAAAAACCCACAAAAACAAAAATACATGGGTGCTGGTGCTTCAAACCCAGTCCTCATGCTTGTGTGGCAAGCACCTAACTACTGAGACACTTCCCCAGTCTTAAAATCTTGCAATTTTATGTCTCAAGTCTGATCAGGGGCTGTTTAATGCTGGCTTTGTTCTTCCAGGTAGAGAAGCCTGTTTATTTTGTTCGTATCCATTTTGTCCTTCTCCAGTTTTATAGCTTTCCATCAACAAGGGTGGCCTGCATTATACCTTTTAATTTATTGAGGTGATTTTTTTTTGCTTGATATATGGACACTTTGGGGGAATTCATGCATGGGGAGACTACTTCCTATCAGAATTTGAGGTCCATGTAGAAAGCCAGTTTTGTCTGCTACATTGTCAGGTCTTCTGAGAGATGAGTGGGGGAGGGTAGCTCCAGCCATTGGTTACTTGGTCTTCAGTCTTTTTAGATCCATGCGGGTAAAGAAACCCTTTCTACATGCCTGATCTTCTCTTCTACTTCAGCGTGTCTGCCTAACTTCTGTTAGTCCAGAGTGTAGATGCTAACGACTTTTATATCCTCACCATGAATTCTGGTCCCAACTGGCTTGAGTGCCTACCACCCTACCTATGGAAAGGAGGGCTGGCTGTGCCTGCTTTCTTTCTCATTCTATTTGCATTTCTCCCAAGCATCATGTCACCTTCTTCTCCTGCTCTACACCAGAAATACCTCTTGGCTAGAGAATTGAGTTGTGATTGGCTTATCTACACATCAGTCATCTTTCTCCAGGTCATTGAGTTGAAGTCTTCTCCCTATTGTATGATAAGGTGTCAGTTCCACACTGCAAAGTCATGCAATGTGACAGGCACGTAACACCTGCATGCATGGAGGTGACTACACGTGTATGCAATTGTTACAGACGCACACACAGACAAAGGCTTCCATCACAGGATTCTTTTTATTATTTTCCTGTTTTTTCTTTTAAATTCTGTTATTTTGGAAAGCTTTGAGATTTACTCTAATGTTTCCTTAATATTGTGGTATAGTAGGTCTCTTTCATGGGACTATTCAGTCACACCAACCAAGGTTTGGCCAGAGAATCAGGATTTAAGATAACCAATTAGAAACCAAAACGGTATCTCTTAGGCTGGTACATCCTTGGGACACAGAAAAAAAATCAAGTTGTTTTCTGAGTGGCTAAATTTGTTTGAGGGTGAGAAAATGTTCCTGTGTTCCATTTATAGACATGGGCTACAACCTCACTCCCTTCCTGTCTCTTCC
Organism: Mus caroli; assembly: GCF_978045245.1. Taxonomy (NCBI): domain Eukaryota; kingdom Metazoa; phylum Chordata; class Mammalia; order Rodentia; family Muridae; genus Mus; species Mus caroli. The sequence continues at coordinate 8,892,346 of NW_028227263.1, read as the reverse complement.
CCCTTCCCCTCCATGGAATCATGGGCTACCAATATTACTCTTCCAACTTCCCCTCCATGGAATCATTGGCTACCAGTATTCTTGGTCTTTGTGCTCAGTGGCTCATGGTGTCTGCTTCCTCTTGAGGGACAACTAGTTTCTCCTTGCTTTTCTCTTTTTATCTGGCATTTTTTGCTCAGTGACTTCTCCAACACCTTGTGTTGTTGCTTTCCTGATCGTTTTGTGATTTAAGGTCAATCTCCCAACAGCTGCCCAGGAGAGTCTCCCAGGAGCCCTTGCCCTGGAGTTCTGGCCTGCTCTCGTGATTTATACACGGCCTTTACACTGGAAGGAAAGCTGGGCTGCTCTAGCAACCTCAGCTGAGTTTTCTTTTCTTGGGAGTCTTTAAAATAGTGCTTCTCTTTCTTTTTCTTTTCTTTCCTTTCCTTCCCTATTCTTTTCTTCTTTCTTTTTTTTTTAACTTTTATTTATTTATTTATTTATTTGTTTAATATTTTTATTACATATTTTCCTCAATTACGTTTCCAATGCTATCCCAAAAGTCCCCCATAGCGCCCCCCACTTCCCTACCCACCCATTCCCATTCTTTTGGCCCTGGCATTCCCCTATATTGGGGCATATAAAGTTTGCAAGTCCAATCTTTTCTTCTTTCTTTCTTCCTCTCTCTTTCTTTCCTTCTTTCTCTCTCTCTCTCTCTCTTTCTTTCTTTCTTTCTTTCTCTCTCTCTCTGTATCTTTCTTTCTTTCGTTTGTTCGTTTCTTTCGTTCTTTTTTTGTATAAAATACTTTCCCAGAACAGAGGTGTTAGTCTCCCTTTTTTTCCTTATAAGTTACTGGGATATTTTGCCTAGACTTTCAAAGGATGTTTTCCTTATCTTTGAAGTCCAATGCTTTTAATAGGCCACATCTAGGGGTTTTCCACTCTGGGTCAATTTGTTCATCTGCAGAGTGACCTTTCCAATGTGTAAAGGCTCCCTTTATCTCAGGACATTTTATTAAATCTTAATTCACATTTTGTTTTGTTCTCTGGGCTTCTGTCTTTGAAGGTTCCCGTTAAGTGTATTTTGGATCTCCTTTGTCTGGCTCCTTTATTTATCATTTCCTTTTGATTTCTTTTTCGATTTCCATCAGGTTTCCTTCACTTCTTCCCCCCTGTTCTCCCCTCTGTTCCCTCTCCGAGTCTTTTATAGATATACCCATTCCCACATTTCCTGCAATTAAGTCTTTGTGTCTGAAAGTTTTCTTTCTTCCTTCTAAATCCTACGTGAGATCTTCCTTTATCATCCCTTCCTGCTTTGTTCTTCTGCTTCGTTCTCAGATCTAATAATTCTGTTCTTTTCTGCTCTTTCAAAGTGCTAGTCGTTATCTTAATTAAGTTTAGCTAACTCTGAATAGTGCATTCAGACTTGTGCCCATGGTCCTATCTTCACTACATGTCACAGTCTTTTTGTGGCTCTTGTAAAAGAGGTAAGTCATGTCTCTTTGAGGTTGTCCGTGTTTTAATGGCTTGACCAGCCTGTTAGGAACAGATTGTTCCAAATCCAGTTCAAGCAGGCAGCCAGCAGGTCACTGAGTCAGCATCCTGCCTTGGTTCCTCTTGTCACCAGTATGGAAATCATGATGTCCATCCAAGTTTCTTCTCTCACATCAAAGCAAGCCTGGCATTGAGAAGTTGCTGCTCCGTATGCCAGTTTCCCACATGGCTTTCGGGATGTGGCTCTCCTGGAGTTGTGAAGTCTGGATGCTGGATTAGTTACTTTCTCTTGCCAAAATGCCTGATAATACAACTTGAAGAAGGAAAGATTTATTTGAGCTCACACTATGAGGGTACAGTCCATCATGATGGAAGATATGGTGGGAGGAGCTTGAGATGTGTGGTCACATTGCATCGGAAGTCAGGAAGCAGAGAGAAATACTGTGTTCAGCTTGCTTCGGTTGCCAGGTAACCCCACTAGAGAATGCTAGGAGACTCTTAAAGCCTAATAGAAAGTCTAGATTGCCAGCAAGGGAACTTGCCCAAACCACGCAGCCTTAATCCTCACAAGGCTTTTTGTCTTTTACATACAAAAACCCCATATCCTGATTGACACACTTCAGTTAGCAAGAACATTTAGCAAGAAGCAGAACTACAGAAGCCAAAAAGCAAGGTTAGTAATTTAGGGACTTTCTTGGATCCTGGCATTATGGACCAGGTCTTTGGTGGATTAGATCCTTATTCCCATTTTGGCAACTGTTGGGGCCTACATGCTGGGCTCTAAGATCAGAATGGTGCCTCCAACATGGTGTCAGTTGTGCTAAGGTCTGGGGGTCTGTTACACTTTCTCCATTTTGTTCATTCCAGCATTGTGACCATAACATGGTGCCACCCACATTCAGAGTGGGTCTTTTCATCTCAATTAACCCAAAGTACAAATTCCTTCCCATCCATGCACAAAGGTTTGCTTTCTAGATGGTTCTAGATGCTGTCAAGCTGAGGATGTTTGCTGAGCATGTCCTTCAGGATCCTCTTCACTGCTAGGTTTTTGTCTCTGCATTTGTCTAGATCAACAGAGGTTTCCATCCCTCTGGACTAGACTATGGGTCCCTGTAAGGTTCCCATGAGCGACACTGTTACAGTCCTCTCACAAAGCCATTTCCAGTCTACAGCCGCACTGAGTATGGTACATTCTCCAGCTAGTTGGGGACTTTGACTCCATCACCAGAATCTAATACACACTCAACTGTCAGTCAAATAGAGCATGCTCTAAAATATATTTTGAATATGTTGCAATTTACCTAAGAGAATACACCTCATCTGTACTGCACCTGTCTATCCAGAACACACAAAAGTCTTCTGTCTCTTCAGCTTTATTTTTGTTATTTTCTTGGCAAAAAATTGCAGTGTATTCTCTTGGTTTCCTATATTATTCTAGCTAACATCTTTCAGATCTTTCATGTTCTACATAGCTTCATGAATAGAGTCTCCTTTTTTTTCAGATTGTGCTGATTATGGCTGATAGAGAAGGTTACTATTGATGTTCGGACGCATATTTAGAATTAACATGGTTTTGTTTATACTTCTTTGGCTTAGGAAGATGAGAAATAAAAGACTTTTTAGCATAACGGTGAAGATTATGCTTATTTATTAACAGGAAATATCAATGGGGAAATATAGAGGAGACAATTCTAATTATTGACTTTTCAATCAAAGGACTTTTTTTGTTTAAGTCTTAGGATCTAAGTGCATCACCTTCAGGTAAACCACAGTTGATTTGGTCTGCATAATCTAATCAGGATTGGTGTGTGTGGCTTGGAGCCACCGGTCTGAACTATCGTTGAAAGTGGCATGACTCTTTACAGCAACACATTGCCCTTTAAGTGGGATCTTATACATGCCCCTTTGGAGACAAGCTGAGTTATTTGCCAATTTGTAATCTGGTCTTGGATCGTAAACAAATGTCTCAAACTAGAGAAAGAGCGTTGTTTGGAAACTAGCTTGTTTAATTTGGGTCACAAATGTTCTGTGGCTAAAATAGTGAGAACAGACTCTGGCCGTGTGATTCTGCACTGCCTCCTTCCAAAAAGGTCTGGAGGAGATAGCCATGCCTCTTTCCTATCCTAGTCCTGAGAATGACCAGGGCTGACGAGGTGACTTCCCTGGTGGCTTATCATCATGTGTGTGTGGCCTGAAAAGGACCTGACTCAAGAGAGGACGACAACATAGAACTAAGAAGAAACCAAGATTTAGGAGCTGAGAGTACAGGAGAAGATAGTGAGCATTGATCTAAGCCCATCAGTGCATATAGCCTAACCATATCTCAAGTCTACCAAACCCCAGCTCCTTGGGAAGGAAGCATGGTGATCAGCTCCTAAAGGACCACTGTCAGGCTGCAGTCCATCAAAAATCCAGAAGTAAATCCAAAGGCCTCTGTTGGACCAGGGTCTCCCTCAGTCTGGGGAACCTCCACCCATGGCCTGAAATCCCAATGGGTCAAGGTAACTGGGGTTAGTCCCCTTACTCACAAGGTGGCTGTAAACTGAGGCACCTAGACAAAGTGGGAGCTCGAGACCCATATCCACTCCGACGTCTGCAAGCCTCCAAATTCCATAATGAGCTTTCAGATACTCAAATTTACTCCTGTTTGAGACCTTTCAAGATTCAAAATGTTAAGATTTTTAAAAACTACTTTTAGGCATGTGCTAACATGTATATATCTCCTGGGACATGTGACAGCCAGGAGAAGGAGCTGGGTTCCCTTGAGCTGCAGTTCCAGGCAGGTGTGAGCTGACTGATATGGGTGCTGAAAACTGAACTTGGGTCCTGTGCAGATTCCACTCCTAACTGCTGAGCCAACTCTCCATCCTACAAGCTTGTGAACTGAGCAGATAAGCAAAAACATAAAATATACGTTTATGGATTGTTGTGTTCTGCTACATGAGGTCGAATGTTTATCTCTCCTCAAGCATGGATCATTTTCTTCTAGCTTTGTGGTATACATGGTAGATTATTGTTGTTCACAGTCCCCTTCCTTTGAAATGACACTCCTGATATCCTTGTCCTGTCTAGCTGGAACTCAGCCCCCCATCACGTCACCCTGTTCCCACCCTGCACCCACACTCTCCCAGCCTCTGTCCATTACTCTCCTGTACTCGGGTTCTAGTAGCTCAACCCTTTTAGATTCCACATGAGTGAGATCATGTGATACTTGTCTTTCTGTGCCTGGCTCAAATTGCTTAAGCTAATGATCTCTAGTTCCATGTATATGGTCATAAGTGACAGGGTTTCATTGTTTTAATGGCTGAATAATACTTCACTGAATATATCACATTTTCATTGTCAAATCATCCAGTGACAGGCATGTGGCATGCTTCCAGCTCTCCTGACCATGGTGAACGATGCTGGAATAAACCTGACTGAGTCCTTCACTGACACTTCTCCCCTAAGTCCACATAAGCACCAAGGTGTGAAGAAAGTCATCATCTACACAAGTGCAGAGATGGTCGGAAGGAGCCACCATGTCACTGGACTCCTGTCCGAGGAGATGTGGAGGTTCTAGGACTAGACTGTGGTGATGGTCACACAGCTCTGCAAATGCACCAATAAACAACTGGACTCCGTACTTCTGAAGAGTAATTTTGTGATGGATAAACTACACTTTAAGAAAACTACCTCTGATACCAAATGTAGTAATATATGACTACAATCCCAGTGTTTGGGAGGCTGGGGCAGGAGGATTACTGTGAGTTCAAGGCCAGCCTGGGGTATGACAATAAATGCCAGCCAATCAGGGCTACATAACAAGGCAAGAAATGAATGGAAGGAGAGAATGAGGGAAGGGACGGAGGGAGGGAGGGAGGGGGGAAAAGAAGTCACTTATCAAAAGGCATAAGCAGCACTAGAAGCCTTACTTTACCCCAGTGGTTCTCAACCTATGCGTGGCGGCAGTCCTTTGTGGATTTCATATCAAATACCCTGCATATAAGATTTTACAATTCACAGTGGTAGCAAAATTACAGTTAAGAGGTAGCAACAAAATCATTTTATGATTGGGGTCACCATGGCATGAGGAACGGTATTAAAGGGTCACAGCATTGGGAAGGTTGAGAACCACTGCCCACACTGACAGGAGATATAAATGCCATATGTGGTGGGGAGGGAAGTCCTATTGGAGAAGCAGGCCAGCTGGGAGTGCATAGTCACTGGAGCCCAGCAACTCACAGCTCAGCAGATGTGGTCTCTCTGGCTTTGAGAATCTAACATCACACTGTCCCCCTCTGGCCCTCTGCCTTATGTGCACACAAACCCTGGCTACTCACAGAAGGCAATGCCTCTGTCTCCTTAGCAGTGTTTCAGGCTTGGCAAACGTCCATCAGCCTGCACTTGGAAAGACAGTTCCTCACCTCCTCTTGGCCTTCACCTCCCCTAAGAAAATGGAAATGAGAAGGTCAGCATTGTGGCTAATAGTACGAAGAATCTCAAAATGGCTACTAATTACAGCATTTGCAATTATTGCAAATTTTGATTTTCATAATAACTTTCCATGCTTGTGTTGACCAGAGGGAGATTTTTATTCCCAAATGTGCCCATGTCAAATTTGTCATTATTGTCTCGGAAAAAAAAATCAAATGAAAAAGCTTTTCAAAATAGATCAAGTTTACTCACTGAAAATGAGAAATGAATATTTATTGTCAGATCTCTGTCTAGATTAAAACATTTTATTTAACACCAGTTGCAAGTGTAAATTATTCACGTGTTTACATTTCAATGACTCTTGTTCCCTAATGACGCTGTTTCTCCAGAGTGTGTTGGTAGTGTGATAATGAGCTGCCCCTTCAGCTCACAGAATTATTAAGCTAACTTCAACTTTCTTTAAAAAAAACACTAATGAAAAGAGTGGTCGCCAACAGTTTGCTCTGTCAGATTCAAGCAATTCAGCTAACTACCTTCCCAAAGCCTAGTCCTCAAGAGCAGACTGGCCACAGCACCCACCCCTCACCTTGCAATCTCTGCATGGTAGGAAACAAACACACTCTTGTGCTTGGTCAAATCATATTTGTCAAGAATCATTTTCCTGGAAGTGACAATTGAGAGAAGGGGAAAGGAAGAGGAGAGGAAGATGGAGGAGGGGTAGGGTGGAGGGGAGTTGGAGGGCAGGGGCGGGTTGGAGTGGAGCAGAGTGGGAGAGCTGGATGGGAGGGGTGAGGTGGGGAGAGGAGGATATACCCTCTCCTTCTCCAGCCAAGATGAGCTGAGTATTTTAATAGCATGATGTCACCACTCACTCTATTCTGCTTTCTCAGGTTACCGCTTAATGATGGGAGCTGTTATCAGTAATAGCAATAGCCCCATCTGTTTCTGAAGCTTCGAGTCTCCGAAAACACTTGCACATGTGTAACCCCATTCAAGGAGTGTTGCCTTCCTGGAAGAGTTGAGTCATCTATGTATGCCTAGGAAAAAAAAATCAACTTATGCCTTTACTAAATCTTACAGCCTCCTAAAGACAACGTGTTTTCAACTAAACCAAACCGCGGCGTGGATCTTTTCCAGCTCTGGCAACGACGACACCTCAGCGTCCATATGTCTGAGTGTTCACACCTTCTCATATCCCTCGACTTAATAAGCATCTATTTCCAAGGGAATGGTCGGTAAGTTTTGTTTGTTTTGTTTTCTCCATGGCCAAGTGTAGCTGCTGGAGTCAAACAAGCCAAAGCAAGGCTGTAACAGACACTGTGGTCGGGAGTTAAAGCCTATGTCTGTCTTCCACATATCTAAAATCCAGGAGGAAAAACAAAACTCTCATGAAGGGAAAAGTAATGAAATGTGACACAGGGTGGGAATGACAGGAAGAATGCTAGGGAAGGTTCTGGAAGCCTGCTCTGGGAGGAAAAGCAAGCATGCCTAGGAACGACTGGAAATTCTTCACTGACTGATGGTGTCCAGTGATTCCTAGGATGTGGCTTTCCAAGAAAGCAGAGAGGGAAGATGAGCTCATGTCAGGCAGTCAAGAAGTGGCCCTGCAATTCCCCGGGAGGCCTCGGCTCTGTGGGTCACGTGTGTTAAACTAAACAAGTTGAGGGGGTGGGGGAGAAATAAAGACAGGCAGGGAGATAGCTCAATTTGAAAAATCCTTGCTACACAAATATGAAGCTGTGAGTTCAGATTTCCAGTACCCACCACCCATGTGGAAGCTGGTGCCTCTAATCCTAGTACTCGGGACGCCAAGGGCATCCCTGAGGCTTGCTGGCCAGCCACAACCCTTGAGTCAGGGAGCTTTAGGTTCAGTAAGAGATCTTGTCTGAAAAAAAGAAGGTGGAGAGCAACTGAGGAAGGAACCTGGTGTCAATTTCCAGCCACCAAAAACACATTTGCATCACACCTGCACACACACACACACACACACACACACACAGAGAGAGAGAGAGAGAGAGAGAGAGAGAGAGAGAGAGAGAGAGAGAGAGAGATGCATATTACAGACCAATTAATTAAAGTGTAGCACACACTGAGCCAGAGTCCTATCCCAAAGCTGATCAAAAGTCAAAAGCATGAGAAAGAACGAAAGAACTTCCCTGCCTGAAGACTGCATTCAGCCTGTTTCCTCTGGTGATGGCCTGTGAGGTGTGAAAAAGGGACTCTCGGTAAAGGATATCATGAAATGAAGTCAGGCTAAGCTGAAGGATGTTGCAGGCAGGGACTGCAGTGGGAAGGAAAAGAAAGAGCTGGCTCTATGGGTCCTGTGACTAACAGGTCAATGCCAGGGCCTGTGTGCCACCACGCAGGAGTCCAGAGGACCGGTTGGAGAGGACTCCAAAGATACCTACCTAGGTGCCCAGGAGATAAGTAACAGTGGGTCCTCTGGGGAGCTGCAGACTGGCTGGGAAAGACAGCAAGAGGATGACACTGGCCAGTCAGGCTCCTGGGTCAGTGTAGCAGCCCTGGGACACAGAGCACAGTTTGAGAAAACTCAGCAAGGACTATGCCATCCATAAGGAAGTGACAACTGGAACCAAGAAACGGTTCTGACTCAGCAGAAGGACCAGGCACAGAAAGAACCACAGAGAAGGGGCAGCCAATCAAGCTTCTACCACCACCACAACCGGACAGGGGGGTTTCAGAGCAGTGGCTATGAGTGTCCCATGTCTCCCTTCGGCTACATGGAGAACCATAGGCCCTGACTTGAATAGCATCTCATGTTTGGAGTCGGACTCCACAGCTCAGGGCAACCTGTTGTCATTTTCTCACTCACCAACATGTCACCTTTCTTCTGACAGGACCAGGCAGGCATTTACTGCCATTCCTTTGGCTTACTATCAAATCAATTTGGCCAGTGGAACTCTATCCCAGGACACATCTTTAAGACCTACCAGATCCAGTTAAGCTTGAAAATTTAAACTGGTCTTGGGATATAGCAAACAAGGGGCCCTGAATCCCATCCTCGGCACTGCCCCAAATAGAAAAACAAGCAAAAAATAAAAAATAATTAAAAAGTGACCTGCATAGTCATTCTGCCTGAAATGCAGTGCCAAACAGCCCGCAGTAGTCACAGAGTCCCTTCCAATTCTGCTTTGTGTCCAGGGCCACTGCATTGGACCCAGTAGTCAGGCTGTTGCCTCTATGCTATCATGCTAAAATTGAATTTATAAATTAGTCACAATAAGAGGCAAACAGCAGCAATTAATAATAAAAGGAGCAGCCATAGCAACACTCTCTTATAAACTTTTCTTAAATGTATGAACACTCCACTTCTGCAATATTCCACTTAGATGTTTCACACCATGGGTAGACCGTGAGATACTGATGTGATGGAAAGAGGAGCCTCCAAACTGGATACTATAGGCCCCCTGTGAAAATAGTCTCAAATAGATAGTTTGGCCCAGTGGGCCAGGTCCTCACTGTGCGATGTAGCAAGGGCCTAGGGAGCCACAGTTGATCCTGCCTGGGGTCTGAGTCTCCATCTAGACCACTGTCTATCGATGGTGACCACTCACACGGCTCTCCTCGGAATCCACAAGACATCTTCCTCCTGGACGGAACACACAGATCCCAACTGTGGAGAACCTTCTCTTTCAGCTCCCACCATGGCTAACACATGAGTTATCTTCTACCTAGCCAATCCCCATCATTTCTAGGTGGTCCACAGCCTTCTATGTCATTGACTTTTCGCATCTGGTTAAGGAGCATGATCTGCCAGGTTCCTTTTCTGCAGATTTGGCTCAGATAATCCTCATCATGTAGCATCAAAGCAATCACGCAGAGCCTCCCTCTGTACTTCCATGAGTGGTTTTTATGCGGTATTCATAGAGATGTGTGCCTTATCCTTTGGTAGAAATGGACTCAGCAACCAGGCTATCTAGTGCTAACAAGGCCTCCACTCCACTCCACAACTCTTGGCCCTCACATTACAACTCTTGCCTGGGATGGCCAGGATGTGCTATTTGAAAACTGTTGTAAGGCGATTCAAGAAATTATTTGAGGAAGTCACAAATCCGGAACCTCTCAGTGGTATTTAATTCACAGAGGAGCCATTTGTTGTTTTTGGACAAGAGCAGGTTCCAAAGATATAACAGGGTCTGTGGGGAATCGTTTTCTGTCTCCTTAACCTGACCCTTTAAAGAAACATGGGGTAGTCAGCATCAGCTGGCTTGGGAACAGGACCCCATCTGCCTCGGGGCTTCTGGTTCTCATCACCACCGCTCCTGCTCCTCCTCCTCCCAGGCCCCACCCCTACTTCATTGTTTCTGCCCCCATGAGCCTCCCTCTACTTGCCTTCCTCCTGGACAGAGCAGTCCCACACCCCAGCTCTTCCCCAAAAGTCTGGTTTCTGCCCATGCTTTCTACTCTCATGAGTCTCTAACTTGGGTCATAAATTAGAAGGCTTAAAGCTCATGCCACAAAAAGTTTAGGGTGAGATGAGCTAATTAAATGCTTTCGTTGAGGCTCATTTTATTTTCGTCTGTTTTTCATGCCCATGGTGTTTCTTTCTTTTTTTCTTTTCTGCTAGATCAGCACCCCACTTTTACCCTACTTCACAAGGAAACCTGAAGATTGGAACAAGGACCTGAACCAATCCACAGGGTCAGCATCCAGTCCTCAGGTAGATATTCAAGGTAGTTGGTTTCATACAAGGCTCACTATGTTCCCCATGCTGGCCTTGAACTTATGAACCCACTGCAACTTCCTGTTCTAAGCTCTAGGATCACAAACATGAGCCAACATACCCACTAATACCAGGCAGGATGAGCTGGGGTGGGGATGGAGCTAGGAAAGAATCTTAATCTATAACCAAGCAGACATAAAACTCATCATGTAAGCACAGGCTGGTCTTGAACATGCAACAATCTTCCTTCCTTAGCCACCCCTGTGCTAGGATTACAGGTATGGGGCACCATGCAAGGCACAGTGGCTGCCGATAAAAGAATCTTGGCTATCTCTTAAATGGTACATGCTTGATTATAGGGTTTAATTTAAGAACTCTGTGCTGAAGTTTGAGAAAGAATGTTCGACCTTTTGGCTCACATCATTGCCTTATCATCTGCATCTCCTCCACTTAAGCAAAGCACATTCAAGCCAGCACTGTTCAGCCACTCTTCTCTGCTCCTCTGCTGTCCAGATCAAAACAGATTCATGGAAGCCTCTCTCACTCCTGGGAGTGGCAGAGAGCAGCTGGTACTTATCCTCAAACTGTGGACCACTTTGACATCTAGAGTAACGTCATTATGGACCAAAGCCACCCACAGCGCTCCATTGCCGCCTTTCATGCCATGGAATTGGAAGCTTTCAAATCCAACATGGTCCTTGACAAAATAACTCTAGAAAAGCATCACAGGACTTCAGTCCACCCTCTGTGCCCACTCTGCATCAGCACCCCAAGGCCCCACTCCCCCATGCCAGGAAAAGGAGAATAAAGATGAGCAGTTGTTTTCCTGTTCTTGGAGAAATGATTTTCCCTCTACCCGTTTCACTCCGATGTATTCATGATCACGTGTAAATAAAAAACATAAAGCGCAGTGATTAGGAGAGTGGTTATATCACAGAAGCACAGGGGAAATTTGCTACCACGGAGACCATCAGTCAAAGCAGTTGGGCCATCAGAGTGGGGCTCTCTGGAGGGCACGGGGGTTCTTGACAGTGCCACATGCATGCGTGAGTGTTAAAGAAGTCTGCCTTGCAGAAGACCTGCCATGCAGCAGAGTGAAACGAAACAAAACTTGACAGGTTTTGTTTGTTTGTTTGTTTGTTTTCTCTTCCAGTTAGGAAACAATGAATGCAACACTTTGTATATCCAAATGCAGTTTAGTTGCTCAGTGCTTACCTCTACCACAGTATAGATACAATCACAGGGAGGAATCACACTGCAGAGATGCATACATGGTCACGGGTTCATCTAAACCCTTTTTCAAATTTTATTACAAGACTGATTCACTTATGCATACACATGTGGGGGGTGTGTGTGTGTGTGTGTGCGTGCGCGCGCGCAAATGCCACTACTGTGCGCGTGTGTGGGCAAGAGGACAGTTTGTAGAAATCGGTTCCTCTTTCTACCTTGTGGGTCTCAGGGATCAAATTCAGACCCTGAGACTTGAACACAAGCACCTTCACTCACTGAGCCATCTTACTGACCCCAACCTTTTTATGTCTCTTTAATAAAGAAGTGTTCCATAGAAGAAACAGCATTGAAGTATTAAATGTGAATGTATAAAGGTTTTTGTTGTTTGTTTGTCTTAGGATGTAGGGATACAGGGCGTTTGTGCCCAGCTCTCACATCGTAGCTGGTCTCCAACTCATTCAGCTCTCCCTTCTCCACCCCTCTCCTATGCTTCATCGCAGATGTTCTTTGTCTGCTCTAACCGTGCAGTCGAGCTATAAAATATTTGGAACAGCCCTAGTCTATCAGTCACTTTACTTTTCTGGCACTGCAACGTCTGGGGGGGGGGGTTCTGTGTGCTTGTGCAGGAGGTAGGTGGTTTGGGCTCTGTCTGCTTAACTCACTAAACCTGGATGCTGGACACTCTTGTGTGTGAAACACTTGTTCAGAAGAAGCAGGGCTTCAGAGCAGGCAAAGCCAGTCTCCTGCTCTGGCCGTGTCCATTGAGCTTTCTGGGGTCACTTCATCTCAGTGCTTTGCTTTCTGGAAATGAACGCATTCTCAGTACAGAAAATCAAACCGGCATCTCCCCCACTCAGCCTCTCCAGCTTTTTAATTTAGAGGAGTGTTGAAATGTGTGGAGCGGCGGGGTCTTGGCTTCCTCTTCAGCATGCACGTAAATAAATCTTTTCCAGCAAATCTCCAAGGATTTTAGGCAAAACTTTGTGAGTTGCCAGAGCAGAAAGCTAAAAACAATTCGGGTTTGTTTGTTGAGCCAAAAAAAATGGACATCTTGTCCAAAGTACAATTTAAAGCATTATTTTTTTTATATTAAAGAATTTAGCAATGTGATTTCCAACTTAAGAATTTGTCTGCAGTTTCCCAAGAATGTACCTCCCCCCACAGACACACACAGACACACACACACAAACACACACTTTTTAACTCTTAAAGGAGAAAACCCGAAGGGAACCGACAACAGTAACTATTAGTACCTCTGCAGAAGGCTAAATGAAGAAGATAAAACTTCAGCCAGTATACCTTGAAATGACCCAAAGCCAAACAAACAAATGGAATTCACCCTGCCATGGGAGGGCACAATGTTGTCTCTTCCCAAACTTGGGACCTGTTTGTTCCTTTTTAGAGTTGTTTTTTATTTAGGCTTTTTATTTTCTTCTGTGATTTTGAGACAAGGTCTTATGCAGCCTCGACTGGTCTCCAACTCACTATGTAGCCAAGGGTGACTTGAACAACTAGTCCATTATTCTGTTTATTAGCCAGGCAGTGGTGACGCACGCCTTTAATCCCAGCACTTGGGAAGCAGAGGCAGGCAGATTTCTGAATTCAAGGCCAGCCTGGTCTACAGAGTGAGTTCCAGGAGAGCCAGAGCTATACAGAGAAACCCTGTCTCAAAAAACAAATCAAAACAACAAAAACCGTGCATAGTTTTGTTTAGAAAATATTTAAATGGGAAGAAAAGACATAGAAACCTACCTCCAATCTCCTTCTAGACCCTAAGAAGCCCTGATTTTTCTCCATTGCCCACAATTTCCCTCAGCCTTTACTCTGGATCTCACTCTTTCTAGCCAGCATCACAGCCCCTGTGTGAAGTGTGATCCTCCAGTGCACAGGGAGTACTCCTTATGGGACTTGTCTTTGCATCTTTCTCTGACAAGAACAGGTACCAGGCATAGTGTTCAGATATGGACAACATCCCATTACTCTTCTTGGATGGTCTGACACTGTGGGTGGAGACCTACAGACATATTTCTAGGTTCTGCTAGTTCATCTGGAAGGACAACTTTGACCTTCTTAGGATAACTTTGCAACGTTATTTTCCCCCTAACTCCCTTGAAGGATGTCTACAGTATGTCTCTGTGGTACCCCTTGTGTGCAGCTTGTCACTGCAGTACCACCCCGTCCCTGCCCTGTGCCCTGCGAAGGTTGCCTGCAGCATGTAACTGTGATACCCCTCCCCTGAAGGATGCCCGCAGTGTGTTACTGCAGCACCCCTCGTTTGTATTTGTCCACTTATGTCTGTATTAGAACATCTGGCTTTTGCTGAGGGCCTCCCCACGGTTGGATGAGATCCACTCTAAAACCTGGAGGCAGCGCTTGGTCTTCTCTAATTACCTATTTTCCCTCAAACAGAAATAAAGTTGACTATAGGAAAATTTGGCAATGACTCATTCTGTGGAAAGTTAGGATCATCCATTTTAACCCAATTTTATCAGTTATATTTAATATACATCAGAGAAACCCTGGTAAGGGAGGAACTGTAACAAGAACAATCAATCAATCAATCAATCAATCAATCAATCAATGGTTCTGTAGCACCCTCATTACTGGTACAGGCTTTTTGGTCAAGTTGTGGCATTGTCCTACCCAAAGCTAAGGACTCCCCTCTCCTTTCTCTCTTCCCCACCACAGTCTCTGCATCTGGCCAAAGTCGCTCACTGTATTGTTCTCTGGAGGCTTCAGAACATTTCACAGACTATCCTGTGCACCTGAACATCCCATCCCAACACCACTGACCTGAGCGCACTCTGGCTGCGATGTGTTGTTTCCGCTTCCTCATGACCTAGGGCCTTTGTGACCTGTTCCTGTGGAACTGCCCTTCCCACTGTCTCATGAGCATCTACTTGTTAGCTGAGAGTGCAGCACACGTGCCTTCCTGTCTGCCAGTGGCAATAGACTTGTGACTTTATGGGGCTGGGCCATGCTTGTTTCTGACACATAGGGTACTCATCTCTTTGTTGAATTAATGATTGATGAAAGAATAAACAAGGGACAGCTACTGTGACTCATAGTCTGAACTGATTTCTAAACGACTGGTTTTCTTGACTGTCATAATAAATTCAATAATTCTTCTCTCTTAGCAAGCTTCTGACATTTTCTCCTTCCTATTGCCCACCCACAACCTCAGCACAAGCTGCACAGAGATACTCACATCCTGCCACCTTCCAATCACCCAAACTGTACGCCACCCTCTGAACCTTCACCAAGCATGCAAACTGTCTGCTAACCACCAAAAAGCAATGTTTAGGATTGCCCAGCTTTTTCCCCAAACAGATGGAACAAGCAGGAAAAAAAAAATAGCAAAATATCAGACTTATACCTGACCACATAAAACCTCTAAATGAGCTAAAAACTCCAACCAAAAATGAGTCCTGTAAAGACTGAAATTGAAGGAATATTGAGACCCAGATACTTCATATCTAAAATAATTACACTATACATAGTCACAGAAAGTCATTGTTCTATTGCTGTGAAGAGACCCCATGACCACAGCAACTGTTTTGTTTTGTTTTGTTTTGTTTTGTTTTGTTTTGTTTTGTTTTGTTTTGTTTTGTTTGAGACAGGGTTTCTCTGTGCAGCCCTGGCTGTTCTGGAATTCACTCTGTAGACCAGGCTGGCCTTGAACTCAGAAATCTGCCTGCCTCTGCTTCCCAAGTGCTAGGATGAAAGGCATGTGCCACCGCGCCCTGCCTACAGCAACTCTTATAAAGGAAATCATTTAACTGGGGCTTGCTTACAGTTTCAGGGGTTCATGGTGGGAAGTATGACGGCAAGTGTTGCTTTAAAGGTTATTAATTAACTCCATAGTTATTAATATGATCTGATCACCTCCCCTCACCAATCATGAAGGCAAAGTCCTAACGATTTATTAAATCAGCTTTAGCACAATTACTGGGCATAATCTATCTTTCTATATGCTAGACTATTAATCCCTAGGTGAGCTCCCCAAATACTAACCTGGGTTATTTCTGCTCCATCAGTCTGTCCTTTGAGGGCATTTCACTGGGCCATGTCTGTCACGTCTAATGGAGACCTCCTATACAACCATCTCCTCTCTCTCCTACTTCTTCCTCTTCATGGCCCTTCCTGCAACTCCCAGCCTGGTAAACCCTTCCTACCTCTATTCTCCCAGTAATTGCTGTCAACCATATTTACTTAACCAGTCCAAGAATAAGATGAGCAAAGTTTACACATCATCATTTGGATCTGCTTGTTGTGGGCAACCAGATCTTGAGAACTGGTATTTAGCGTTTGAATACATAACAGCACCAGGCCAACCCTCGACAGACAGGCAGGAGTGACATACTTCCTCCAACGAGGCCACACCTACTCCACAAGGCCACACCTCCTAATCCCTCTCAACTAGTGCCATTCCCTGATAACCAAGCATTTGAACCCATGAGCCTATGGGAACCATTCTTATCTAAACCAGCATGGGGAACTATTAAACACCTGCCGAAAATGAGAATAAATGTTAAACAGAGGACCTGTTTCACATACTGAAGCACACTGAGCAACAGACTCTTTTATCTGCAGTGAGAATGGACACTGACTTGGGAAGACTTG
The DNA here is from genome assembly GCF_978045245.1 of Mus caroli. Lineage (NCBI taxonomy): Eukaryota > Metazoa > Chordata > Mammalia > Rodentia > Muridae > Mus > Mus caroli. The sequence continues at coordinate 8,875,920 of NW_028227263.1, read as the reverse complement.
GTGGAAAGATTAACATCTGACTCATGTCCATAGGCCACACAACAGGACTGTGTTTGAAATACAAGCAATAAGGTCGTTTTAAGCACCTCAACTATTTGGAGTTGGAAAGCATCTCTCTTAACAGGCAGGACTAGGAAAAGCCAAGAGAGATCAGAAAACATTTCAAACAACACACGCATGATGAAGAAAATGCAGGATACTGAATGTGTGGCCCAGAGCCGAAGCAAGTGTGGAGGAGGACGTGTGGAGCTTAAATGCTAACGTTAGGGAGAGGTTGGTTGATTTGTCTGTCTGTCTGTCTGCTTGTCTGTTTGTTTCTGTTTTCTAAGTCAAAATCAGGAATCTAACTTTCTGTGTAGAAAAGCTAGAAAAAAAGAAGTAAATAACCAAAAACTTAAAATAAGTTAAAAACAATATTTTAAACTAATAATAAAATCCAATAAAATTGAAAGCAGAAAAGTATAGAAAGAATTAAAGTCAGAAGACCATCCTTAAAGAGATTAGTAAAACCGATGAAATTATCCAAAGGCTGATGGGGCCAAACAACTCAACTATTGTAGGACCCAAATCCTATGAGCATTAAAGGAAATAAAATAACATTTAAAATGTTTTGTCAACACCAAACATGACACTACATAGAAGAAGCAATTCGAAGATCCTATTGCAACCAAGAAAATAAAATTTGTACAGGTGAAAGGAAAGGCGAAGGCATTACAAAGTAAATAATAAACCAAAATCACTCATTTAATAAATATGCAAGAACTCTTAACAACATTTTAGCAAGTTGAATATAAAATTACTTCAATGAATAATACATCCTGGCCTTGCGGGGCTTAGCCCAGAAAGGAAGGGCAGCTTAACACTTGGAAATCAGTCAAATGTAATTTACTGAATCCCCAGACTAGAAAAGAAAAATTAAGTTCATCTCAAGGTTGTAGAACAACAACAAAAAAAACTTCACACTGATTGTTGATTTAAATAACAATTTTGAAAACACTCTTAGAAAACACGTTAGAAAGGGGAACATCACCCCCTAAGGAACAGGATCCTCCTTCACCTGCCAGCGTCCTTCGTGACGGAAGATCAAGTGGGTCTCACAGAGGTAATGGATGGCTTAAGAGTGTTTTTATAGGTCAACTCTGCTCAATGCACAGGAGTTACTAACCAGGGAGCTCAAGCAAAAAGAAAAAAAAGAAAAAAAAAAAAAAACGAAATTGGGAGAATCTTCTACAGTTACTTTTCGGTATGATTCCTGTTTTCTAAATACTTCTCATGATACCCACACCCCTCATCAAAGAAGCTTGTCTTTGCAACAGATGGAGACTATTATTACAAAAGCCACAACTGTCAAAATGTCGATAATAAGTCACCCCAACTGATTGATCTAAAACAACCCCAAAAACTAAGGCTCAGGGAAAATCATTTAGGAGGGGGTGAAAAGAGTATAAGAACCAGTACTACGGGACACCAATGGATGGTATTCCCTAGGCACAACAGGAAGGCTGCATTTATGAATTCTCGACAATATGCTCATCTGAACAAAACCTGCATAGTGACAACACCAGCTAATATGCCAAAGCAAATGGAAAATCCCACATTGTCCCACTCCTAGATAAAGAGCCAAAAAAAGTGAATAGCAACTCAGAAAGTTGCTGAGAGAAGGAGAAGCAGTTTCTTCCAGGAACAAACTCATACATAGGCTGTGCGACATACATAGGGGTCAGTTCTGGATATGTGCACATGGGAACAAAGTTAATGGACTCAGATATATGTGCATATATACATATATATAGTCATATAACTAATAATTAAAGAAGTGATCACCACTTTGACAGGAGTTGCAGATGGGAGAACAGGAGCTGGGAGTGTTGTAGAGGCAGTGCTCAAGCAAAAAATTCTCAAGAAACTGTTAAAAACAGAAATTAAAAGGAAAGAAAATTAAAATACTGTATTTGATTTTGAGGTGACATAGTTATTTCTTCAAATGACCCCATAATATCTGCCAATTAAGACAAAAGATGCTACAGTAAATAATTTTGGGTGGTTTTAGAATTTAAGGTTGATATATGAAAATCAGTTTTATTCTATATATGGGCAGCAAATACTGCAAATTGGGCAAAAGATTTTAAGGAGCAGAGCATGGTGGGGCATACCTATAATCCCAGTCCTTGGGAGGCAGAAGCAGTTGGATGCCTGTGAGTTCAAGTCCAGCCTGGTAAACATAAAGAGTTGCAGTCTAGTCAAGGCTACATAGTGAGACTATGTATGCACGTATATATGCACATGTATATATAGACTATATCCAAATATGTATATATATACATATATAGGTATACACACACACATACAAAACCCAACATTTTAATAGACAACACCATAGAAGATTTATGGGCGGCAGTTATGCTGTTACAGGCATTAGGAGATGCTCAACATCATTTGGCATCAGGGAAATGTAAATGAAAATGGAAGTGATTTACCACCACAAACCCTCTGGAATTGCTAAACAACAGAGCCTATCCACGGGCAAATATGTGCAGCAACCCAACCTTCCACATGGCTGGTAGAAATACAGAATGCACAAGTATCCGAACCTAGCTCTGATTTTTCTTAAAATAGTAAACATACACCTTTGGTCAGCTTTAGCCAGACTGTGCCTAGACGGTTACCTGAAAGGAACAGCAATGACACAATCACACAAAGGCATCTATACAGCGGTGAGCAGGGTTATTTGCGATAATCTCACGCTGGAAGCAATCCAGATGTTCATCAACAGCCAAAAAGGAAAACAGACCAGGAACCAGTCATGAAGTATGACCCAGCAACTTCAAGGAACCAGCACTGCCACACACAATACAGTAGTTGAATTCAGCATGATGGGAATTGCGAAAGGAGCTGGGCAGGAAGGGATATGCTCTTCAGGTTCCACAGATGGGACACTTAAAGGGATAGGAGTGTCTATTGGTCACCGGAGATGGAAAGGGATAGACACTTAAAGAGGAGATGGAAAAGTTCGCAAGGAATGCAAGGAAGCTTTCTACAGTGATGTGCTTGACCTGGGTCATAATGGTACATGGGTTTCCAGGTAGATAAGTGCAGTGATTTGCAAGTGTCAACTGCATAGCTTGTTGTACATACGCTGTGCCTCCTTAGACTCTCTTTTCATCAGTTCCTATATTTTAGCGATAATGGTGACAAATGGAAGCTTAAAGACATAATTCCACCCACAATAACTTCAAAACCATGACATTTAGGAGCAAGCTCAATGAGATCTGAAGAGCCTCTATCATTAAATCAGAAGTTTCCTGCGAGAAATCTTAAGGAGATACAGATGTCAAAATAGCATTGCTGGATTAGAAGGCTAAGGCTGCTGACACATCTTTGCAAATGAATTACTGGTTCAGCACAGCCCTATGGGTGTCCACAGTCCTGTTTTTCATAAAAGTTAACAAGGGCCAGAGAGATGGCTCAGTAGATAAACGCTTTTGCTGTGAAAGCCAAGAGACCTGAGTTAAATCCCCAGAACCCATGTAATGGAAGAAGGGGAGAATAGACTGCACATAGTTGTTCTCTGGCATCCACTTGTGCATGTGAGATGCAAGGCCTCTCATACACATCTCTTCTCACACACACACACCAATAATAAATGATAATTTTAATTATTTAAGAAAATTAATAAGTTGATTCTAAAGTTAATTAATAATTTAAATGTAAAACAAAACTGTAAAACAGGAAGAAAGAAAGCCTAAAAGAGAAAGATAGCTGATGATGTGAATGCCAGACTAAGTTCCCGACTTTTCCAAAGCGATGAGAACTGAGGTATGGAAGGTCATGGAAGTTAGGGAATGATCAAGGGGACAATAAAAAGAAGCAAATAGGTGTGTGTGTGTGTGTGTGTGTGTGTGTGTGTGTGTGTGTGTGTATTCAAGTTTGACTTTCAATAAGGTACCAAACTATTAAAAGGATATTAAATTTCAACAAATGGTACTGGAACCATGGATGCCTACATGGAAAAAAAAAGTCATCTTGGCTCCCTACAACCACAGTCTGAGAAACCATGTCAGGAGGAGCACAGGCTCTTACGGAGTAGCTACATCTGTTATCATTGCCTATGGAGAGGTTATTAGACAGAGCACAGTAAGTCAATGCCATAAAGAGAAAATGAGGAACTGCATTTACCTAAGTGTCAGTCACCTCAAGACATCGTTACATCAGCAAATCATGAATATTTGCAAAACATTTGCCAAACAAAAATTATACCCAAAATATAATGATTCCTACCATGTGATGATAGAAAATCAGATAATATAAGTAAATTAAGATAATAGGATAATGGAGCAGGTAGGTCTCATCTGGAGAGGTAGGAGGCTGACTTCTCAACCTCACTAGTCCTTAGAAAGAAACGAAGTAATTATCACAGTGGGATAGCACTGCACACTGTGGCACAGGGCCCAGCAGGCCAAACCAAAAGTGGGCAAAGAAACAGAGCCACATCCTAAATGTACATCTCAGCAGCCATTTTGGAGAACGTGTTGCCAAAGGAAGCGAAGTTCCAAAAGACACATCCTGCAGACCACCCTTCTAGCAAGTTCTAAGATGAAAAGAAGTCAGGAGTGGTGGCTTGGGAACTCTCTGGTAGATGCAGTCTGGTCTAACTGGGAGGAGTGCATACTGAGGTGGTCTGTGTGAGCCAGGGGTACAAGCAACAAGCCAGAGGAAGAAGTCAGAATGTCATTCTTCATGTGCGCAAACTTCAGGGCCTGGAATGTACTTCACATGTAGAGCACTTGCCCAGCATGCTCAAGACCCTGATTCCACCATCATTACACTAACATAAGAACAGGTTAAGTCTTAGCTTATGAACTGTTGCTGATGCAACTGTGAGAAGGAGTGGGAAGAGGATGGGCTGGTAACTGGAATGTTTATAAAGGTCCAGGCTGAGCCTGGGGGCACTGGGGTCTGCTATAGTATTCTGTTTACGTGTGTGTGTGTGTGTGTGTGTGTGTGTAAGTTTCCATACACCAAAATAGCTATTAGCAAGAAAACAGGCTGTCTTATACACCCAGCAAAAACACTACAGATGGACAGGGGGACTTGAAACTCTCCAAATCAGTTGGTAAATCCCCAGCGTAGAGCTTCTCGGAGCTGTCAATGTGGTAACTTCAAATGGCGGCCACTGTGTCTTACCACCAAGAGTCTATCCAGGCCATTGTACTGAGCAAGTCTTGGTGTCACGTGACTTAGTAATCAGGGTGGTTGGGCACAGAATTCGAGGCCTGAGTTCTGAGGTCTGCGTTCTTAGCAAATAGTTCTGGACAAGTCAATTGTTCCAGGCAATGTCTCTCCCCTAAAGCATAAGAGGAGATGTAAACATGCCTGCCACTCATGATGGCTGTGAAAACCGAGATAATATGCAAAACTCACAGGGACCGTGAAACACCCTTGTGGTGAATTGGGAAGTGTACTTTATCAGGAAGGTCACCAGAAAAGGGATGGACAGAAGGCAACACAAAGACTCTTGGGCGAGTAGGAGCACACAGCTGTTTCGATTGAATAATTAATGCCTTAAAGAATCAGGAGGAGATAGCCTTAAAGGTGCTTGCTGTGATAATGGGGAAATCACAGCACACTAACCATGGCCAGAAAAAAGCAGTTTCTTCCTACGCTCTTCCTAAATATACTAACAGCAATAAGAACCAATTTAATGCTTGAAATTTCAGCAGGAAAGACAATTGTGTTATTGTGAGCCTAGAGCCAGTCCAACCTCCTTCCCTATTGCAACAGCTATTCCCGTAATTAGAGTACATATTAAGCAGCTTGTGGGGGAGCAAAATCATCCCATTGGAAGAGAGGACACATTTGAAAGGATGTGACACAGACTCTGAGCTGTACAATAAGAGGAGACCTCCTTGGTAGCAGAAAGAAACACATGGAATTAACTCCCTGAACTCTGTCACTGAAGTACTCACCTAGCATGCATGAAGCTCTGGATCTGAGTTCCAGCACCATTTAAAACAGTTAGGTGTGGTGATGCACACCCCATAACCCCATCACTTTAGAGGTTATATCAGGAGAAGTTCAACGCCATCCTTGGATATTGGCTGCACGGTGAGTTTGAGGTTAGCCTGGGTGGTGAGAGACCCTGCCTCCTCACAAAACAAAACAAAAACAACAAAAAGCAAAGCAAAACAAAACATGAGTGGAGGAAGGGATAGAGGAATGGAGGGAGAGGGAGGGAGGAAGGGATAGAGAGATGGAGGGAAAGGGAAGGGAGGAAGGGATAGAGAGATGGAAGGAGGGAGGGATGGAGAGAGGGGGAGGAGGGGTGGGGCAGAAAAGGAGTTTGGAGGGATGGATGGATGGAGTGTGAGACAGGGAGGAAGGATGGGAGGGATGGGGTGATAAGAGAGGGAGAGAGGGAGGGAAGGACAGGAGCTGTAGGAGATGGCTCAGTGGATAAGGGCCTTACTATGTAAGCACGAGGACAGGTGTTCAGATCTCCAGCACCCACCTAAAGCCAAGCAGGAGAGGTACCTACCTGCAGTTTCAGTACCTGAGAAGCAGAGATGAATCATCTCTGGAGCAGGCTGGTTAGCTTGACTGGCTGGAATCTGTGCACTCCACATTCACTTAAAGACCCTGACTCAGTAAATCAGGAGTGATTGAGACAGACAACTGGTGTGAAATCCAGGCTTCTACATACACATGCACACAAACGTTGTGTACACACATTACACACGTACACATACACATGTGAACATGTATACCTACTCACACACTCTACACACAGAGGTAAACACACAGAACAAGGAGAGAGACAGACAGAGAGATTAAATCACGAGATCCAGCTGCTGATTGTTGGATCCACAGAAATCAAAGTGCCGTCATAGGAATAGAAGGGTACATCTGGTAATCTCTGCAGCAGGTCATAGAGCCACCCGTGGACACACTTGAGCACCTTGCCTCTGGATGCCCATTCCCTCTACAGAGGAAGATGAGTTCTCAAATAAGTGGAGCCTGCATTTCTCCCCAGAAACCAACAGTAAGAAGATGCCCAGCAATGCCTGCCTGGGCATCCTGGACTCTGAGCACATGAGTCCTCATCACTGATGGACAGTGACCGGACAAGGCGCCCTCCAATTAAATAAGCTGAGCATAGGCCCTCGGGCTGTGAGCCAGGGAAGAATTGTCTAGAAACTCACCCTTCCAATCTAGCTTTAACAAGAAAAGAAATTTATAAATGGAGATGTCAAAACAATTGTAAAGGAAAATGTCAAATGGAAATTTGGATAATTCTGCTCATTTCACGGGGTTCTAAAGCCCTCGATGACATAACCAAAGCAAAGAGGGCTGGAGCCGAAATAGCCTAAACCAAAGGAGTCATTACTGCAATTTCCCAATCTCCACTCACCGGTGAAGGCTCATCAGCCACAGGACAGGTACAGCACAGGCAGCAGGGCCCCTGGGGTCTACATGGCCCTCGTCCAGTAACATACGCTGTGGTCTGAACTATCAAAATGTCCACGCACGCCAGGACAGGTGCCATGTGCCATGATCAAAGACACCACATGAGAGAAAAGAGCAAGACAGGCAAGGAGATAGTCCTCCGAGAAAGGCTGACGGCCAGCCTTCTCTGCTTAATGAGAGGTCTGTGTGACCAGAGTGATGCACCAGAAACAACCATCCAAGACAAGCCCTTAAGTGAAATCACAGATCGTGACTCAAGGAAGGACAGGCTAGGAGTTTCCCTTGTTTTCAAATGTATTGAGCCACAGTTTCAAGGCAGCAAGTCTGCATAGATCATCATCTACCACTGGGGACTACCCAGGACCCCCTAGGGAGCACACCAGAGATGCTGATGAGTCTCAGTGCATCGCTGCAGGTGAGGAGTTCAACACCCAGTACATGGCACAAATTTGTCCAAGTGAGTGAGAGGTTGTCTGCACAGCAGTCAGAATACCTGCCAGCTATGAAGACTTGACCATTGAAATGGGCCTGGAAAGATGCTTGAATCATTAAAGTACCTGGCTTACAAGCAGGAAGATCCAAGCACAGTCCGGAACAAAAAGTCCAGGGCTGGGAAGGTGGAGCACATGACCAGCCAGTATAGTTGAATCCATGAGCTCCAGGTATCAGTTAGAGGCTTTGTGGTGGTTTGCATAGCCTTGGCCCCCATAGACTCATGTATTGGCCCATTGGGAGAAGCATTATTCAGGAGAAGGACCTTGTTGGAGTAGGTGTGGCCTTGTTGGGTAAGTATGTCATTGTGTGCACAGGATTTGAGGTCTCTCTACTCAGGATCCATGAAGTATGGAACGGTCTCCTCCTGGCTGTCTTCAGATCAAGATGTAGAACTCTCAGCTCCTCCAGCACCATGTCTGCCTGCATGCTGCCATGCCTTCTGCTATGATAACAAGGGACTGAACTTCTGAAGCTGTAAACCAACCAAAATGAAATGTTTGCCTTTATAAGAAATGTTTGCCTTGGGAAGGGTGGCGGGGGAGAGTCCGAAGGCCTCCACATATCTGCACACACACTTGCACCCATATCTACAACCCACCCAGGTATACCCCACATCTGCATGTGAAAAGGAAAGAGGAAAATTCCCCTAAGCAGGGTTAATAAAGAATAAATGACATTAAGTATGGTCTCCATCATTCTCTGAACTTGCCAACCCATGAAGGTCCATGGGTCCCTTAGGTTGGTGTAGGTGGCTCAGAAATGATACAGGGCAGTGACATTGCAGTGAGGGAATGATCAGGGCCACCTAGAGCCCCTTCCACCATTCTTTTAGTGAGCAAGTATCTAGGCCCACAGCCCAGGGGCACACAGAAAGAACAAGGGCACATTGTCCTATTTCCAAGAATCTTACCTCCCAATGAGGGAGACAGATGGTAGGAACCATAACAAAGCAGAAAAAGAAACCTCCTAGAGTAGAGAAGTACAGAGCCCTGAGATTGATTCCATCTGGACCACAGGGACAGCTGCATGAAAGAGGTGGCATGTGAGCTGGTGATGGTTAGGAAGGAGGGAGGGAGGTCTTCAACATGAGTGGGAGCTGTGACATCCAACAGAAGGGCTGAGCCACAATATTCTTAAAAGGCAGGAAGCTAGGTCACACCAGTTCAGCAATAAAGTCCAGAAAATCCAAAGCTGCTCATGACAGGCAAGTGGGCCGGAGCCTTAGGCAGGGAAAGCGGTACAGAGTTTGTCTCATCTCAGCAATCAGTGGTGAATACAGAGATGTATTTATGCGTATTTGTACATATGTACATATATAAGCATATATTTGTATATATGAAACATTTATAGTGATCATAAATACATGTCAAAACATCTAACTGTTAAAGATTTTGAGCTCGTGCGATTTAAACTACTTTTTTATTATCTTGAAGTGTTTGTTTTTCAATCACAGTAGCCTAGAATTATCTCTTCGAGGAGATCCTCCTGCCTCAGCTTCCTTAGAGCTTAGGTTATAGATGTTTATCACCGTGGCTATCTATACCGCTTTCTAAAAAAGACATTATTGATATCAACGAGTCAAGGTTGGAGGACAAAACAGATCAGATGACAATTTCAGAGGTTAACTAATCACTAGCACATCTCCCAGTCATGATGTTTAAACGTACCTTCAAATTATTTTATAGGAAAAATATACAACTGGTCCCAGTTCTCTGTGATACTTCTAAGTCTGCAGAAAAATGATACCTAGTAGGGCTTTAGGGGTGGCTCAGGGGTCAAGAATATTTGCTGTTCCTGTAAAAGATTATAGTTGGGGGGGGGGCTGGTGAGATGGCTCAGTGGGTAAGAGCACCCGACTGCTCTTCCAAAGGTCCAGAGTTCAAATCCCAGCAACCACATGGTGGCTCACAACCATCCGTAACGAGATCTGGCGACCTCTTCTGGAGTGTCTGAAGACAGCTACAGTTTACTTACATATAATAAATAAATAAAATCTTAAAAAAAAAAAAAAAGATTATAGTTGGGTTCCCAGGATCCACAATGGACAGCTTATAACTGCCTCTAACTCCAGTTCCATGAGAACCGATGCCCTCTAATGGCCTCTGTGGGTACCCACATGCTGCACACGAGTGAGGACACACAACACACACACAGATACACAAACACAGAGAGAGAGAGAGAGAGAGAGAGAGAGAAATATTAGCACATTCTGTGTGACAGGCACTAAAATTAAATAGAATAAAGACCAAGTACATCCAAGGGGGGCAGAAGCTCCTTGGTCATAATTAAGCCATCTTAGTCTCTAGAGGATCCCTGAGGAGGCTGCATGAGAGGGTGCAGGCTGCTGTTCTCTGGGACTACAGTGTGACCAGGAACAATACCCTGAAAGAAAAACTGCCTGTAAGAATTATAGAATATGACATACACAGACCTCCAATCTACACAGTCACTTCTTTGTCAATAAGAAAGTAGACATGGGATAGTCAACTCTTAATTGGTCTGTGGCCTCACCAATCAGATCCGGGGCTACTGGGGAGAAAACAAAGGAAAACTAGCTCTGTTGACTACACAAAGGGAATAAATAGCCCAGCCTTCACTTAAATAATCTACACCCTAGTCTCACTATCGTATCAACAGCCAAGATATAGAAACAACCTAACTGACTGAAACACAATGAATAAAAATGGAGAAAGAAAATGGAGTATACATCTACATCAATATAAATCATGTTCAACCCTGAAAGAGGAGGGACATTATAACAGCAAAGATTTACTTGGAGAGCAAAGTTTGAAAGCAATAAACAAGCTCTGGTCCCATTGTGATGGCCAACCGCTGTTATTCACTTGACACACCTGTGAAGAGGAAATCTCAACTGTGGAATTGCTTCCATCAGATTGGCCCATGGGCATGCCTGTTGGGACATTTTATTGATTAGTAATTAATGTAGAAGGGCCCAGCCTACCGAGGGTGGTGCCATTCCTAGGCAGGTAGGCCTCACTCTAAGAAAGGTAATTAAATGTGAGCCTGGGAACAATCCAGAAAGCAGCGTTCCCCCAGGCCTTGAGTTTCTGCCTTGACTTCCATTAATGACAGACTAAAACATGCAAGCCAGTTAAACCTTTTCTTTCCCCAGGTTGTTTTTGGTCACAGTGTTTATCATGAAACAGAAGTCAAACCAGGACACCTGTGAATAGAAGGAATCTAAAATGTCTATCTCAGAAACTGAGTGGATGCAGGTGTGTAGCCACTGAGACCAAAGAGAAGAAATGATGGAGCAAGGTCAGTCAACAGGCTCAAATTTTCCATGGATGAGGAAACCAGTTTGTGGTATGCTTGACATTTGCTGAGAGAAGACCCCCTTGAGGAAACAGACATGTTCCTTAGCTGTATTAAAGGGCTCATCAAAATAGTCATGTGTATATTAAACAACAGTCTACATACCTTAAATACCTACAATGACTGTTTGTTAGTTTGCAGTTTATCTGAAAAATTAGAGAAAGCCCCTATCAGCTTAACAAACCACTTTATGAACTCCATAGCTTCAATGGCCACAGTTGCAGGAGGCAGAGGACTCAACTGCCTTTCTTCTTTCATAACTGGAGGGCCACACTCCTGGAACAGCTGAGAAAGAGCACCAGGCTGTGGGGCTGAGGAGCAGAGGACAATTTCTCCAAGCTATGCCCCAGACACAGTCACTGTGGCAGAAATGCTGATGAATGGCTCTGCTGGAGAGTGGCATTTAGCTCCAACCCTGGTACAGAGCTCATTGTCATGTTTTATTGTGTGGGGTGGGATGGGGTGAAGGTGCATGTGTGCGCCTGCTCCACACTGTGCATACAGGAGTTAAAGGAGACCTTTTTGGGAATCACTCCTCACCTTTTGTATCTTTTAAGGCAGGGTCTCTCTTCACCACAAACTCCAGGCTCAGTGACCTGTGAGCTTTTCCAGGTGGTTCTCCTATAGTCAAATCCCCCCTCTCGGTATGAGCACTGGGATTGCAGGTGCAGAACACAGTGTCACATTTGCCTTCTGAGAAGTCAAACTCAGGTTATCCTCAGGCTTGCAAGGAAGGGGTTCTAATCCACTGTGTTTATTTACAAAAATAACACAGAGATGATGGGTGGTGGTGGCACATGCCTTTAATCCCAGCACTTGGGAGGCAAAGGCAGGCGGATTTCTGAGTTTGAGGCCAGCCTGGTCTACAAAGTGAGTTCCAGGACAGCCAGGGCTATACAAAGAAACCCTGTCTCATAAAAAAAAAAAAAAAAAAAAAAAAAAAAAAAAAAAAAAAAAAAAAAAAAAAAAAGAAAAAATAACACAGAGAATACATGTGAGATCTCCACACAAGATAGAGAAAAAGGATAAAGAATGCCAAAATAATTAGAGAGACTAAGCAAGTCTCAATGAAAAGAATGGAAGACTGGTATTCAGTAACTCGAATTCTAGCAGAGGGGACAAATGTTAAAGGGGGGGGGTCCTTGAGCATAAAAGCAAAAAGGAGAAACATTAGAAAGATTGAAATCAAATGAAAGAAATAATCTAGAAATAACTTTAAGTAGAAAACTCTCAAAAAATGTTTGAACATTTGGCAATGTGCCTCTAAATGACTCATAGAACAGGAATAGACTAAAATGGAAATCATAAAATATTTTGTATGAAAGGCAATAGTAAAATTTAAAAAAGAAAGAAAAAAGTAGAGAAAGAAATGTAATACAGAAAAAGTTATGGGGTGCAACTAAAGCCATGCTCAGTAGGAAAGTCATAGTTTCAAATGTTTACAAGGAGAAATGAACATCTGAGACAGAGAGAAATGGCTGTCTTGTGGCGTCACAAACAGGAGGGGAAACCAAGCCATAGAAAAGGAGTAAAGGAAAGCAGTTTTCAATGTGAAATAAATTAATAGCATAGAAAAACAAAGCCCACTGATGCTCCTATTAAAATGTCAGTTGGTAACTAGATAGATAGTAGATACTCGATAAATAGATAGAAGATACATGAAAGACAAATGATAGATATCAATTGATTATAGACAGATGTATAGATGCATAAATAGATTAAAATAATACATATGTTTTGCATTTGAATTTGTATATGTATACATAAAGAGATGCATGTATTATGCATGCATAAATATTCCTCTGTGTGTGTGTGTGTGTGTGTGTGTGTGTTGTGTGTTTCATGTATTAACCAGCTTGGCCTGAGAAGTCTTGAGGACAGTAATACCCAACGGCAACACCCCAGTAATAATGAGCATACCCAGCTTCAAATCTCAGCTTCTAAAAACAACTTTTCACTAAACAAGAAGAGGAACTTCAAACAAACAAACAAACAGAAATAAGAATCTGTAGAGTATCTGGCGCAGGAAAGCCCTAGCTGAGCCCAAGACTGCTCTTCCAGATGGCAAGAAAATGCTCCAAGGAGAGTGGGCAGACACTCAAGCCTCCTGAAAGGGATCCCTCTGGGAGGACTGGGGACAATTTGGGCAGCGGGGTGAATAATGATAACAGATTATGTCCCATTGAGAGGAGGAACAAACCAGGAGCCTTTTAGAAAGTAATTAAGTAATTACTTTAAAACTTGATGAGGAACAAGATAACCAACATTTCAGACAGATTCCCATAAATATGTATTAATTACGAAAGAGAGATGAATGTGGGCACTGTGGAGAAACCTGGCTGGCACTGCCTCTATTAGGTGTCAAGATAAGCATTATCAATATCACAGCAGATTTGGAATCCCAGGGCAACTGCTAGGACATGGTGGGAACCTGGCAACAGCCTCATGGAGGCAGAATCTCTGTCTAATTGTAAATACTTGGCAGACCCAGAGTCAGGCACACTGCAAAATACTTGACCTGTCATCTTCATAGGTGTCAAAATGACCACAGCAAGGAAAGACCAAGAAACTCAAGATGAAAGGAGATGGAGATATGCCCTAGGAGACACAGCACATGACTCTATAAGGATCCTCTCTCTACAAGAGATATTATAAAAGCCCATGGTCAAACCTGGGCTGGGTGTGAGGCTTAAGTGGAAAGACACATCCATGTTGAAATCCCAGTTCTGATGTATGAAGGAAAGGAAGTTCTTGTTATAGGAACCTACCTGAAGTAATCAGGGCCCGTAGAGGAATGTGTCTGCCACTGGCTTCCAATGGCCCTAACAAAGCAAGCCCTTCAAATGCCTACCTCCAGTTTTTACGTGAGTTTGCTATTGTTTCAAATCTTTAAATAGATAAAACCAGACATACACAGTGTGTGTGTGTGTGTGTGTGTGTGTGTGTGTGTGCATACATGTAATTCATGGTGTCTAAATAGATATGCATACATATTTCACCCCAGAAAAAAATAGAGAGAGAGTAACACAGTTATTTCAAGAGTCATTAGAAACATCCAACCCAACTCTATATATTTTCATAATTAGAAAAGAAAGAGAAAAATTTTGCAGCTTCTACCTTGGAATGTAGCATGCTGTAAGTATTTAGGCAGTCATACATTTAGGGGAAAAAATCATTGTTTAACATATTTGAGAGCAAGAGCATAAGGGAACTGGGCCCAATCCCAGGCATGATGGACCAGATGCTGAGAAGAGATCACCTGCACCCACCCAGGCAAAGCAACCAGATCTCCAAAGGAAATGAGCTAACACTGGTGAGCAATCACAGGAGATCCATCTGAGCCAATGTAGCAACATGAAACTACTATATATATATATGTATATATATATATACATATATATATAGTAGTTTCATATTCTATATATATACACACATATATACATACATATATATGTATATATACATATATATAGTTTCATATTAGTTTTGTATACTGTATATGAAATATATATATAGTAGTTTCATATACATATAGTTTCATATACTATATATATACACATATATACATATATATACACACACATATATACATATATACATATATACATATATATACATATATATATGTATATATATGTGTATACATATATGCTCACATTGGGTTCTGGATCACAAGTCTTCCCATAGGCATCTCCTCCACCCAGAAGAAGTCCTCACATGCTCTAAGGGACGACTGTATGAAATCCTGGCTCAGAGCACAGCAGAGGCCCAAAGGTACAAGGAAGCCATTTGGAATCAACTTTTGCTTTCTCAAGAAAGAAAAGACTTAGTGTATGACTCTGTGTGTGTGTGTGTCTGTGTCTGTGTCTGTGGGTGTCTGTGGGTGTCTGTGTGTGTCTGTGTGTGTGTGCATGTGCATGTCTGTGTGTGTGTTTGTGTGTGCGCACCCATGTATGTGTTGTGGAAAAAAACAAAGATGTTCCCCATGAAAGTGTCAGTGAGGAAGGGATCAGAAGAAATCCACTTCTTGGAGAGAGACAGGATCACAGAAAGAGGCCAGTCACAGTGAAAACTCAGTAAAGCCATACTCCTGAGTTCTAGAGTATGGGCAACTACAGGTTAAAGCTTGGTAAGAACTAAGATTGCAGCTAAGTCAACTTGAGGAATCCACTCAATTTAGGCAGAAAAAAAATACCAAAACATATCCACCATGCATTTCTGACTAACATTACTAGCAAGGTAGGAAAAAAATGAACTCCTTTAAACAAATGAATACTATATGCAGCTTTTAAAATTCCTATAATTAACTGAGTGTAAACTGTATACTTTCTCTAAGATTGGAGTCAAGGGGGAGGTGGGTATCAGCTTTCATTACTCCTAGAGAGCTGCACAGTGGAAGACAGTGTAATCAGACAAGAAAAAGAAATAAAAGAATAGAGATCGAATAGAATGAAACCCTCACACTAGGCATTCCACAGTTGTCTACGTATAAAGTCAAAAAGAATAACATAATAAACAGGCAAGGGTCCATGTGTTTATCCTCTTAGAAATAACAGTTGTGTTCAGAAATGTTACCAAATATTCAATCAGCGTACAAAAATTATGAGAGATCCATGGGATTTTTAAATGTTAAATACCATTCATAGCAGGAAGAGGAGAGTAGAAACATTGTAACGGTCTAAGGATCGGGAGTTTGCTGTGAGACCGTGGCTCCTAATCCCATCAGAAGCTACACTCATAAAGTCTCACCAACACAATCACCCAAGCGTAAGCTGAACAAGGAGGACACCAGAGAGCATGCCAAAGTGGGTGAGGAAACGCCTAGGAGGCCTCAACCTCACACAAAAAACCTTAGGCAACTGAGGCAAGCTGAGAGTGGAAAGGAGGTGGGAAGAGCACGCCAATGGTTGTCCACGGCCAAATGGCCAGCTCTGAAAAGATGCAAGCGAGGATATATGGACTGAGCTGGATGTATGCTTTGGGAATCTCTTAGCCCTGGCCAACAACTCAAACAAGGACTCCTTAGGCCTGGTATTTGTGGTTTTGTTGGATGATCTTTGGCTCTTGGAGGAAAAGTTTTCCTTTTCTCATCAGCCCATATGAGAAAAAAATCATTTGAATTATATATGTATATTTATACACAGAATTATAGATATTATAGAGTTTATTTTTAGGTAATCGGGTAATAGGATGGCTCTTTGTGGGTTTTGGACATCCTTATTTTTCTTTTACCCATCTCCCTCCTTCTATATCTACCCCCTTTGTCTTCTCTAACAGCCCCCTTCCCCCCAACAGACCACTGTATTCTCATATTCCCTTTTATCATCCTCTTGCCTTCTTCTACTTTTACCTCCTTACCCTCCCTAAAGACATCCCCTTCCCATTTCCCTGATTGGATGGCTTGTATCCTGCTTTTCCCCCTCTATTGTTCCCCATCTCCCAGTCTGTCAATGGTCCTGATTGAATGAGGAATTATCTAGATCAGATTGGTCTGTGGACATGACTGTGTGGAATTGTGATTGTTACCTGAAGTGGGAGGGTCTAACTCATCTTAGGCAACATCATTCCCTGGCCTGGGCCCTGAGCTGTGTAAGAGTGAAGAAAGCAGTAAAAAAAGACAAACAAGGGTCCACGTGTTTGTCCTCTTTCTTCTTTGCTATTGGGATGGTCCTTTAAGTCTTGCCTTGACTTCCCTACAATAATGGTCTCTAACTTAAAATTGCAAGCCATAAAATCTCTTTCTATCATAGTAGCTTTTGTTCAGGATACTTTTATCACAGCAACAGAAATTAGGGGTCAGTCATTAGGACTATCTGCCACCATACCTCAATACTCTGTCTCTTTCTCTAACTTTTCTGCATCTTTGGAACACTTTCATGTAGCTTATACATTTCTCTTTCTATTCATCTCCTGCCCCCTTCACCAGTACCTGCACTTTAAGTACTAAGGACATTTTGCCTCCTAAAAGGGCAGCAGCCATAATCTATTTTTCAAACAAAACAACACAAAAAATAAAGACCCATATCTCAGGTGCTAGCTGCCTTGCAACACCAGTGCATATAAATTCAGTGTTTAATTTCCAGTAAGATATTACAGCTGTGTTTTTAAGTCTCAATAATCTATGAGGGGAGTGTTTTGATTTTGTTTCTTTTTTTTTAAAGATTTAACTAAAATGCTATCACCAAGCACATTCAATGTGATGATTAAAAGGAATGAAATGTAATTTACTAACATTTTCTAGCAGTACATACTTCTTAAAAAGATACATACACATGCAGTAGATGAGTTCAGTAGCATCTTGGCCCATGCATTTTCTCAGAGAACAGTCTAGAAAAAATTTGTCTCCATCACAGTCACAGGCCACGTCCTTGTTTCATTTACTTTGGACACACGGATAGTCAGCATGTAGCTCAGAGTCCAGCCTCACCAGAGTGTGCTCGAAACTTAGAAGATACTCAGTCCTTTGGTGAGAGAAAGACAAAAACACTCCCACAAGACATAGGTTGTGCCGGGTGGCCCTGTTCACTCCCAGACCAACCCGAGAGTGGGGGAACAAATCAGGGGCAGAGTCGAGGAATTACAGAAAAAAATAGCAAGGTGTTAGGCTTCTTAGACAACTCTCTTCCAACCAACTGAAGAGACACTTCTCCTTGGCACTATGAGTCATCTGGTTATCTCTTCGTTTCTCCTTGGGACCTCTTGAAGCCAATAACCAGCAGTCAGAATGCCCATTTCCAGAGCACTCTCTGTGAGCTAAGTCCCCCCCCCCCCCCGGCAGGACGATCAGCCTGGCAAAGCATATCAACACTCTGAGGGTGCCTTGATGGCATGGACATTGATAATGCGGTCAGTCTGACCCCCTCACCACACTGCCAGATGAATGTGGTCGGCCCATCACGGCCTCAGGACTACCCAGGGCTTCACAGTGCAGCTCAACTCTCAGAGACCACTGAATTAGGCTCTTCTCCCTCCTGTGGAAACATTTCCAGAGTTCTCCTTAGCAACTGATGACAAGAATCTACTCAGCGGTAGTCTACATGCTTTAACAAAGACAAAGCCATTGCTCTTGAAATCAAGAGATCAAGGCAGCTCTACAGCCAGGTAAGACAAGCCAGCCCTCCTTACAATCACTGCGCACCCTGCACTAAATCCAGCTATGATTCAGTGTCAGGAGGGTAAAAAGCTCCACTTGGTCTCCTCTCCAGTAAAAATAAGTAATCAGGTCACATTTAGTTGTGCTTCATTGAAGCAAGAAAACAAACCTTTATCAAAAGAATCTAGACACGAGCAGAAGCTAATATACTTGCCATCCACATGTGCCAACCTCCAGCCAGGGTGGCACACCAGCACAGCTCTGCCATCACCATAGCTTCTGTGGGGAGGCAGAGCCAGAACTCTACAGGCTCCTTGGAGAATTGGCAAAGTGTTCCATTCTAACTCTTTTTAAAGAAATTATACAGCTGTCGTTCAGAGAAAGGATATATATTTAAACAACTGTTTCCCTTACTTAGTATTTCATTATCAGTATGTGCCTAAGTGCATAATATTAACACCATTTGACACAGCTTTTATTGGAGGTTCCCACTTGTTTTCATTGGCCTCTGTTAAGCCATTCGAACTCATGGCCATAAAAGCTGGGGTCACACATACAAGAGGCATTGGATTTGGTTTCCAAGTCTAATCCAAGAAAGAATTTCCTTCCAAGACTTTCATTTTTGTTTCTAAGACATTTGGAAAAAACATTCTCAGCGTAGATTTCCCCTAAACATCAGCAGGCCTCCCCCTCATGTGAGCAGAGCCTTCTTGAGCAGCAGATGGTGTGGCCCTGTGAAGCTATGGCATTCTTCTCTCTGACACGTCAGTCTCCAAACCCAGTCACAGGCAGTGGAGAATAGCCAGGATAAAAGTGTTCTGCTAGTACGGATTTTTTTTCTCCTAGCTTACAGAGAATAGGAAGATAGTCATGACTGATGGAGGTGAACAGCCCAGGATCACTGGGGCTTGGGGCTTACCCTATCACAAGGCTCTCTCAACCATCACATAGGACGGGAGATCACACATGTCACACCTATGTGTACCCTGAGAAGTTACAACTCTGGAACTTTGGGGAGAGATGGCTTACAGTGGAAAGTCCAAGGTCAAGAAGTTGGAGGTTGAAGACAAGGAGAATTAGAAGTGGAGGAGGAGGAGGAGGAGGAGGAGGAGGAGGAAGAGAAGGAGGAGAAAGAGAAGGAGGAAAAGGAGGAGAAAGAGGAGAAGGTGGAGGAAGAGGAGGAAAAGGAAGGGGGGAAGGCAGAAGTAGTAGAGCTTGCTCTACATACAATGAAATAAATAAGCCCTCTATTTGCCCCTCTAGAAAATTACAACACAAAGCACTGCAGTGTCATTATGCAGGACGCTTCCCAGGTATTTAAACAAAGCTGGAAGACTCCATGCAGCCCTTCTTCACCTTTGACTGTTTGGAGGCAAGCAGCAAGCTTGAAGGCTTCAAGAGGCCTTGAACTTGACATAGGCTGTCTTATGTATCCTTGCTGATTAAAAAAAAAAAATAGAAGACAATTTTAAAGGATAGGATTATTGACTCAATAATAAAAATTTGATCACATCTTAAAGTCAAAATCATCTGTGTTTGCATTCCCAGGTTCTTTGTCAGTGATATGTTGATGTGGGCTTGAAAATTTATTAGGCACTGTAAAACAAATCATTAAGCCAGAGCATTTTTTTGAGCCCCAGCACACTCTGGCCTTTGCAAACCAGGACAACACCAAAGTGTTCTAACAAACAAAAGAGAAATTAGCTCTTTTGTTCTCAGGAACTGCCAAGCAGGTTAGTTCATCTAACACAGTCTTTTATTAATAAATGGCACAGATTTTCATGCTAGCCTGGCTCAAGCAAATCACATAGTCTTCTGAAAAAGACATACCTATTATTTTCCAGTGATATATTGCTTTGCAGCTGTAGCCAAAACAATCTAATAAGCACTATTAGATAAAGGGTTCTGAATATGAATGTATTGAATTTGTAGTGGATGAAAATGAACATATTACAGCATTTATGTCATAGTGGCTTAAGCCTAGGCATCTCTTTCTCCTTAATAAATGCAGATCCAAAGACTTCTCTTATGTAAAAAAATAATAATACAAATTTCAGCAATATGAAATAACACAACCACTTTGTAACGTTAGGAGGAAATCAGTCAGCCATGCGCTGTGTGGAATATAAATTATTTTAGGAGTGCAAACAGACCCTCTGATGCTTTCCCCCATACATTTATATTCATAAAGAGTTCCAAACGCCTAGAACAATGGCTGCGATCTATTTGCCATAAAGCATTCCGACATTTGCTGTGTCACTTATGACAGCTTTGATAGACATGTACTATATGCGAAAAGTATCTTCTAGTGCTCAACTCGTTTAATAAATTGATTAAACTTCTCTTCACCCGATTGTTTTTGTCTTAACTTCTTCCACAGACATCACCTGGAGGAGACCCTGCTCGTTTCCGAAAGACCGTGTGAAAGGAGACAGTTTAATCGAGGCCTCGACGTTTGAGCACTGTCAGAATCTCCCCTCAAATGATAAATGACGGTATAATGCAACAGTCTACTGCTACGGCTGAATTATATTAGCCATCAGCGTTCAAAACCCATTTGAAACTTAATTGTGCTGTGATGGTGGTATCCCCCAGTCAGCAGAACAGCGGGTTTATAAAAATCATCTCCTATGATTGTTAAACGCTTTCCTAATGAACCTGATGATCACAACGCTGTGTAATAAAGGCTCCTGTCAAGATGTCACGAATGCGCGATCGTGGCCTCTACAGTGAGCGAGAGCTTCTGTGACTTGGGTTTATCTGCGCTGCACGGAATTCGACAGATCGGTCTGCATATGGAAGATAATCTCCATAAAAAGGGAAAGTGCCGTATATTAAAACGGGATTACCAACCAGAACATAATCATGCCAGTGTATAATTATATGGTACACCATACGTAGATGTGAACAATCATACAAGAAAATAATTGAGGGCCATAAAACTTAATTCAGAAAAATCAATAGAATATAAAAGCAATCAGATAAGGCCTCTTAAGAAATCGATCAAGGCTTGTACTAAGTCATAATGTGTTTTCCTGAGAGAAAAGGAGCTAAATGAAGCAGAGAAACCTACATAATATTCTACAAGTAGGTTTGTAGAGGTGCTTGTATATTGAAGAGGAAAGAAAAATGGGAAATGCAATCACTTTTTACATTCTAGAACCACGCGCACTGCAGCAAAAAGAATATATGTTAAATACTGCACGGGAACGGGATGTTAGCGCAATTATTCCTTTTTTTGATCATTTATCTATATTTGTGTCTTTTTTATCTCTCTGGAGTCTAAAAAAGCTATTAGGCCCTGCTCATTGCAACTTTATGTATCTTTATATGTTATACGCTCAATCGGAAACACTCCATGATTTAAATATTGGTATAAGGGGGATCAGGTTAAAAGTCTGTGGGAATGCTCCTCCCCCCCCCCCAACCCTCACCCTCAGGCTCCTCCGCTCCCAGCCATGCTTTGTCTGAGTGTGGGCCTCCTCGTTGCCACAGAACTTGGCTCCATCATTTGACCAGAACAGTGTGCTAAGCCCAAACTGTTTTCATTGCATAGAGGGAAAGAAGTTTATAAATGAGATGTGTTTTCCTAAGGGAATGCCCCACTACTGGCTTGTATCCCCAAGGATCTGGGGAAATAATCAAGGGAAAATACACATTGCTTTTGAAATATTCCCACCAAAACTCTGCACCATTGTCCATTAGCAAAAGCTTTGCGGTTTATTTTGTCTGAAAACAAATAACAGAAGCTCATGTAACCGATAGGTGGAATACATCCACAGTCCCCAGGACTTGCTGGCAGGCCTTCCCCAGGAAACAAATAACTTTTTGTGAAACAGTTAATGTAGCTGTTCTTTAAAGGAAAGGTGGGAGGGGGACCATCTCACTACTTTTTCCTCTCCTTTTCTTCTCGATCTCTCTTTTTTTTTTTCAGCCAAGATTAGGCAGTGTGCATTTGGAGCCCCCCCACCCCCACCCCCAGTGTATTAGCTAAGTGCAACGGATATATTATTGGACTGCTTTGAAAGGGAAGTAAGCACATTAGCCATGTATCTGAAAACATCACTCAAGGTTCATGGTTTGGGAAGAGGAAGCACAAAAGGACTTATGTTCCTGATAGCCAAATGGAGAAATTTACATGTTACCACCGTAATTTATGAAAACAAGAACTCTGACGACTGACTCCAAAGCTTGTTTTAATGCACATGGAATTCAAGTGGAGCCAGCTGTTGTGCAGGTTTTAATGGCAGTGTTGTTATAACCTTGTTCAAAAAGGTGACTGTTCCTTATTTCTTTAAACAACTTAAGGGGTACTAATGACAGGAGAAAAGAGAAAAAAGATTCTAAGTGTCCCCTCTTCCTTTTAAGTAGACTAAAAGGTCTCAATAGCACCTGTCCTGTGGGCTCGCGGCACACACATGTGTTATCCAGAGTCACATCCCTTCAAAATCCACAATCATCAGAAACTCCCTGGCAACTCTGGCACCCAAGTTGGTGTGCACCAAGGAGAGCTAGGAGACCGTGAGAAAGGGACAAGAGTAGACACCGAGCAGGCCTGAGATGCCCTGGCTCATCTTGACCATTTAGATGGTATGGCCAATTCTGACCAAGAAGATTGATTTATGTCCTATGGACCTCCAGGCTGTCGGCACACCTGCAGGGCTATGGATTAGAGGCAAGAGGTTGTTATAATTACCTGAAAAGTTCAGAAAGTAATGCTAACCAAGGTGATAGTAGAGACTTATCCTTAAAGACTGGTGGTCTGTGACATCACTCTGACCGGCATTAACCCTCAGAACAGAAGTAAATGAGCTGATACAGTGCCTATATGCATGCATGGATCCAATACCACCTCAAAAGCCAGACATCATGGAGATGAAATAGGACATGTTGGTTGTATTCAGAAGAGAGGTCTTTATGGCAGGATCCATAGAAACTAACACAGAGAACAACTTAGACGGTGGCAGATCTGAATCCTTACAGGGTATACAGAGATATAGATATATATTGTGTGCATTGTATATGGATATGTGAACTATAAGCCAAGTTAGGTCATGTCTTGACCTGAGACAGCAGGCACTCTGACTGTGTAGGGTCTCTTCTGCAGAGGCAGGAGCTCAGGCTTGTTGGAGTCCTATATATGGATAATGTCAGTCAAGTCACACAAGATAAGGCCCTGGTTGGCGATCATTGAACACAATGAACCTATGTAAACTGGTGTGTTCCAAAGTCCCGTGGAATCCCCAGGTTGGGCTTTGGTATGCCATTCATGGAAGACTAATGTAACAAGTTAGGACTTCCCACTGTTTTGTGTAACTTCTGGGCAGGCTGCAACAAGTCCCAGGGATCAGAGGCCTTCCCATGGCCCCAACCTAATGTGTTATTCTAAACATGACCATGGTCATAGAGGTCCTGAGCCACTAGTGTCCACAGTTGAACCCAAAAGCATGTGATTCTCTAACTCATATTTCAATTGACATTTTCCATTTGTTTTAAAGCTAATATATTAGTGAGATCATAGTCAATATTGTTGATCCATGAAGTAACTATAACTACACTGGAGGTACATGCCACAACCCTACACCAATAATTCATAATCAAGTAGTTGATAGATCAGGAGATGGAGAGATGACTCGGTGGCTAAGAGAGTTTGCTGTTCTTGCAGAGGACCCAAGTTTAGTTCTCAGAATTTACATCATGGCTCATGACTGTAACACCGGGTCCAGGAGATCCAATACTCTTGTCTGGCCTCCAGAGACACACACACACAAATAATAAGATAAATTCCTTCTTATTTGAAAGGGGATAATCCACAGTTCAAGATGTACCTTATCATAGACTAGTTGGGTAACTGGCCCATCAGGGTAGTTTTAGAAAACCTACATTTCAAGATGTACCTTCTCATAGACTAGTTGGACAAATGGCCCACCAGGGTAGTTTTGTGTCTGTTTGAAGATACTGTTGAAGCCAATGTCACTGATCAACATCTCAACAACGATTACATCTAAGGCATCTACTTGAGCTTGCCCAATGGACCTCATGTAGCCAGAGCAGCTGAGTTACGGGCCCAGTGAATTCTCTTCCCTCAGTTCCTTACTACCTTTCCAGGTAATTAAATACCAGGCCTGTTGGTGCACACATCCAGTTTCAGCATGTTAGGTGCTAAGCCTGGGCTACATAGCCAGTACCAGGACAGCCTGGGCTACAGAGTAAGACCCTGTCTCAAAGCAAAAGCATCGGATCATGGAGGGACTCTTCCCAAGAGCTTGCTCTAAGGAGGAGGGCTGGTTGGTAGGAGAGGAAGCTGTATTTGGAGCCTCGTTGCTGTGCCTTTTCTAGGAAAGCAATGAGTAGTGCAAGATTACAGAGCTGCTCAGCATGACAGCATGTCCTCTCTCCCCTCACCGAGAACCAGCTCAGGAGCAGGAGTTACTCACTGGACCTACTGTGTGCTGAGATGCACAGCTCAGCCTCAGACTGGCTGTCCATTAAGAAGCAGGCAAAGATACTACTTGCTCCCAGACCAATGCAGCCAACAGAGTCAGAGAGGAGGGATAAGTGAGGGCTGGGCTCTGGCAGGAAACCAACAGACAGCTGCACAGTGGAGACAGGCTCTGGGGGAGCTAGGCAAGAAAGTTCTACGCAGTAGATAGTTCTAATTGGCTATTACTTTAAGCAAATGTATAGCTGTCTTCCAATGTGAGTCACTGCAGGGGCTTGTAGACTGTCCCTCCTTCCTGTCCTGCCTCTGCTTCATGATCTGTGAGATCTGAGAAAGCAGTCTCACCCTCCCATTGGCATACGGAATCCTCAGTCGCAAGGCAGGTTCTTGAATAAGGACATCTCATCCCATGATTATCCCATGACACAGAGCCTCCTGGTTCCTGACCCACCATGTGGAGGGCCAGTGTCTACTTGATGCTGCTTGAGGTGTTGAGCACCTGAAGCAGACAGCAAGAAACAGTTTCTCCCGAAACAGTTTTTGTGTATTAGTGGGACAACCTTGTGTGTCACTCCAGATACTCCTCTTCTTTTGATGAAACCTCCTGAGTCCTCTGGGCACCTGGGTCTCCTCCTCTAGAGCAAATCCTCATGTGTAAATACACACCACAGAACACAGACATCTTGGGCTCAGTCACCTGTGATGCTGAGATGGGGTCAGAACAAGTATGCTGTCTTAGTTAAGGTTTTACTGCTGTGAGCAGACACCATGACCAAGGCAACTCTTATAAGGGCAACATTTAATTGGGACTGGCTTACAGGTTCAGAGGTTCAGTCCATTATCATCAAAATGGGAGTATGGCAGCATCCAGGCAGACATGGTGCAGGCAGAGCTGAGAGTTCTACATCTTCATCTGAAGGTCCTAACAGAATACTGGCTTCCCGGCAGCTAGGTTGAGGGTATTTAAGCCCATCCCCACTGTGACACATGCACTCTGACAAGACCATACCCCTTAATGGTGCCACTCCCTAGGCTGAGAATATACTAACCATCACATGTACCAATTCAGCTTTAGACTTCACAGACTGAACCCTGAGTTCATCTCAAAAACATGTATATTGAAACTTCAGGTCTGTGTCTGAAGAAGTCATCTGTCACAACTGGAGGTTATCATGTAGAAGAATGCGAATTGATCCATTCCTATCTCCTTGTACTAAGGTCAAATCTAAGTGGATCAAGGAACTCCACATAAAACCAGGGACACTGAAACTTATAGAGGAGAAAGTGGGGAAAAGCCTCGAAGATATGGGCACAGGGGAAAAATTCCTGAATAGAACAGCAATGGCTTGTGCTGTAAGATTGAGAATTGACAAATGGGACCTCATGAAACTGCAAAGATTCTACAAGGCAAAAGACACCATCAATAAGACAAAAAGGCCACTAACAGATTGGGAAAGTATCTTTACCTATCCTAAATCAGATAGGGGACTAATATCCAATATATATAAAGAACTCAAGAAGGTGGACTCCAAAAAAATCAAATAACCCCATTAAAAAATGGGGCTCAGAGCTAAACAAAGAATTCTCACCTGAGGAATACAGAATGGCTGAGAAGCACCTGAAAAAATGCTCAGCATCCTTAATCATCAGGGAAATGCAAATCAAAACAACCCTGAGATTCCACCTCACACCAGTCAGAATGGCTAAGATCAAAAATTCAGGTGACAGCAGATGCTGGCGAGGATGTGGAGAAAGAGGCACACTCCTCCATTGTTGGTGGGATTGCAAGCTTGTACAACCACTCTGGAAATCAGTCTGGCGGTTCCTCAGAAAATTGGACATAGTACTACCGGAGGATCCAGCAATACCTCTCCTGGGCATATATCCAGAAGATGTTCCAACCGGTAAGAAGGACACATGCTCCACTATGTTCATAGCAGCCTTATTTATAATAGCCAGAAGCTGGAAAGAACCCAGATGTCCTTCAACAGAGGAATGGATACAGAAAATGTGGTACATTTACACAATGGACTACTCAGCTATTAAAAAGAATGAATTTATGAAATTCCTAGGTAAATGGTTGGACCTGGAGGGCATCATCCTGAGTGAGGTAACACAATCACAAAAGAACTCAAATGATATGTACTCACTGATAAGTGGATATTAGCCCAGAAACTTAGTATACTCGAGATATAAGAGACAATTTGTAAAACACATGAAACTGAAGAAGAACGAAGACCAAAGTGTGGACACTTTGCCCCTTCTTAGAATTGGAAAAAAATCACCCATGGAAGGAGTTACAGAGACAAAGTTTGGAGCTGAGACAAAAGGATGGACCATCTAGAGACTGCCATATCCAGGGATCCATCCCATAATCATCCTCCAAACGATGACACCGTTGCATACACTAGCAAGCGTTTGCTGAAAGGACCCTGATTTAGCTGTCTCTTGTGAGACTAGGCCGGGGCCTAGCAAACACATAAGTGGATGCTCGCCGTCAGCTATTGGATGGATCACAGGGCCCCCAATGGAGGAGCTAGAGAAAGTATCCAAGGAGCTAAAGAGATCTGCAACCCTGTAGGTGCAACAACATTATGAACTAACCAGTACCCCGGAGCTCTTGTCTCTAGCTGCATATGTATCGAAAGATGGCCTAGTCGGCCATCACTGGAAAGAGAGGCCCATTAGACACACAAACTTTATATGCCCCAGTACAGGGGAACGACAGGGCCAAAAAGTGGGAATGGGTGGGTAGGGGTGGGGGGGGGGAGGGTATGGGGGAGTTTTGGGATAGCATTGGAAATGTAATTGAGGAAAATACATAATAAAAAATTTAAAAAAAGAAAGAAAGAAAAAAAGAAGTCATCTGTCATCTCCCTTTCTCCTCCTAGGTAGCAAAGCCTGCCCATTCCTGGTAACCTTACTGTTCATGTTGTCTTGGCTCTGGTGTGACTGATGTACGGTAAGTCTTCTGAACTGAGAAAGCACATGATCACTCTGGCATGCTC
This sequence comes from Mus caroli, assembly GCF_978045245.1. Taxonomy (NCBI): domain Eukaryota; kingdom Metazoa; phylum Chordata; class Mammalia; order Rodentia; family Muridae; genus Mus; species Mus caroli. The sequence goes on along the minus strand of NW_028227263.1, from coordinate 8,848,082 downwards.
TCTGTCTTTTGGCTGAGCCCGGCTCAATCTCAGACCAGAACAGAGTCCCTGAGAAATTACAACCAGGGGCACACTTGAGACCTTACCCAGGTAACAGAACCCATACTCTGTGCCTCTGTATGTTCAGACACCTTTACCCTCAGGAGGCAATCCTGCCAGCTTTTTTTGGATATCTGCTTAAAGTTGGGCCACCTCTGTTGTTGGTGATCTACTGATACTTTTAGATGCAAACTCATGGGCAGTTCCAAAAGATGAGTAGTTTTTCAACTACAATAAAATCCATGAATACCCTTCATTTTAATTTTCTATTGGCCAGTTCTTAGGCTCCCCCAACTCCCTTCATCTTTTCACTCCATCTTTGCAAATGAAAAGCAACCAGCACCACTGGGGATAGGCTGGAGTGAAAGCCTTTGTTCCTCTCTAAATATTTCTAAAAATCCAGATTACTAGAGTGGGCCACATATCTATCTGAAAGACTTGAACAGTGGACACTCTGAGACTCCAAATAGGTTAACTTCCCACTGGGTCTGGATAAATACTTTTAAAATCTTCAGCCCATTTAATTTTTGCAGTAACTATACTGATCTCTATTGTAGTATTCAAGGATTCACTGCGTAAACAAACAAGCCTGCCTATGTCCAAACACAGCTTTGTTTATAAAGGCAGTTGGAGGGCCAGGCTTAGTACATCATCCTAATCTCACATCTAAGAATGACTAAGAAGAGAAGCCTTGAAAACCTGTTAACCCACAAAGAAAAGTCCTTCAGGAAAAGGTCTTACACCTCCACTTTCACCCCCTGCATCCAATGTCACCTGCTCAGTGGGAGGAGAGCTCATTATGTACCATGATGTCATGAGTTCCATTCCTTTGTTGGCATCCTTTTCCTTCATCCTATCTGTAATATGGAACATGGCTTCTATCCTTTCTTCTTTTAAGGATCTCTGTCTCTATGCAACCCTGAACACAGACTCTCATCTCCTGCATTTCCCTGAAGAGCTGCTAGTTGTTATATTTTAATGTTTTTCAGAATTTCACCCATGTATTGTGCTCATTTTCTTGCCTCCATCTTACCATCTTGTCCCTCTCCTCTCTCAGTCTACCCTTTCTTCACTGGGTTGAGTTATGGTCACATATGAATGTGGGGTACTCACTAGAGCGCAGGCAAATTACAAGTGGCTACACCACTGGAGAAGATGGCTTCCTCTCTCTCAGCAACTGAACCCCTCCTCAATCCCTGATGGGACATTGAAGGATCCAGTCTTTTGAAGGATCTAGTCTTAGGCAGTAGCCAATGTCGCTGTGGGATAATGATTGCAATGACCATGTCCTACAGAGGAGAAGCTCATAACTCTCTTCCCTGCCCTCTAGGTTTTACAACCTTACCACCCCTTGTCCATGATGCGCTACTTTCCTAGCTGGTGGAACTGGCTCAGACAAAACTTGGTGGGGCCTGAACTCTCCTCATGTTTACAGCTGATTTGTGAATTTTATACTCATTTCCTTGTTGGAGCTATGAAAAAAATCTGCCTCTGAGATGTCTGTGTATGCCATGGATAGGGAGAATCTTGAGTGTGCTACACACATTTGCTTTTCAGATGTCTTAATTCTATTGTCTTAGGATTATCTGATTGGCGATGAGGAGGGTTGGAACATCTGATACAGTGAGGTACTTTTTCCACCCTAGAAGAGGGCATCTTCTAAGGGGTTAATTCTGCACACCTAGATTCTTATGAAAGCTTTTGGTATCCAAGTCTCTCACATTTGGTGCAAATGCAAAGGCTGCACACATCTACTTGTGTTAGTTACGTTTTTCTTTGCTGTGACCTGACAAGAAGCAACTTAGGGAGGTAGTTACTTTGGCTCACAGTTTGGGGCTGCACAATCCATCATGGAGGAAAGGCAGTCCCACCACAGCAAACCAGAATGCATGCATTTTAAAATTAGCCTGTTCCCTGATTCTCCAGGACAAGCAGCATCCTAATCAGGTCATGCTACTCTTCTTCTTAAGCAATGAAAGCATCTCGGAAGTTTCACATTGCACCCTCTTGTACTGTTGGACCTGGAGTACATCCCTTAAGATGATGGACTGTAAATCCCCCCCCCCCAAGAACCTCAAGCAGCATGGCTCTTGAAAAGCAGAAACAGTCTCTGAGGCACGAGGTCATGCCCCAGCACCCTATGCCAAATCTTTCCAGGCTCACCATCGTTCTTCTTTCACATCCTCTTACATCATGCAGAAATCAGGCATTGTTTTTACCTGGTAAAAAGGGGCATCCTTCCAGGTCCTCTCTTAACTCCACTGACATATATAGGGATTCTTTTTATAGGAAAGGAGTCAATACAGTAGCTTATACATTTGATTTCTGAAAATTTTAATAAATCAGGAAAGAACTGTTGCTGCTTTCTGTAAAAGAGAAATCATCAGAAATCATCACAGCGAGTAAACCACACCAGCCCCAGAAACCCAAATATCACAGATTTTCTCTTACTTGTGAATCCTAGATTTTGTATAGATACACGGAAGTCCAAGTAGGAGATGGAGGGAGAAATGATGGGAGGGGCTGAATAGATCAAACTATGTGATGTATTTGAGTGAAAAAAATCTTTATTGAAACCTATAACTATATACTATATATGCCAATTTTTTATTTATTTAAAAAAGGAAGGCAGTACAGAATAGCAAAATGTAGTTATCCTTCAAATTCAAGGTTGGTTCAACATGTGAAAATTCATTTCACCATACAAACAAATCCAAAGGGGGAAAAACACAAATCAGTCAAACCACAGGAATCGATCCACAAAATTCAGCCTTTTTATGAATAAAAATGCTCAGCATAAGTAACAAGAGATGCTCATCCTGAAAACCACACCCATGGAAAGCTGCAGCCACCTTCTCGGCCTTGTCATCTGTAAAGTGGCACGGAATGTGCTTCCTGCAGCTTCTATCCCAGTGTATACCAGAGATCCACCCAGGACGATAAGATGAAGAAAAATTGCTAAAAGCATCCAGCTTGACAAAGGAAAGAAAGAAAGAAAGAAAGAAAGAAAGAAAGAAAGAAAGAAAGAAAGAAAGAAAGAAAAGAAAGAAAGAAAGAAAAAGAAAAGTTGTCTTTGTCCAGAGACTGGAAGACCATCTCTGGGCTCTGCCCAAACCTCTTGAAATTAGTACATGAATTAACATGGTTTCAGCATCCAAAGCTCTTAAGATATCAGAGAAACTGATGAGACAGCTCAGTGGGTTGCATCACTTGTTCTACAAACATAACTACCCGAGTTTGGATCCCAGCATCCACATAAAAGCCAAACATGGTAGTATTCACCTGTAACTACAGTCCTGGGGGTGCAGACAGTGCATGCAGGCAGTCTGGTCTCTTAGTCAGTCAGGCTGGCCACAATGGCAAGCTCCAGGTTCGGTGTGCAATCTCCTCTTAAAAAGTAAGATAACAAGCAATAGAGGGGGCTTCTCAAAGTAGGCCACATACGCACACAGAGGCAAGTACACCCCTACACATAAACATGCACGTACACATACATGCACATCCACATACATGCATACAAAGAAACAGACACACACACAATCAATTATATTTCTACCTACCACCTATTAACAATCAGGTTTTAAAATTAAAATCATTGGGGCTGGAACAATGGCTCAGCAGCTAAGAGCACTGACTGCTCTTTCAGAAGGTCCCGGATTCAAATCCCAGATCATACCTGTCTCTAACTCCAAGATCTGACAACCTCACACAGACATAACACATGCAGAAAAAACACCAATGCAAATAAAGTAAATACATTTTTAGAAAATTAAAATCATTTGTGTTTACAGCAGCATTGAAAGATGTGAAATAGTTAGGAGTGAATCAGAAAAAAAAAAAAAAGAAGTATAAGATCTGCATTGTGACAACCACAAAGCATTGTTGAAAGAAACTAAGGGAAAACTAAATAAACAGAGACAGAGTACATTCATAACACAAGGGATATGATGTTCTCGGGATCTCTAGTCTCCAAGTGAATCTACACAGTCAGGGCAGACCCAAGCAAATATGTCATAGGCTACTGTAGTGACATGAAAATGCTCTTTAAAATTATGTCAATGAAAAGGACCCAGAATATCCAGAGCAACTTGTTACTCAGCAAAGCTAGAGGACTAGGGATAAATTAAAGAGTTAGGAAAAACTGCAATCCTCATGGTCATGTGGCCTCAGCTGATGGATTGACAAGTGGATTTGTGTAACAGACCCACTCATGCACAGAAAATCAACTTAGCACACATTTACAAGATGACCAGTGGGGGCGGGACATTCTTAGGAGTCCCTACGCACTCATGCCAAGAATCCTCTTCCAAACTGAGACCAAAGAAATTAGCTCACACTGGAGAAAAGGCCTAATGTGAAAATTAAAATTCTGGAAGAAAACATAAGAGGAAAGGGAAAAGCTTCTACCAGGCAAAGATTCTCAGCTGTTGTCCTGGGAAGGTGAATCAGGACGAGACAGGTGAATGGGGACGAGAGTGATAGGTGAATGTGCTTGCCTGTACATGCCTGTAACCCTGGCATTTGAGACGTTCCAAAGGTTAATCTTATCAACTTGATGGATTGTAGTCTCCAGAGAATAAAGCCTCTGGACATACCTGGGAGGGATTTTTCTGATCACTGCAATGCAAATGGGAAGATTAACTCTAATGCAAGCAGAGCCATCCCAGGTGCTGGAGTCTCAGAATGAATAAAAGGGAGAAGCAAGCTGGGCACCAGTGTTCATCTCTCTCTACTTCCTGACTGCAGATCAATGACCGGCTGCCCAAAGCTCTTCACAGCACACCTTCCCCAAAGGATATACTGTACCCTTCAACTGTGAACCAAACAATCTCTTCCTTCCCCTCCTTCCTCCTTCCTCCTTCCTCCTTCCTTCCTTCCTTCCTTCCTTCCTTAGGTTGCTCTTATTAGGTATATTATTCCAACAACAGAAAAAGTACTCAATAAAGGAGAAGCTGGAGGCAGGAGGGGATATGAATCTAAGGCCAGTCTGCGGAACGTGGTGAGGCCGTGTCTCACAAAAGGAACTGGTGCTGCTGGTAAGCAGACTTGATAACGATGCTGTTTCGTGGATACAAAGACAAGTCAAGGTCTTGGGAAAGCATTTTCAAAGTACCTACATGATACAGAACTTTACCCAGATGTCTGTATAATAAATACACCAAGGACTCTCCAATTCCAACTAGGAGGCTGGGTGACACATGCCTGTAACCCTAGAATTCAGGAGACTGGGAAAGAAAGATGACAAACTCAAGTCCACTCTGGGCTGTGCAGAGAGACCCTGTTTTAATAACAACAAAACTCAATCAGGAAACAAACATATGGAAAAAATCAAGTTTTAAAACTAAAGAGAGATTTGAAGTTATGCTTCACCAAAGATACACTTGAGAAATATGAACATGAAACGATGGTCCACACGAAGATTTATTTTCGAACTGCAAGTTAAGCCACACAACCCCATGCACGGCTTGTGCCTTAGCCATTTAACTCACTGGCAACACAATTGTGGGGCTTAGATTCCATATCCCCAGCACGCACACCCATTCCAGTTGATCATGGCAGCTACCTCCACCAGTGCTGGAGGAGATGAAGATGGGATCCTCAAAGCAAGCAACTATAGAGATCAGCTGTATGAATGAGATCAGGGCACATCTGAGAGACTTGCTTCAATCCATAAGGTTAGGAGAGATCAAAGACACCCTATATCATCCCCTGCCTTCCACAGGAACACACACACACTTAAACTAAATCTTTAAAAGGGTGTTTAACTGACATCTAAGCCAGTCCACTCTTAAATGGTGTCACTCAGGTGACAGCAGATGCTGGTGAGGATGTGGAGAAAGAACACTCCTCCATTGCTGGTGGGATTGCAAGCTGGTACAACCACTCTGGAAATCAGTTTGGCGGTTCCTCAGAAAATTGGACATAGTTCTACTGGAAGATCCAGCAATACCACTCCTGGGCATATACCCAGAAGATGCTCCAACTTGTAATAAGGACACATGCTCAACTATGTTCATAGCAGCCTTATTTATAATAGCAAGAAGCTGGAAAAAACCTAGATGTCCCCCAACAGAGGAATGGATACAGAAAATGTGGTGCATTTACACAATGGAGTACTACTCAGCTATTAAAAACAATGAATTCAGGAAATTCTTAGGCAAATGGATGTATCTGGAGGATATCATCCTGAGTGAGATAATCCAATCACAAAAGAACACACATGAGATGCACTCACTGGTAAGTGGATATTAGCCCAGAAGCTTGGAATACCCAAGATTCAATTCGCAAAACACATGAAACTCAAGAAGAAGGAAGACCAAAGTGTGAACACTTCGATCCTTCTTAGAAGGGATCACAAAACACCCATGGAAGGATTTACAGAATCAAAGTTCTGAGCAGAGACTGAAGGAATGACTATTCAGAGACTGTCCCACCTGGGGATCCATCCCATAAACAACCACCAAACCCAGACACTATTGCAAATGCCGTCAAGAGCTTGCTGACAGAAGCCTGATATAGCTGTCTCCTGAGAGGCTTTGCCAGTGCCTGACTAATACAGAAGTGAATGCTCACAGTCATCCATTAGATGGAGCACAGGGTCCCCAATGAAGGAGCTAGAGAAAGTATCCAAGGAGCTGAAGAGGTTTGCAGCCCCTTAGGAGGAACAACAGTATGAACTAACCAGTAACCCCAGAACTCCCAGGGACTAAACCACCAATCAAAGAAAACACATGGAGGGACTCGTGGCTCTGGCTGCATATGTAGCAGAGGATGGCCTAGTTGGTTATCAATGGGAGAAGAGGCCCTTAGTCCTGTGAAGGTTCTATGCCCCAATATAGGGGTATGCCTGGGCCAGGAAGTGGGAGTGGGTGGGTTGAAGAGCAGGGTGACTGGGAGAGAATAGGGGATTTTTTGGAGGGGAAACTAGGAAAGGGGATAACATTTGAAATGTAAATTCTCCCACCCCCCACCCCTGTAGGTTCATGGAGAATGGCACTATTAGGAGGTGTGGCCTTGTTAGAGTAGGCGTGGCCTTGGAGGAAGTGTGTCACAGAGGCTGAGCTTTGAGGTCTCAGATGCTCAAGTCAGGCCCATTGTCTCTCCCTTTTTTTGTTGCCTTCAGATCCAAATATAAAACTCTCTCAACTCCTTCTCCAACACCATGTCTGCCTGTGTGCTGCCAAGCTTCCCACCATGATGACAGTGGACTAATCCTCTGAGCTAGAAGCCAGCCCCCAACTAAATGTTTCTCTTTAGAAGTGTTGCTGTGGTCGTCCACGTCTCTTCACAGCAAAAGAAACTCTAAGATGTTTCCATTAGTAGCACCTATTCACATAATATTTGTGTATCATGCTTTCCAGCAACTTGTTTATAATTGTAAAAATGTGAAACTGTCCCAAATTCCAACTGTAAATGAATTCATGGGAAAACTGCAGTACACACCTGATAGAATAGTTCTCACAGATGCCAAGCATAAACTGTCTGTTTGAACACTAGGGTGAACTATGGCTGTGCACCCAACAGAAATGAGCATCAAGAACCATGATGCAAAAGAAGCCAACAACATACCAGCATGATAGTATCTGCTTATGTGAAACTGTAATGACCTGACATAGCAGCTAAAAGCAGACTGTGGAGAGCATGAGAGTCGGTGGCCATCCCCAGAGAAAAGAAAGAAGAAAACGCAGAAGGATGTAAGGACTCTCCATCATTTCTGAGGACCCGGTGAATAAGAACTGACCAAACTTCATCCACTTAGTGTGGTAGCCATGTCTTGATTAAAAATGCTAAACACTATAAAGAGCCGGAGAAGGACTGGGTGTTTAAGGAGAATTAGCTACCACTGTAGCTGTCCCACAACAGCTGGTTCTTCTCATGGGATTAGACCACCTTGTCTGCTTACGTACTGATTCTGATTCCTTATGCGTGTTCTTGTTAAGGTGGTAGCTTGATTTGAGATAGGACCTCTCTCTATTTCTTAGGGTGGTCTATAACTCACTATGTAACCCAGGTTAGCTTCAGACTCTGAACAATTCTTTTGCTTGAGCCCCTGCCTGTTAGGATTAGTACTTTTTTTTTCTTCAATCGTTTTTCACAGTCCAGTTACCATTCCCCCTCCCGGTCCACCCTCTGACCACTCCCCATCCCACTCCCACTCCCCCACCTCCAAGAGGACCTCCACACACCCCAAACCTCACCTCACCAGAACTCCCCACTCCCTGAGGCCTCTAGTCTCTCAAGGTGTATCTTCTCTCACTGAGGCCAGACCAGGCAGTCCTCTGCTGTATATGTGTCAGGGGCCTCATATCAGCTCATGTATGTTGCCTGGTTGGTGGCTCTGTGTCCAAGAGGTCTCAGAGGTCCACGTTAATTGAGACTGCTGATCCTCTCATGGAGTCAACCCTCCTCCCCCTCAGCTTCTTTCAGTCCTTTCCCAATTCGTCCACAGGGGTCCCCAGTTTCTGTCCACTGGTTGGGTGTAAGAATCTATATCTCTTTCAGCTATCTGTTAGACCTCTCAGAGGGCAGCCACACCAGGCTCCTGTCTGTAAACACACCACAGCATCAGTAATATTGTCAGGCCCCAGCTGGCCACCAGTTAGGACCAGTCACTGAGTCTCTCCTGCCTCAGTCTCCTCTCTATCTCTGTCCCTGCAGTTCTTTTAGACAGGAACAACTCAGTCAGAGCTCTTGACTGTGGGATGGCAACCCCATTCCTCCACTTGATGCCCTGTCCTTCCACTGGAGATGGACTCCATAAGTTCCCTCTCCTCAGTGTTGGGCATTTCATCTAAGGTCCCTCCCTTTGAATCCAAAGTGTCTCTCACCTCCCAGTTCTCTAAAGGGTTCCCCTACCTCCTATCTCCCGAGGTTGCCTGCTTCAATTCTTTCTACTGGCCCTCAAGGCTTCACTCCTGTTTCTGCGCCCCAATACCTGATCATGTCCCCCTTCCCCCCTCCCTGTCCCCTCTACCACCCAGGTACCTCCCTCCCTCTGCCCTCAGCCCTAGGATTATTTCCTCCAGGTGGGATTGAGGCATCCTTATTGGGTCCTTCAGCTTGTTAATCTTCTTGAGTTCTGTGGATTGTATCCTGAGTATTCTGTACTTTTTGGCTAATATCCACTTATTAGTAAGTTCATACCATGCATGTCCTTTGGTGTCTGAATTACCTCACTCAGGATGATATTTTTTAATTCCATCTACTTGCCTGCAAAATTCATTCTTAATAACAGAGTGATATTCCATTGTGTAAATGAACCATATTTTCTATATCCATTCTTCCGATGTGGGTTGTTTTCAGTTTCTAGCTATCACAAATAAGACCACTATGAACAAATTGGGAAAAAAATCTTCACTAACTCCACATCTAATAGAAGGCTAATATACAAAATATGCAAAGAACTCAAGAAGCTAACCTCCAAAACACCAAACAACCCAATTTAAGAATAGGGTCTAGAACTAAACAGAGAATTCACAACAGAGGAATCTCGAATGCCCAAGAAGCACTTAAAGAAATGTTCAAAGTCCTTAGTCATCAGGGAAATGCAAATCAAAATGACCCCAAGAGTCTACCTTACACCAATCAGAATGGCTAAGATCAAAACCTCAGGTGACAGCACATGTTGGTGAGGATGTGGAGAAAGAGGAACACTCCTCCATTGCTGGTAGGATTACAAATTGGTACAACCACTCTGGAAATCAAGCTGGAAGTTCCTCGGGAATTTGGAAATAGATCTACCTGAAGATCCAGCTATACCACTCTTGGGCATATGCCCAAAAGATGCCCCACCATGCCACAGGGTCACGTGTTACACTATGTCTATAAGAGTACTTTTTAAATGAAGGAAAACAATAAACAATTATAAACATTTCCTTCTGCCTTTGCTTTGGCATTCAGCTTTATCTTGGTGTCACAGCTGTACATTGTCGCCCTGTGGGTACCCCCAGGGCATTTTGGTCTTTTGTGTCATGCTTTACAAAGGATGGAGTTGATTTTAATACTCCATCATTCTTCTAGCCCTACTGAAGAATGAGATTCACAATGGTGTAACTGTTTCCTTACTGAGATGCTAGATATGTTTGGACAATTTGATGTAGCCCCTGATCAATTTCTACATTACCATAGGCCCCTAAAGTTCCCCATGCCTGTTTATGCCCTCCCACAACCTGTTCCTGAAGGCTTCTTATCTACTTTCTAGTGGGCTTTTCTTTCCTAGAATGTCATGTAAATAATTTCATATAAAATGCACATTCTTTCTGTGGTGTCTGGTTTCCCTGACGTATTGCAAGATTTTCACAATTTGTGCTTTGTGCCGTTTGAACAATATTTGCCTTTTTATGGCTGAGTAGTATTCCTGATATGCAAATGCCAGGAATTTCTTTATTCATTTACCTCTTGATAGTTTCTAGTGTTGTTGGTTATTTGGGAAGTCTTTTTGTTTGTTTGTTTGTTTTTTTGTTTTTTGGGGTTTTTTTGGGTTTTCGAGACAGGGTTTCTCTGTATAGCCCTGGCTGTCCTGGAACTCACTTTGTAGACCAGGCTGGCCTCGAACTCAGAAATCCGCCTGCCTCTGCCTCCCAAGTGCTGGGATTAAAGGCGTGCGCCACCACCGCCCGGCTTGGGAAGTCTTTTAATGGGAGCAATTATAAATAATTCCTCTGTGAATTCTGTATACAAGTTATTTGTGTAGCTATGTGACTGCATTTGATAACAGAGAATGGGATTGCCAGATTATGTATGTAACCCGGTAAAACCTTACCACACGGTTTTGCGACAGCTATACCTTTTTCTATTTCTACTGGCAATGGATGAGCTTTCTAATTATTCCGTGTCTTTGCCAGCACATAGAATTGTCAGGTTTCAGTTTTAACCATTGAAGCACATAGGTACTGGCTCTTGTCTTATTTCTTCTGAGAATTTTTTAAGTATCCCAATTCATATTAGCTTTCTTTTCTAAGAGCAAAATTTTACATGAAGTTGATGTCATCTGGTAATAAAACAGATTGTAGTTTCTAGAGGGGTAATCCCAAGTCGCACACCTCCCTGTACTCCTTGTCACTGATTTTTTTTAATGGACATTTTGTATTTTGCATTTCAACACAGGGTCTCACTCTGTGGCACAGGCTGAGTGCGAGCTCAGAAACCCTCCAACCTCGGTCTCCCAGATGTTAGGATTCCAGGTGTGAGCCACCCTGCCTGACTCATGTTTGCCATGCTTTCAGTAAAAGGCTTAAGGTGGAGTTAAGCTTTATTATAAACCATAATCATCGAACAGTCTTCTGTATAAAAAAAAAAAAAGCAAAGGAAAAGTTATCACTGGGGCACATGTTTTTGTTTAGGTGGCACCAAAATAAATGAAGGAGGGGAAAGGAGTTTGGGGTTAGAGTGGCCTGTGACATTATCACAGTATTCTGTGTGGTTCATGTTGCTAACCCCAAACCATCGCCAAGTTCAAAGGTACCATGGAGCTGGAAACTCTGAGCTGGGCTGCAGGCCTATGTAGCAGTGTGTGCAGACCAGGAGGCCCTGGCCAGTGCCTATGTGCCTTGGCAGGGGCAGTGAATCCTCACATATGAGCACACACACATGTGAACACGAGTGCTCAGGAATGAGGAATTGCATCTGGATTAGGGTGAATTTGGGTATTCACTTGCTCTTAACTTCATTATATAAGTGCTTTATCAAATGGGGATAGTGCCTTGTGCTGTTTCATGAAGGCTGTACTGGCTGGTTTTTGTGTCAACTTGACACAAGCTGGAGTTATCACAGAGAAAGGAGCTTCAGTTGAGGAAATGCCTCCATGAGATCCATCTGTAAAGCATTTTCTCAATTAGTGATCAAGAAGGAAAGGCCCATTGTGGGTGGTGCCATCCCTGGGCTGGTAGTCTTGGGTTCTATAAGAAAGCAAGCTGAGCAAGCCAGGGGAAGCAAGCCAGTAAGAAACATCCCTCCATGGCCTCTGCATCAGCTCCTGCTTCCTGACCTGCTTGAATTCCAGTCCTGATTTCCTTTGGTGATGAACAGCAATGTGGAAAGTGTTAGCTGCATAAACCCTCCCCCCCCCCCAACTTGCTTCTTGGTCATGATGTTTTGTGCAGGACTAGGAACCCTGACTAAGACAAAGGCTCTCGCTGGCAGCTCTGTCGGCACGTTCAGTGGACTTAGGGTTCTCAGCAGGCTCAAATCAGGCTTTCTCTCAGTAGCCTTGTCTGCTGCTACCGCTGCTGCTGCTGGGAAGTGATGACTGTGGCAAGCCAGATGGGGTGACAAGCCAGATGTGGTGCCTGGGCTCCCCCTCCTTGGCACACTCCAACTGAGTATTAAGGGGCGGCTGCAGCAGCTGGTCCGGGCCCGAGGCCAGACCTGCAGCCTCCTCTGTGCTCATTCTGTCTCCCTCTGTGCCCGCCTGCCGTTGGCCCTGCTCCTCAGCACTCTGTCTATCTGGCTAGCGTTGTTCGAATCCTTTCTGCTTCTTGACATCACAGAGAATTTTCAAGAATGGTTGGCTCAGCCACATGCAGGGATGGGAAGGCCATGGTCACAGTTAGACTCCACCTGCACAGACATCCTTCCTGGGGAATGCTGGGAGTCAGGTCAGTAATTATAACTAAGTGGGGTACAGTGAGGCAAATGGACTCACACCTTAGAGTGGAGGAAACTGGATAAACTGTAGTCCTCCATGAGACCTCAAATATGCAAAATAAAGTTCTTATCACCACCACCACCACAACAAAAACCCTAAGAATTTCATAAAGTCTTTTAAAAGAACCCTTGCTTTTTTTAAAGACCTGAAGCCACAAATAAGCAGCATATTTTCCTATGTCACAAATAACAGAGATTATATAGCACTACATATTCATTATTTTTGGTATTATGTCCAGAACAGTGAACTCTTAGGATCTCAAAGTGGGTTGCTGTTCCTATTTGAAGACTTGGGGTATATGTAAAGGATACATTCTTTCTCATTCTCTCTTTTCCCTCATCCATGCTAGTTTCTCCTTATAGAGAAGCCACATAACATGTGATTCCAACGCTGATGATGTATTGAACACACTTGGCTCTGTGTATATGAGGTCCAGACACACCTGAAAAAGAGTGCCTCTCCTGTCACATCAGCCCAGGCAGCATCAACACACATTGTTTCCAGAAATGGGGGCAGGGGGGCAACCAAGATCTTGTCTTTCCCAAAGAAAGTCCCTATTAATATATACCTGTGCACATTCCTATCATTGAGACTAGTAAGATACTAGTGAGGAAACTAAGTTGGCTATTAGCTAGTACTCCCCCTGCCAAGAGCCATAATCTGACACAGATTGAGCTGGGTGTAGCAGTCCATTAATGGTTCACGGCTCATGCAATAATGACCGACTAAGCTGACGTAGTGTTGCTCTCAGATTCTGCTGTCCCGGGGGATGCCACTGTCACTGAGTTATCTATTGCCTGCTTCCCTATCAAAGAAAAAAAAAGGCAGAGCCACAATGTATGGACGCCTCTCTGTAGTTCATTTCACACAACCCTGGCAACGGGAGGAACAATAGATTTATAAGTTTATCCTACATTAAGCCAAGCATGCCTGGCTGCACTGTAAATTACTAAATAATAAACCAGGTGGTGTAAGATCCTGACTTGGACAGAATATAAAAATCTATCAACCTGTAAAACACAATAACCATAAATGTGCTATGTGGCTGATGTTCAGGTAAGCCACCGGCCACCAAGAGCCCAGGTTCCAGGGAGAAAACTGCAACAAAGCGGGCTGGAGTGGAAACTTGGCTTGCCTTTCTTTTGTGCTCCCTGTAAACAGAGGAAAAAATCACTGAGTTAAAACAGTGGAGTGTTTGTTTTGGTTGTTTGGTTTCTTTGTCTGGAATTGGACTCATACCTGGTTACTGGTAACCCATCCCAGGTTATGGCTATACAGCTTGGGGCTGTTGTCTTTTTAATACAATACATAGCTAGGAAGAGGTTGTTGCTACAGCCAAACTTCATACTTCGGTGAACTTGAAGCACATTGTGCTAGCTGCAGAGCTCAGAAAACACAGAAAGGATGCAGACTTCAGCTGGCATGTATCTTCTCCAAGAAACATTTCTTCAACAGGGCTAACTCAATAGAACCTCACACTTCAGTGCCCTTCGCAGACGTAAAATGAAAATGAAGAAAATTGGCCTCCATCTTCCTTGGCCATCCTCTCTCAAAGAGATCCAATTTGATGAGTCTCGGGGAAAAAAATTAACTTGACTTCAGTGAAAAGATTCCAAAATGATCCCATAAATTCCCATTCCAAAACATACACAGCTAATTAATTCCTTTTTAGGAGATTTTCAATAAGCAAGCCAGGTTAAGTTTATATGATTTACAAACAGTGTTTATATCCATAGAGGTGAGCCTAATTGCTCCATGGTTTGACATCATTATGGGAAGATGCTGCGGGATGCAGACAGTTTAATTAGGGGTGGTTTCGAGTTCACTCCGTGATTACCATCACAGAGCCTTTCTAATACGTTTACACCGTGCGGCCAAGCTAAAGACTGATTGCATCTTGCCCACCGTCTGCCTACATTTTGAATGAAAAATTATAATCTCTGTCTATGAAGCTGCACTCATATGGTTTAAATCTCTTCCCGGGCCATGCTCATCTGCTTTCAGCCCTCAGACTTCATCTTTTCTTATTTTGCACATTGACTACCCATTGACTGTGAAAGCTTTCAAATATGTCATGAGAGCTCCTTAGACGCACTTCCAAAGAACGCTAAAAGCCTCCACTCCTAGCAAGCCGAAGTGGAAGTGGCCTCCACCCTTCTAGTGCTGCACCAGCAATGCTCGCAAGTAACGGAGTTACAAATTGCAGCTCCTTCTGCTCCCCCCCATTGCTCGATAGCATTTGCTTCACCAACCTTAATCTTGGAAAGTTTAGTCCTGGTAAGCTGCTGTCTTCTGCAGTAAACTTAAATAGTTAAGTGCAAAATTGTTTGGCATGTGCCACAGTGGGAGGCGTGGGTGCTGGCTGAAACTTGGCTAGGGCTGGAGCTGTTTAGCTCTTAAGATATCTGAGCTTTTGAGTGCCCTCTCAACATCCAGAAATGAGCAAGAATAAATGTTGTAAACACTAAGCCCCACCATCAGTCTTCCTAACAAACATCAAATATACAGAATGTTCTAGAACCTAAAGGAATGTCCCAAAAGAAATCTTAAGCCTCTCCTGTCCAAGATAACCCTGGAGAGATGGCATCTTTGTTGAGATTGTGCCCTGCCAAGCTGAAGGGAAGACAACTTCAAACAACACCGTGGGGTTGACTTCAGCTCCTAGTAGGTGGCTGTCTACTTTGCACATTTTTTATTACTTTTTAAAAGAGGGAGTCCTAAGGACTTTCAGCCAGAAGTCCTTACAAAACATTCTATGTTCAGCTGTTACTGCCTCTAGATTCCAGCAATTCAGTTCTGAATGATAAGTAAAGGAAATAAGATTCCCAAAGCAAATCGTTTTATGGCCTAAGTAGCACCTCAAGGGGTTCTCAGGGACTTCAAAAAGCAGACATCATAGAAAAATAGTGTTCAACAAACTTCGAATTCTTGGTGCCTGAGCTATAATGGGAGAGACTCCTGTAGCTGCCCACAGCCCAGGATCTGCCCCTTGAAGTAGGCAGAAAGAAGAAAAATCCTGACACATCTCTGTTTTGGAATCTAAGAAGATACAAGCATTCTCATGGTCCCATGGATGTGGTCGGAAGGAGCTGATGCTCTGGGGAGCTAAGCACTCTCTTCTAGGAATAGATTAGCTTTCATCAGGAGTAGCTGCCAATCTTCCTATTCAAACTCAAACCACCGATTCCTAATTGAGTTTAATTAACCTGAGTATGGTATCAAAGCACCACAGGTATCTGCTAACAAGCAATTGATAGGCTCTAGATTTATAATGCGGGTGCTGTCCCAAGTGATTAAAGCACAATCTTCATTTTATGGGGCTGGAACAAAATGCCCCAAGTAACTCCTGAAAAGCAGGGGGTTATTTTGAGTAGAAGTCTACCTTTGGGCAGCTGTGCCTGGTAAAGACTCCCTGTGGTTCATAGCATAGAAAGTGAGCTTGTGTGCAAGAAGAGACAAAACTGAGGGGTGGCCTCAATTTCTAAGAATCCATCCTTGAGATTTCTAAGAATTCCATCCCCAGAGAGTGAGCATTCAGTACCAACAGAACAAACCCAGTTCCCCAGTGAAAAAGATGTCAATGTGTTTGTTTGTTTGTTTGTTTGTTGTTTTTAATGAGGACTTCACCTCCCACATTTACCACAATGGCAACCACATTCCAACATGGGTTCTGGGAGGTTAAACTTTACTGAGCCCGTAGGGAGACTGTTGGCATTCTCCTCCTCAAAGTTTCTTACTATGATCTTCTCAGAAACCAACCCCTCCCTCTTTCTCTCCAGGGGACTCTCTCACTTGCATCCTATCGCTTCCCTGCATGCCCCTCCCCCAAGTCACTCAAATGTGTCCACCCGGATCTGCAGACATGTAGCTCACACCCACTGTGAATGTTCCTGATAGTACCATTTGTCTTAGTCCCTGTCCCTGTCCCTGTCCTCTGGAGATGGCTACAGAACTACCTTCCATCTGAGGCTCCAGAGAAGACTCTGGCTATTCGATGAAGGGTGGCCGTTGGCTTTGACTCTAGCTATGAACAAAGCTAAGCCATCCCTGCGAGTGACATACTGTGCTCAGGGCACATGCAGGCTCCTGGCTCAGTTTGTACTCAATCACCAAAATAGTCACTGTCCGCTTTTTTGCTTCAATCCTGTTACCCTTTTAGAATCTACGCATTGCGTTGTTCAGTTCAGTAACTCCATGGAACTGACAAACCCTAGACACTGTACCTGAGCAAAGGACCAGGTTGATGGCCCCCACAAGCTTGAGGGTGCAAGTTCTACAGGACTGTGTAAAGTACAACACTTGCCACAGTTTCCTGACATGGAGTGACTTCATCGCCTATCCTGTCCCCTGTCAACAGGACCCTCACATACAACCCATGCAGAAACATTTGACAGATATGTAGACAGGCTCTAAGCCCTTTGCAGACATCTCCACCCAGGACACACCCATGAATGGTATTTCAGCAAATCCTTATCAGACATTGAGAACCCTCCCAATTTCAACTATACTGAGACTTCGAGAGCAAGTGGTCAGCATGACCTCAGAGCTCACTTTGCCTTGTGGGATCACCTAGCATTTCATTTGCATCTTGTCCAGAGATCTAATTCCTGGCTCCTATCCCCTAGTTTATTTGCTTTTTCTTCATTTTTCAACCTCAGGAAATATCTGTATGTATGTGTTCATGCATATGAATATATGCGGACATGTTTATTTGAAAGTATATGTGTTTATATGCATATATGTACTTGTGTGCAGGCAAGTGCATTTGTTTAAATGTGCATATGTATATGTGTGTGCAATGTGTTTGAGTATGTATGTGAGAAGTAGGATCCTACCTCAATTGCAAATATTAACAAGTCTACAAAGACATGAGATTATTCTTGCCCTAACATCTACATAGCAGTCTGCACAAAATTTGTAGGTGTGTTACAGACCGTCTGTCTAGGTCACATACAAAGAGCCAAAGCCACAAAGGTCAACTCACAAATTCCAGTGGCTGAATCAGGTCTGCCCCCTCCCTCTGCCCCCACTCCCCACCAGACCACTGCAGCCACAAATGTGCATTTAATTCATGACGGTTCATCTTGTCCTTTTAAATGAAGCACAAGGATTCCCACAGGCCCCAGCTTCGATCACCTGACACCTACCCGCTAAGAGGCTGCAAGAGAGGAAGTTTCTAACTGTAGGCTACTGCTCACTCTCAAAGAACTGGCTAACAATGGAGACATTTACCCCACAACAAAATTCCAGAACTATCCTCCTGAGGGCTTTTTGTCTGGTGTGAGCCAGGGGCCAGACTGGCAATGTAGCCCTTCTGCTTCCCTGTCTTTGTCTTAGGAATCTCAGAGTCAATCAGGTCACAGGGCCAGGAAGGGACAGTTGCCCCCTGTCATCTTGTCATTCACACCTTTCACAGAAGCCCCAATCTTCTTATTGACCAGAACTGTTTCATATGCTCTGTGTAAACCAGCTAGGAGAGTGGGAGAATGCTGAATGCCTAGTTCTGTACATGTGAACCTGAATGGGTAGCATCCACTGAGCAGCATCTCTAGGTATGAACATGAGCACATGTGTGGGTACCGACCTTTGCTTTGCTGTGGTGTGGGATGGAGTTCCGGGCCTCATTCTAGATGAGCTAGTGGCTGAGAAGCCTTGACGTACACCAACTTCAGCCTATGCTCAAGGCAGCAAACACAGACCACCTTCCAAAACCACATGATCAGGCACAGCCAAAGATCAATCGGGATCAAACAAGGTCTTGGTAGAAAGGAAGATACAGGGACAGACCAGTTATAGTGACACACACCTATAACCCAGGAGGCTGAGGCAGGAGGCTTGCAGTCAGTCTATGTTCTGTAGGAAGACCTTGACTCAAAAAGGCAGATTAGAAAGAGGAAAAGAAGGAAGGGGGGTAAAAATAGAACAAGAGGAAGAAATTGAAAGTTGGTGACTTAGAACAAACCACAACTAGCAAGAAGATGCATTCGGAGCTCAATTTTACTGTGCACACAGCAATTCTAGGTGCCTGTCAGCTGCCTGCAGATCCTCCTGTGAGTGACATCAGAAGTATGAACTGGGAACAACAGGACCTGGATTACAAGCACACAGACGCACTGCTAATTCCTTTTAAAAACTCGAAGCTGCATCTCCAGTAGTTTTTTCCTTCTGATGAACAAGTTAACTCTTCCCGGCCAATAGCACAGTTATTTATTGATTCCCTGTGATTTGCTTTGCCATGCAACAGAAACCTTGTGTAGGTCTTAATGCTGCTTGACTCGGGAGACAGACCTGTTGAGGGCTGTCATCACCAGCATGTCTTTTGTCACTGTCCCATCTTCTTAGCCTGTCAGAAGGAAACCCACATTGCTTAGAGGATGCACCGCTCAACTCCTTGAGACTGTTGGCTAATTAGGAGCACAATAATATACATCTACTTTGTGCCAGAGTTTTGGGGACAGTAAAATGGTATGATTGAGCAGTGAAGGAAGTAGATCACATGATCTCTTCTTCACTACCTGAACACAGGATGGCAAATGAATGCATCATCCTGGGGTCCGGGAAATAGTCCCAGGACAGTAACTTGAATCTATCACTATTTCCAAGTATTTATCAAAAATAAAATTTTCATTAAAGTGAAAAATAATGTTTAAAAACATGAGTTGAGGGCTGGGGCGGTCACTCTGGATAAAATGCTTGCCACACAAGGTAGAAGACCCACGTTCAGGTTCTTATTGCCAGTGTGGTGGCCTGCCTGTAACCCCAGCACTTGACAGGCCCTGAGAGTTGTCCTCAAGACAAAGCCAGCAGAATCAGCAAGATCCAGGTTCAAATAAAAGACTTTGCCTCAGTATACAACATGGAGAGCCATCAAGCAAGGCACAGACATCTGACCTCCTCGTGCATGTGTGCCCCCCATACATGGGAGCACGTGAACACATGTATATACTATACACATACACATATAGATATATATACATACACACACACAGGCACTTAAAAGAAAAAAAAATAAGTGAATTGAGTTTCAAGCAAATAAAATGAGACCGTTCTAGAAGCCTGGATGTCTATCTTATACTTTCTTACCACATGTGAGCCCTAAGTTCCGTACCAGACAACCACAACCAAAACAAATCAGCCAACCAACAAAACCTACCTTTCTAGAAAATGAAGTTTTCAATGCCATCTCCAACTTTGGGTTACGCCCCGCTGTTGTTATATGTGTGAAATTACCTGCAAGAAAGCAGAACGCTTCAGTTGAGCCTAATGACCATTTTTCCCAGATTCCAAAAGTTGGAGGTCTAAGCTGAGACAGCAGTAGGCTCTTTCTGTATTTTAGGATGAGGTCCTAGGTGTCAAAGCCCAAGGGTGACTGTGAAAACTCTTCAAATCATGGAGAACTTCAGAGAGGTCCAAAATCCCCTTGAGCCTCTTCTGTCCCATTTCTCTTGGCTGTATATTAAGAAAGAAGTGCCTAGCTTGGCACCAACCATCTATGGCAAAGAACTGCTGGTACCACAGAGGAGAACCGGGCAAGGCAGGAGGTTTCCAATGAAGCTCAAAAGGCCTGAGGAGTAGACACACCATCATCGCTGTGGCTCCCAGCAAGGGTTCTCTGTCCATTTCCCCCATTCTCCATGGTACTGCTGAAGTGAAGGAGCAGCTTACATGGAAACACCAGAAGAAAGGGATGCCAGTCGATTGGAAGTGGAGACCAAGAATCCAAACTCGGGGAACAGGGGCTGTAGATGGGAGGTATTGGCCATGTAAAAGGAGCTATAGACTCCAGATCCACAGGATGGAGTTCAAGGTGAAGGGAAGACAGCCTGAGATCCAGGCATTGGATATGGCCAGTTTCAAGCCTGCTTGCAAGGCCGTCCTGTTAGCTATCGGTCAGCAGACAGAATGTCTTTGGTGGTAGTTTCTCTGACAAGGCAGCCCTTGCCTTGAGGACTGGTGTTCTATCAGTGCTGGAGAGAAAGGGAGGGGAGAGGAAGGATGATGAGAAATAGGAACAGGAGTGAGGGGTAGAGAACGGGAAGGAAGGAGGAAGAGAAGAGAAGAAAAGAGAAGAGGGTGACCTCTGAGTTATAAGGTGAGGCTTTTCTACTTATATATCGAGGCCAGGGGCAGACACCAGCAATTCTGCCTTGCATGTTCACGGCCTAGTTTATAACTATTGTTGTCTAATGCCAGTCAATTTGTGTGGAACTCTATGATGCCCCTGCCTTTCCTTCCTCCAGAGCCTCAGCTTTCAGCAAAGACTCGCCATTGTGTTCTAAGGAGGACTCCCTACACCTACCCATTCACAGCACCAGTCAGCTCCCTAACAAATGAAGTTTGCTTACGTGTCTTGGTACCACCCCTTCACATAAGTACTGAAGCCCGTAAGCCCAGGCTGGCCTATCACCTCTACAATTCAGTTGACTCTTGAATCCCAATAACTACACCTTTGCTAAGCCATGCTAGGGGCTGTTTCAGAATTTCAAGAGGTAAAGGGCACAAAGTCAACCACTAGTTCCAGCTCCCCCATCTCCAGAACAAACAAGGTCTAAGGCACAGGAATTTCTATAGTGGAGAATCACATAGACTCCTACCTTTGTGGCTTTCAAGCCCTCGGATGCACACCCTGCATGGGACATGTGGCATAAATCCAATGCTGCATTTGGAGTACATAAGCTGACATCTATTCATTGGGTCCTTTTGTAACATAAATCTTTACCTTCAATGATATTTACTACCCTTTGTAAAGTGGGTCACTCCATCCCACCACACCATGACCAAAAGAACCAAAGGCAACGGTCATTAGGTTGACAAAATGTCCCATACATCCATGTCAGTTAAAAAGAAAAAATACAACCAAGATATTCCCTGCACCACCTCCCAGGATTCCTGACATCTGCCGTAAACCTCGGGCCATATGTCTTTCCCTCCAATAAGGAGAGTCGTCACACACTAGAGCTAAGGTCGTGTCAGAAAGAATTATTGACTTATAACCATATCTTCCCCCGCCCCACTAATAATTTCCACAAATATACCCCCATCATCTTTTTTTTTTTAATGTGCTTTCCAGAAATTACTGAGAGACCCGGGGCGGGGGGGGGGGGGGCTTGGGAGGGAGGCTGTGCTTAGGGATTTGACAGGTCATGTTAATGAGGCTCACATCCATATTTATTTCGGGATTTATTTATTTAGGGTGGAATGTTCTGGTTGCATGATCCTTACTGAGCGGGCAACGGAGAAGACACAGAGGAGTGGCTGAAGAGAGAGGGGGAGCACGGGAGCAGCCTCCACAAGGCCTTGGCGAAACAGCTCCAGGGGTGCTGATTACTGCTCCCCGTTCCATGGGCATAGCATCCTCAGCACTCAGGTTGTCGAGTTGACAAGAGGAGGAAATGAAAATTACCAAAAGCCAAATCAAGTACAACTCACAAACCCTGTAGCTAAAAGCTTACCCGAGTTAGAGCCACACCCTCCACAGAATGCTGCTGTCTGCTGCCCTCCTAGGAGGGATACGAAGCAGAACATGGGGTCTGCAGGGCAGCACTGGGCACCGCTGCCTCCTGTACTTGGGAACGAACTGATTTCCACCATAGTTGGGTGTGAAGTGGCTTTCCTCCCTCCTGAAGGCAGTACTCACAGACTCAGAAAATCACAAAGCGGCTCTTTCCTGGACCAGCCCTGGCTGTTGGACCATTCCCCCTCAGCTGAGGATACTTTGTGGCACATTGGGTGTGGCTACCAGCACCCAGCTCACCACGCCCGGGAAGTGTGAACACGCTCTGCTGAGCAGAAGTTACTTCTTCTCTGACCCAGCGGCCCACCACGTAACTTCTGGCTACGCACGCAGGCTCTAACAAATGTTATTCTTGCTCCCAACTACATCCAGAACGAGGACAAATCACTCTAGAGAAGCCAGCCTCCTGCCGAGAGAACCTCACAGTGGCAGCGGAAGCATCCATGCGGAGATGCTTAGAGAGCCAGGAAGTCCTTGCATCCAGGAAGCCACTCCCTTCTCACAGGCCCTGCTTTACATGCATTCCTATGCAGGCAGGAATTAACCAACACAGACAGGAATCCTGACAGACAGCATGACTGCAAATCATACAAGAGAATGACCCTCAAAATAAGGGGGCGTTCCATGCTTCCCACCCAAGTTGTCTAATTCTATTAGATTTCTATTCCCTTTCAGCAAAACTCAAAACTCAAAAAAAAAAAAAAAAGTCATCTACAGAGCTCCATCTTGTGGCAAGCAACACCCTTTCTTCCAAAATGGGACTGGGGAGTCTGGGGGGGCTGGGGGGGGGGGTAAAGGGGTGGACTGGGGAGGGGGGACAAGGGAGCAGGAAGGGGGGCAGGATGGGCAGGAATCTGAGGAGGAGGCTTTAACCCTTGGGCTTTTTCTAACCTGAAAGGAGAGAATAAGGGGAAAGAAAAAGCTGTCAGGGCAGTTAGAAAAAAGGAAATAGACGATTAATTTGATCTACAAACATGATTAATAGATTAAGGAAAATACAAAGTGTGTCTATTTGCCAAAACTCCTGTCGAAAAGGAAAAAAATGACACACATCCAACTTTCTAATAAGGCAAAGCCAGCCAGCCACCTTCAGAGCAGGGCTGAGCTGCCTCGTTCTCGTTGTCGCCAAGTTGCTTCTTGCTGTCCGTGGGGGTTTGTAGCCAGGTTTCATACAAGGCATTTGTAAATCATTGCCAGGGAGAAGAAATGTGTACCAGACACTTGTGTGTGCTCCCATCCACAGGGGTGGGCTTTCCGTGCAGCGCTCGAGTTGGGAGCTCTGCTCTTGTGCGGTCTCACTCCCTGCGTGCTAGATGGAATTATGAATTCGGGGCATCTGGGTGCTCCAGGGTGCATATGTAAAACTGCCTTCCAAGGTGTAAGCGGCCAACAAAGTTTTTATTTTGGAAGTAGGAGCTCAAGAGACCAAGGTAATCTTCAATATGCCTAACCTTTAACACCGATATGTTTCCTGACACTGCTTTCAGGCAGGAAGAAACAGAGAGCTGTGTTAGAAAGATTTAGGGTAGGCTGCAGACTGTCCAAGGACCGATTCCTAAGTGATACAGAGGGAGGCGTGAAACAGAGGAAGTGGGGTGGGAACAGAGTGAGCATGTTTTATGTTTTTAAAACAAGAATAAATGGGTCTCTGTCAAAGATATTTCTTGCTAATAATCATTTGCTCTCAACACTGTAAAATTAACATTATTTTCCTCCTGTGAGAGGAATGAGAGAATCGATTGGCTATGACTGGGGATGCTGAGTGACACTTGTCTGGGTGGGACAAGTTCTTTGGGTTTTTTGATTTCCTGACTTAGGCATTTTGACTAAAATCCTACTATTATTGTTCTCTTCTTCTTCTTCTTCTTCTTCTTCTTCTTCTTCTTCTTCTTCTTCTTCTTCTTCTTCTTCTTCTTCTCCTTCTCCTTCTCCTTCTCCTTCTCCTTCTCCTTCTCCTTCTCCTTCTCCTTCTCCTCCTCCTCCTCCTCCTCCTCCTCCTCCTCCTCCTCCTCCTCCTCCTCCTTCTTCTTCTTCTTCTCTCATGTTTATTAGCCCCTGAAATTCTGAGCCCCATCCCAAAACTGGCACACACACACACACACACACACAAGCACAAGGAAATTGTCCCTCTCAAAAGGCAACACCCTCAGATCTTCAAGGCCTTTATTTCATATGACAGAATGATCAACCAGCACAGCAAGTCAGAGCAGAAGACATGCCTCAATCATCCCTCAGACTTCCTTCTGGTATCGAACCACATATTACTGGGTATCACAAGGGTTTATGCCATGCGCATCACATTAAAATACACTACATAGCAGCTTCTAATGGTTAATTTGACTTCTATATAGTGGGGCACTAAAGTTTTCATGTCAATCAATTGGTACAATGTTCCTGCTGTAAGTCACTGGGGGCAGGGGATGGTAAAACTCCATTTTCAGTGAGTACATTGCCTGCAAAATCAGACAAGGAAGAAAAGAGAGAGAAACCTTGCAAGCTACCAACTAAAGCCTGCTGTGGCTACGAAAAACAAAGAGAGAGCAGGAAGGGAAATGGAGCCGGCTGGAGAACAGCAGCAGGCGCTTCAGAGGACCCAGGGGAAGACTTACAAATGGCTCCATCAGAGCAGAAGGAAGCCGGAGCATCAGAAGGCCAAGTGCAGCTGAGAGGAAGAGCCAATGAGAAAGTCAACAAGGAACTGGTCCAGATGGGCCTGGCGGGATGGATGCAGAGGGCTCCCAGCTCGACAGGGAGGATGGCTGCCTCGGGAGAAGACAGATTGAGCTTAGTTTTCCCAGGAAGTGAAGGGGATGTGCCCACCATGGCTGCAAAAACAAACTCCCGGGGAAGAAAGATGAGACTCTAAGTCACAAGCCAGAAAGAAACCAGAGTGTTCCAAGAGACAGAAACACCAACCAGCCACCCCCAGCCTCTGCCTCAATGCAGAGGCCATCACTAACCCCAGCTGCTGCCAGTGTGCCTAGAGTTTTCACACATCAGCCCTGGATCCCTGACACCATTGTTCAGAAATACCTGCACTGCTCCTTCCATTTTGTGACCACTGGGGACTAAGCTTAGGTGGGCTTTTCTAGACGTTTGGGCCACATAGCCTGAGCTCCCCCCTGTGAAGGCCCAAGAGGTCGCTCACCTCAGTGATCACTATAACCTTAGAACCAGAAACTTAGCTTCTACAAATCACACACACACACACACACACACACACACACACACACACACACACTTGCTGATAATGCATGTAAACCCAGGGAGAGACATTGAGAAGTTAAACTGGGGGTGGGGGGTGGGGGGAATGGGACATTAAATACATGTGGCTAGCAAAGGGTCACGATCAAACTGCTACATTGCTGCACCTGACCACTCTTCATAACACAGAGGTCACACAATACGGCTGTGCTTCCCAGAGCAAACCATACACAAATTCTGCCAGCCCCAAGATCTTCGAAAGTTTAGCTCTGTGTCCTCATGACAACCTGCTAAGGGGGTGGGGGAACTGAGTTAACTGCAGGGGCTATTAATCCGAAAGGCAAGATTAACTTGTTGTGATCTGCTGTGCTACCTGGCCCGCCTGAAGAAGGTGGACTTTAACTCTCCTGATCTGTCTTCCAACCCAGGGAGGAAGCCCGGAGAACAGGCCGAAGATGCCCAATGGCACGCTGTGCCCTGAGGCTGGGCACTCTTGGCTTTTCATCTTTCCCTCAAGCCCTTTCACTCCTCTTATCTCTCGGGCTCCTCCCTACAGAACTAGGGCACGGCCATCATTATCCCCAGATCACTGCCAAAGGAGCTGCTGCAGAGTTTGAAGTGACTTAGAGGAATGAATGACAGACCCAGGGCAGGGGCTTTGGGTTGCAGGCCAGCACTCTGTTGAAAGGGCAAATGATGCTACGACTTGTCTCCTTGGATAAAGCTAATCACACTCAGCTCATCTCTTAACAGCGAGAGCTGCAATCTCCTCTTCACATTTTAGGGTCCAACAGCACGAAGCAGTAGTTTTGGGGTCCAGTAGCATGAAGCAGTACAGCACTCAGGGGACGCGACTCTCCTCTAAGTGTAATGGACACAGACTAGACTGCAGTAGCCAAAGGAAGCTCAGGACAGCTCAGAGAGCGCAGGACCCAAGTCCCTTCCGAAGGCCAAAAAGCTCAGACTACAGAGCAAAGCATTTGGAGAGAAGTTTCCGGGGGCGGGGGTTGGGGGGCGGGACTGGTCACCATCTTTTCCATCTTCCCGCTCTGTTAATTGAGCTGATGAAGTTGGCTTTGTCTGAGGTGCATAGCTGTAAAGAACTCTCCTGCCATCAAGACTTTATTTCTGTAAAAGGCAAAGATAATGTGGGCTGGGTATTCCTTCCCAACATATAATTCATTTAAGTCAGAAATGTTCTCAAATGGCCTTTTTTTTTCCCCTGCTCTCCAAGTTTACATGCACCATGATCCAAGAAGATATAAATTGCCATTGGGAAAAGGGGGCAGACAGCTCCTTCCCAAGACACAAACACCAGGGTCTCATTTTCCCCGATACTTTTATTTTGCTGCTAATAAAATTGGGTGGTTAAACCTCCATGGTAGAGTATGAATATAACACCAGAGTTAAGCTTTAACACCAGCAAAAACTCTATTAAAATGTTGCCCCAGAGACGGAGAATTTGAATGTTGGCCCTACAGGTCCAGTTGGGCCTGAAAACTGAGAAGACGAACTTCCTAAGTCTTGCTAAACAGGCCACACAGATGGGTTTTATTTTATTTTTTTAACTTTAGACTAATTTCCTCATGGAAAATGAAAAAAAGAGGAAGAGAGGAATCAGAACTCCAAGCTGATTTGTGAGAGGCAGTGGGCTGAGTGGGAGGGAAGAGAGACAGAGCTGGAGGAGCAACTCTGGCTGTATCCAGGACAAGAAGCTCAGAACAGGAGGAGGGAGGGCGAGTAGTGGTATCCTGTGATCTGGGTCCAAATATACAGCTCGGAGCTGGGGAGATAGATCGCTCAGTAAAGCGCTTGCCACTCAAGCCTGAGGGCATCGTCTTGACCCCCAAGAAACAATGCTTAAACAAACAAACAAAACAAAACAAAAACAGCTGGGTAGAGTGCCGCACACCTGGAATCCCCATCTTCAGGCACACATGTAAACACATACAGATACACACAGGCACATAGGAAAATGTACTGGGCTTGAAGAGCTGATTTCAGAAGAAGGCATCACGAGGCTGAAGGGATGGCTTAGTAGTTAAGGGGGCCTTGCTGCTCTTAGATAAGAACTGGGTTCAGTTCCCAACATCCACATCAAATGGCTCACGGTTTCAGGAGATCTGTCAGCCTCCTCAGGCCTCCTGCAAGCACCTACATGCCCATTGTGAACATATAAACACACACACACACTAAATTAAAAGTTGAAGAAAGAAAGAAAGAAAGAAAGAAAGAAAGAAAGAAAGAAAGAAAGAAAGAAAGAAAGAAAGAAAGAAAGAAAGAAAAGAAGGAAGGAAGAAAAAAGAAAGAGAAAGGAAGAAAAGAAAAGAAAAGAAAAGAAAAGAAAAGAAAAGAAAAGAAAAGCAGCTGAGAGAACTTTTAAGAAGTCTAAGTTGAAAGTTGGCACTCCTGGTTTCTAGAATTTTCTCTACCTTTTAGGTACATGGGCCACTAACCACCTAAGCCAGTTTCAACTTCAGAATGTAAGTGTGTGCTAATGGGCTTTGGACATCCTGACAGACCTGTGAGACAACAAACCTTTAAATCTGTAGCATGGACACGAAAATTGCCATTTAAATGGCCTAGGGGTAAAATTCACTTAGCTAATTTTACCACCCTTAAAAATTACTTAAAAATGACATTTATCAAATCAAAGAATCAAGAATCCTAAGAATAAACGTAACCAAAATATGTTTTAAATATCACAAGCTTACATTTTACATTGTACAGCCAATAGGTTTTGAAAGTTAGCAAAAATCTATTAAAAAGTGGTGAAGATTTTAAAGAAATCCTTATATAGACTCAAAACTATTACTGCTAAGAGTAACTCAGAAGGCAAGGGATAATTAACACCAGGTTATCAAACTTCTTCTGGTTTTTGAGCGACAACCCTAACTATACCGTAATACAGCCTGTGTGCAGAGCACTGTTCAATATACATTTTACTAACACAATCAATGAATTTAGCAAAGATGTGTTTAAGAAGAGAGTATTTGAGGATTAGGGGAGGTTTGAGAAATGAAATGGAGGCTAAGCTAACAAATCTATCAGAAATAAGATCAACAACTTAAAATTTAAACCAATCTTAAGCATATATTTGAACTTGGATATGCAGAAATGGTGTACAAGTCCCCAAGGGCCAACGATACACTCTCAGGATCAACAGCCCTATAGACAGTTAAATTACTCAGAAAGCCGGGGAATTTATCAAACATGAATTTCAAAGTGGATTCTGGCCTCCAGGAAAAAAGAAAAAAAAAGAAAAGAAAAGAAAAGAAAGTGCCCTTTAGTGTACATACAAAATAAATGTTTTCTGAAAGCCCTGTCTACTATATGTTTTTAACCACAAATTGGCTCAGCTTTGTGATTTACCTGAAGTAAAAAGAAAAAACTTTTTGCCTTGATACAAGCTGTCTGGGTCAGAGATCTACACAAACATTTGCAAACACTAGAGAAAAAACTTGTAATGCACCTAGTGGCTTGACGGGTGCAAACCAAAGAAATCGTTTCTGACCTTTCACCTCTGACCTTTCATCTCTGCCGGCACACTCCTCATAACCAACTCCCTCATGGGAATGTTAATATGCAATAGGTCTCCCACAACAGAGGGGATTTGTACAAACCCATCTTAGATTATGGGTGACAATTGTAACAGCCCTGCTAAACTTTGTTAAAGCAGACCGGCTGAGGTGGGATACACCGAAACTTGCAAGAGCCCTTTGAAACATAGGCAGTATTTAGTCCATAATCTCAATATTTAGTTTATTGATCAAAAGAAATATTAAATTCATCTACTGCTGACAGATAACTTGTCAAAAACACTTTAAATAACAGCATTTGCTTGTTTGTTTGTTTGTTTTAGCTGAGACAACTCAAGAAATTGCTCATCTGCCCGTGGGCTACAGAATTTGAGTTCAAACTCCGTGGCAAGGAACATTGAGTACCAAGGCCCCAAGGCAGCAACCCCTCACCCTTTCTATGTAATTGTGAGGTGCCTACCTTCCCACTGTAAAACAGGTGTTATGGAACATTCCATCTGTCCCAAGAATCTTGAAAAATAGTGGTTTGGTTTGGTTTGGTTTGGTTTTTGATGTTCACCTCAGCCTGCTCTTGGCACACCAATTCACAAGGCCAAAGGTTTTTTTCCACAGGTAGGTCCCACTCATGAACTACATCGTGCAGTCAAATGAATGGACCAGGCTGGAGACCGGGTCAGCTGTCTTGCTAACTCAGTTTCATTGTCAGCACTACAACAATCAGTGTGTGGACATCCTGTTGTTGTCTGTCAGGTTTCAGCGCAAAGCCATTGGCTGGAGCATCTGGACATGACAGCCTATGGACATCAATACACACACCAATACAATCTCAATTCTTGATTCTCATGAGGCCTCCAGTGCCCAAAGCCATCGTAATCTAAGGACGACATTTGCCCCTTAAACAGTGTGTGTTTGTAACACTGAGGCTCTGACTGTGGCCAGCCCTGACCAGACCACTGTACATGGCATAGCACACCACTCCTCAGCAAGTGTGTGTATCAGAAAGCAGCTTTTTGCAGGGAGCGGTTCACCTCCCATCCCTTCACCTTATATGCCATAGATGCTCAGGGGACCCTATATAAACTATCAGGAGACCCTATAGGTTATTTTCTGAACTCCCTATCCAAAGAGACTTGGTTTGGTTCTTCTTCCTACTATGTCTTCCTACTATGCCAGAGAAGCCAGGCACATCTATGCTACAGGCACAGCAGCCTGAACAGTTTTTTCTAATGTGTTCTGTGCACCTCAGCAGGACCATCATCATAAATACCAGGACATAGACCAGGACAGTCTAAGCACCAAGAATCCTCTTCCTTGGGATCTAGACATGGGGTCACCAGGCATGACTGCTTCTAGAACTTCTCTTAGATTGAAGGTGTCCACCCATATGTCCGAATCTCCTTTTCTTTAGAAAACACCACTCAGACTGGACTTGAGCTCACTTATGAGACCTTGTTCTTAACAACCCCTTGATCAGCCAAAATATAGTCACATCTTGCATTGACGAGAGAAGGTCTTCACCATATTAATTTAGGGGGGCATAGTTTATTGATTGATTATTTGGTTTGGGCTTTATGAGTCAGAGTCTCACTTTGTAGCCTGTTCCATCCTGGAACTTTCCACGTAGCCCAAGTCAGCCTCAAATGGGCAGCGATCCTTCTGCCTCAGCCTTCCAGATACTGGATTTACAAACACGCACCTCCACACCAGCCTTCTCTGGCTTATTCAGACCACAGAAAGTTCATTACTAAGTTGACTTTCTCAGCTGGAAACATCTGTCCCGAAATGACAAGCGATGACAAGTGAGCTTCGAGAGGGATCAGAGGGGTCCCCCACAGATGAACACAGGCAAACCCGTGGGCATATTTCACTTCACGCAGCCCTCACACCAGCACTGGGGTCTTTGATCCTGAAGCCAGCTCTGTACGAGAGGCTTGGGAGGTATTAATCAATGAATGCAGATTAATTTACGAGACGAGAAGACGCAGAGCAAGTGTCCCAAGGTCACACGGCTAATTACGGCCCACGTCTTGTGACGACGAGAACATACTCCTTCTAGTACCCCTTGCTGTCCCCTGTGCAATGAGGAGATGCCGGGAATACGATTTCACAGCAGTTCCTTTGGCTTAAAACACGTTTATCATCTCGCATAAGTTATGACCCCAACTTTCTCACACGAAGATCAGATCACCATAAAAACACACACACACACACATCGCGCAGGTGGCTAACGTGATTTATTAAATTTTCTCAATTTTGTGTATTAGGAAGTTCCTCCCCACAGGAAAATTTTCCAAATATTGAAAACATATGTACATAGGACAAAGCTGGAGGAGAAAAAAAAAGACTTATTACAATACATCACACATAATAAATGTGTTCTTAACAAAGTCTGTATGAACTTTCACATCAATCAGGAGTGGAGGCTGCTTGATTCCGTATAATTAACCAGGAAGTCATATTACAAGTGATAAATATCACAGACAGTAAAGTGGAGCAAAGGAATATTGACCTTAAGTGCTCATTAAGAATGCAGGGTTTTTGATGGTCCTCAATGCAATCATTACTCAGTTAATTGAAGGGTCAAGTTTCCCAAAGATTAATAATTAGACGTCCAGTGGCCTGTGCATTGGAGGTTTGATAAATGCCAAAAGAGGCCCCGTTGGGGGATCCTGGACTTCAGAACCTGGACACTTTCAGTTCTCACTGTATTTAAAAAAGAAAGAAAGAAAAGAAAAGAAAACATAGAGCTTAGGAAAGAATGACTTCCTGCTGGGACAGAGCCCCTGGGGAGTCTCTCTGAAGAAAGTTGATAAGACCACCTTTGACTTGGCCAATGATGGTGGATCTACTACACTTGCAGGCCATCATCCCTCTGCACTTGTGGACACCCCTTCCAGGGGGCCTTGGGAGCCCCAGAAAGGACACTGCCTGCAGCAGTTGTCAATGTGAGATAAACCCCATATGCAATCCATGACCGACAGTTCAAGAAGTTTTGATGCTAAACCCTTCGTTCTGAATGAGCACTTAAGGGCCATCTTCCTTTGTTCCACTTTACTGTCTGTGAGATTTATCACTTGTGAGGCTAAACTACCACTTGGAACAAAAGCTTTTCTGCCTCAGTCCCATCTGCACTCTCACAACGTTCTCTGCAATAGCATGTGTATCTTTGGTCAGGTAAGGCAGCCATTTTGAACACAGATGTGAGTCCACCTTCCTTCTCCCTCTGGAGCCTGGGAGCTCCTCACAGCCTGGCTGGTGTCCTTCCCTCCCTTTTCATGCCCAACCCAGAATCCTGTAAGTGACATGAAATACCTGCTGTGTTGGAGGTCCCAGTGGAAACTAAGAAAGATGGGCCAGGTGAGTTGAATAGAATACACCTGAACCCATTTTGGGGCAAAAACAATGTGGTGAGGAAATAAAGGACAGCAGGAAACAAGGGCAAAGTCAGGGAGAAATCATTTGCTGTGTCACAAAAGGCTCAGAACTGAAGGATGCCCAGCAGTGGAAACAACCTAAGCGTCCAGCAATAAGGGACTAGCTTAATAATGATCTCTTGCTTCATTGGTAAAACACTGTGGGCACTCACTGGGGCTCTAAAGAGCAGTGAGCACTAAAGACTGCCAAGGCAGCACAGATAGGAGAGCGCATCACTATGCACAGACAGCTCATGATGGGTAATAGGATAATGGAGTTAGTGTTGCTGTGATGGAACACCATGACCAGAAGTAAGCTGGGGAGGAAAGGATTTGTTGGTTTACTTTTCCATATCACCGTTCATCATCGAAGAGAGTCAGAGCAGTAACCTGGAGGCAGGAGCTGTTGCAGAGGCAGTGGAGGTGTGTTGCTTACTGGCTTACTGGCTTACACAGTCTACTTTCTTACAGAACCCAGGACCACCAGCACAGGGGGGGTATCTGGACTGGACCATTATACCAAGGGTATAATGGACTAGACCCTTCCCCATAGATCACTAATTAAGAAAATGTCTTATATGCATGGCTGCATCCCATCCTGATCATTAATGGGGTAAGCAAACAGCTCACAATTACTTAAGGAAGTCCCTGAAACTGACTAGATTCACTGTGGTATCACAACTGCCTGTAACTAGAATTTAGGCAATCCATTGCCTACCCTTGGAAGCCAAGGGCACTACACACATATACAAATTAACAAATATTTAAAATGGCCCCAGTGCTCTTTTTGACACATTGAAGGTTAGCCCCTGACTTCATCTTTGAGTCTTTTTTTTTTCTTTGTGATTGTTTGACCCACAATGAAAGTGGCACTTTGGGCTTCTGGACCAACCCTTAAAAAAATAGCTGAGCCAATACCATTTTGTTCACCAGTAGCTCCATCATGCAAGTGGAAGTAGTACCCTGTACATTTGTGGACAAATTAAAGGAGTATTACTTTGGTTTTGAAATGGTTCATTACATAGCAGCAGAGAGCTGATATGGTTTCCTCAGCTCATTACCAGTCTCAGCTAATTATCTTGCGTTTCGGCACCACCCAATTGTGTGGTTTTGTTTGTTTGCTTGCTTGCTTAGCTTTCCTCTTACCAGCTATTTTGAACCTGATGGTCTCATTTATTAGCAATAAGCTGGTAGACTTGTAAGAACTACTGGGGATAGCCAAACACTGGGTGACTCCAGGGGAGCCTCAAAGAACAGGAGGAGGAAAGATTATAGGAAGCAGAGGGTTGAGGACACAAAAGCACCACCTATAAAATCAAGTAAGAAGGGTTCATAGGGGCTCACAGAGACTAAAGCGACAATCACACACTGTGTATAGGTCTGAGCTAGGTCCTCTGAATATATGTTATGATTGTGCAGTTTTGTGTTCTTGTGGAACCCCCTAACAGTGGGAACGGGGATATCTCTGACTCTTTCTTGTACTTGGGGACCTTCTTCTATAGGGTTGCCTCACCCAGTCTTGATATAAGGGTTTGTGCCTAGTCTTACTGTGCTTTGCTGTGACATCCTAACCTAGGATGCCTGCTTTTTTTTTTTTTTATTCTTACCACCTTCTTCTTCTTCTTCTTCTTCTTCTTCTTCTTCTTCTTCTTCTTCTTCTTCTTCTTCTTCTTCTTCTTCTTCTTTCTCCTTCTCCTATCTCTTCCTCCTCCTCCTTCTTCTCTTCTTCTTCTTCTTCTTCTTCTTCTTCTTCTTCTTCTTCCTCCTCCTCCTCCTCCTCCTCCTCCTCCTCCTCCTCCTCCTCCTCCTCCTCCTCCTTCTTCTTCTTCTTCTTCTTCTTCTTCTTCTTCTTCTTCTTCTTCTTCTTCTTCTTCTTCTTCTTCTTCTTCGGAACCAGAGAAGTGGATCTAAGGAAGAGGGGAGGTGGGGGGTGTGGAGAACTTGGAGGAAATTAGGGTCAGGGTATAATGTATGTAAAGAATTGTGTGTGTGTTTGAGCGTGTTTGCACATGCACACCAGTATGCAGGTGTTCCTTTGGAGACCAGAGGAAGACATAAAATGTCCTTTATAGCTTTGTTCCATTGGGGCAGGATCTCAGTGAATTTAGAGCTTAGTTTTTCCAGCTAGGCTGATGGTCAGCAAACCCAAGCAATCCTCTTATCCCTACCCCTCCCTCCAGCACTGGCCACACCTTTGTTTATGTAGGTGCTGGGGATCCAAACCCAGGTCCTCATGTTTGTGCAGTAAGCACTCTTACCCACTAAGCTATCTTTCCAGTCCAAATACCTTTTATTTTACAACTTGTGCTTCACCGTGTGTTCCAGACTTTCTAAAAATAAATCTGTGGTGCAGGAGGGTGTGGGAAGAGGTATGGGAGGGTCTGCCTCCAGCTGTGACCCAACAATAGAACACTGTAAAATCCAAAGGGACAATATGCTTTGAGCCAGAATGCACAGGCAGCCAGGAATCCAGAGGGGAGAAGACATATGGAAGAAATAGGGCATTGAAGAAGAAGAAGCAAGGGGAGTTACAGAGGCCAGGCTCTTCCAGCCTCCCTCCTCCACCCTTTGCTCTATATTCTTCATCTCTAGTCTCAGCTCAGAACCCTTGTGATCCAGAGGTAGCAGATGAAGTTATTCATAGGACAGACCCTCTGCCATCATCCTTGACCTTGCCCCTAATGCCTCCCATCTAACTTCTTTGAAGGGCACCATCTTATAGCAGTCAGTAGTCACCAGGCTCAGCCTTCCTCCTCATTTCACACGTTGGCTCCCCATCACCACCACTCCTGGTCTTGAGAACTTACGGCTTGTGCTGAGGTGCAGCCTAGAGTACTGATCCAGAGATGAAAATTCCTTCCCTTGGAACCAGTCCCTCCCTTGGGCCAGCCAGTTTTCTTCTTTATGATTCCTGCACAAAGAGGCTACTGTGAATTTTCATTCTGCCCTCCCTGAGACACCCACTGAGAACTCTTTAATATCACATACTTGCATATATTCAAGGACTGGCCATTTCTCAGCCCATTCATAAAAGTCATCTTGAGACAGAAGTTAGGGTGCTCCATGGGTGCAGGCTGGGACCCCATCTGTGTATAGCACCCCTGAATAGTCCCATGGTTTCTGGCAGCATCAGGTCCCATGTTGAAACCATAGCATAATGAATAGCTCTCTAGCAGCTCTGGGTTTCTGTCTTGTTTTTATTCTATCCCTTGTCTTCAGTGTGCACAGCTCGTAGTGTTGCAAGAGGTCGGTTTTATATGTGGGAGCGGCACTGAACTATTTAGTTTTAAAATGACACTACTGTTTAAGACCCTGCAATTTTCAGAAGCTCTGATTTAGTGTTGTGACAGTCCGTAGGACTCATTTCATACCCTCAAGAAGAGCTGGTCAAAGTGTTAAATAAACATGAGGCTTCCTTCATGTTCCCTTTCCAAGAATGTAAACCCTGTGATACTCGAAAGATTAAATACCGCTCCACGCACAAACAAGCAATCGGCTCGCGGTTGCTTCTTCTCGTAGCTTCGTTTCATGTAGTAATTATTTTGTGTTCAGACAAAGACTTTAATTAGGAGTCATAAAGGGATTCTGAAGAGTGAATAAGTAGTTTCATCAAACTGATAATAAACAGACATTCCTAGAACAAGGAGCCACCCGTGTGCAGGCCTTAACGAAGCAGGAATCTACAAACCACTGACTAAACCCAGTTCCTTAAAGGACTGTTTGGGGAGGTCACAGGACAAAGAGAATGCTCCACACACCTTCACACCCTGAAAGAGGAGAGGGAGTCACTGCAGTCTGGTGGATACTAAAGGTTGACACTTGCCTCTGAATATGAACATTTCAAGCCTTTTAATCCTGTGCTCCCAACACTAGTGACTAAAAAGTTTTTGATTCTTTGAAATGATCGTATAAAAGTAAATCCATGGAAACGGAATGGTGTTTAACACAGAGAAGGCAGACGCTCCTGTGCTTGATGACAATGAACCTGGGGGACAGGAGATGAGCCAGGAGAGGACAAGTTCAATAATAATAATAATAATAATAATAATAATAATAATAATAATATCTGTTCTGTGCTTCCTGACACAGAAACTGGTTCTCCACACTCAGGGAAGTCATATGCCATTGCAACAGGGTCCCTGAGATTGCTGAAGATGGGTCTCAACACACAGGTAGCATCTGGGTCCGGGTGTCCCATCAGACACCTGTCACCTCCATCCCATTGGTGGTGGGAAGTGAACCAGAAGGAAGCCCTGGGTAGTATACACTCTTGTTCCCTGACCCTCGGCTCTGTCTCGTTGGTCATTTGTTACGCCCATGCTGTTGTAGTGTTGTAAGTTCTCAGATCTGAGGAATTCTTTCCCAGGTCTTTAGACCTGCCAGAGACATGTTAACCACAGCTTTCTACTTCCTGTTCTGGTTCTGGCCTAGAGACCACTTACTCAGTAAACCACCTTTTGACTAATGTGATGGACTCCTTCCATACTGCCAGGGGTCCTGTGACTGCTGGCCACACTCTGTGAAGTACACACTGTGCTGACATATGGTCCTGGCACACTCAAACCAGATCTTATGTTACGAACCAGTAGATACCAAGTAGCAGGCCAATGAAATCCTGTAAAATGCAAGAAATGATGGTATGGGGTGTCTTTGACCTCTGGTACCTGGGGACATTGAATTTGCATAGAGAAGACAGAGCTCTGTGTGAGGTGCTTACTGTGTGGGCATCACCCATGGCCACGTGCTATCTGCTCTTGGCTTGGCTTCCTAAGAGACAGAATTTTATTCAACAGAAGCCACCCTGTGACTCTGCCACTCTAGACAAAGCTGAATAAGGTAAGTCCAGATGTTGGGGATAGACCTGGTGATAGGATGACCACAAAATAAGAGGACCTGGGTTGAGGCTCTGACTACCAGGGTACAAGTT
The DNA here is from genome assembly GCF_978045245.1 of Mus caroli. Lineage (NCBI taxonomy): Eukaryota > Metazoa > Chordata > Mammalia > Rodentia > Muridae > Mus > Mus caroli. The sequence continues at coordinate 8,810,800 of NW_028227263.1, read as the reverse complement.
GGGTAAGGACCGCCATTCTCCTACTGAGAACTGGGATCATAACCAGGGTTAAGTGAGATAATATGTTCCTCTGCCCACCTCCCTAGACTCCCATGGCCAATTTCCCCTCAGTGCCAGAGCAGTAAAGGGTCCTGGCCTTGTGTCACTGTCTGTAAGGACATCCTATAGACTCAATGTCCCAAGACCATGTGGATCATCAATGTAGATTTGGAGGAAACCACAACCTATGCACCATTCAGGAGAGGACAGGAAGAGAACTAGCCACTCAAAACTCACAAGCACACACTAACCAAACGGCTGCGAGGATAATGAGGGTGCAAAGAACAGTGACCAAACAAGGGAACAATTTGCAGACATGTATGGAGTGCCTGGCTGTTCAGAGAGCTAGAAGGAGACAGAGACAGATGGACATATAGAATAAGCGATGTAAAAGCAGACACAGCATAGACCCGTGGATACGCCATAAGCTGGTTTTCACTTTATGACTTCTGCATTGGTTTCAATGTTCTACTTAAGATTAGAGTCAGTGGGGGCTCAGGAGATGGCTCAGTGCCTGTCATGCCATCTGCAGTCATGAGGATCTAAGTTTGGTTCCAGATACCTATGCAAAAAAGTTAGACACATCAGTACAAGCCTGCAATCCCAGTAATAGGAGGATCCCTGGAGCTTGTGCGCCAGACAGTCTGTACTCTGGCTACACTTGTGGACGCCAAGGCTCCAAGCTCAGTGAGAAAAACTGTGTCTCAAAATATTAATAATAATAATAATAATAAATGTGGAGAGCAACAGAGGAAGACCCCCAACATCAACCTCTGCCCTCTATGGGCACACATGTATGTGCACATGCACCCTCTATGGGCACACACGTATGTGCACATGCGCAGAGATTTAAAGCCAAGAGGCCATTCACCTACAATAAAAATAAACGCTTTGTACTCACTCCTCAAGTAACAGAGTAGGTTTACTGCTGGGAGGGGATGGTTCAAATGAAAATCAAAAACATTCTTGATGCTATGTATGCACGCACAGATAAGACATGGCTGGTTAATCATATTGTTGTCTTCTTTGAACCCTGAGCTCGCTCTTCCAGGCTGTGGCTGAACCTCATGGACATCAAACACACACACACACACGAGACAATCATGCCACAGGCCTAACAAGGACTCAGAATAAAGAGCAAAAAGTAGCAACAAACACCACTCAATGGCGGCTCTCTTCACGGAGCATCAGCTGCCAAGTGTTTGCACTTAGGGGCTGGTCTCCAGTTGGGTGAGAATGTCCGTGTTCCCGAGAACTAGACTGGAACTCCATGTGGCTCCGCTTTTATGGGCAAAGCAGAAGCCAGGTGGTTCTGGAAGGAGTCCCACAGCCAGGGCCCTCCTGTGGCTTCTCGGATGCTTCAGATGTTTCCCTGAAACAAAATTGCAAACATGAATCTCGTAAGCAAGCGAACTCACATACCGCGCACGCCAATTACAGGCTTGTCATGTTCCCTTCACAAGCCCCAATTTCCAGCCATAAAAAAAAGTGCTTATGATACAAGTTTTTGAGCTCAAAAGAACCAGTTTGGGGGTAGGGAAGAATCTGCAGATGTCTCTTGAGCTGTCTTTGGGGAAAACAATCATATACAAATCAACCATCCCTGGTTTTGATCATAATCCAGTGACTTTCTGTCCTCAAATTATTTGTAAATTGTAAGGGAATCCTTTCTAAAGTCATTGGCAGAAGTTTTCTAGGAGACGGAAAAAAAACACATGGGACTAAGAAAGTGGACCTCAAAGTGTTTGAGAAGCAGCCCCTGAGTGGACACACACAGGTTCTCCACCACCTGGGTACTGTATCCCTGGGTTTAAATACAAGCTCAGCCTTAGGAGTATTCATCCATAGCCTTAAGAGTATTTAAACAGTTTGTGTGCGGTTTAATATAGCTATATCCTCTCGGAGCAGCTTCACACTCTAGTTTGACACGTTGGAAGAGTGAAGATCTACAGGGAAATGTAGAATCAAGAGCCAAAAGACACTGGGTTACAGTTCATGGGGATTTGCAATTTAAGTGTAGGATGACTGGAAAGGAGATGGAGACGCAGCCGGGAAGGTATCATTCCACCTCTACATCTGCAAGTAGGTTAATTAAGTCACCAGCGTTCGGCAGAGGAAAGTGTAAAACACAGCGATCAAATGAACCCTTCTCTAGGGTTACACAATTTATAACCCATACCATCCTCCGAGGAGGAGCCGCTACTGCCTGGCTTCCGAAGAGAGGGCTCAGAGACGTTTAGCGTCTAGGGGAGAAGGGGGCTGGGGTAACACACAGGCTTGCCATTCACAGGGATGGAGCTTGTCCTCAGAGGTCCATGCTATGGGACCACCAAGCGAGGGCTGCACCCTGACCCCTGGTTCTGTACAGCTTTCTGTGCTGGGCTTGCTCTGGTCACTAAAGCTCAAAGATCAAGCTACATCTTACAAAGAAACTCTCAGGGCACAGGGGAGCTATGGCTCAGTGACTCCTTCCCTGGCTCACAACTCAGAGGGGCTGCAGAGGGGCCCAGGTACTCTCACTGCAGAGCCTCTTCCCAAGGAAAAGAAGACTCTATGTTTCCAGTTAATGCCCACCCAGGTGGATAAACACAGCAGAACCTCCAAATATAAAGAACATTCTAACAGCACATTAAACCACCTGACAGTATCCACCCTCAAGAGCCTCCAGCACAGAAACCAGCAAATGAGTTGTGTTTACTAAGCAGAAGCCACACATCTGCTCCAAGGATGCACCCAGACACCCTTGCAATGTATGTGCCTTGCAGACATTCTCTCCTCCCAGCTCCCAATGGGTGGCTCTAAGCCAGGGCAACAGAACACAGGGATCCTTAAAAACCCCACATTCTAAAGGAGGGGAATAGAGTTCCAAAAGTTGTACTCCTTGAAAACAGGAAGCCAGTGGGGTTGCTATTCTGCTGTGCACAGCAGGAGACAGACATCCTGTCTGGAATGCACACAACTCCTAAGAGCCAGGGTTGGTTGAGTACTCCCTAAGAAATCCCTGGCCTCTTCCTGCAAAGGTATCTTAAGATAGGATTGTTATTTGATTCTAAAATTGTCCTTCGAAGCCCAGTGTGGAAAGGACATAATCCCCACTATGTGGCTTTATGGACATGTCTGAGTCATGAGGTTTCTGACTTCTTCAATGGTTCAATCCATTGATAGGTTTATAGCTGAAGGAGCTATGAGGATGTGGGATCTGTCTGAGGAAGTGGGCCACTGATGCGCTCCTTTGAAGGGTACAGCTTAGCCAGGCCTCTTCTGGTCCATCAGTCTCTCTGATTCCTCACTGCTAGGAGGTGGGTAGTTCTTGTTTCCCACCATGATATTTTGCTTTACTGCATGCCAGGAAAGATGGTTGCAGCGACTATGGGCCAAAGCCTCTGAAGCCCTGAGACAGCGTAACTCTTTCCTCCTTTAAGTTCTTTGTGTCAGGTAATCTGTCATAGCAACACAAAGGTAGCAGACACAAAAGAGTCCATAACAAAACCCTCAGTCCTTAGGTGACAACGCCTAAGCAGGACTCCAAACCAACCCCTCCTGGAGTTGGATCAGGAAGCCCAGACCTCTAACTTCCAGTCTGGCTTTTCTGCTGCCCCTGCTCTACCTCCATGCATACCATCCACCCTCTATCCACCTGGGCAAGCCAACTTCCATGATGATTGAAACAGCCCTGGCTTAGAAGCAAACTCAGCTGCAAGTGTATGTGGCGAGTCACTGGATCCTTATCACCTTGCCTTTCCATCTGTGGATATAAGGAAAATGACCCCTGTACCTGTGGGACTCTGTGGGACCTGGGTTGCAGCTCTTCAAGGAGTGGGAAAGAGGGGATTTGAACAAACGTGGTCAAAGCCAAGACACGCAGCACTCTCAAGAACTCCTATGTGCATATAGACCTTTTCATTGTAGAGTAAATGTTTGGGAACACAATAAACACTCTTCTGGTTTCCTCTAAAAATATGGTGCCCCAAAAGATGACAATGTCTTACTCCCTAGAGCCTATGAACATTGCCCAATACAGCAAAGTAGGTTCTATAGCCGTGATGAAGCTTGGGAACTTGAAACATGGGGATTATCCTAGATTCTCTGATTGGACCCTCAGCACAGTCACAAACATCCTTTATAGAGACAGGGGAAGAGGTGATCTTGTAAATATGGAGGCAGAAACTGGAGTGTCACTCCAAGCTGTGATTACTAGAGTCACAGTGGCTGGACGAGGGAGGGGGAGCCTTCCCCTAGAGCTCTGGCCTTGGTCAAGCTCTCTGGCTTCTAGACCTGAGATGGGAAGGGATAATCCCTGTTTAGCCTCAGCTTATGATGGTTTGTCATAGCAACAATGGGATACTTCTCTCAGACCTACGGTGGGGAAAAAAATCTTGTAGGAGGCAAGGATCGCCAGGGCAGTTCCATCTGGAAAGAGACAACATGCTGTGCCTGACACAGCACCGTCCTGCCTACTCACAAAGACACAGTTATAATGTTTTACAAGCCCAAGTTCTCTCCAATGTGAAGACCAAGAGCCAAGTGGTGGCAAAGTTTCTGGGAGAGAGCAAGGTAACTCTAGGTACCAAACTAAGACCTTTCTGCTTTTTATGTTATTGTTTTAAGATGGTGTCTTGCATGGTAGCCCAGGCTACCTTGGAATTTATGGCAATCCTCCTATCTCAACCTCCTGAATGGTAGAATTAGAACCATGGGCCACCATACTCAGCTTCTATTTTGATTTTTTTCACTCATTAGACAACCACTATAGGCCCATACGGTGGCCTCCTGCTTTCCTGGGGAACTGGAGATACAGGAGGTGTGTTTTCAGAGGTCTCTTGAGACTTCTGGCATAGGGTTACACATGACCATTTAACATCTGGTATCTAAATGAGGGTGATGTAGGGTTCGTGCAGCATATTCACACATGCTTAAAAGTCAGAGCCAGCTTAAATATAGACAGGTGTAGGCAGTCATCAGGAATATAGCAATGGCAGAGGCTGAAATCATATCATTTCCTTCCCTACTAGAAATGACAACGTGAATATCAAACTTCACCAGAAAGATGACAACAGAAACAGAGATGAGGAGATGAACTGTGCTGAGAGAGAGAGCACAACCTCCTATAAGGAGCTAAAGACAACAGCATTTAAGGATAGAGACAGAACCACAATGGTGCAGCCAGGCTAAGGTACTATGAAGCACATATAGGACCATGGATGTGGAGCGCCGCTATCTCGTAAACATCCTGTGCTGAGTCATTTCCTCAGTGCTATCTCGTAAACATCCTGTGCTGAGTCATTTCCTCAGTACTATCTCGTAAACATCCTGTGCTGAGTCATTTCCTCAATAACAACTTGTAAACATCCTGTGCTGGAAATCCCCGCCCTGGGCAGCTCCGCCTCAGGGATAGGGCAATCAGTGTTGAGCCAATCATGGCTTGCCACGTCCGAGGCAGGGAGAATTTCTTATAAAAAGGAGGGGCTCGGACTGCCTGGGGTCTCCGGTTGTGAAGCTTATGCTCTCCCTCTCAAGACGCATAAAGCTTGCTGGAGAAGAACCCTATTGTGTGTGGTGTCCTTATTCGCGGGCGAATTAGAGAACACTCACATATGGTGCCGAAACCCGGGAAAACAAAGAACATCGTGAGCACCGTCGGAGATCCCTCGGTGACGGGGAGGGTCCAGAACTGCAGGAACTACGTCTCGGAAAGGTATGCCTGAATTTTACCTGACCCTTTCGCACTCCCTTCAACTAACTGGGCCGTGGGAGGGATTGCCCGAGGCTTTAATTATCGTCTTCGTGGCTTTGGTTGTATGGTTCCTAGCCCGAAAGAAAGGGCAAAAGGTTTTAGAAGCTATGCAGGAAGGTATGTCAGAATCCGAGCGTAGTGAGAGGATGGGTGTGCGCACAAAAACCGTAAAAAAGGCAAAAAAGGGAAGTGAAAAAGGACCTCCCGGGAGAAATAGAAAGGGAGAGAAGGGGAGCAGCAGGCCCGGGTTATATCCGACCCGAGAACTGGCTGCCCTCCACCTAAGAGATACCTCGGATTCTTCTGAAACCGAGGATAGTAAGCTGACCTCGGAGGAAGAGGGCGAGTTAGAAGAAGAAGCAGTTAGATCTAAAGGAGAAAGGTATCACCCAGATGAAGGCGGGCGACCTGAGTCAAGTAAGCCCGCGTCCGGTGTCTTCTCTAAGGATAGGAGATTGTTGGCTGCCGCCATTCCCTCCGCTCCCCCACCTTATGAGGCCCGGTCATCCACAACTTCCTTTTTTCCCCAAAGGATCCTCCGCAAGCTACACTTAGCGTTTCCTGTTTATGAACAGGAAGGGGGGAGAATCTACGCTCCTGTAGACTATAGTCAGATAAAAGATCTTGCAGAATCAGTAAGAAAATATGGTCCCAATGCTAATTTTACTATTATGATTCTTGAAAGAATGGCACAAACTGCCATGACACCTAGTGATTGGCAAATGGTGGTTAAGGCCGCCTTGCCTACCATGGGACAATACATAGAATGGAAAGCCTTGTGGCATGAGGCAGCCCAGTCCCAGGCCAGGGCCAACGCAATAGCCCTTACGCAAGAGCAGCGGGATTGGACATTTGACCTTTTAACAGGCCAAGGCCCGTGGGCCGCAGATCAAATTAATTACCATTGGGGGGCGTACGCCCAGATTTCCAGCACAGCCATACGGGCCTGGAAGTCACTTAATCACAAGGGAGAAACCACCAATCAGCTTACAAAAATTGTTCAAGGGCCCCAGGAGCCCTTTGCCGACTTCGTCGCACGCATGGTGGAGGCGGCAGGAAAAATCTTTGGGGACCCAGAGGGGATAGGACCCTTTATTGAACAGCTGATCTTTGAACAAGCCACCCAGGAATGCAGGAATGCCATTGCTCCTAGAAAATCAAAAGGGCTGCAAGAATGGCTAAGAGTGTGTAGAGAGCTTGGAGGTCCACTTAGCAATACTGGCCTCGCGGCCGCCATCATGTTAGCACAAAAGCATCCTCCACAAAAGAAGACCGGTGAACGGACCTGTTTTAATTGTGGTAAGCCTGGACATTTCAAAAGAGATTGCAAAGCCCCAGACAAGAAAGGGGGGGGTCTTGACCCTCTGCACGAGGTGTGGTAAAGGGTACCACAGAGCAGATCAATGTCGCTCAGTGCGAGATATACAGGGAAGGCTTTTGCCTCCATTAAATGTTCCTGCTCCCAATGTGTCAAAAAACGGGTCACTGGGCCCACGGTCCCAGGGCCCTCAAAGATATGGGAACTGGTTTGTCAGAACATCCGGGATGGCGGAAGAAGCGACCCAGGAAGACCCACAAGGGTGGACCTGCGCGCCACCTCCGACCTCCTACTAATGCCCCAAATGAGTATCCAACCAGTACCTATAGAGCCAATGTCACCTTTGCCCCCTGGGACCATGGGCCTTATCCTCGGACGAGGATCACTCACCTTACGGGGCCTAGTGGTCCATCCTGGGGTTGTTGACCATCTACACTCCCCCGAAATACAGGTCTTATGTTCCAGCCCCAGGGGTGTGTTTTCCATCAGTGCAGGAGATAGGATAGCTCAATTGCTGCTCCTCCCCGACACCCTCTGGGAGGACTCCCCAGGCCCCAGTCCCAAAACGATGGGGTCGTCAGGAACTGATTCAGCCTACCTTGTTGTATCCTTGAATGAAAGGCCCAAACTCTGCCTCGAAGTAAATGGAAAAAGGTTTGAAGGTATTCTTGATACCGGGGCAGACAAAAGCATTATATCCACGCACTGGTGGCCAAAAGCTTGGCCCACTACAAAATCGTCCCACTCTCTACAAGGTCTGGGATATCATTCATGCCCTGCCTTAAGCTCAATGAGTTTGACCTGGAAGGCTCCTGAGGGACAAAAGGGTAAATTCAAACCTTATGTGCTCCCGCTCCCAGTAAACCTTTGGGGGAGAGACATTATGCAACATTTGGGCCTAACCCTGTCCAATGAAAAAATCGTGTCGGAGGAAGGGTTGAACAAGGCAAAAAACATGATGCTATAATTTCACATATGCCGCTAATCTTTCTAAGAGTTTGTCCCAACAGCTGCTATATAATTGGACGTCTGATTTTGATCAAACCCTCCAGAAACTTAGATTGGCCATCGTCCAAATCAATTCCACCAGACTTGACCTCTCCTTGACCGAAGGCTTTTCGTCATGGATTTCTTCTGCTGTTTCTTATTTTAAGGAATGGGTGGGGGTGGGTTTGTTTGGAATTCTCCTTTGCTTCGGATCGGTATCTAGCTTATGGTTAATTTGCAAATTATATAAGAAAAATAATAGAGACAAAATCATGATATCCCAGGCGCTTGCTGCCTTGGAGCAGGGGCAATCTGCACAGGTATGGTTGGCGGCGCTTAAACAAAATTGATTTGCACCACTGGTCGCTGGCTGCCCGCGCTTTAGCGGGTGAGCTTCAGCAGCCCTAGAGGATTGTAGAGCAATGCATCGCACAGGTGGTCCCCCCGTCCCACCTGGGGAATATGCCGTCTAGTGGGGGTTTCCTGCCCTAGTCTTCCCCTCCTCGAAAAAATGGCAGAGGGACAGGTCGGAGCAACTTCGGGTCCCACTCAAGCCTAGTTGTTGCTTGCGGACATAGTTCTTACATCTCTGAGTAAGAGGATTCGGCCAATGTTCCCGTCCTCTCATACTGGGTGTCCAGTTGGTTTTATTAGACAAAAAAGGGGGAGATGTGGAGCACCGCTATCTCGTAAACATCCTGTGCTGAGTCATTTCCTCAGTGCTATCTCGTAAACATCCTGTGCTGAGTCATTTCCTCAGTACTATCTCGTAAACATCCTGTGCTGAGTCATTTCCTCAATAACAACTTGTAAACATCCTGTGCTGGAAATCCCCGCCCCGGGCAGCTCCGCCTCAGGGATAGGGCAATCAGTGTTGAGCCAATCATGGCTTGCCACGTCCGAGGCAGGGAGAATTTCTTATAAAAAGGAGGGGCTCGGACTGCCTGGGGTCTCCGGTTGTGAAGCTTATGCTCTCCCTCTCAAGACGCATAAAGCTTGCTGCAGAAGAACCCTATTGTGTGTGGTGTCCTTATTCGCGGGCGAATTAGAGAACACTCACACATGGAGAAGGTGCTGAGGCTCCAGGGTGGCCATGCCTAGAAGCAAACAGAGACCTCCAGAGTTAAATTCCTGGGGCCAGAGACTGAAAACAAGAGCTTCTTTAAAAGCTGTGAACAGCCTCAAGATCTCCACTGCCGAAGACAGGGTGTGATGGGCGGGCTCCTACTGCCACTTATAAAAGGAGGCAGAGGGAAGAGCAAGATCAAATGGGTTTCTCAGTTGCCTGCCTGGGTCTATCAGCAATATACCCTATAGAAGCAATATACCCTATAGAAGCAATATACCCTATAGAAGTAAGAAAAGGAAAGGGCCCACTTCTGCATGGAGAGGTTGGCTGTGATCAGCAAATGACCAAAACATTACAAAGGGAAGAGATGAGAGAAGAGATAAAGGGACAGTGAATGCAAGCCACAATAAAAAAGTCATTCCAAAACGGGGAGATGGCTCAGTAGATAGAGTGCTTGACAGTCAAGCATGAGGGCCAGCCAACCTATGTAACTGTCATGGTGCACATTGAAAATCACAGCACACCTATGGCAAGGGAGAAGGCATAGACAATCTCTAAGGCCAGTGGGCTTGAAGTACACAGCAGGGGAAGAAGGGAGGCATGCCCTTCCTACAATTAAACTAAGAGGAAAGTGAGAAGAGACCTCCACATACCTGCAGTGATGTCTGAAGAGAGAGAAAGAGAGAGAGAGAGAGAGAGAGAGAGAGAGAGAGAGATTCCTCTCAAAAGAGGTCCACACACCAAAATCCTTAAACATGTAAAACAAAGCACAAACACACACAGAGGGAGGGAGGGAGGGAGGGAGGGAGAGAGAGAGAGAGAGAGAGAGAGAGAGAGAGAGAGAGAGAGAGAGAGAGAGAACAGTGTGATGCCTACAGAGGACCCTGACAGACTTTCAAACACTATGTGGAGGCTAGGAAGATGGCTCCATGGTTAAGCCACTGGACCAGGACTCAAGTCTGCGCACCCTCCTGGTGTTTCACAACCATCTGTAACTCCAGTCCCAAGAGACCCAGCACCCTCTTCATTCCTTCATGGTACCAGACACACATACCGCATGGTACACAGACATATATCAGGACAAATATACCCACACATATATAATAAATAATTTAAAGAAAAATAATGACTATATATATATATATATTCCATCCAAACAGTTTAAAAATGTTGTTTAAAATGTCAAAAGGATGAAGTACATGAAATCATACAGGAAGCTTATAAAAGAGATGTGTTGTCACTAAAAATGTCTTCCATACACACAGAGGAATGGCTACCAACAGAAAAGTAGTCAAGAGTAAGGGAATTTCAGACAAGAGCTGAAAATTACTCCAGGTGCAAAGATTGGAAACATTTTTTTCAGTGTGTAAAAGCTGTTACAAGGCATGAAGAATAGATTGAAAGGATCCAAGACATCAGATCTGAGTCCCCGAAGCTGAGACTTTGGGGACAAAACTATATGGGGTGATTTTTAAATAAGCAACACTTAAGAATTTCACAGAATGGAAGAAAGACAGTTTTAAGAGTAACCCCTCAGAACAAATAAAACTGTTTATGTCTAGATGGCATAAAAAGAAAAAAACCCACACTCAACATAAGCAACTGCAACAGCAGACAGGAGGACGATGCCTGTGAAGCAGTGATAGTTACCGTGCCAATGCATTTGTCACAGACAACAGGAGAGCTCTGAAGAGCGCCCGAACAAGGGTGTGGGGAAGCCCAGCCCATCAGCACAACTATCAGTCAAGAGCAAAGGCAAACAAATAAAAACATTTTGAAAAACTGGGGAGATTAAAGAGATGGCTCAGTGGTTAATAATGCTTGTTTCTCTTACAGAGGACTAGCTCCGGGGGATCAGATACCCTCTGTTGACCTCTGCAGGCACACCACACACACACACACACACACACACACACACACACACACACACAAAATAAGTTGATTTTAAAAAATTTTCAAACTACAGTACTTCAGAGAGGAAAAAAAAAACACATGTAAAGTCAGAATGGAAACTAATATGATAATAACAGTAAATTCAGCCAATAATTTTTTAAATAACAACCTTTTATGTTTAATAAAAGTTTATTTTTAATAAAAAGTTGTGAAGAAATCTAAATAGCAATACACAAGGTAAGGGCATATTCCACATCTGCCAACATCTCTACTGTGGTCAAAAGGAAGGAGACATTTTGGCTAGGTGTGGTAGCCGCACTTTCAATCCAGGCACTCAGGAAGCAGAGGCTGGCAGATCTCTAGGAGTTCAAAGACAATCAGAGCTGCACAGTCAAAAACCTGTCTGAAAAAGTACAGTTGGGGGAGCAGGAAAAGGGGAGAAGAATACAAATACTACAAATACTAAATAATCACAGACCTGGCTAGAAAACCTTTCCTTAAAATGCCTTAACATTTTAAGAATATAGCTATAATCTGTAATTTCCAAAGAGGAAATAAATATAAATTACATAAATATTTTATATATTCAGGAAACAGTGGAAATGGAAAAAAAAAGAGAAGAACGCAAGTAAAAGTAGTGGGGTCTAGAGAGAAAGTGGTAATAAACCAGGACAAAAGCCGGGAGGTGGTGGTGCACGCCTTTAATCCCAGCACTCGGGAGGCAGAGGCAGGGGAGATTTCTGAGTTCGAGGCCAGCCTGGTCTACAGAGTGAGTTCCTGGACAGCCAGGGCTACACAGAGAAACCCTGTCTCTAAACACACACACACACACACACACACACACACACACACACACACACAAAACAGGACAAGCAGTATTAACAAAGATAAGATCACATGGTATACATAAGAACAGGTGTGTTCATTAATCGCTCAATACTAATGAATTAAATCTTATACATTATACGAGCATACCATTTCACTGAAGTTGAGGTTTTTTAAGAAATCTAAATATGACTTAACAAGTATTAAAGTAAAAAAAAACCTAACCCAAAACTTGATAATACAGAACAAATTATAACTTGTATATATTGTTCAAAAGCATATGATAGCTACTTTATTATACCAAAAGTGCTAGATAATGCAAACGTATTAGCACCCTTACTGACACTATAGCGTGGTAAAAGTCATCTAGAGGATTTAATAATATTTAGTCTGAAAACGTAATATTAGTTTCAAATGGCCAGCATCATGAAGATAACTTTTTAAATCCATAATCACAATATTTATAATGTATAAAATAAAGACAATAACTTATTAAAAGCTACAACAATATAAGACTTTAGTAGTCCTTACCAAAGCCAAGAAAAAGAGCTTGCAAGGTATATTGGTTTACCAGTTGAAACACTGGTCACACAAGCCTGACAACCCAAGTTCGTTGACCCCTGGAACCCAGTGGAACAACAGCAAGTTGTCCTCTGACCCCACGCATGTGTTATGACATGAGTGTATTTGTACATGTGTGCACACTCACACATATAGCCACATTAGTAATAACTAAAAAAAACCTGTAAAACAGTATAATTGTTCTGAAGTGAGTAGCCAATGCAGTAAGAAAAGAAAATGAATTATTGTTTGAGAACTAGCAAAGGAAAAGCTCAAATTCCATTTGTAAATTTAAGAAAATCTTATAGAGGAATATTGAAAAGAGATTAGCATGATAACCAACGATGAATCTGTGATAAGCATGGTAATGCACTCAAAGATGCCTACATCCTAATTTCCAGACCTGTCATGTCTGCTCAGTTATGTAGCAAAAGGACTTTGTAGGTAAAAAGCTTGGAGCTTATCCTGGGTCATCCAAGGTAGACCCAGTCTACTCCCATCAGTCCTTCAAAGTGCAATCACACCCATGAGAAAAGAAAGAGACTTGGTGCTGCTGGCTTTGAGGATGAGCTAGGATGAGAGCCAGCGCATGCAAACAGCTCCAGAAGGTCCAAATGATACAGAAATGGCTTCTCTACAGTACTCCCCAAAGGTAGCACGGCTCTGCCAAAACCTTGGTTTGGGTCTCATAAGTCACCTGACAGAGTCCTGACCTACAAAATTGCAAGACAACACACTCACCCAGACTTGGACACTAAGCCTCTGATGTCCTTAAAAAAACAGAAGTAGAAAAGTAATGCCCAAATCAACAAATAAAGTCAAGTCTGGCACCAGCCATCCATACACCACATAAATACCAACTTCCTGTTTAGAATAAATGCAAATGCCAAGTTTCCTGGAAACAAACCTAAGAGATATTTTCAGGAGATCCATATTAAGAGGATACAAAATGCTTTCAACGAACATTTTTTTAAAAGCTCTAAATTAGTGAGAAAATAATCACAAAATTAGAAACTTCATGTCTCTATCTGTCCAACCTGCCAAATTGATTCAAAGTCAATGTAACTATAATTACAACACCAACAGGGCTTCTGTGAAATTTTACATGTGTCTCTTTAAATTCAAAGGAAAGTGAGAAGGGTCAAGAGTAGTCAAGAGAGCCTTGAAATGAACCATGATTGTTTGCCGTCTCTGGCATCAAGTTTGTTAGGAAGCTCGGTTAGATAAGAGGGGGCTTCCTACTGCACTGAAAGATAAAAGGCCAATCAAAGGGAAAGGATCAAAACTCATTCACAGTCTGTTTTCATTTATATGAAGTTGAAAGAAGTTATATGAAAGAAAATTAAGGACTATATAGGAATGCACGTATAGGGAGGGAACTCTGGTAAAGGCCAAGAGAAAAGTTATTGTAACAGATGGGAGGAAAGTGGGAAGGAAATGAGATCAGGGAGAAATGGGAAACAGGCAGTTCTCCTTAGCAGGGTTGTGTTTGTGACCCTATGCTACTGCCTTCTCAGAATCGTTATGTGCATGGATGTATTTGTATGCATAAATTTCACAATAAAACATGTCTATGAGCACCAAGATATAATAGACTCATCAAAGAGTGAAGTTGTGGTAGTTGGTTACTAGTAAGAAAGGAAGGGTCCTACTTTATACTCTCCAAAGCCAAGCTGATAGATTTCAGACCTAAATAGAAAAACAATTTTTAGGTTTTAAGAAAATATTCAATAGGTATGTTTAAAAGAGTCTTATGACAAAGAAAAAATACTTGAACAAAAGATACAGGATATAGAGAAAAAATAACAATTTTGGTACTATTGGGCTGGGGTTATAGCTCAACAGCAGACCACACGCTTGGTACATTGAAGTGCAATGTTCCATATCTAGCAACATAGCTAATTGATTAATTGATAATATTGATTAAAAAGTATGTGCTCCCCCAAAAAGAATAAGACACAAAAGCAGGAGAAGCTACAGACTGGGATAAAACCGTGTAATACACATTAGAAATAAATAGCTAAACTCAGATATACATGGGATTTAGAAAACCCTTCTGAGTTTAAAAGCAGATACCTCAATAGAAAAAAGGGGGGGCAGGTAATATGAGCAGACGGTGTGCAGAAGAATAAACTAAATAACAACCAAAGCCCAAATGTCCATGTCATGAATAGTAAAAGAAACATCAGATTGGCACCATTTTTAAACTGGGTAGTTATGACTGATACCTGAATAGGAAAAAGGAAAAAAGCAACAGAAATCTTTATAGCTGCTATGAAACATGTGGATGTCCCTCAACACACAATTCAGAATGACCTAGTGAAGCTGAGAGCACTGGAACTCAGGGCTTAGCCTACAGGGGCTCTTGTAGAAACTCTTGTTGCTGAGCATAAAAGTCAACAAGAAGCTAGTTTGGGCATTTATGTCCAGGTCTACAATATGATGTTATTTGAAAGAAATAGAACTCAAGCTAGATACGTACCAGGAAGAGATGGAATACATTGTATCCATCACATGATAAGATACAATCAATTATCTGAAGTCACAGCTGCCTGAAACAACTGTGGGGGGGGCGGGGTCAGAGGCCAACCTGACCGGCCAGTGAGTCCCACAGATCCACTGGTCTCTGCTGCCCTGCACTAGAGTTACAGATACAAGCCACCATGCCTGGTTATTTTACTTGGATTCTGAGGACTGTAAGTCGGGTCCTTGTGATTTGAGGCAAGCACTTTAGGCATCCTCCTAGCCCATACACTAGCATGCCTTTAAACCAGCAAGCCATTATCAAATAACATTATTGAAACATATGAGACATATGATGCAAAGTATGAAATATGCCTAGTAACAGTGACCTCAAAGTAATTCTTAAAGCTCTCTGGGGTGGAGGAGGGAACTGTGTTCCAGAGGGGTGAATGGAGTGTCTATACCTACAGAGAAAGAATTTGATCTAATAACAAACGTGGGCATATTTTTCCAGTCTTTTCTCTCCTTTTGGAGCATCTGAAGCAGTCTGTAATTTTTTAAAGTGGCTTTGTCTAGAGAAAACTATACAGAGACCTCTGAGTTTCCATGGGCACCTTATAAACACAGATAGAGCCTGTCCCTGAGGATCGACCTGGATTTCTGCAAGAAGACAGCCACTTGCTTTATGCCACCACCCAGACAGTCAAGGAGGAGGGAGCATACACATTTCTCTCTAAAGCCAGAAGGCAGTGTTTACGAAGCAGTTCAGACAGAAGCCATATGCATAGGTCACAGAGTCCAGGGCGCTGAAGCGCTCTGATTAATAACAGAGTGGCGGAGAAAAGTGGTAACCTTTTATGATAAATTATGGGCTGGGTGTCAGTGGTCTGAGGATGGCAGGGGGTGAGTCACTGTTCCCATCCCTTCCTTGTTAACTGAGTGGCAGGCTCAGAGAGATGTGAGGAGGGGGCCCATCTCCTGAACCCCAGCCAGGGATCCAGTGAACGCAGGGGCTTATAGGAGGTGTGGAGTCAGCCTTCCAGGGCTACCATCTGGGGCAGTAGATGGATCCAAGTGTGGTTAACCTGAGGTGAAAGCAGGGCTATACAAGGAAACCTGCAATCAAAGCACTTCAGCTCTGAAGGGATAGAATTTCATAGCAAGGAGCTCTGGTCTTTGTGCCTGTCTGTCTCCCCCAGAATGAGGCCTGCACTGGAGTAGCTTTGGAAATTAATGGCTGTTGTTGGTGTGCATGTTTTAACCTCTGTGAACATTCATGAGAGTTTTGTGTACATATTGATTGCTAAAGGGGCCTAAAGTTTAAAGCATTCATTCTGAATTCCAAGATGTTTGTCAATTCCTTCTAGACCCTCAGACCTCATCAGCAGTTGGTATTTTGAACTCCTCTTCGCTGCATATTTTAAGAGAAGAAATTTAGGGTCTTCTCTAATCCAGCTCTGTGCTCTGCAGCCGGCGTCTTTTAACGGATACGTCGATATGCATCCATATTTAGGGGAGATGAATGGGCATGGCTGAGCTTTGCCTTGGCAGCAGGCCTGGGCATCAATCACAGAGATGACTCTCGCGGACACATCAGCCATTTGGCGTCCCGGTCCCCTGCCCCCACCTCATATGGTTGAAGACACTTCCAATATATCAATAGTGATCTGTGTCCAGAAACTTCTCAGGGGAGGCCTTGCGCAAGGGGGTGGGGATAACTTATGCACCTAGTGCGGCCTGTACTTTGTGGAACACCATAGCTGAGCTCCTGAGGGTCCTGAAATAGTTTCAGCCCGTGTCGTCAGAGGCCACTGGTCCCAGCAGCTCTTTTAGAGAAAAGTGAAGCCAGGTGCAGAGCAGGTCTATTTGGGGGGCACGCTTTAGAGAAG
Source organism: Mus caroli (assembly GCF_978045245.1). Taxonomy (NCBI): domain Eukaryota; kingdom Metazoa; phylum Chordata; class Mammalia; order Rodentia; family Muridae; genus Mus; species Mus caroli. The sequence continues at coordinate 8,794,022 of NW_028227263.1, read as the reverse complement.
CTTTCTCAGACACCTTTGTTCTTTCTCACAAATGGCCCTGCCAAATGCTCCTCTCAAGTTCTAGCCAGTCTGCGACTACTGCCATAGAGACTCGTCCAGCTTTCCTTAACCCCTCCTGGCAGTGTTCCCAGGCATTCAGATCCAGAGAGCTGTAGGGCACTGCTTTACCTCTGAGGTGTCCCCACTGAGAAACACGCCCATTGCCAGGACCCAAGAAGCAGTTTCATCTCCTCTACTTTCCACTAAGTAGCAGTTGGGGTAAGCAGGGACTCCACTCAAAACCCATGTGCCACCATGCATAGCGAAAACTGGCACCATACTGTGTGGTTTCTTCCAGAGTCATCGAGAGCCTACATGTAGATGAGGACATAAACGCTAAGAGAAAGTGTTGAAATCTAATGTGAGGCTTATGAAGCCCCCAGGAAGGAGTGGTGTTGTGCTCTGCAGCTCCCTCTCCATAAGCAACCATTCACAGCTGACAGTGTACCCAGAGCCAGCAGGTAAGACCCAAGGGCCCACTCAAGTGTGAGTTTCAAGATAAGCAAGGCATATTTTAGTATTAAAAAAAAAATTCACTATGTCGATCACCAAAGAAACAGTTGATGTCTGGAGTCCAAGTTTAACTCTGGAAGGGAAGATGTCAGAGAGAAGCCAGCGTCTGCTTCACACATAGGTCAAGGTCATCCCTGGAAACCAGGAGAGCCAGGTCACCAGTCTCACATCCTCAGATGACTCTGAGGAAGGGCTCCCGAGAGAAGGAGAGGGCCACTCTCCTCCCACATGAGTGAACTAAACAAGGCTCACAGCCTCATTCGGAAAGGCACAACACACTCCCATTAGTATGCATAAGGGGCTCTGCTTAATCCTAGATTAATAGACCAGACTATTCTGGCTATTACTGAACTTAATTATTTGGGGTTCGGCTAACAATGGAGGAGATGCCCTGGCTCTCTGAGCACAGCCACATCTCCCGTTGGATGGGACACATTAGCATTCTCTCTCAGAGAACTCACAACAGAAGACTAGAAGACCTTTAACCTTAAAGGAACCCTACCTGTGGGACATCATAGGAATAAAAAACACTAAAGCTTATACCCTAAAGCTAGACACAGGACCAGAATGACGTTAATGCTATCCTGAAGTAGCCACAGACACAGTTGGCAGGAGAGACAGCAAATGACTGTCCACAAGTTGATTTCAACCTACTGCCTATTTTGTATGACTCAGGAGCTCAGAGTGAATTTTACATTTCTAAGTGAGTATAAGGGTTTGTTTGTTTGTTTGTTTGTTTGTTTGTTTGTTATTTTGTGGGATGTGAAAATAACATGAAACTCAGATTCGGTGTCATTAAATAGGTTCTATGGGAGCACAGCCAAGCACACAGGCATGTAATTATCCCAAATGCAGGGGAGAGAGCTAAGTGCTCTGAAACTGCAGTGCTTACAAGGCGGAGGGAAACACACACACACCACAGGGCCCTTTCCAAGACCCACATTGCCCACAGGAAGACAAAAACCACAGCAGAGTAACCAGCATCCACAGGGATGTCCCCATTCTTCAGAAGACGGGATACTGCCAGAGACAGGCAAGGCTTGGCAGATAGGGCGATTCCATTGGCTCTTTGTGAGCATGGGTCAGGGAAGAGGTTAAAGGTAAGAAAGAAGAGGGTGCAGCCCAGTGAGGCACACCTCCCACAGCTGGCCAAGATGGAATGTCGTTCCCATTGACAGCATGCGCATGACTGAAGAAAGCCTCCTTCGTGCTTATTAAATATGGTCATTATGAGCCAATTCTCACATTAAGATGAAAGTTTTCAGTTTTGTGTTATCCATCACCGTGCTCAAGACTTCTGCGCTAAAACCCACTGGATCCTGCCATGGTTTGGTAACCAGATCCTCCCCCAAAGCTTGTGTGTTGAAGGTCTGGGTCCCAGCTGGTGGTGCTGTTGGAAGGTTTCTGGACCTTGAGGGCATTGGCTTCATGAGTGGGCCACCGCACAAGATGAGCTTGTCAGAATGGACCATCAGGAGTTTGGGGGTGGGGAGGTGTTGAGGGAAGCAGGTTGCTGGCACTTTGCCTTTGAAAGGTACGCCTTGGCCCCTTCCTGTTTCTCTTTGTGGCTTCCATGAGGTGAGCAACTGCTCCACTGTGCACTTGAACCATGGTGCTCTCTCTCCTATCAAAGGCTGGGAACACGGAGCCAGTAGCCAAGGATGGGGTGAAACCTTAGAACCCAGGAAGCAAAATAAATCCTTTCTCCTAAGGTCTGAGAATGGGTAGTTGGGTAAACTAGGCTTGTTGTTGTTGTTGTTTGTTGTGTGGTGTGTGTGTGTGTGTGTGTGTGTGTGTGTGTGTGTGTACCAAAGCTTAAAAATAAAATGCTTCTACGTTAAATGAAGATCTACTTCTTCCCTTCTGTGGACGTCTCAGCTCCTCTGTTTCAGGGACGTAAGCACACAAATTGTGACTTCTCCTCCATGTCTGTACTGTCTCTACCAAAGTCTCCCTTGCTAAGCATGCAAAGAGAAAACCCCAACCAGACACCTGTGTAGACCTGCACACCCTTGGCAGACCACCCCTCCACTGAATCCTCGCAAGGCCCCCTGCACTCTCCAGCCCTCTGCATACAATCCTGCTTCTGCTCCCGGTTCCCACCTCTGACACCAGCAGTGACACCAGCAGTGACCCCAGCGCTTGAGTTTCTGCTGACATCCTTGGCCCTTCATTTCTCTCGTCCAAGGAGTGAAGGGCTCAAGACCCACTTATCTCTCACCTGGCTCTCTGCAGGCCCTGGGGGAAATGGATTAACCTTCCCCTGAAAACACCTAACACTCCGACCACCTCCGAGTGGAGATTCTCTTCACACTAGCTCCCCAAATAGTAGATCAATAAATGACTCTTGGTAATAAAGTGCTTAATGCCAAATCAAGGAGCATACGGACTTCTTATGTATTTAAATTTAAAGGGACTGGAAGAAAAACTTCCATAATTGTCTCTTTCAGGCCTGGAGATACTTTTTCTTTTAAATTTTAATTTACTGTTTAGAAAGTAAATTATCAAATCCATCTCCTATCCCCTCACCTTCAATTCTCCCCTCCTCCCATCACCGTTCCTTCCCAACTTCATCTGCTATTGTTTTTTCTTTAACCCACTTACTGCTGGCAGAATGTATATTGGGGTAGAACCATTTATGGGAATATGAGTAGCCTCTCAGAGGCCTTTGTTATATGAAAAGCTACAAGTAAGGGCTGGGGAGAGATTGTCACAGAAGGGCTTGCCACAGAAGCACAAGGACCCTAGTTCAATCCCCAGTTCCAACATAAAAAAGCATATGGTGGCATGTGCTTATAGGTCCAGTTCTGAGGAAGCAGGCACAGGAGAATCTCTGGGGATGGTTGGCCAGGCAGCCTGGTCAACTCAGCAAGCACCAGGCCTCAGTGGAAACCCTATCTCAGAAGTCACAGCGGAGATTTCCAAACGAAGACACCTAAGGTGGACCTCTGGCCTCCACACACACATATGCACATGGGTGCATACATCTGCCCACCCCCACCCCACACACTCATGACCATCCACACACACAGCTACAGAAAAGCCAAAAGAGATAAGGACAATGTTTAGGATATCAAACACAGAGCCTGTTCCTCTTTATTGGAAGCACAGCTCTGTGGGTTGCTGGCTCTGGAACCAGAAGCCAAGTCTTCACGGGTCTGAGCATCTGGATCTTCATCAAGTGGCCCAGAAGAAGACATCTCCCTCGCTGAGTTGCTGAAAGGCACTTTACATTTCTCATTCTAAGTGCTAACAGTGGTCTATGGCTCATTTAAAAAAAAAAAAAAAGCAAAGCATTGACTAAATGCTAGTGAAAGATTGCTCTCTAGGAACATTAAAATAAATAAGGGGAATGGGGGAGGTCCAACACAGGCAGCATCCTATACCAGATGATAACAAAAATACATTCATAAAGTATAGGAGTGCCGAAAAGTTTTCTTAATTCCCACTGAGTAGAGATGGCTCACCAAACTCGAGCTGACCCTGCTACATAGCCAGGACAAGCTGAGGCAGTGACAAGACAGACTATATCAGGTTTTTGTTGTACGTAGCTGCTTCAGGTAATGCATGGCTTAACCTGCGGTAAATTTAAATCTGTTTAATGACTTGTATTATAACATTCTCCCACCATAAATAACCATTCCTGAGAGAGAAGATGGTCTCCTCTCCCGTTACCCTGCCATTCACACTGGTAGCTCACACCAGCACTTGAATGAAGCAGACCAGCAGGGATTATTTATCAAACAGGTATGGACCAATGAGATGCTGGACACCAGCCATGGACCAATGAGATGCTGGATACCAGTCAAAAGGATTTCTCTCTGGTCTCACTGACAGTAGTAGCATAGTCTTGTTCTTTCAGGCCATGATCTGGCCACATACCCTACAAATACCACAGGAGGGGGATACCATATCTCCATGCTACCCTGAGACTGTGTGAGAGTTTTCCCAAGTCTGAGGTCAGGAATGGTGTGCTCTGCAGCACCTGAAATTTTCAGCATAAATCTCAAAGAGCATGTGTCAGACAGGACCCAACACCCTTGCAATTACTGTAGGTATCGGACCTTCCAACCAACCTCCTTTGAATTACATGAACTTTATCAGAAGCCTCTAGCTTTTTGAACTTCGGGGGCAGAATTACCCATACTCTTAGCTGTGTTAGCTCTACAACAAGAGGGGAATGGATTATAAGCAGACAGACAGACAGACAGACAGACCTGTACACACACTGTCTCAGCATGAAGGCTGTCCATACCGGAACCAGCTGGGTGTACAAAGCTTCCTGTCTTCCAATCATGCTCCTTTATGGAATATTTAGTCTTCTAATTGCAGAGAACCCTGGGGCCTGGGACAAGCTACCTGAGCGGGAGAGGCATCTAGAATGGATCGGTCAAGGCTTCGAGGGGACAAACAGAAGGAAAGGCTCCATTGGAAAAAGCTAAGCTGAGCTAGTTGGGATGGTGGAAACAGGTGTGCAGGGTGGGCCTAGGAAATCTCTAGGGACATTTATAAGCTATCTGCAAAAGGGGAGTGGCTAACAGAAAGCAGACTATCACAAGTGAAGGAGCTCAGGGTCCTCTTAACGTGGCTCAGTAGGTGCCAAGCCAGAAGCCTGAGTTCCGTGGCTGGGAGCCACGTGGTATAAGGAAGAGGACTGACTCCCACAAGTCATCCAGTGCCCTCCCACTCATAGGCCCACGAAATAAAAAATTTTTAATTATTTAAAAAAAAATTCAAGGAGAGCTGGCAAGGAGATGAGGCCAACTGAAAAGCGGGGCTGAGGAAGGAACACAGCTAAAGAGAGAAGCTGTATTGATGGATGACAGAAGGGCAAGCAGACCTTATAATTTATCCTGTGAATAAGGGATTCTCATTTGTTTTTTAATATAAAATTTTAATTAGGCTAGGGGTGCAGTTCAGTGCTAGGGCACTTGCCTAAGACACACAGGGCCCTAGGTTCAGTCCCCAGTTCTGAAAACAATTAATTAAAACATGTCAAAGCCCAAGCGAAGGTCATCAGACCACCTGGTGCCAGGGCAATACGGTCTTTAATTCTCTCTTCCTGGAGAAGCCTGGTCAGCCCCATCCAGAATTCCAGGCAAGACTGGATTGAGGGGAGCTGGGAGGACATGGGCCAACCCCCAGATCTTGGAGCCTCAGCTGGGGCCGGACTGGGGCCTGGCTGATCTGCAGCAGTCAGTTACGTTATGTAAAGGGCTTCCTTTCAAGGGTGTTTCCCTAGCACAGCTTACTGGGGCCTGCTTTTTCTCTGGGGTGCATGGCAGGCAAGCTCTACATCAAAGCCTGATTGAGCAGAAAATATGTGCTAATGTTCACAGCAGTACTCTATTATAGTATAAGTGTGCTTGTAAATATTCACTACATGTTATTACGCCATTTGAACCAAGAATATTGGAAGGTGAAAGGTCGCCCTAATGCTCTCTCTGGAGGCAGCAGTTTTGAATATAACCAAATGGGATAATGGTCAGGAGTACCCAGAGGGGGCAATGTAACACGTCGTAAAGAATTGTGCCGTGAGTTTTAAGTTTTCAGGACAACAAAGATGCCGAGGAGATGGCTCATAAGCAGTCATTATTAATGGAACGACAAGGCTAATGTTAAGCAGAATGTCTTTGTGACGATAAATCTTGTCCCTGCGCCATTAGTACTCCTTACAACTGCAAATAGCAGTTAGGTGACAACCTAACAGGGCTGCATCTTATCCTCTCAGTCTCTAATGTGTTTTATAATGCTGTTAAAGTCAGGAATCACAACTGTTTAAGCTCAGTTAATCTAGGAGAAGTTTAAACAGGAATTTTAAATGCAAAAAAAAAAGAGCCATGCTTTGATATTAGTCTTTCTTAATTAAAAAAGGAGATCTTTATAGAGTAGATTTTTTTTTTTGAACAGGCGTCGGGCTGTATATATGAGCATGGATGAATTTTAAATGCTACAGTATCTTCAGGCATTTGTTCTAGACTTCCTGGTATGATGTCATTTAAAGAAGAGAAAGAGGAAGAGGAAGAATTGCATTCATGAGAGGCAGGCTGTACATTTATCTGTTAAACTTGGGAAATGCCTCGTGTTTGTATATTTTCAACAGCCTTTACTTTAGAAGTTCCTGCAGCTCTCCTTGGCTTCTGATTTAATTTCTGGAGAAGTTTGAATGAGAATGGTGCCCATAAAACTCAGGGGTTTGAGTCCTTGGTTCACAGCTAGTAGAACTGTTTGGGAAGATTTCGGAGGTGTGACTTTGTCGGAGGAGGCATGTCATTGGGGTGAGCATTTATTCTACTCTGAAACTGTGAGCCCCAAATGAAATGCTGTCTTTCATAAGTTGCATTGACTGTGGTGTCTCTTCATAATAGCAGAAAAGTAACTAAGAGAGTTTCCTTTAGTTTGAAGAAAAATCGAACATTTTGCACGCACACGCACACATGCACACACACACACACACACACACACACACACACCATATTTCTTTCAGGTTCTAGATGACCACAGAACATTAAGTAAGAACACCTCCAAGAGGAACAGCAGGTACTGCACATGCCAGCAAGCTCTCCCCACCCCTTCTCAGCCCTACCTTTCTAAGGTTCGCTGCCTGATGGGTCAGAGAACAACCAACCCGTGACAGGGCTGTTGTGAGTGCTGAGGCACATAGGGCGCATCAGGCCCAACTCCTCACTGAAGAACACCAGCCATGAGCAGGGGTGTCTTCTGGAACTTTCCGCACAGCCAGGTAAGCAGGTTCAGAAACTCACAGTGTCTTGAAGGGTCTCCTGCAGCAAGCGTGGGAGGAACTCTAGGGTCACTGGTTGACTCTGTCCCCTCCTCACTTCCAGCATTCGAACTTGATGATCTCATCTCAGAAACTACTGTGATTGCTATATTTTGACCTAATTTGCATAACAGGTTCCCACAATGGCATAAGTCTTCCCATCAGCAGAATAAGGAAACTGAGTCAGGGAAGAGAATTGAGCAGGACAATACCCACTGAGGTGGCCAGCAGGAGGTCCCGCATCTACCTTGGTCCTCTCTCTTTCATCCAGATCCGGTCTTGGGTCTGTCTTCTCCCTTCCTTAAGTGTATGGGCACAGCATGTCACTGATTCCAAAACTAAAAGTCCCTTCTAGGCACTTTCAACAATAGTGCACATTACTGTTAGCCAAAAGGCACACAGTGATAACGGTCTCTTCTAGATTTTAGATAATAACCTCCTTATTGTATGAATGTAGTTACATCCTAATAAATTTGCCACAAGTTTGCTTAAGTCACCAATCAAATATGCATTTAATTTGCTTACCTCAGAACATCACACCTGAGTTTTGACCTGTCTCAAATATATTCAAAGTACTTATTAGTGTACAATTGCCCAAAGCCACCTAGCCCAAAAGACTACAGTCAGACAAAGTATTGAGCAGCTCACAAAATTTATTAAATGTCGTACAAATGTCTCCCCGATATGAAATCTCTAAAAATCTTGACACCTCCAGTGAACGCCTGTCTTCACCTTACTCGCACAGCTGGAAGGAGCTTTAGACTCACAGCCGAGAAGAGAAAACAGAAGTACACAAGGGAAGAGCGAGCACTTGGTCATCTAGTCTAGGAGAGTCCAAGAAAGCACAGGGTCTCACAGAGTCTCTTTCTACCAGAACGCATTCATTCCCCTTCTAGACCAACTGCCTTATTCCTGCGGGAGCCAAAGAAGGACCAGGGAGCTGGGTGTGCTAAAGGAGAAATGTCTTCATGCTGTCCACTGCAAAGAGCAAGGTTTAGCAAGCAATGCACGTGTATGTGTATTTGTGAGCTTGTGAGCATGTGTGCCACAAGTGCACTTTCTGTACATATGCACACACCTCTTTGCATACACATACGTGAACACTTATATAACATGTGAGCCCATCCCAAATAAACACTCATGTACAGCATACATAATGCATTCTTGTGAATATACCTGTAAGTGTAAGTAGTTAAATCTTTACACGAAGACACAGCATATCATGTAGAAGGATATACATAGAAATGACACCAGCAGTCCACTCAAAGAAGTACCCTGGAATAAGTTAGGGTGTATAGAAGGGATTTGGGGCCAATTTGGCTTTATTTGGTTGTTGCAAGTTCTTTTTGTTTTGTTTATGAGACTCTCACATATCTAAGACTGACTTTGAATTCCCTGTGTAGCCAAGGATGACCTTGAATTTCTGATCCTTCTCCCTCTGTCTCCCTGGTATTGGGGTGATAGGTATGTATCACCCTGCCAGGTTTATGCAGTGCCCGTGATTGAACCCAGGGCTTCATGTATTCGAGGCAGTCACTCTACCGACTGAGCTACATCTTAGGCTGGACTGTTGAAACTTTTTAAGTTTATATACTTTTTAAAACTTGTATGTTGAAGAATACATATCCTTTCACATCTCTACTGCTAAGTAGAGTGGGAAGAAGCCTGTCCAGGCCTGAATAAAGTGAGGTGGCATTCCCCTGTGTTTGCTACAGTCTTTGGATCTTTCCCCTGCAAGGTGATATTTTTCAAGTAACCTCAGAGCCTCACGCTGAGCTGACCTGACTTGAGGCTGCAGGGTTGGTGGAACTGAGTTCTTCCCAGGCTTTCAAAGGTTCTGACTCTGCCCCGCACAGTGGGCATCTTGGCTGGCTGTGGGCCTTTCTGCCCAGGCCACAGCTCACAGGCAGCTGCTGAGCTCACACCCCCAAGAGTTCAGGGAGCATGTCCTAGCCAGCAGCAGCTGGACACTGAGTGGCTCTGCCCAGCTGCAGGGGTGGGGGGCTGAGATCCACACCCCCCCAGAGGGCTTTGCTATAATTGAAAGTTTATGTTTAATTGAAGAGTCACCTGTTTTATGTGAGATCAGAGAGAGAGCTCCCTCAGGTTTGTGATAGGGACAAGAGGTATATCAGCACGTGTTTACATGGTGAGGGGAGGGAGCTTCATGTTTAATTCATATAAAGATTCCTTGGCTAGGAAAGAAAGCTTTCTAAAAGGCAGTTGCACGTGGATATTTAAAACATCCAGCATCTTTATGTGGAGGTTTCTGCCTTGTTGGCTCATGTCCTTCTAAACTTAGTGTTTGATGGAAGGGAAGAAATTTTAAAGACCACATTGTCCCCCAAACCATTTAAGAATCACTGTGAGTTTGAAAGCCAACTTAGAAATCAGTGCTGTGAAGAAGAAAAGACATGCTGAGCCAAGGCTCAGAGTTAATAACATTTTATAAATAGATAAAGAAAAGATAGGCAGCCTGGTAGATTAATGGAAAACAGGCAAAAACAAGTAACCCTACGGTGAAAAAGCACAAATTTGAACACGAAGATAATATTTAACTATATGATTAATATTTAAAATAAATATAAATTGTGGCCTAATTCTCCATCCATTCAACTGGCAGAAATCTTGGATGACGCAATCCAAAGCAGGGAGAACACAGTAAAATAAGAAAGCCCAGATAGTGCTGGGGCCTGGATAATACTAGCAGTGCTTATAAGACAACCTGGCATTGTGCAATATGAGCTTTAAAATATTCATGTCTTTTGATCTCATAGATTTTGTCCTAGGAACCTAACCAAAAAAAAAAAAAAAGATTCAAGTACATAAATATTTTTCTAAAGCTCTTCAGAGAAATGTTACTTATAATAGTAAAATAAGTTTAAACAACCTGAATGTCAAAAACAGTCACCAGGAGATTAGCCAAACAAATAGTAATTATTACATTGGACAAAATATTATGCAATCATTAAAAATACATTCACATTGTAGACTATACTGTAAAATGTTCTCAACTGTCATTTCATCAAATGGGAAGATGAAACAAACCAGAGTTCTGTTATTGTTTGTAATTAAAATTTAAACTTTTATGGGAGGAGAAATGCAGCAAAATCTAAAGGTATTCTAATCACATATGAAAACAGTAGGCGTTTCTAATCTGTTGCTTGTTCATTTAGATTTCAGACTATACCTCATGACAACGTATTGCACTTTAGAAAAAGTGAAAAGGTCTTTTAATCATGTTTTCCTGATTTTGAAACCAACCAGAACCCTAATTCACACTGGGTCGGGTTAGTTATAATGCCTTCGGTTTTCCAGGTTGGAAGCAGAGAACTCATGACAGCCAACACTATGTGTCTACCCCTCAGGGTTTGCTGATTGTATCAGTGCCCATTCACTTATTAATTCTAGAGGGAAAGTTTCTCCTAAGTGGGAGTATATCTCAGGAAAAACTACCCCCTCTTTCTATAACCCAGCAAACATGCTTAGCCAGAAAAACAGACACAAGCAGGCAGACGACACAAGCAGACAGACACAAGCAGACAGACACAAGCAGACAGACACAAGCAGACAGGGAAGCTCCCAAGCCCCTCACTGTCCATACAGCCTGCTTGGTTATAAGGAAAGATCGATAGATAGATAGATAGATAGATAGATAGATAGATAGATAGATAGATAGATAGATGACTCTCACTGGCTAAAACCTAAGCACTGCCAAGCGGTGGGATTTAACAGGTTTGTTCAATGAAACAGACACTTCCATTACCATCAGTTTTACCTGAAACATATATGTACATCTTCAGAGTGGCCCAAAATGCAGGCCAAGTTCATATGGTTCTAACATAGACAAACTCTCCAATAATAGTTCCCCAAACAGGCAGGAAGGCGGGTATTAGTGCTGTGGCTGCCACCCCGACATCCAGCAAGATACCCGAGCTCCAGGCTCTGAGCTCCGGTCTCTGCACCCAACCCCATCCCTCAGAGACTGAATGAAGCCAAAGACTAAAGTCTGGTCCCACCCCTACCCACATCCCTCCATTAATGGATCTTTGGTTCTAGAAGAGCCCCGTAATCTTGCTTGGCCTCCGTTTCCCAATGTGTGCCATCACTGAGTAAGGACTCTGTATTTCTCCACGTCAGCTGCATTTTTTTAAAAGCTTAACACATGAGAAAATTTTCAGTAGATCCTATCAGCTCAACCTAAATCACTTGCTGGTATAAAGATAAATTGGAAAAACTAATGCTTAGTGAATACATTACTCTATACTTCTTTTACTTAGTGAAACATTTAATTAGTATTTACTAGAAAATTACTATCAATTACTAAAAATGACTACAAATTACTAGCAAAACGGATAAATTTTCTCTCTACCACTAAAATAAATTCAATTACTAAGTTTAAGTAATTGCGGGTAATTTATTTCTTGGAGGGCAGGGAGCTCCAGACAAATGGAAGGCAGTGATTAAGATGCTCAGAGAGGCTGATTTATGAGGGAAACTTAAATAGCTGAATCTGGTGGCTGAGCAGAGTGAGAGAAACACACGCCACAAGCCATTCACAAACAACTACCAGTGTGAAGTTCATGGAGGCTTAGTCCAGGTTAGGGGAGGCAACAGGGCCCGTGGAGGAGAGAACTTACTGCTTTCCTGGGTGATAAAATCCAAGACATTAATTAATATGAACCCTCAAAGTGGTGGATACATCAGTCTTAAGCAGGATGAGGGGAGAGAGAAGGCCTTGCAGGAAGGTTCCAGAGGCTTTTTTGAGAATGGAAAGTGGGGGGGGGGGGGGTGGCCCGTGCTGAGTTCTATGACTTCTCTCAAATTTACCCAAACAAAAGCAGTCTCTGCCCACACACTTCACGTGGGACCACACAGATGTCCTTGGGTGGGCTGTTTGTCTTCACAGTGTCATTGTAGACCAGGTATTCATGACTGATGGTTCAGGCCCCAGGAGTGTGTCAGGGAATCAGAAGATCTTGCCCTTAGGCCAAGACCCTTTAGATAGGTGCCACGTCTCCACACTTTAACCCCGTCAGGCACAGTGGTTCCACGCCTTTGCCCTGCGGAAATGATGAGTCTTAACAGAGAGATTTCTGCCATGGAAGTGTGGTGTAAAGAGTCATAGAAGGGCAGGGCTACAGCTTAGTTGTAAGGGTGCTTGCCTGATGCTCATGACACCTTGGGTTCTGTTCCCAGCACTGCATACAGCTGGGATGCAGTGGTGCACATCTGCAGTTCTAGGAGATGGAGGCAGAATGATCAGAGGTTTAAAGTCATCCTCGACTCCATAGCAACTTCAAGGCAGGCTTACCTTGAGAATACCTGAGACACTGCCTCAAAAAGCAAGGCACGTGATAGCCACTGGATGACGCTCACTGCTGGTACCGACAATGAACCATAAGTGACAATCGGGATTTTCCCAGGATGTGACATGGTGAGATACGCTGGTGATGTGGGGGGGGGGGGAGGGTCAAGGGTTGGGAGTTAGGTTCAAATCCCATTTCTATTTTCTGCAGGACTGAGACAATCCATCTGTCTCCCCTGTAAAATAAAAATTTAAAAGCCTACTTCCAATCAACCAGGATCCATCTCCATAGTGAGAGAATCAGCAAGAGAAACAAATAAGTACCAGTGAGACCCAAGACGGCAGGAAGCCTCTACTGCATGTGGCTCAATCCAGCTTGAACAGGATCTTTTCAGTTCGATTTACATCATTCTAAAGAAGGCAAAGCGAGGAAGACAGAAAACCTTGAGAGGCACCAAATAGGGGAAGACGGAGTAATGGGACTGCGTCTCAGAGATTCCTAGGGCAGTGAAATCACTGTGTCTGACCTATAACCACGGCTTTAAGAAGGTTCACCATTGCCCAGACCTGTAGACTGTGCATCAAGCCTGAGGTCTCATGTCTTCACGCTTCTTATTTCTCCGTGCTAGTTAATATGTGTGTACCAATAGCACAGAGATTGTGATGAATTCACAAATTCCCACCCACTGAGGCCAGATGCTCATTGCAAGAAGGACCTGGTAAAGTTAAACAACAACAAACCTTACACGGGAGCTACTGTCCTTTCTATCTCACCTATCTTGTTTTTTTAGTTACAAAAATATTGGTTCAAAAATAATATCAAAAGAAGTCACTAGCTACTTAGCAGGGCAGCTGTGAGGACAGATGCCCACAGCGCTCCCTCTGAAAGGCTCAGAACTTACTGGTAGCAGAATAAGAGCTGGCTAGATAAGACCTGAAAATAGAGTTCAGCCTCATGATGGTCCCTGACACAAAGGTGTGTACATGATTGCTAATAAAATAGACTGTGGTGTGGGGAAGGCATTCTGGAACCCTGAATACAGGTATCATGTAGCTAATAGGGACAATGGCTGCATGGTGGGTCTGGACACTCAGAGGTAAGGGACAGGTTGTAGGAGGAAACTTGAGCCCACCATCTTCACGCTTCTTATTTCTCCAAGCCTGGCCTGCTTTTTTTTTTTCAGGGAAACTGCACCCTGAGACACTTCAGATGGTGAGCATCTCCTCCGAAGGCATTTTACTTCCTATTCACACCAGCATAGCCATTCAATCATAATGTCATCACATCCCAACGGGAGACAGCCGCTGCCAGGTCCCGGACACGTGCGACGAGCCTCAATGCATTAAAACCACACGTCAGAGGCATCGCTGTCCCCTTCATGGTTTTCTGTGTGCAGGATGCACAGTAATTTATTCCTGGGAGCCACATTTACCATCCTGAGCGGGGTAGTCCTGCACAGAGACCACAGCCTGCATGTCTAAGGTAGCAAAGAATGGGGCTCCTTTCCTCCATTGTGCAGGTAGGGCCAGGCTGAGCCCACAGGTAACAAATGCACAGGTCAGGAAGAGATGCTGCTTTGGAGGTGTCTCAGAGGTGGCTTTCAATGGACCTGGACATCACTGAAAGATACAGGATGAGACTTTTGTTCATTTGTCTTAGATTCATGCCCGGGACAGAGACAGTGGAACACATTCTTTCACGGAATGAAAGAGAAGCCCTGGCAATGGAGCCTGAGAGACTCATACAAACACAGTAGCGGCCTGCTCGATGGTGCTTTGCCTGCATTCAGGTCCCCTTGGTGGGTTTAGTTTCTGAAACTCACATGAAGACATCCTCAGGTTTTGTTCCATGTCACACAGCATCAGCTTAACACTGGTGCTTCCAAAAGATGCTACCACCATCTGCAAAATCAGCCCACACCCGTCACTGGTAACTTGCAAAGACATTTACATTGGCTCCGAGGACAGCCTTAAAGCAGGTTGACAGGCGACACCCTCTGCCAAGGGTTTAGGTTTGACTTAACATTGCAATTACATTGCTCCACCGAAAGACAAGCCAAATGCAGGTCTCTGGCTGACGATATCGGCTGTACAGACTTCTCTAGAACAAGGGCAAAAGAAACAGCCACCACACTAAATCAGCAGAGCGGAGACAGCCTCTACAGGCTTGGCATGGCTTTAGTGCAGACGAAGCCCTGTGCACAGGTGCTGTGGGCAGAGGGGACAGCCACAGCAGCTGCACCCCTGCTGTCTGTGAGTGATGGGCCTGGTCTCTCAACCTGTGCAGAGCTCACAGCAACTCTGGATCCGGGGCAAGTCTGCCACCTGTTCTGCAGGTGTGTTTCCTCCTCTAGAATCCGCCATAGTGATGACGTACATGGACCTACTTGGCCACCCAGGCCCTGAGCCAGCATAGTGTATGCTTAATACATCTGAGTACTCTCCACACAAGTGGAGTAGGGAGTACTCTTAAAAAAAAAAAAAAAAAGACTCTGTGCCTCAGAAGGAGTTGACATTGGAAACCCTCGGAGTAGACAGAACTATAGCATCCTCATCTGGGAGCTGTTCACTCACGTCCATTTAGACAGCTGGGATCCCTTTCAGAATGACACCTCTTGTCACCTAACCACAAAGGGCCAGGGACCTGGATTTCTTTGCCAACTCTTCTTAGCTAAGAAGGGAGGAGAGGGAGAGGGAGAGGGAGAGGGAGAGGGAGAGGGAGAGGGAGAGGGAGAGGGAGAGGGAGAGGGAGAGGGAGAGGGAGAGGGAGAGGGAGAGGGAGAGGGAGAGGGAGAGGGAGAGGGAGAGGGAGAGGGAGAGGGAGAGGGAGAGGGAGAGGGAGAGGGAGAGGGAGAGGGAGAGAGCTGTTGTGCCTGAATTTCAAATAAAATGTTGGTCATTTTATCATAAGAATATCCTAATACTTTATCTTAGTATGCCAATATCTAGGGCATAGTTACACTAAAAAAATATATTTTTAATTGAATTGAAGCTGAGCTTAACCATATTATTTGATTCTGTCCTGAATCTGGTATCCCTGCAACATGCATCTCTACCTGCACCATCTCTTTTCTGGTTTCCCTATTGTCACTCGTCATTTGTCTTCTTAAACATACTTTGAGTTTGGAAAGATGAACTGGCAGTTAAGAGTCTGAATACTCTTTAAAAGGCCCTAGGTTCTATTCCCAGCACCCAAACAGTGGCTCACAGCTGCCTACAACTCCAATTCTAGAGGGAATCTGATGCCCTCTTCTGGCCTCCTTTGGTACCGCATGCACAAGTGCAGGAGCTGCATGTACATATATGTTTATATAAGCACCAACTGGGTTGAACCTCTTACTCCATGACATTGCTTATTGATGAATTTGCAATGATAACTCCCTACTGATATTTCCCCAGTAGAGTGAGTCCACCATGCTCTTCTGGCCAAAGTGTCTCAGTCATTCCCCCTTGATAGCACCACAGTGGCCTCGGGCTGAGAGTTTTCTCCAGGTACATAAATGCCATTCTATGCACTAGACATTGGTCAGACATGTGATGTCAGTCAGACCAAATGGGCCAAACACTAGCATGTGTTTACTGTGTGCTGGGTGCTGTGCCTTGGGCTCAGGATTGTTAGGAATAATGAGCATGAAGTTCCAGTAGGTGGAGTTCACCCAAATCCACTAGAATCTCTTTGGGGAGATGAATTTGTAAATTCAAAATGTTCAGGTTTTGTAAAAGCAATGTGGTACATATTCCTCGTGTTATGCAAATCACACCGAGATGGCATTACATGTAATAGATAATTAGGTTAGAATACCCATTGGGCTCCAGGCAACAGGATGGGACCAAGATAAAGCAATGAGGGCTTGGGACATATGATTTAATGAGTTCTTAAGCTTTGAACACCTCACCTACCCCATCCCACTCCCAGCACCAAGTAAACATCTTCTCTAGTGATGTGTGAATTCTAATGAAGGTTGACTTAAAAGACCATGAAGAGTCTTGTGTCGATACAAGTCAGTGTGGGCTTCTCCTGACTCCTGGAGCCAGGTTGGAGAAGGAGAATATTTTCTCTAGCTCTGGTGACATGATCATTTGGGTTCTGAGAGGTGGGACAGAAGTGTACTGTGCTGGGGCACAGGGAAAGCTGTGCATTTCTCTCAGCCCCAGCCATCATGCTAATGTTCTCCTTCCCAGAAACAGAAAGCAGGCACACCCACACGCACACACATACACACACAGAAGGATGACCACAGGCTAATGATAAAGGCTTTCTTTTTATGAAAAAAAATCTCTAGCCCATAGTCCACAATTTCAAATTGGTATGGAACTGGTTAACACATCAGAATTCCAGGAATGATGTGGAAAGAGTGTGGTACACACTTTCTGGATACCCATGACATAACTTCTGCAGACTCCATGAGCTGCGTCTGAGAACACCTAAGCAGCACTCCTTAATGGCCTGCATCTGAGGTCATGAGTGCCTACCTGCCCTCATCCAAAGCCATGGTAGTCACAATACCTGAAAGGTCACTGTGGCTGTGTCCACTTACCTTATCCAGCACCCCAGGGAAGGGGCCCTGCTCACCAGACATCTTGAGGTGACAAAGACTGCTCATAGAAGAAACAAGAGTAAAAGTTCACTGAATGTACCACAGCATTTCCTTGTAAACCTCTCTACGCTGGAGTGGGTCTCAGCAGCCTGCTGCTGCCCTGAGAGACAATATAAACACAGAATGTTTCTATTTTAGCAGAATGTTGTGTGGGTCAGCCCTAATCCCTGCTCTTGCTCTATTCCTGGCGGGCAGCCTGCTCCTTGCATCCTGACAGAGGCAGCTGTGGCCAGATTCCAATGTGGCTCACCCTGGGAAAGTCTCCAGAGGTCTCAGGATCTAAGCTAAACCATCAGCCTTAGGATCCCTGCTGACCAGTGCCTTGGGGGCCAAGAAGGAGGCACGGCAGAAGTGGGGGTCTTTCTAAACAGCCAGGACAAAATACCTGACAGATGCAAAATTAAGGAAGAAAAGTGTTTGGGCACATGGTTTGAAGGAACGTAGTCCGTCATGGAGAGAACATGAGGTAGCTGGTGACTCCCTGGGACAGAGCCACTCACGCAAAGCAAGTCATCACTCCCTCCTCAATTAAACTTCTCTGAAAACCTCACAGACAAACCCCGAGGTGTGTCCCTATGTGATTTTAGATCCCATCCATTCAATAGTAGAGAGTAACCATCACAGCTGGTGGGGTGGGAGCTAAGTTTTGCAGTCACTAGCTGGTCAGCTTTAAGTCTCCCCAAAGCAGCAGTAGCCTAAGGAGCTGTGACCTCCCCACCCCCATGCCTGTAGCACCCCACAGCCTGTGTGACCACTTCTGCATCACACTTACTCCCTGACTGCTCCAGCTCACACTCGTTTTATCCTTCCCTCCGTCCTGAGTGCTTTTGCCTCCATGTGTCCCTGGCAGAGACCTCTCCCCAAAGCATTTCCTCAATGCTGCTTTGAGATCTAGCTAGACCATTCACATGCTCAATGAAGAAAAAGAAAAGACAAAAGTATCAACAGGAAGGACAACACAGATAAGAACGTGGAAACACCCCGAAACAGCAGCCAGTGGCTTCAGGAGAGCTCTACATGCCACTGTATGACAAGCGTTTTCAGTACGGCCCAGACCAGTGACTCTCAAACTGCCCAGCCTCATAATACTGCTGCAAATTCTTTAAAATAGTGCAAAGCTACAAAGAGCTTTTGTCCACATGGCTATGTCTACTAATATTTACTGATAATCTAAAGATTGGTTTCCACGTTAGTTCCTTTTAAAATAAGTGATCACTGGTCAGCATACTAATAAGAAGGATATTTCAGAGACATCCGGGCGTCTGCATTCAATGTCTTGTGTGTGAGCTCCCGGAAATTCCACCCTAGACTGATGGCCAAGAGAGGAGGGAGAAGATCATGAAGTCTTGGGTGTTTTAAAAAAGACTATATATCCCATGGACCCCTAAAAGGAATGTGAGAACCCCGAGAATCCCCAGACCTGACTTTCAAACGCTCTGTACCATGTGCTTTTCTAGATTCGAACTGTAAAACAATAACAAGGCAAAGCTAGGTTAAGTTTCTGCATCCCGACCTCATGGTCTGAGAAGACTATAGAACCAATCTTTCACTTGCAATCGTGGGTACTGTGCAGAGTCCTGGGGATAGGGGGCAATTAGCCTAAGGTCAGAGAAGGCTTCGTGGTTAGGCAATGCCACACAGATGCCTTCAGGTACCAGGGTTGCTATCCTGGACAGAGGGTATTCAGATATCTTGGTGCTCTTCCACAATTGTTCAAAATGTTCAAATTGCAAGGTTGAAATGCAGAAAGACATTTGTCACCAAGTCTGATGACCTAAGCTCAGTTTCTGGGTCCCATGTGGTAGAAAGAATGGACTGCCCCAAATTGTCCTCTGACCTTCACCATAGCCTGTATGTACCCACCCATGCACATACATACATACATACATACATACATACATATATGGAGGAAAGAAAGAAGAATGGGACAGAGGGAAGGAAGGAAGGAGGGAAGGAAAGAAGAAGGGAAAGAGGAAAAGAGGATGGAAGAGAAGGAAGGGGGAAAGGGGGAAGAAGAGGAAGAGAAGGAGGAGGAAGAAGAAGAGGAAAAGGAGGAGGAGGAAGAAGAGGAGGAGAAGAAAGAGGAGGTGGTTGAGGAAGAGAAAGAGGAGGAGGAGAAAGAAGAGGAGGAGGAAGAAGAGGAAGAGGAGGAGGAGAAAGAAGAGGAGGAGGGAGAAGAGGAAGAGGAGAAAGAAGGGGAGGAGGAGGGGGAGGAGAAGGGGGAGGAGGGAGAGTTGGTTTTTTAAGCTGAAATTCAGGCCAGTATGTTGGTGTACACCTAAAATCCCAGCATTAAGGAGATGGAAGCTGAAGAATCAGGGCTTTCAGTCCATTCTGAAATCTATAGAGAGTTCAAAACCAGCCAGGAATACATCAGACATTTCTCAACACACTGGATACAGCATCAAAATTCAGCTTCAGTTGTGAAGTAGCTGTCATTATGATAGCCATGGCAACTTCATACAGAGGCCTGTTGCAAGGAGGTATTGACTGGAGCATCCCTGAAGCAGGTTTGTGCCCCTGGCATCCACAGTGGCTCTGCAGGATGAGACATTTGACACAGTGACAAATGAGACAGTGGCAACCCCTAAAGGACTTCGTTCTTTGGGAGGCGAGCCTGCAGAGGGGTTAAAGTGCATCCTGAGAGTCTGCTAGTATCAGTTGTTTCTGGGCCCAATGTAATTTGCCCCAGCTCCTGGGACATGGGACATGGGACAGAGCCCAAACCCAGCTCTGGTCTGTTTTCCTTGCAAGCCTTTCCTGGCTCCCTTGTCCTCTTTCTACCTTCACCCACTAAGGTCAAGAGGACAGGGACATGTGAGGCAAAAGAGATTTGGGGCGTGGCAACTAGGGCAAGGGGCAGGATTTTGCTGGACTCATAACAGGAGCAGAATTCAGGTCAGGGTGGAGCCATTTGCTAGGAGGCTGTGGAGGCACAAACAGGAGTTGTGTTCTGTTGAGACACTCATTGTGAAGCAAAGGAAGAAGCTAGCACACCAGCCAGCACGGTGAACCGCTGAGGAGAGAAGGGCATGTGCAGTCCTTTCCACCCGATCCACCCTGGGGAGCAGATCACCCTTGACCTCTCTCCAGCTCCACCATTCAGACCCCGCAGCTGCCAACACATTGAGTCCTTTCCTGATGATGGACCAGGTGGACACTTAGCATTTCCATCTTATTATTTTACAGTTAACAGATTGTCCTAATAGAAAGGCAATAAAATCTCGATAAGATAGGCTTTAGATAGGTGAGTCACATGCCACATAATATTTGATAACTTGCTTTTTTACATTGCATATGTATGTCTTACATTAAGATATGTACATGTATATATATATGTATATAGTAATAATGTATATTATACCCACACACATTCAATACACGTTTATTGTTTATATCAAATGCATAAATTCCATGAAGCCAATATCATGATTTAATAAACCAGTCCCCTATTTGCTTTCATATGCTATGGGACATGCAGATGTGGGTGAACACATACAAAGACTTATCTGTGGAGGCCGGAGGACAACCTGGGGTGTGTGTCGTAGCTTTACACCCTAGCTTGTTTGAGACAGGGTCTCTTTGATGTTTATTGCTATGTAATTCAGGCTAGCTGCCTCTGGGCTTCTAGGAACGCTCCTGTCTCTGTCTTCTCTCTCCCTGTAGGAGCGCTAGGATTACAGATGAGACCCACATCTATCTTCCCATGGTCACTGGGGAGTCCGCACCCTGGTCCTCACACTCGTACAGCTGGCGGTTTACACGCTGAGCCATCCCCATGGCCCTGACCCGGGGCATGGCTGGTTTTCAGCATGTTCTTTGGTGCAAACATTAGTTGGAATGGGTTTTAGGTTGAATTGCTGAGTCAATAGGTATCACAGTTCCTGCCTTTTCTTACACATTTATCCAGCTTCCTAAAGTTAAAGTCTTATTTAAACCCTTCAAGTTTATCTCAAATCCAGGGGATCCTGCAGAAGAGCAGACAGGAGGCTCACAGACTGCCTGGAGGCAGCTCCCTCGCACCCTCCCTTCCACATAGGACAGGGAAGCTTTGTGTAGCATCTACAGGGTTTTTTTTTTAATGTATTTGTGTGTGTGTGTGTGTGTGTGTGTGTGTGTGTGTGTGTTTGCCAGCCTGTATATGTATGTGGACAATGTGTGTGCAAAGCCCCTGGGAGCCAGAAGAGGGCGTTGGGACTCTGGAACTGTAGTCAGAGACTGTTGTGAGCTGCTATGTAGGCTCTGGAAATGAAGCTCCAGTCCTTTGCAAGGGCAGCAGGAGCTCCTAACCTCTGAGCTTTCTCTCCAGCTCCATAGGTATCGTCTTAGTAAATAGCACATTTTCCTTTTGAAATTAACTTTATTGGTACACAATTCATAGACAGAATGTCAATTTCATTAAATCATACTTTTCTGTGTGTTTGGGTTGTTTATAAATGTCACCACAAAGGAGTTTTTCAGTGAGGGCTCGTATTTTCTGCAAAGTCATTTTGCTTCTCTGAGAAGAAAGGGGAATAGGAAGATACCTGCCTTGACCATAAGGTATGTAAAATGGTTATCATAAGGTATGCGACAGCCTGGTGTGAGGACAGTCAAAAGCTGTAAGTTTTGCCTCATCCGTGTCCTGACATTTTTGTATCTCTTCATGTAATCCTCTAACAAATACATATTCTCACAGTTTTAGTCAGTTTGACAGAAACTAGATGTACCTGTGAAGAGGAAATGTCAACCGAAGAACTCACTCCCTCAGACTGACTGGTGGGAAGACCTGTGGTACATTTTCCTGATTACTGATTGGTCAGGAGGGCTCGGCCCACTGTCGACAGTGCCATCCTGGGCAGGTGGTCTGGGCTTTTTGAGAAAGCAGGCTGAGCAAGCCAGGAGAAGCAAGGCAGTAAGCAGCACTCCTCCATGGTCTCTGTATCAGCTCCTGCCTCCACGTTCCTGCCTTGAGCTCCTGCCCTGACTTCCCTTGATGATGGGCTGTAAGCTGTAAGCTGAAATAAACCCTTCCTCCCCCTGGATGCTTTGTCTTATGATGGTTATCACAGCAATGGAAAAGCAAACGACAACAGGTACCAAGTACCCATGTTACAAGGCAAGACCAGGCAAGTGCATGCACAGGAGTGTGGTGCGAAGGACCAAATGCAGGGATTGTGTGGAGTTCCTAAAACTAAGTTAGACCCACAGGGAGGGCAGGACGGGGAGGGAACAGCTGACATCGTGAGGCCAAAGAGACCTCAGATTAAAGTGGGAAAAAAGACAGAAACCATCACTTCAGGGTCCAACATACCAGGAAGACGATGAGAGAGCCACAAGCTACATTCCTGTGTGTGCATCACTTTGGCAGAGGTCTGAAGACTATAAATCTAGTGTTTGTAAATACTCAGAGATTTCAGAGTCCCTGGTGCTTTGAGTGGAAGCTGTGTTGGAGGCTGTTCCCTACCGTCCTCTAAAATGTTGTGGGTGTACCCTCTGCTGTAATCCCAGGTCAGGTGACAGGAACCACGCCATTAGCTGAGTGCATATACAGACAGTAACTGCCTCTTTAAACATGAAGAGCAATAAAGTTAAAAGTCATATATATGCTTATATATAGTATTATACATATCATATACGATATATATGGGTGAATGATTAGGATATATAAGAAAGTTTATTTCCAAATAAGAAATTATTTCACAGAAAATAAACATGCTCGGTGGAAATGGTCTCAGCATTGGCAGTGTTAGTGAAAGTCATTATTCTTCTAGATTCCCATACAATGGAGCACTGCCATAGCTGTGAGCTTCATGAGAGCAGTATATGTTATAAAGAGAGCGTGGAAATGATGGGCACGCTTAAAGGCCCCATTCAGAGAAGCAAAAGCACTTAGGACTGCAGATAGATAGATATGTGCATGTCATCGGGGTATGGGGAATGTTTGAAAAGGCATTTTGTGCTGTTCAGGGCAATTTCCACAAGGAGTAGGTGCAGGGGCAGAGGCACCTCACCCTGACCTCATATAGCTCACTGTTTTGCAATAAACACTTGATGTTTAAAATTTAAAAGTGTTCTCTTGAATACAAGAGGACCAAGGAGCTCCTGTGTTAAGCAAATCTAACTTCTTGGGATATCAATGGGGACCCTGAGAAATTTAGTCATCTGAGATGGACTACAGGTTAGGTTCCCAGGGCTCTGTCTTATGGTGACATTCAGTGGCCATAGTTGGAAGTGTTGTTTGGATACAGAATAGACACATAGTCTCAATGGACCAGGATTTAGAATCCCAGGGATAGAGGAATTAGCAGACTTCTTCGGGCCTTCAGGTGGGCACACATGGCTTGTTCTCAAGTTCTTTCCTGTCTAGGAGAGATCTCTATGTCCTGGAAAGTTAAGTGTTTTGCCCAAGGTTATCTCACCAAGATTTGATATTCAATAGATCATTGACCAATTCTTTCTAGACACTCCTATACACATATAGAGCATATAGAACATGGAACACTGAATGAGTTACTTTTCTTGTTACTGTAACAAAAATCCTGACAAGAAGCAATTTAAGGAAGGTTTACTTTGTGTGTGGTGCCCACACTAATGAGTATGCCTGACTCTGGGCTGCAGAGAAAGGCTGTACTTTATCCACAAGTTCTAGGGGTCTGCTACACAGAAGGACATGGGGTTGGTGAAGTCACAACTAGAGCAGTTATGATCTGCCTATACCAACATGCTGGAAGGATGTGAACTCATGACCTACACAGGCCTTAAAAACAATTCTGCTGGTTTGCTGTTGTTGTTGTTGCTGCTGCTGCTGCTGTTGTCGTTGTTGTTGTTGAAGGTCTGAGGTCAAACCTGCAGTATTGCACATGGTAAACTACTCAGTTTACCACAAATAAAACCCCAGCCCAACATGAGGTAAGAACTTGCCAAAAATGTCAGGGCTGGCTAAGAAGATAATAACAAAGGCATACTTATAAAATAAAAAGGGTTGCTTATATTCACACCCAAAAGAGAAGCTATCCCAAGGTGTATTCCATGAAAAACATACTAGTTTCTATCAGAGTTTCTTGTGTATAAATCATAAATGTACACACTAGGCAATATACAACCTTCATCGTTTTACAAGTATTTAAGTATCCATTACATTTAGGAGGAACAAATGAAAGAAAGAAATCCTCCTTTAAACTTTCTTCTATACCCTAATCATTCATTCACATATATATCATATATAATATGTATAAAATTATATATAGTCACACATGTGATTTATTTATTTATTCTTCTCTCATATATTTCACCCTGACTTCAGTTTCTCCTCCCTCCTCTTCTCCCAGTACCTCTCGCCGCAGTCTCCCTTCTCTCCCTTCTTCTTCCCTCCCCTCCCTTCCACTCCCACCCACTCCTTCCTTTCAGTTTAGAAAAGGGCAGTTCTCCCATGGATATCAACCAAACACAGCAAATCAAGTTTCAGTAAGGCTAGGTAGGCATCTCCCCTCATATTAAGGCTGGACAAGGCAACCTAGTAGGAGGAAAAGTGTCCCAAAAAGTAGGTGAAAGAGTCAGTGATAGCGCCTGTTCCCACTGTTAGGAGTCCCACAAGAAGACCAAGCCACACAACTGTAACACAATACGTCAAGGGCCTAGGTCAGTCCCACGCAGGCTCCCTGGTTTTCAATTCAGTCTCTGTAAGCCTCTGTGAGCCCAAACCAGTTAATTCCATAGATATGATTCTAAACTGTATTTTCTTTCATGTTAACAGAGTGCTGCCTATATGAGCACCGAGCTAATAATGGAATAGTTTGTTTTTCTATCATTTGTCTCGATTTTTAGAAATAAACTCTGTAAAATAGAAACCAAGTTAAAATGGAGGGCTCATTGGAGAGATTGTGTGATGCATGAAGGAACGAACAACAATCACAGATGATCCAGGCAAAGGCAGGAACCATCCCCCTCAGGTCCCTCTACACGTGGGAGCATAGCAGTGTGATTCTCATTGCTGTACACAATACCTGACAAGACAACACAGTAAAGAAGGAAGAAATTATGGTGGCTCACAGTTTGAAGATGCAGCCTATCATGGCATGTAGTAGGAGTTTGGGGTGACTGCTTATGTTTTATTCAATCAGGAAACAGAAAAAGATGCACTTGGCCCTCTGTTTGCTTTCTCCTTTGGATCCTGAATCCCAGCCCAGGAGATGAAGATGTTCACATTAGAATTCTACGTCTTCCTTCCTCAGTTAAACCTCTCTGGAAGCACACTGGGACATGCTCAGAGATGCGTATCAGGGTAATTCTAAATCTAGTCAGTCTGTGCCAAAGGTTGGCCATCACAAACACACAAACTCCGTGCATGTATGTACTGGCACTATTGCCTTTGAGCCTTTACGAAGTAGTTAAGCCTTCTTCTCTTAACAAGACACTGAATCCTGAGCAGATAATGGGTGTAGAAAAAGATGTTCAGTTGTCAAGATGATTCTAAAAGGATATGGGCTTTTTCCTTCGACTCCTCAGTACCCCATCAACCTCTACATAGTGCTGTCCTCAGTCCTCACTGGTCCAGAAATGCTGCATGTCACAGGACAACACCAATGCCCAAGGGGACACCTCCTGCCTAGGTAGAGCATGGCTCACTCACACTTGCTTCCTAACACCACTGTCCAAGTGTCATTCCAGTCCCTCGGCACCCAGAGATAATTCCCCAGCTCAGCAAGAGCGGCAAGTGCTTAATGCTTGACGCCAGCCAGCCACAAGTGAAACCCAACAAACTCTTCCATCCCAGAGTTTTCTAATAGTTTGAGGAAGTACCAAGCCCAAGGTGGTGTCAGTGTTCTTTCCTGCTACTTTGCCTGATATGCACTCCACCATCAGATGCTAGGAACATGAGCGCTCACAGCACACATACTTGGTGCCTGGTTCTGTAGCTCACACTCCCTACAAACAGCTCGGTTCTGTAGCCCACGATCCCTACAAACAGCCTGCCTTCCATCCTGTCAGCCGGATTGCTGTAAAGGCCTGTGTGTTTGCAAACATTTGGGGAAATAGCCTCTGACACCTACACGATGTTTTTTTTCATACTTGATCAGTTTTATTACTCCATACATGGTTTTTCCCCACACTTTAAATCCCTTTATATGAACAGCAAAGATCATAGTTATGACTACATAGAGGTCACCACTGCTCTGTATAAAGGTCAAGTTTTCCTTCCAGGCAGTGCATGTAAACATTACACAAGCAAGCTTCCCTCCGCTGCTCCTGAAATCAGCCCTGGTCTGCAAGAGCAGAGCTGAGCTGTGCTGACACCGTTCCGTTCACACAGACACACACACACACCCGAGCCTGGCAGGTAGGATCAGGAAGCCTGCAGGCCAAATCACAGCAAATTTACTGATATCAGTGCCAGGCCACCTCTGACATCACAAAGCTAAGAGGTCAACCTTGTCATAACTGCTTAAAGATGTTGTTATCCTTGGAGGAGGTCACAGGCTTGCGATGCGGATGATCCTTTTTGTCCTCTGACCAGGCTTCCAGTTGAGCCTAAAATCACATGACAGGAAAGTCCTTCTGAGACTATGCTGTCCCTCTCCCCTCTTCCCTCCCCCTCCCCCTCCCTCTCCCTCTCAATCTCTGATTAAGGGATATTTCCCTGATATTCTCAACTCGTCAAATGATTGGGTTTTGCTTTTTTTTTTTTTTACAAAAAAATTAAAACAACAACAAAAAACAAAAACATGCCTTTATAATTGAAATTAAGCCCCCATTCTCTGTGAAAAATTTATTTCCAAATTGTGTCTGCTTTTATGGACAAAAATAATCAGGAAAAGCCAATGGCTACAAAAACTGCCAACAAAGTGAACCTCTGAAGAGCTAATGACTCAAGGGTGGCTGTGCAGACCTATAAAGCATGTTGGGGTCCGTGCTATTTGTCATTAACACGAATTCTGAAAGCTTGGCTAATATAATGTGACACAAAATTAGTCAAACACAATTCATGCAATATTGTTTAATTTTACTCCTCATTTAACTTGGTTTTAAGCAAAATCATTATGTCACATGATAACGTTCACTCGAACAAGAGATATTTCATAATGGTCACCGACTTTAGAAATGAGTTATTAGGCGCTCCACGTTGAACACATTCTTAACTATGGAAACTATAAAGCTAATAGCTTAATCATATTTTGACACCATCTGCATACTTTATGCATTATTTACAAGAAAGATATAAAAATGAAGCCACTGAGTACCCTACACGATACTTCACCGTCATAGTTAACTGGTTAAAAATATAACACATTTATCTTCCAGGGACTTTATATTTGCATAGAGGTATTTGCATGCCACGTAGCAATGTGCAGTTAATGTAAAATTTAACCTTTGTTCTTTCCCTCGGATATGTAAGATATACTCATTAAGTTAAAAATAATGGCAAAAAAATAACTCTTCTGGCGATATACATTTCATAAATTATTCCCCAGAGCGGTAAGGAAAGGTAAAATGTGGGTGGGAAAATGTTTAATTGAATTAATTTCTCATTTTCTCTATTTTTATTTTACAACTCAGAGGCAGAGCAATTTGACTAGTATATGTCAGCCCTGTGCCTCACAAAGGCATTCCTCTCAATTACTCAGGGCGTCAGCTCTCTTCATTCTGCATTAAAACAGTTCCACACTTCAGGACTGAGATGAATGGGTGGATCATCTACGCACCTGTTCAATGGATGGCTGGGTACCCCATAGAGGGGGTGCACAGCTACGGTGCTTAAAGTATATTACATCATTGTTAGACATTTGGGGCGGGGGTAGCGCAAACAGTCCCTAGCTTGTCTTGAGTTGTAGTTTGCAATGTCAAGTTTCTAATTAGTCCCGAAATGAACTTCCACAGACAAAGCTTTCAGACTCTTGTGCAAGTCTGTGGTAGCCCTATTCCTTATCTCTCTGTTCAGGTATCCTAAATCCAAAGTGCCTAGAGCCTAGAGCCGCGCTGAGGCCAGCGGTAGACCCAAGTCTTCCTGCACTAAAAGACAAAGGAAAGCAGAGATATCAAGTCCATGTGTGCACTCAGGTCCTTCCCTGAATGGCCAGACCTTGGATAATTATCTCTACCCAAAGTAACTCCAGTCCATGACCAAAAGTTGGCATCCCCCACAGAAAGGGAGCCAGCATGTCATCAGTATCAAGCCTGTAGTCTGAGAGAAGCAGACAACAGACAGATGAGCACGGCTGGGCTACACGGGTCCCAGCATCTGGGGAAAGGCCAAGCAACTAGGGTTGAAAGCAGGGAGTCAGGAGTACAAAGAAGGCTCTTAGCGGGGAGATGAAGACCAGCATGCAGGGGCTTCTCAGAAGCTCATGCTATGGCTAGGGTTACTCACACCCCATTCCTGACTATATGCCTGGAGTTTGCAACTTAAAAGATGAACACACACACACACAGAGAGAGAGAGAGAGAGAGAGAGAGAAATCTGGGTCCTGGAAGAGGTTGGATAGGATTGATCAAAGGGATCTGGTCTTTGGCTCCTGCCCTAGGGGAAGATGATGTCTCCTTTCTGTTTCTCGATGGAGTGGTGATATCTGTGGGGCTGTTCTACGTTTCCAGGAATCTAGCAACCTCATCAGTTTACTTCCACTTCATTTTTCCATGGCGGCGTACTTACGGCACTCACTCACTAAGTGACTCACTCACAACATGCACCTTGACCTCTTTAGGGGAAAGACAGCTCAGTCATCGACGGAAGTCTCTTGGCTGTAGTCAAAATTCTGTCCTCCAGGCCAGTGAGATGGATCCAGGAGTATGAGTGCTTGCTACCAAGCTGACAAGCTAGTTGCCACCCCAAATCGTAGATGAACCAATTCCTGACAGTTGTTCGAGGCACACGCACACAGGCACACGCATGCTCATGCACGGGCACGCGCACACACACAAGTCAATTTAAAAATAAGTATTAAAATAATTTTGTCCTCTGATTTGGGAGCACTAGCTCATCTGCAGTGAACCCCTCACTCTCAGTGTTCACAGCTTTTAGTATCTACAAGCGGCCTCCCAACAGACCCAGATGACAAGAACCTTCCTCTTGCTTCTGCTCTCCCAGCAAGATTTTTTTAACGAACATGCTATTTATAAGTAGACAGGAGACATATGTAAGCTATGAGAACATATTTATTTACTGTATATGCAGTCTTCTAAAATAATGCATGGCATGGAACAGAGCAGCATGCTACGGTGTGGAAGAAAGCGAATGACCCCGAAACACAAAATCTTTCAACAAACAGAAACGCCGGTTCTTTAAGGAGGCGGCTGAGCCCTCTTGCAGCAGAGGCAGACGCCTCCGCAGACTCACTGTGCTCAACTTGAACTTAGCCACTGTGTTTCCTGGACTCTGATGTGTATGTGATTGTTCTCGCAAAGGTTCTCACCGAGGTAAATAAAATTGTAGAACCTTGGAAACACGCTATTATTACAGCCAGAGAGAAGGTGGGCAGAGTGGGAAATGCCTCTCTGAGGGATAAATTACATGTGATGAGGGCTAAAAGAATACAGCTCCTATTTCAGGAACTCTTCCAGGCAGAGATTTGGCAGTTTTAGCGTTCCTTTCAAGACAATACACGCACACCAAAAACATTATTCTCCACAGAGCGCCCCAGAGGCCACAGTCGTCACATGGATGCCGTGGTTTCTCCATTCCCTCAAATTCAACACCGATCTTCTTTATTAATTTTAATTTGTCATCAATAGCCTGACAGGCATTCTTTCGGCAAGAAATACTGCAGTAAGCTGTTTCACCCACTGTGGCAGCTATTAAAAGTAGGAGGGTGATTAGCAGGAATGAGGTCGAACAGAATAATGTCAGTATAAGTCGCTACCGTGATATGTGTAACACAGAAGGGTTTGTTATGTTCCAGGAAATGTAATTTAAAAACGGGACACCAGCACCTGCTCTGCTGGCTCCTGGGCTGCTCAGATCAGTTGAGCATCCTCCACTATGTTTACCATTTACTGTGTTTCTAATAACTACACTTAAAATAAACTTAATTGTTGCCGTCTATTTCACATACACGGGGAAGGTAAATACATCATTATGTGATTGGACTAGATGATACAAAGCAAGGTGATTTAATCAGCCAACACCGGCGATTGGAAAAATTAGCTTTCATAACCTTCTTACAAAGACCTAAATAAACACAGTTCTCTGATGAGCTGCGTGTTCACTAAACAAGGATATCATCAGGATGCCAAGAGACGCCTCCATTCATACAGAAATCCTGAGGCATTCCAGTACTTGTGTTAAGAAAATTGTGAAATGTTTATAGACATGAGACATGTAGCCCTCACCTGTATTCTTTTGGGAAAAAAAAAAAAAAAGCCCAAACCCAAGCACATTACCTGGGATGACTACTGACCCAGAAACTCCAATCTCCTGCCTCTTGCTGAACTTTTAAAGAACTTAGATGCGCACAGCCACCTCCAGCCATTTAAAACTTCGTGAGATTTAAACCAGGGACTAAGAATAGAGAAAATGTATTTTAAATGTACAGTATATTTTCAACACCACAGCCCAGGGGGCAAAACAGCTACCAACAGTCTTTCTCTGAATGTGCTCCTGGTCAGTTGGGCTTCATACTAAATGTCATTTAGACTGCTTAGTCGAAGGTACCACTCACACTTGGTCTGTAGGTCATTTGGAGCACACTATAGCCAGCAGGGCAAGGGCATGTGGACAGCACAGAACACCGGCTCATTATCTGTCAGCTCAGTAGCAATATGGTCCAGCCTCTTGCCTATGGGATACCACCCTGGTTGCACAAATGTACAGGTTCAAGGACAAATCTGTTCAATCCATTTCATACCTGTACATCTGTGCAAAACAGTAAAAATAAATAAAAATTAAATTTAAAAAAATTAATTTGCTTACCCATTCTGAAGTGGGTACTTAAAACTATAGGTTGGCAAAATTTTTCAAAAGGATCGTAGAAAACTATTTTCTGTATTTAAAGAAATAACATGTTTGAATAGGGTTTTTTTTTGGGGGGGGTGCAGTCTGAGTAGCCTGTGAGACGAAATGAACTCCAGCCAAGGAAGCTAGTCACTGGTTGTAGAGATTTTTATCACAAGGCAGAAGTGTAATGAGCAGCCCCACAAGTCTGCCTTTGTACTTAAAAACAACGCAGGAGATAAATACCACCCCCTTCCCACAGTTGCTATCTTGTAAGCTGTGGGGCTTGGTCTCAATGCAAAGGGAATACGCGAAGCGAAGAAAGATACACGGAAGGATGCATGCCTCAGACAGCTTTCCTGCCCAGAACCGCTGGAATCGAGCAGGGCTACAGGAGGCAATTTGAGAAGCAGTTTCTCCAGCGTCAGAGCCTGTCACATCAGACGATCAGACAAATTTTATAAGAAAACCAATGAATGCTAAATATTGCCGTCCTGTTTGCGGAACCCGGGCTCCCATCTCACCCAAGGAAAAAGAAAAAGAAAAACCCGAGCAGCCTGGTACCCAGAGGCACTCTGTTCCCACTAGCCCCACCCCACGGGCGCCACTGGGCTTTTACATAGCCGCTCCATTTGAATCCATGATGGGCCCGGTGTTTGTAATTCGACATCAAGCAGCCGCGGTGTCGTCTGGCGTTTATTTGTGCTGTTGTTTTGGCAGGTTATCCAAGGGGCCCTTCTCATCTGACATGTCAGGTCGACAATCAAACAAAGAGCACCAGTGAATTCACTTTTACAGTTAGGCAAGCTGAATGCTATTACCCGTGTATTTGTCACCGACCTGCAGATTCCTGCCTCTAATCTGCCATCGGATGGATGCTACAAAGTGAAGAGTCGGGGACATGCCTGTCCCGGTAACTACCTGCTGCCAGCTATTATTGTAAGGATCCTGTGATTTTCTTTATTCTGAGTAGAGAAAACAAGGCAGCTCGGGTAATAAAAAGGCATATCAACTAGTCACTTCCTGGCAGATTTGTCACTCATGTGGATATAGTCAAGGAGGAGTTGTTGTTGTTGTTGTTGTTGTTGCTGCTGCTGCTGCTGCTGTTGTATCAAAGGATGTATACACTTCAATATAATGTTGTAAACCTGGAGTGTGTGTTTCAAATAAAACCGTTTTTAGTACCATGTATGCTGGTAAACAAAATAAAAGCGCACACACCTTATAAAGAACTGCCCAAACCCACATACCCGTGCAGAATGCAACCCACAAATCACTCCCTGACAGAAGATATTTTACGTTATATGATTTTGGGGTGAAAGTTATTATATTTTTATTCCTAAATCA
Organism: Mus caroli; assembly: GCF_978045245.1. Classification (NCBI taxonomy): domain Eukaryota; kingdom Metazoa; phylum Chordata; class Mammalia; order Rodentia; family Muridae; genus Mus; species Mus caroli. The sequence goes on along the minus strand of NW_028227263.1, from coordinate 8,761,530 downwards.
CATTAGCATAGCCACAAAACCATACATTATCAAGGCTTTCCAATATGCTTCTAAATACCCTCTAATGATGGATTGTATCTTAGGGCCTCTTGAGGACCCACAGTTAACTCTATCATCATAAGTTGTGAATTAAATTGCAAAAAAAAAAAAAAAAAAGTCAAGTGTTTCTGGTAATTCTTTTATTTCTCCACATGGCACAATCAGATCGATTCCCGTCCCCTGTTCAGTGCATGAATATATCTTTGGAAATAATCTGTCACCAATAAAATGTTTCTCCCTCACCTGATTCTCATATCTGTTTTAAAATTAACTGGGAGGGGCTCCTAAAAGGTGACTATTCATCTAGTCATCTCTCAGAAGTTGTAAAGAGGGGTCCCTCAAGCTGCTTAATTGCAGGTAATCTGTTTACATCTTGCCTTTTGTGTTTTGAAAAATCATTGGTGACTTCTACAGGAGCCTCCCTTACCGCAAACCCAGGCCCTCCAGGTATGTCCACGGGACCAAGGCAAGGAACAAAGAACCCGGTATCTTGGTGTTCTCCCATCCAGAGCAGGAGTTGAACAATTCCAAACAATAAAACCCGGCCCAAACAAAGAGTGATTAATGACTCGAGGAGCTGCGATGCCCAACGACCAGAGAGGCTCAGAGTGGGTCTTTGAAGGGGAAATGAAAAGAGTTTCAGGCTTTAAATATTTACCATTTCATTCATCAGTGGAGCATGTAAACGCAGAAACAAATATTCAAACATGGTTTTCCCCAGACTCTATCCCCCACGTCCTACTCACTCGTAATGCCTGTTTATGGCAATCAGCATAATGGAAGTCGCACAAGAAAACAGGTTAGAGACAGCGACAATTATTCAATGGGAACTGGGCGTTCCCCTCCTGAATTTTGTTTGCCACCGGAGTTTCCCTTGGGTTCCATGGGGCAGCGTAACATACCCAGGGCTGGGAACCAAAGTTCTAGTTGTATTTTCCTGTGTATTTACAATGCATTATTGAAACTTGTGGACCATCTCCATAGGAGCATACATACTTTATTATCATCCAGAGGGGGCACAAATAGGAAACGCTCCCATGACTACCCCATCCTTCATCGCCTAATGCCTGTTAAGACATTGCTATTGTTAAAATAATTGAGAGACATGTTTTCATTTCTACTGGTAAGCTTGTTTTGCTCCGCGTATCTATCTCTGTGTGGAAGCGTGTGTCCGTTTTCACTGTTCAACATGCTTACTCTATACTTTCCAACTTAGCAAAATCAGGTTACTATTATTTTACATCATGTTACTTGCATGCAAATATTTGATGTTGTAGTCACTTTGTTTCCCTTAATAGTGAGGATTAGTTTATGAGACAGAAATCATTGTTATTTATATTCTACGTGGGTGGGGGAGAGCCTTTGTCAATGAACTTGCCCAAGGTTGCACAGCTAGGGAGTGGAGAGCCAGGGTTTGAACCCTACTTTGGATGAATGACCCCAGCCTGAAACTTGTCTTCCTATTTCTCACCCCCTTTGATGCTGCCATCTAGCGTGTGGTCAATAGGGAAGAATCTATGCTGTAGAGAGCCTTGATACGGCAAGGAAGAAATGCACTGTGTCTAACACTAATGACCCAGGCCCAGGTGTATCATGGGGGAGAGAGGATAGAGAGGCCAAAGAAGGAAAAGAGAATGGGGTGTGGAGGAGGAAAGGGAGAAACCTGTCATATGTCAAGCTCTGCTCCTCTACCCAGCAACGGAAGGAAGAGTGTGGTAAGGAAGCTGCTGTCCAGACAGGATGCTGGACAGAAGGAGAACTAAAGGGTAGCTATCAGCTCTGCAAGTGTGGTCTCCTACATGTGGGATATTCTGCATGTTTTCACTGCTTCAGTCTTTGCAGAAGATAATTGTCCCGCAAGGCCTTGTGCAACCTACCATCATGGCCCTGAGCATTCCATGTAGAGGCTGTGTCTGGCCTGTGTTCTGTGTATGGGCCTTGTCTTCCTCCCTCAGGGGCCATATGGCTCCCTACCTGGGCTTATCACCTCCTTTCAGCTCTGAGCTAAAGTGCCACTTCCTTCAGGAAGTTTCCACATGGTCCCAGCACCCCTTTCCCAGTGCCCACTGAAACCCAGCTTCTCAGTAGATGTCTGTGCCAGGGCATGTATTCCCCAAAAATTAGATCCATTCTGGTCTCCTCCCAGCCCTGGCAGGGAGCCTGTCAGGTGGTCTAGGATCTCTCCAGGATTGATGAACGAATGTGTATGATCAGCTTGGTCTTCATAAACGCCAACAGATAATAGAGCTTAAATGTTTTTCTCAACATTCGAATAGAACTTCATTTTCCTCTTTTTCTAGCTTTTCAGATTGCAACTGATAAATATATATCACGAGTCTCCAGTACACATGGCGATGTATAAGTATACACCTGGAGATGATTGTCACCATCAAGCTAGTTAGCTTGTCCATCAGCACACACAGCACACAGATACAAGTGTGCCTGGCAAGAGAGAGTCACCCCTATTCTCAGTGAGGTTCAAGGCTCATCACAACGACTCAAGCTGCTTGACTGCTCAGTCTGAATTCCCATGGGAGTTAGGGCTCTGTGAACATGTAACTTCAAGATCCAGGAAAATCAGCCTAGAGGTTGCTAAAAAGGCACCAGCGACATGCACACCCATGTCCTCATGGATACACACATGTGTGCACATACTCACAGGGTTGCACTGAAGGTCTCAGTGATCATTGCTTTACATTTCCAGATGCTAGAGGTGGCCTTGACAATGATTCAAAAAGTTCTGTTCAATTGAACTTTGGGGTGAGAGAGGCGAAGTGGAGAAAGATTTTTTTTTCCAGTGTTGAGGATCCACAGAAAAATATGTAACATGTGTGACATAGTGTGTGTTATATGTATGTACGTAATGCACGGTATATAGTATATATGAATAGTACATGTGGTGCATTGCTATATGAACGAATGGATGTGTGTGTGTGTGTGTGTGTGTGTGTGTGTGTGTGTGTGAGAGAGAGAGAGAGAGAGAGAGAGAGAGAGGAGAGAGAGAGAGAGCAGAAGGAGAGGAGAGTCCTGGCATCTCACTTGTTTTTATTGTATATATACATACATGTATATACACACTTCAACAGATCTTCCAATTCCTCCCAGCATTGCCTTTCTGGGAGAAAGGCCAATTTTCTTCATTTTAAAAATATCATAACATTTGTGTTAGCAAAAAAAAAAAAAAAAAACACTATAAATGCCATCAGCTACAGAATTCCAGTTTAATTTCTGTTTTGACTTTATCAAAATCTGAGAAAAAGTATCTTTGGGGAATACAATTATCAGTGCTTAGCCACAGCCTGAAAATAAACAGAAACCAACTGTTCCTGTGGTGGATGGGCTGCTCAGGGAAGCCCCTCTAGAATCAGGCACTGTGGCCAAGGCAAGAGCTGCAGCCAGACCCCACAGCAGCATCTGCACACTGCAGAGCTCATCCTACACACTGTACTATGTGGGCTAGTGTATTGAATTTGTACAAACCGCGGCACAACAATACAGGATGTTTATAGAATACAAATGCTAATTTGTCACCCTGGCTCTTAACCTGCATGTGGGTTGACTTGGTCACGGGTTTCTTTTGTCAACGTAATTAAACACGTAAGATTTCTCAGACCACGTCATTCTGGGCATGAGAATCTTTAGTACTTTACTGTTTGAAGATTGCCCAGTGCTTCGGTAATGGTTAGACCTCGTTAAACTCTCGTTGATGGTGTGGTAACTGCAGGATCTAATTTCCTCCTCTGACTGCATTTAAAATGATCGTCTTTCCCAACAGCAATCCTTTATGGTTTTTATAATCTTACTTCTTGGGTTTTTGTAAATCTCCAGAGCTCCAAAGCCCATTATTTGAGAATTTTAGCAAGTCATCCCCAAATACATTTGGTAAACTGATTAAGCTCAGAGTGTCTTTCAGACTACTCATAGAGACTTGCCTATTAACTAATACTTTTAGAATCAAAGCCAACACAGTGGCATGAATCTGAGGACTGGGCTTGGAACAGTAGTGACCCAGATGAAGTGAGGCTTGGGCCCAGCCAGCTTCTGGCGTCCATTAGTCAGTCATTAGCCCTCTCTGATGGAAGTCAAAGAGAGAAATCAACACACACGGAGTTGACCAGTGAAGACTCTAAACTTTGTCTTTAAAATTATTTTTAAAAACAATGAGAGATTAATTCTAAAACTGCATTAAAGTGCATCGTGTAGTTTCTCATCTGTGTTCCTTGACAAGTCAGTATCGGGCAGGTCTTTCCCTGAACTGCTTCCAGCAGCCATGTAAGAGGGCTTTGCCTTAGCAAGGCAGAGAAAGTATTAGTGTTGGGGACCCTTCCTGGTGCCACTACTGTCTTTGGATGTGACAAATTCCCTTCATTCCCCTCCTTCCCTTGAACTTAATGTGCCTGAGTCTCTTCTCCCACCTGGTTTGATTTCTCAAATTCAATCAAACACTTTTTTACAGTCCCCCATTTTATTTGCCTTCTCACTGGGCTCTGCCCTGTGACTCCAGCACTCTGTCCCCTTCCAATCTTCCAGACTCCCCACTGGCTTTGTCCCTTCCATCATCCCACAAACTCATGGCTCCTGGCAAAAGGCTAGCTTAATTTTTGAGTGTCCTTTGATACACATGTTTAATTCTAGAATTGTGTACAGCACCAAGAGGCCATTAACCCAAAACTTGCATTTAAATACTTAAAGTTTGTTGCACCTCAAAGGTCATCTGTCCCCAACTCAACAGAGTCAGAAAGGTGAGGAGACACCAACCATAGGTGACATTGATGGGCTGGCTGGCACATGATAACCAGACTTTACAGTTTGCATCTTTCACAAACATATATCAAGACAACATCTTAGCGCTAGAGTCACTCAGTCTCTAAAGACGAACGACAACATTCTATAAATTAGCATCTTAGAATGCAAATAAGAGAAAGCCCCACTATGCCTGAACAAGACACACTAAAGGCACCTTTCACCGGGAGCTTAGAATAAGAACTGTAACTTACCATGGCCCAATTCTTACTGAAGTCTGCTAGACAAGCCATTGAGCCCCAAAGCTTTCCAATCTTCCCATAAACAACAGCTAGAAACTCCAGCTCTCAGTTTTACCATGCTTGTTAAGGGCTGGGAAATCATAGAAGTCACTGGCAAAGTGTCCTCCGTTAGCTTATGGAATCCTCACTATCCATGTTCAGGAGTGTAGTATGTTCTTTCTGCAGATAAAGGCATTGAGAGTCAAAGAGCCACACTTAACGTGTGCCAGGGCATGAGCTGCCACGTGGGTTTGAGCATGGTTCAAAGCAAGATGTGCCCCTCACTCTGATAAGGCATCTCTAACCCAAACTGAGATGGTACGAACATTTCAGGTGACAGCCCCACCCCAGGAAGCCTCATTCCCATGATGAAGTTATCATTGATCTAGCCAGACAGCTGTCTATCCTTCCACCCACTCGCCAGCAGCCAGCAGCCAGCCTGTCTTTGGGGGCATCCTTCCATACCTCCTACACTTACTCTAAGGTCATGGCCAATAAGCCACCATTATCACCAGTGACCTGGCTTCTGGGTCTGGGCTCAGAGAATCCTCAACTTTGCATTTTGATGCCTTCCCCCTGCACTGACCACCCATTTATTCAACGTAATGACTCTTCACTCACCAGTTCAAGGCAGGAGAAAAGCCCTTCTCACTCAGTAAGTGGGCAGAGAACCCAAGGGTGGGAAAGCCTTTGAAAGAGAAAGTGTTTCTATTTCCCATAAAGATAGTGGTGAGGAGATTCAACCATATCCCCCAGGCTTCGAAGAAGTCTGTGAGCAATTCCGAGAAATTAAAAGAGTAGAAGGGGCTGTTGTTTTCAGAATTCAGAGCTCAGCCCGTGGCCTGACATCAGCTGACGCCTCTGGGGGAAATTCCCTTGCAGCTTGGGTTCATAATTTATGTAATGACATATGCTTGGACGCTGATTAGGGACCATATCAGCTCTGCGATGGAGGCAGCATCACCCTGCTTTATCATTCATTTATCTGAAGTCGTTTTGAATAATATCACAAGATTATAATGTGATCGTTACATTGTACAGCAGGCCAGGGCTTGCATGCCACTGAGGGTCAGGGCCCCAGCAGGGTTCACACCCGTTAATTTATTCACTTTGTACAGGTTTTATAAAATTAGAGTCAACAGGATAGTGATGAAGATAGATCCACAAGCAGGTGCTTACACAAGCTGCTAATAAGATATACAATAGGAACCATAGGAAGACCTAATAGCAGTAATAGTGATCTCCTCTGAGCCAGACTGGCACCAGAGTTTGAAACAAACCATTCAGTGCTCAATGAGGAGCGCGGATTGCCTTTGACTCGAAGGCTCTGCTCGACCTGAAGGGTTTATCGACAACCACTTTGCTGCTATGAAACGCTCTATTAGGAAAACCGTGTCTTCGGGCCACAAGGAGGGTGACAGCAGAAAGGTCGATTCCTCCAGAGGAGGGTGGCGGGGGGGGGGGGGAGCTCTGGAGCCACAGCCAGAAAGGCAGGAGGGAAGCAGAGACCCCAGAACTCAGCCTTCAGAGGCTAAGTGGGGGAAAGGAAGGGGAGGGAGAAAGGGGCCATCATACTAGGCAAACCAGAATCAAGGGACAGGAGGAGGGTGGGGAAGTCTGTGCTGAAGGAACTGGGCTCCGTGTTAGGATGACTGACTGCTGGCTTTGTCTTACTGCTTTTCCATCACCCCATAGCCCTCTTCTAAGGAGCTGACTAAGGCAAATGTCCCTCAGGATCACTGAGGCACTTGGACCCTTGAGCAAATCAAAACTGGGGGACATCCAAGGGTCTTACAGAAAAACGGCACAGTGAGGTCTAGGAATGTAGTTCAGTCCACAAAATGCAGACGGGAGGACCTGAGTTCAATCCCTACAGCAAATGTAAAAAGCCAGGTACATGGGTACATGCTTATAATCCTAATCTTAGAAGATGAATCTCAAGTGGGTCCTTCGGGCTCACTGGCCAGCCAGTCTAACAGAATTGGCAGGTTCTAGGCCAGTGAGAACCCCTGTCTCAAACAGAAAAAGAAAGAAGTAGATGGCCGATACCTTTAGCATGAGTGAGCACTCATTCACACACACACACACACACACACACACACACACACACACACACGCATGCATGCACATGCACATACCAATGTTAAGTGAGTTACAATATTAACATAATGAGCCTACTCTTTTAGGAGGGGTGACACCATGTGACTTAAAGAACAAGGCAAGAGAGGTTGTCTGAGGCTGTCTGTGCTTAACACACACTTCTTCCTAATCGTTTCCACCCTACACTGGTAAATGTGCAGCTCTTGGATCCAGAGTTCCCATCTGTAATATTCCCCAGCACTTCCTCCCATTTGCGCATCTTCTGTGGGACGTGGCTGGAGCCACATCAGACATCAGAGGCTCTGGGGGAAGCAGAGACGCAATGTTATGTTAGCAAACTAGGGATTTGGAACTGAGTTCTTGAATTCTTGCCTTGCTGGGCTTCAGGGTATCCCCAGAACTGAAGGAGACCTTAGGCATCTCTCGGTTGTTTGAGGACCATAACCAGAGAGGATAACTGTGCCAGCCATGTGGGGTGGAGGCACGGGGCCAGACGAAGTGCTCCTCTCCAGAGGGGCAGATGTGCGGATTCCCTGACTCAGGGTGGATTTCCTGGGTTGACAGGTTCCAGGTCATACATTCAGGACAAGTAACGGCATGGGTGTGGATAAGGGGTGAGATGGACAAGTGTACTGAGCTTCAAGATGAAGGCACTCCGTGGTCTTTGTCCATGTTGTAAGTATCCATGGAACATGCCTAGGTGAGAGGCCTTATAGGCTTTCTTCAGCACAGATCCCAGGCAGGAGGGGATGTCTTAGAATTTCTATTATTATAATAAGCACCATGACAAAACGAGCCTTGCCAAGGAAAGAGTTTGTTTCGTCTTGCAGCTCTGAGGTCACACTCCATCACTGAGGGAAGTCAGGGTCAGGACACAAGGAAGGAACTTGGACGCAGGAACTGAAGCAGAGGCCATGGAGAAACACTGCTTACTGGCTTGCTCGGCCTGCTATTTTCCTACCACTCAGGACTACCTATCCAGGGATGGTACCACCCACATTAGCCTGGGCTCTACCAAATCAAGAACTAGTTATCAATCAAGAAAATACCCCCACAGACTTGCCCAGACATTTTCTCAATTACGTAGGTGACTTTAGCTCATATCAAGTCGTCAAGTTCACACACACACACACACCTAACCGGGACAAGGGGACAGTGGGAGCATTAGAGAGAAGCCAATGTCTTCTGCCTTAGGAACACCTGGAACGATCTTGGAGCTGTGGTATGTGAAGCCTCAGAGTATCCTCCTGCCTCACCCTCTACCTCCCTTCACGTATGTCTGGAAAAAACCACTCACTGTGGCCACTCAGAGGCAGGATAAGGACAGCAGTCCTTGAAGCACCACCAAAATGAACAAGGGAACTCCAGCAGAACCCGAGCTGCAGAGCAGAGGCTGGCATCTCTCTGGCTAGGAAGGTCCTTTCCTGTCCCCTATTAGAAAGAAGAAAGGTAAACTTTGCCTCAAACACCTTCTACTTGCCTTGTTTTGAGAAACAAAAGCTTCCAGCGAGCCCTGAAATGCCTACAGTCTCTCACTGGGGCCATGACTTCATCCTGTGGCTATCCTAGGTAGAAGGAAAGCTGGGAAGAGAGGTATCTCACTTAAGAACCTCCATCGAAGCGGAAGTCCTCAAGGTATCTGGTAGCACCTGCCCCAATGTGTACCCTGTGTTAAATCCATTGGTTCCTCCCTGACAGCTCCCCAACACAGCCTGAAAAAAAAAAAAAAAAAAACAGAAGGAAAGACACCACCACCGTGCAATGGAAGAGTCTCTTGGTCATCCTTCAGTACTGAAGAGAAGTAGATGCTAGCCATAAGTTTTTGTACGAAATTAGCAGAACTGGTATACCACTTTGTTGCACTGAGATGATGTCCTACAAAGTGTCTGGAAGGTCACAGTCACACCAAAAGGACGCTCAGACATCATTTACATTTGTTCTTAAACCACTCAATGGACCCCTTGTTGCTGTTCACCACAGAACTCAAGCTTTGCAGTGAGGGAAAGAAAACATAGCAAGCCACAAGACACCTATATCTGCAGCTATGTTTCCAAAGAGCCCCAACATCAAGTGTGAAAGAGACAAGTCAGGTTATAAAATGCATTCATGAGTTTATATCCAGTCTCTTCTGCAATCCTGGAAGACCAACATTGCCTGCAGAGCTCTTGAAGCTGCCTCTATGTGACCAAAGAAGAGAGCAGCCCAGATGAGAGAATGACTCCCAAGAATCCACCTCAATGGATGTTGACAAGTCACAGCAGGGCCAGCAGGGCGGAGAAGAAAGGCAGACAGAGAGTCAGAGTCCAGGGAGATGGCTCTCCTCTGTCACCCATCTGGGACAAATGCCTTGACTCTGCAGGGTGTTTTAGATTGGGAGATGGGAATTTATCACAGGAGTTTCTAGGAAAGAGGATGCTGGCACCCTCACAGTCTGTGTCTGCTCTCTCCAGGGAGTTGTGGATGGTGGTGCAGCAACTAGATTCTAATGGCAAAATTCAGGATGGCCATATCCCCTCCTCACCAAAGCCAAGACCTCCACTAAGATTTAGTACCTAGAAATTGACTTCACACACACACACACACACACACACACATACATACACACATACACACACACATACATACATACACACACATACACACATACACACACATACACACATACACACACATACATACATACACACACATACACACATACACACACACACACACACATACACACACACATACACACACATACACACATACACACACATACACACATACACACACATACACACACATAACACACACACATACACACACATATATACACACACATACACACACATACACACACACACACACACACACACACACCTTTAGGGAAATATGTCTGTAGTAAATACTGTTCTTCAAAAATACTGGACAGGCCAGGAAGATGACTCAGTTGGTAAGATATTTGGCATGGAAGCATAAGAACATGAATTAGATTCCAAGAACTCACAGAAACCCAGCACAGTAGTGTGTACTTGTAATCCCATCTGGAAAAACAAAAAACAAAAACAAAACAAAAAAAACAGAGACAGACAGATCAGTGGAACTTGCTGACCACAGAGACGGGCAAGTAGCAAGTTTTGGGCCAGTGAGAGAACCACCCACCTCAAGAAACCAGGGAAAGTATACTAATAAAGGGCTCAACTCGAGATGGGATATAATTGTGTCATCTTTGGGAATTGCATGCCAATGTTCAAGAGCTCAGAAGAACATGCCTGAAAGTGCTTACCTCAGTAATACTTTAGAGCAATATTTCCAGTCAATGGAAAGCAGACAGTCCTGGACAATGTCATTAGGAGAATGGGCTGTTCATTTAAATAAGAACATCTATGTCTCCAATATTTTTCCAAAATTTAACTTATATCATTTAAATTATTCCAATGTTTTTAGATGATAATAACAACAAGTTATTTTTACATTATGGGGTCAAGAAAGACTTATAAATCCACAAGACAAGACAAATGGTGGTAGATTTAATGCACAGAGCGATTAGGAGCCGACCTATGTAAAGAAGGCCTACAAATCAATAAGAAAAAGACAAACAAGTCAATAGACAGATGTGTAAAGTGCTTAAGTGGGTTCTTTACAAATGAAGAAAGCCAAAAAGTCAATTAAACACGGTCTAAGTTACTCATTTGCATTAATACCGCAGGAAAGGAAAATTAAACCAAAATGAGAAACAATACACCTTCCACAGGGTCAAAATGAACATCTGACAATACCAAATGCTGTCATGGATGTGAGGAGCAGACATAGCTCTCCTGGCCCAGATACAATAAGTCCAGGTTCTAAGAAGAACCACTGTCAGTAGCCAGAACTCAGATGAAATAAGACATTTTCACAGCCAACATTGTGTGGAGAAATGCTATGGGTGAGCTGAAGTCCAGCATAACTCTATTCACAATACACACAACTGGGGATACCCCACTATCTATCAAGAGATGGGTTTTAAAAGGAACCTGAATGTGTATTTACGTACCAACATGGGATGGCTTAAAACAATGCCAAGATACAGTGACATATTAAGAGACCACTTCAGAATTTCTCAGGACCAACATAGCAAACCTAAGAGCTATTTAGAATCATCTCCATTTCTAGAGTGATCTTTGAGGTGAACCAGGGTTGCAGTTTGCTACAGTGATGCCATGTAGAAGCCAGCATACCACCCTGAGCATAGGTGACAGGCAGATGGATCCACACTATCTCTGTTCTTTTAACAGTTACAGCAAAATAACTACCCAGGATCCTGATTTCTTATCTTTACAGCTTACGACCAGCTGTCCAGAAATTTCAGCAAGTATTTGAAGAGGTTCTCTGGCAACCCTAGGTAGGTTTACATGTGGAAAGTGACTGCTGGGGTTGGGTCTCCTGAGCCGGGTTTGGCAGCCCCTTCCCTGGTGCCATGGAAACCCTAATGAAAACTGGGGTCTCTCAGGAATTGAAGGCAAATGGATTCCCTGGGGGAAAAAACAAAACAGCACCAGGTGAGAAGTAAGTGGGGCTTCAATTGTTCCTAAGCTGGACTTTAAATACATGGATGTCACCTTCCAAAGTAGACCTAGCAGCAAGAGACAGTATATTGACATGTTGTCCACCCAAGACAATGAGTTTGGTTTCACAAAGAATGGGTCAAAGCTACTGTAACAGTGGAGGAGCCAGAAATTTTTATTAGGAGCAGGTCCTGGGCCTCAAGTCCTAGCCAGGCTGATGTCCAGCCTCAGAGAGCCTCTACCGACAAGGCTGGCTGAGAGTCTATGTGACTCTACTCTTTAAGCTCTAAAAAGCCATGTGACCTGCTGGGACTCAAGACAGGAGAACCTTCTGCGCCAGACACCTGAACTGCAGTGTCAGCAAAGCATGGCATGACCAATAACCGACTCAATAGCCTCCCATTGGCATGATGTAAAAGAAACACAATGAAGGAAAACTAAAAAAAAAAATAAAATAAAATAAAATAAAAATAATCAATCAAACAAACAGCAACAACAACCAACCAACCAAACCAAGCAACAATAAACAAACAAAAACAAAACAAAACAGAATCTAAAACCCAAGGCCCACTTTAATTGTAACATGCCTTTGAAAAAAATGCGTAAACAAAAAAATATATAATCTGGTTTCTAAAAATGAGTTAGGTTGCGTGAAAACTCTCAGGAACCCATTGTCGATCTTATGTCAGAACCTGTGTTCTGGGCCCCAGCTATATCTCTTGACAACCTGGGTATAAATAAAATATTGTATTTATCTTTAGTTTATAAAAATAAGTCTCCTGGAAGGCTAAGGTAAGGGTGACACGTGGAGACCAGCCAAGTGTAGGAAAGGCTAGGGAATTACAGAATGAAATTTGAGAGAACAACTGTAGGAAGGTCCCTGAGCATGAGGACAAGCCGGTGACACTGATTGCTGTGGCCTTGGAAGCAGCCAAGGTGGAGACTTCCTTCTGGCACACTTGGCAGGCACCGTGCGGCTATTTCCTGTGGTGATGACGAAGAAATTAATTTGCCATATGCGTGCTGTGCATGCCTTTAAAGACAAAGGGTGGTTTTAGCTCACCAGTGGCTTTTGGCCTCTCCAAAAGAAGATCTGGGAGAAACTCCAGCTGCTTAATGATTCAGGCCTGATCTATTTCGGGACTACCTGGTGCACAGTCCCAGGCTTGCCTTTGAGATTTGTCTCCATCCCTCTCGTCAGGCTGTCAGCTCACTTCTGTTGTCATTCTCTGTCTTCCCTGAGTCCTCCCAGACTCTTTCCAGTCCTGATGCTGTTCATCGACCATGGAATGGGGAAACAGAAATCATCTTGAATTGCTTGTGGGAGCAGGATTGGGTACCACGGATGCTGGCCTAGGGCACAGTCATCCTAGATCTCAGAAGTGCTGTCCGATTCCAGTCATCCCAGATCTGAGAGACCGTGGGGAAGTATCATCCCCACAGCCTCACCAGTAACTCTCATACCTGCTGGCTGGGTCACCTTGGTTCTGATGCCTGTTAGCCTCTCCAGGCCTCAGTTTCCTCATCTGCAATGAGAGGAAAACAAGAGCACTCCCTCTGGCTCCCATAAGACAATGTTGAGAGGATTTAGAACAACCCCTAGTCTCATTCAAATGATACTCAGGCTAAATTCAAGTACAGAGCTTGGAAAGAGGGGAGTTCACCCAAGCAGTTTCAGCATCTTCATGATGTTCTCCCTGTCAGAGAACTGTCCCTAACATTTTTGAATGTTCTACTCTTGAGGATTAAACTTGAAGACTAATGGGAACTGGGGAAGAGCCACAGGGAAAGGTCAGGATGCTGGGCCTGGGATCAGACACAACACCATGAGCTCAGTGAGAACCCAGCGCTATGCCCTAAACTTCTTTGGAAACTGTGACAAATTAAAATATATCCACTTGATATTTTGCCCAGTTTTATTCATTTACCTAAGACTTTGGGAAAAACCAGGCGTGTTTACTTTCCCCAGTTCAAGGCAAGGAAGTTTTCAACCAGAGAATACAACATAAAAGCCGCTTAGTAACACACATCCTTGGATGTCTGTAAGAGAGAACTAGTTTCGTTTTCCTAAATTCATTTTTCTGCCTTAAAGGATAAAGATTCCTAAGCCCAGCCAGTCTGTGCTCATGGTTCAGGGACCCTTTAAGCCCATTTACATGGGGGCAGATATTGAAATCTTTCCAAATGTGTGAGCATATGAATTATGGCTGCAGATAATCCAAGTCTCTTTGTAAGAGGCTCTAGTCCAAGAGCCCCTCCACCACTCTGACGAGGAATGCCTTTTGCATGGGGGCGGGGACGGGGCTCTTCTTTCTTCAAACGCCTTCTTCCTTTGCTGCTGTTTTCCTTTGGAATCTCTTGTCATTTGATTTTAATTGCATCCCTGCACTTGGGTGCAGCCCGAAAAAGAAAAAGAAAAAAAAAAACAATCTCCCTGGGCTGCTCCCCAAATCCACACTCTCTGCAAAGGGGTACTGTGGCACTTGCTTATAGCCCAGCCAAGACTCTACCCAGCAGTCTCTCAAAAGCACAAGATTCATCTTATTCTCTGCAAGAGTGCTTTTCTTTTGCAAAGTAAGAAAGGATAAGGACAAGAAAGCTTTGCCATCCTCCTCATGGACAAAAAGATGGGAAATTGATCCCAGGGTTTATACAGCCCTCCACTAGCACCTGCCTCCTGCCTCCCGCTAGAGGCTCCATGAATCCAGAGTGGGCTTCGAGATTCCCCCGGCTTATGTTGATGTTCCTCCACTTAAAATAAAGCAAAATAAAGTGATTTAAAGATGTCCTACTTTCCAAGGTCTACAGACCGTCTGCAGAACATTAAGGGAGATTGGCTATCTGCCCAAAGTGTTTTTCCAAACCACCTCTTAAATATTTCCTAGCCAGAACAATGTATAAAGCCCACACTGTCATCTCGGAAGAGGGAAGACGGATGCTCTCCTGTTGCTCCGAGCCTCTGCTTGGCCCCAAGGCCCCCAGGTACTGTTAAGTTTCATTGTGATCCAATACCCATCTGCCAGGCTAGAGCCTTGGGGTGCTTTCAATGCCAAATTTATACAGGCTGATATTTGCATACAAATATGTAGCTAGAAATGAATACTATAATTAGCAGCTACAGTGTACGGGTCTCTACTCTTTAAGCTTCCTGCACAATTTGGGAAGATACAAAATTGTGAGTTTCAGTTCAGATTTTCCTCATTGCCTCAGACATATGTCCCAGGCTGGCTTTGAAGAACAATTAGAGCTACTTTTGATCCGAAGCATGAGGCCTGTTCATTGAGTCAGGGTGTGTTTATCTGATAGGGAAACTTCATTTTGTTCGAGGGCCTGGAAGGTCAGACCCACAAATCAGCAGGAGCAAAGAGGAGGAATATCCCTCTCCAAGATGCTCCGGAGACAACACTCAAATATGATCTGAGGAAGCCCATTGTTTCCTATCACCTGTGTCAGGTCTCAGATCTGGGTCACCGTCCGGTAATTAGGTGAAACAATTAAAACCTGGATGTTTTGTAAAGGAAACCGGCAAGAATTAATTCAAACTTAATTGAAGTGAGGCAGCAACTGTCTTGGATAAGCTGGCTGGAGACAAAAGGCAATCCTTGCTGGGGGCTGAGCAATGGGGGTGGGGCGTTTCAGCAGCCCTAGGGACAGGCTCACTCCTGCAGGTTTATGTAGACGGGCTTTCCTTTCTGATGTGAATGGATGGATGGATGGATGGATGGATGGATGGATGGATGGGTAGATGGATGGATGGGTGGGTTGGTAGATGGATGGATGGATGGGTGGATGGATGGACGGACGGGAGGACAGATGGATGTGTGAAAGAAACATGTCATAGAAGCTCTCCATTTGTTTTTGGAATGGGGGTGCAATGTCAATTCATTGCCTGTGTGACCCAAAGCCCATCTTACCACATATGGGCAGTGACATCAGATAACCTTGGTCTAGGCTAAAGGGTGCAAAGATGCATGCTGAGAACAGGCTGCCCACACAGGGACTTGGTTCTCTCCTCTCTGTCACCCTTAGCTCTCCTAAAATATAATGGTCTTTTTTTTTTTTTAAGCAGAGATTTGTTGGCACTTTCTTTTGAATTGGCTGGCTAGGGAGATAAGTCAGATCACATGGATGGTTCTGTACAATGGGGCAAAAGGGAATGCTTATTTTAGAAAATCAAGTTGAAATAACAAAGTAAAACACACATCCCTACCAGCTCCCAGCCTCTTTCCAGCCTCTCTCTCTCTTTCTTTTCACTTGAGCGCAGGGGTATGTTACCTAGGCATGGGGCCCACTGGAGAACAGTACTGTGCTCTAGAGAGCTGGTTTAGGGCTGCAAGGACCATGATCGTGTGGGAAACAAGGTCACCAGACAACGCTGCCAGTACTGACACTGTGTCTGTAGCTGGTTGGAAAACTAAATCATACAAAACCTCAGGCTCAATTCAGAAGCCCTTCCTGACCACACCGGGGCTTGAACTGGTCCCGGAAGGGCCACGGAAAGCCTCCTCTGCTCAACTGGCTCTCTTTCAATAGGAGGGCTGCACAGGAGACAGACTTGTACTGGGCAGAAATAAATGATTTTCCAAGGTTACCAGTCAGTGGAGATTCGTGGAAAGGTCTGGGCCCCTGAATTCCACTCCACTGCTCCTTAGTCACCAGGCCAGCCGCCTTGTCAAATGTGTGGCTGAGTTTCATCTCTGCCCTGATGACAATGAAGGCCATGGCATCTATTAATCTTCACTACAGTCCCTAGGAACTAGTTAAGCATGAAGGGTGACAGCCCCGAGCCCTAGGGGCCTTGACAACTGCAGGTCCTCGGGGCATTTCGAATCAGGGATCTTGGGAGTGAGAAATAAGTTCAGCTGCTTCTCTGCCTCCTGGTCACTGGAGGCCCGGCAGCCTGTCTCCTCGGCTGTAAGGACTGGTCCTTAACTGTCAAGTGCTAGCCAAGTAGGTTTGTCAACAACCCTGAGCAGGACAGGAGGCAGAATGGGCTCAGCAGATGAAATACTACATTGTCACCTATGTCCTAGCCCAGCTGGTCCTACTACAGCCCAAATGGCCCAATGGCTTAGAAAGTCTAGGGTCCATCTGTTGAATGAAGGCCTGATTATTTTCACTCCAAGTCCACGCACCGTGACACAGCCTGTCTCTCTCTATATCTATATCAACAGGCCACTCTGGACACACACACACACACACACACACACACACACACACACACAGCACCAGGGTCTCATGCCCATCTTCCAAGTTAGGACAGCAGCCACCCCTGCTCAGATGCTCAGATTCCCGCTGAACCCATGTTGTTTTGTTTTGCTTTGCTTTGCTTTGTTTTGTTTCTTCAAGCAATACGGAGCAATGCTTCTTACCTTTAAAAAGGAAATTTACGAGTCCAGCCTAGGGATTTATCTCCCACCTCCTTAGTCCCCACCCCTCCTTAAGTGATAAGAAGCAACTGGAACAAGACTCTGGGGTGTCATGCTGTCAAAAAAATTCTTAATGAAATTAAACCCCTCACACACTCACTGGTGCTATTTCGGGCTGCAGCTGAGTGACTACCTCCACGCGTCTGCTGGCCTAGCGGCTCCCGTCTGAAGACTTGCTGCATGTCAGCTCCTGGCCCCAGGGAATAGGGGCGGAATATTTTATACCTGAAGTGGCCTTATTTCCAGGCAATAGCATCCCATGAAACACGACTCTGCTGTGTGTGCTTGGAGACATGCCACTCGGAGCAGGAGGCAGAGGGGTGGCAGGATGGGGCCAGGGACAATGTCCTTAGATGGAGGTACTTGTCCACTCGTCTACATTTCTAATGCTGAAAATGTGGAGACTTTCCACCCAAACCTAACCTTTTGTAGTTGTGATTCGGCAAAGACATGTTCCCAGGGAATCAATGCCATCATTCCAGGAACTATCTGTTCAGACAGAAGCGGAAGATCTCAGAGCCACCGGCATTCATTAGCAGCTTGAGCTGGCTGTCCCTCCTTGCTTCACCCCTTCCATGCCTCTTCTCTTCCTCTTTATTTTTCTTGTTTTCTTTTCCTTTCTTCTTTTGCATATTTAAAAGAAAACTTGGTGGAATAAAAACTTGTCTGACTTCTGACACATTCATTTCTAAACTCCCATATTTTCCTTCTAGATAAGATTTTTCTTGGTACTAAAGACATTTTTTTTTCAAATGTGAATTCCACTTCCCAATATTCTTCCTGTGAGCCATTCACCAAACTCCTACCCGGCTCTAGTCACAAATGCCCTGGCTGCTCCATTTAAAATGGAAACTCTCAGACTGGAACTTCTGCCCAAGGTGTCTCTGTCCTCCTCCTTCTCACGTCCCCACATAGCTGTAAAATGCCTGCGCAGAGAACAAGGTGGCTTTCAGAGCCTTCCCTTCCCTTTATTTTCTGCTCAAATGTGTCTGTTAAATGTCACCGTGGTGAGAGCGCACAGAGCTACAGTTCAAGACCACTCCGAAACGTCTTGTTAATTCTTCAGAACGCGCTGACAGGCAAGGCTCAAAAAAAAAAAACCAAAAAAAAAAAAAAAAAAAAAAAACAAAGCCTGGGGAAGAGGCTGTGGTCGCCTCTGCTTGTCCCTGCTAAGTGCCTGAAAACTCACCAGGAGTGGAAAAGGCATTTCCCACCCAGAGTTCTTTTCCCAGATCCACCCAGCTGAGAGTCATCTTTCTGGCACTCGACACATTGTTTTAACTGAACACATACTATTAAGCCCAAACTAAGGCTCTAAGTCTCTCAATTACCTACAATTTTTATCTTTGAAGGGGGCAAGGGGGGCGGGTGGAGAAAAAACTAGGGAATCGGTTGCCACTGCCCATATTTATTGAGAACCATCTGTTACGCCTCTAATTAAAACCCACTTGTAATGAGCTTGTTAATGCACAGACTGTGTCAGGTATAGGAGATTATTCATGAAGCCGTTGTTTTTGTGCCCGAATGATGGCTTAAAATCCTATTAGTTTGACAAAGTAATATATTAGTATTTTGACCCACTATACAGAAGACTTCAGAATGGCATGGCACACAGTTCATCTAAGATGTTTTTCTTCTGAAATATCTGTCTATTTCAACCTAATATATAGTCAGATGGCCTCTTATAATTGCAGTATCAAATCTTTGCCTCAGTTTTCAACTGCAGGTGATTTCAAATGATTAAAGACGCACAACAGGGAATAAACAAAAATGCTTACATGCAATTATTTTTAATTAGTATTTGGCTATAAAGTGTATGCCTTCATAAAAAAGTCTGTTATTCACGTAAACATCTGTTACCATACACACAAGGAAACACACTGTACGGCTGTCATCACGTCTCCAAAACAGAACCTCGGAGGGAGGCTGGCCGGAAAACCAGAGCTCTGAATTTTCAAACAAAAGATGTAAGACTAACTGCCAAAACAGAGGCTAAGCCACACCTTTCAATTAACATCGCTCACAATCAAAGGAAGAGCATTACCCTCGGAATCACACTTGAAAAATGCTAAAATAGATGGGATTATTCTTTGAAAACAATAGCACCCCCCTCCCCCAACACCAGACAATTTCAAATTCTTTTCCTAATTTTGCACCCCTGCACAGAATCAGACCATTTCCTGTTTGCACACTCTCTGCCAGCTGCTAATTTCCCAGATTCTCCGCACTCTTGTTTTTGTTCATCAATACATCCAAAGTTTGTGAGATGCAGAGGCTCAAATCCCAAGTGCAGAATATTAGCCGTGTTTCACGAAAGCCTCCAGCAAGGGGAAAAAAATATATTTTAAGTGAGCATACCCCCACCAAGCACAGGGAGAGAGATAGAGGGAAATAAATTAATACGGTTGTAATTGATAGGAGGAGATAAGTCTGCTCTGTGGAATACGGAGAGGAAAATGAAGGGGAGGTGTGAGACTACCTTGTCTATGAATTACTGAGTCAGTGGGAATTGCCCGGCTCCAGTCAGCAGAAGCTCTTGGAAGCAAAAGGGTCCGGGACCACCCCCAGCAATTCAAGTTAACACATCCGGTTTGCAGCCCCGACCTGAGGTGGTTTTTAAACGGACAACAAAGCTGAGAAGGATGGGCCTAACGAACTTGTCTTCATTTGCATGAAAATACAAACAACCGATTAATTGAATCGCAGGAACAGGCTGGAGAGCTTTGTTACCTTGGATTGTCAGTGCTCAAATTAGGCAGAGATTGCGACCCTTTCCCTGTGGCCCCTGAGGGGTCACTAAGCTGTTGTCACAGAAACATTCCTTGTATCAGGACCCTTCCTGTATCTTGCAAGGTGATGCTCTCAGGACTTCCCTGAGCACACAGCCCCATGGATGACGGATTGTAGATTTTCATTATTAGTCTGTGCGGACATGCCAGGACGATCAAGAAAGTCAGGGTCAGCGAGCTCACAAACCTCCGTCCTTTGACCCCAGGAATCCTAACTGTCCAGAGTCTGAATCTAGATGGAGGTCACCAGAGAAACTGCCTGTGCCAGCAGCACTGACTCCTGCCCGGTTTCCACCCTAGGTCCCCCATGCCCAGGAAGAAGCTGAGACCAGAAACAGTGGGTCTGGAAAGCTCGCATTAATTTGCGGCCAAGAGGCCTTTAAAGCCCAGTTGCCCGGTAGCCAGGGCCCAGATCCACTCAAGGGTAAGCAATGCCATCCTTAGCAGACCCGCCCCCCATACAATTTTCAAATACAACCAAGAACAACTGAAAGAAATAAATAGATGATGGCACTAAATCTATTGATCAAGAGCCCCCAACCACAACCCCACCCCAAAGCCAGGCCATAAATTAAACAGTACAGTGACCAGAAAGGGACTGTTTTATATTAAGAAGCAGCAAATTCACACCTGTGGTGGGTCAGGGAGCCAGGCCTGAGCATTCTAAGTATCCCTTCTGCAAGCAGAGAGGTAAAAGATGTCCTTGGTCCTCACGATGGAGGCATGCTGGGAGAATGTATCTAAGTACACTGTATCTGTCTTCAGACACCCCAGAAGAGGGCATCAGATTTCATTATGGATGGTTGTGAGCCATCATGTGGTTGCTGGGATTTGAACTCAGGACCTTCAGAAGAGCAGTCAATGCTCTTAACCACTGAGCCATCTCTCCAGCCCCTACACTTCATATTTTTAAAGATTGTGCAGTTTTGCCAAATACCACAGCTATCAACAAAGCTGTTGTTGTTGTTGTTGTTGCTGCTGCTGCTGCTGCTGCTGCTGCTGCTGCAGTGGGAGGTCAACTGTGTTTCTTTACCCAGAACTTTGGGGTCTTTGGTCCTGGGAAAAATCTCTAGGCATTAGCCATTTGCTAATTAATGTTCCTGCTTACTGTGTCACTGTCTTGCACGCCCATACCACTCAATGGAGGAAGACAAAGAACTCGAGAAGCACTAAGATGTCTGCAGGTGCATACAGCATCCAGACAGGAGGCTTCTCTGGCATACAGTTCTTCTGCCCTTGCCCATAGAAAAAGCAGAGTTGCACTGGCACTGGCAGGCAGTGGCCTCTGATCAGCAGCCTGGGACTATGCATTCCACCCATCTACAAGCAGGGATTGCCTCGGCCAATTGCTTCCCGAATTGCTAGCATGAAGGAGCTCATACATTAAGATATTTTGTTTGTTATGTGGGTGTGCCCATGTTCTATACGTCCACAGCTCTCTGTGTGTGGTATAGATGTTCATGCCTCTGTGCACACTCATGTGGAGGTATATGTTTCCATGTGTGGACATGTGTGGAGGCCTGAGGTTGACTTGGGGAT
Organism: Mus caroli; assembly: GCF_978045245.1. NCBI lineage: Eukaryota > Metazoa > Chordata > Mammalia > Rodentia > Muridae > Mus > Mus caroli. Next base: position 8,740,081 of record NW_028227263.1, on the reverse strand, counting down.
CTTTCTCTAGGTTTCTAGCCTTTTTTCTTGAGAGAAGGTGGAGGGGAGCAGGAAAAGATTCTCTCACTGAACTTAGGGCTTATCAATTTGGCTCGACAGGCAGGTCAGCAAGCTCCAGGGATCTGTCCGTCTCTCTGCTCCTCTCACGTAGTGAGATCACAATTGTGAGCTCCCACTTGTACACCAGGAGTGTGAGCCAAGGCTCTGCTGCCGCTTCAACAGTTGCCATCTCACTGGTTGAGTCATTGCTCTAGCCCCACTGTGTCTTTTTAATACATAAATGAAAAAAGAAACCAGCATTGCTCATTTCAATATGCTTAATATTTTATTAATTATGTGAGAACTTTATCTGTACACACAACATATTTTGCTCATTTTTATATCTCTTAATTCCTCCCAAATCCATCACCCATGCTCCCATCCCCTTCAAATTTTGTCTTCTCCTCCTCCTCTTCCTCCTCCTCCTCTTCCTCCTCTTTTTCTTTTTCACTTCTTCTTCTTCCTCCTTTCCCTTTTCCTCTTCTTCTTCTTCCTCCTCCTCCTCCCCCTCCTTTTTTAAATAACCCACTGAGTCAAGTTTCTATTAACCATGTACTCAAGTATGTGGGCTTCTCCACTGGTACAAGGTTGATGTACCAAGAGCTATATCCTTAAAGAAAAACTGGCCCTCTCTCTGCATCACTGTCCACTGTCCACAGCAACTCGTGTTCCGGTAGGAGCTGGTGAACCCCTCCAGTCTCTGTGCTGGAATGTTAACTGGCTTGGCTTTGTAGAGGCAACTTCAGCTGCTGAGAGTGGCTGAGTGCAGCCAGCAATCCTGCCATGTTCTAAAGATTGTTTCCCTTTGGTCCTCCCTGGCCTCTGGCTCTTGCAGTCTTTCTGGCCCCTCTTCTACAATGCTCCCCAAGCCTTGGGGGAAGGGTGGTATAGATAGACATCTCACATTCTCATTTTTGGCAGAGGACTCCACAGATATTTATTCTTTGCATTTTAACAAGGGGTGGGGGAGGTGTGGATGAGTCCTGTGGATACAGCTATGCAGAGTTAGGACTTTCCATATCACAAAACAGCTAATTTCCTCCGACTTAAGTTGATTTTCCATCACTTGTCCAGGCATCACAGGGCCACAGACACTGCGATATGACACTAGAGCCCATGAGAACCGACACAAACACATCAGTCTCCTGGTGCTGAACAATTTCCTTTTATGACTTCATACCTCATCAGAGAGCATCTCCCTGCTTTTATTAAGCTGGTTTGTGTACTGCATTCCATCAGGAGCTCTGGGTGAGGAGAGGAGCCCAACACATCGGCGCTAGTGTGAGTTCATCTTGCTTTCCCTGGAATAAAAAAAAAATCACATTTGCAACTAGATCTAAGAGAAAGTTTATTAATAAATGCTAAAATAATAATAATAATAATAATGATGATGATGATGATGATGATGAGTTATGTCCACAACCTGAAAAATAGGAATCAACTTTTTAAAATTCTCAAATTTAGCAATTGTGTGTACTCTTTAACTATCTTTTTATTATTTTATTCTTTGAAAATTTCATATATGTATCCAATGAAACACAATGACATCCATTTCATGTTTTCCCTTCTAATTTTCCCTATACCTTTGCCCCCAGTGCAACAGAGTCTCGTTACTAATCAAAGGAATGAAAACAACAGACTGAGTGTTCAGTTCTAAGTGGGACCTCTCTCTCTCTCTCTCTCTCTCTCTCTCTCACACACACACACAAACACACACACTCACACATGTATACACACACATACACTCACACACACATACACACACTCACATACAAACGCGCACACACACACACACACACACACACACCAAGGTTCAGGAAATATCTCAGAAGAGGAGGAAGAAAGGACGCAAGAGCAGGATGTTGGTTGGAGTGCCATGAGGTGCGTTGTAGCCACACCCTGGCTATGACACCTCTAGGACACTGGAGGTCTCCTTTTACTTCTAGCCAACTTTTCCAAGGATAAGGGAAAATCCAGGAAGGTGATCAGTGTGTCTTTTTTACTAGCTCATGGACACGCTCAACCAGAATTATATATTGCCATTGGCAAGTTGCCACAGCTAGAAGCTAGAGACACCATGAGGAATCAAGTAGACAGGCTCCCTGCCTTGGTGGAACCTGCAGTCTAACATGGAACAAAGTGGAGAATGAGCCAGTGGGTAAATACTATTTGTAAATTTTGGTAAACACATGGTGGAGCAAGAGCCAGGGTGATTTAAGCGTCATGGTATCTCCTGCCTTCCCTGGGACAGGTTCCACTGACCCTGTTGCTACTTTCCTAGGATGAGCATTCTCTCTCATATTTGTCCTTCCAAGGATGAACATATCTAAAAACCAAACTATAAACATAGCCAGTTTGAATACAAATAGACACTCAGTGGAATATTGTAAACCCTTGTGCTCCATCATGAATTCGTTATTAGAAGTTGCAAACAAGACATTCTCCCTAGTGGAACAGGGCTTTGAAAGTGACACAGCACAGATCTGGAGCCCTCTTCAAATCCCAGACCTGTCATTTACTGTGTGTGTGGCCTTCTACAAGCGACCTCCCCAGCCTGCGCTCTCTCTCATCTGTAAACGTGGGTGTTAGGATCCCGGGACCTATCCAGGGAAGTTGTTGCAGGAAGAAATGAAATAATTTCTAAGCAGGGCTCAGCTGGAGCCTGTAGCCTCAGCTCTGCAGGAAGGGAGTGTCCTTGTAAGTGTTGGCCTGCAGAAGGCCTGTCCCCATTCAGCTGTGGTTGCACAGAGGAGTTCAGGAGCTAACAGCTAACAGCATGGTCAAACTGGGGAAGTAGCTTGGAATGGGGAATGTGGCTGCTCACAAATGGGAGTTCATCAAGTGGTTTTTGTAGTCCTTGGCTGCTGGAAGGTTCTTTCTTCTCCAGTAGCTGGTTGGGGAATGTGACCTCTAAACCCTTGCCAGTTGCCCACTTGATGGAAGCCATATTACATGTTTCCATTTAAAAAATGAGCACACAGGATGGGGAGATGGCCTTGTCATTAAAGAAAGCATTTGCCTTATAGCATGAGAAGATGAGTTCTGTAGAACATAAGTGAGAAGAAAAAAGCAGAGAGACTGGGCATGGTAGCATGTGCTTATCAAATCAGCACTGGGGAGGTGCGAATAGGCACATCCCAGGGACTCCTTGGCCAACCATCCCAGCCTGCTTGGTACACTTGGAATGTTCTCTGACCTTTAAACATACACACATTGCACCTGCAAACACACAGATGTTCACACCGCACTCACACACATACAAACTCAACACAATGAATACAACTAGGTATGTTGGTACTTGCCTGCAAACCGAAATTCAAAAGGCTAAGACAAGAGCATTGCAAACTGAAGGTTAGCCTGAGTTATATAGATCTCTCTGTCTCTGTCTGTCTCTGTCTCCCTCCCTCTTTCACACACACACAGACACACACACACACAGAGGTACACAAAAACCAAAACAAAATCCAGGTGAACCTAAGTCTTTGGTTAGTGTCACCCTGGCTCTTCCATGGCAGCCATAGCATCCTCTCACGTCAGAGGTGAAGCATCTTCATGGATGTGCAGATTTGATAATGTGTTTTGGAGATTGCTGATCACACATAGCATAGGATTATAGCATAGTCTGCAAAACAAAAAAGCCATCACAGAGAGCCTAGACATAATAGACACTAATCTAGATGACTTCAGAAGCCTTCTCCAGTGTCTATCACAGGAAACACAGCAGTCTAGCTTCCTCCCTCTGGGCCATGACAGACCCATTTTGATCAGATGGACCCATGGAGGGGAAAGGCCTTGTGAAGTTTCAGTTAAGAGGGATGTGTCCTACAGACAAAGTCTAGTAAAAGAGTGGAACAGAGTGAGCTCTTTGATACTGCCAGTTAAAGTATAGAAGCCGAAGAGGTAACAATAGCCCATCTCCTAGTAACCAGAGCATTGTAAGGGAGTAGAGAAAATGCATGAAGATACCATAACAGGTAGAGAGGGTCAAGCCCAGGGTGGCAGGCTGTGTCTCTCGGAGAGGACTAGAAGTGGGGAGTTACCTGTTGGAGGCAATGTCTGAGTGCTAGCTCACAACATGGTGGCATTGGGAGCTACAGAGGCTCCATCTCAACTTTCTTCTAGTTAGTAAAATCAGCTCCTCACAATAAGACTGGCCTGGGGGAACTCTGGGAAGGAGTAGTAAGTCATCCAGATGAAAGGGGGAGGCAAAGGCTTTATCCAGAAAGAGGAGAAGCAACGTCTGAGCAAGGAGTCCTCAGAGATAAGGCAAGCGAGCCCAGGGAACTGGGATGGGAGAATCTAGTCACCTTGGTTACAAATAAACATTAAAGGATAGACTGATGAAGGAAGTTTGAGATGCTGGAGACACCCAAGCGACACAAGCTGCCTAGCTTCCACACGCATATCAGACTTCCTGTTTTCTGGCATTCCTCTGATAAAAGGAAGCTGCTCCTGTCTTATGTTGCTTTGTTGTGTATGGATGTTTTGAGGGAAGTCCATTCTTCCAGCCTTTCCACCAGCCAGGGGCGATAACGAAGTTATTTATAATCCTTTCAACTATGAAGAATATAAAGAATAGAGTTCCCCTCTTTTGCTTCTGCAAAGCTGCTGTGTGGGACCACACTATGTGCTGCTGCGAGGAGAGATACAGGTGGGACCCACATGTTCCCAAGCAGGGAAAAAATGACTTCTGCACCCTCACCCCCAACCCATGCCCCCACCACTGGGCTGCCAGTGATTGAGCTGTGTGTGCAGAGGTGCAAACCCTGGTCACGAGGTTATCCAAGTGAAGACTCAGTTTCTAAAACATCCAAAAACTAGGCCCACCAAGGGACACTAATATACACTCACTCAGTCTTAACTTTGTGGAATGATGCTAGAACTCTCTCACAGGATACAATGATCCTGGAATTGAGGACGCCTGTGACAATTTATCTGCAAACACAGAATCACCAAGAAAGGCTTTTGATTAGCTGGGTCAAATCTGTTTTGTCAGGTTGTTTCCAAGGAAGCTACTAGAACAGGCTACAGAGAGGATCACCAGCCCCAGGAAGAGCCTGGCTTTTCCTCCACGCCCTAGGATGAGGAAAAGGACCTGCCCTTTTTCCCTGGCTGAACCAAAGAAGCAGTCGCAAATGCTTCAGGGAAACACTTGTGTATCCTCAACTTCTCCAAGATTGCCAAATAAAGCCTCATCTAAAGCCAGGAGCACTTTTGGCCCAAGTCACATTACCAATCCCAAACCGGACATGTGAAGTCATACAACATAGATTGGAAGTGCCAGTAAACAAAGCTGCTCTTTTAAGATTCTGTCTTGATGGTCAAGGGTCATCTGGATAAAATAAACAGAAAATAAAGCCAACTAGGGGCAGGTGTGAATTTTGCCTTGTTACAGGAAACTGATAAACAAAGGTATACCTCTCTCCCTGATTAGACATTCCAAGAATGAGGGTCTCTTAGTCACTAGAACAATATTTCTTTTATCTATAGTAAAAAGGGAGCAATATAAAATAAGAGAGACAGAAAATGAACCTCAATATATCTATCCCCTCTCCAATTGTAGAAATGTTTAACTGATTTTTAAATAAACTCTTATGACTTCAGCATTTTCATCACTAAAAGAAATAGTTTGAAATCAAAATGAAGAAGTAATCAGAACTTCTGTTCAGCTGCAGAAGAACAAGCACACTTGTTTATGGCTAGCCTTTCCTGAAATACCACTTCAATGAGAACAATGGAATTAGGAATCAGGAACTAATAAGGACAAACAAGAGACGATAGGACATGACAGCCAGTGAGAAAAGATACCAAGTGGTGGATGATGGATGGGTGAGTTTAAACATGGAAGATAGACTAGAGCTGAAGCTGCATCCCCTGAAAGTCATTCATGATGCTGCAGGACTCCAGAAAAGCTTAGATTTGAGGCACAAGTTACCACTGGACACATCAGTACAGAAAATGGCCACAAAGATAGAAGTGACAGACAAACTTTAAAATTCCTTAGAACATAGGTTCTTCTTTCTCACCACACTGCCTACCCACTTCTCCTTCTCCACCACTGCACAGAACACTTTCCAGAGAGGCTGCATCACAGTGGAACTGGGTTTGGTTCACCTGGCTACTCAAGGATGTTAGCAAAGCAGCACACTGAAAGTGGACATTTAAGTCTACATGAGAAGTGTCTAGCATGCCTACTTGGCCTTTCCTCTGTGCTCTGAAGATGTCCATCCTCCATATGGGCATTTCTGTCTAAAGACACTGGTACACCCAGAAAAGGATGTCCTCCAGACAAGTGCACAACCCTGAGAGGAGTGTCAGTTCAGCCTGTTGCCAGGTAACAAGGTCACCATCAACAAGCCCTTTTCATACGCCCTATTTCCAATAAGCTCACCAGCATCTCCCACCAGCCAGCCAGCAGCCTCACATGTTTAAAGAAAGGCACTCAATTGAAAGATTAATATCAAAATAAACAAACAGGATGAGAGAAAGAACTCTCAGAAAACAAAGTGAGCAGAATCCAGTGGCAAACCTCCATTGATATTAATAACATATTAATATTCTCAGGGATGAAAGACATGTGCCCACATGAAACAGTGAAAGTTTTTTTAAAGGAATATTCAGGAAACAATATAGATCTTACTAATTGAAACAGTTGTTCAAAAAGTATTTTTTTAATGCTACCACAGATGTAGAAGATAAAACTGAAGAAATCAGAAAAGTAGGAAAGCACAAATGCTAACAAGATGAAACGTGGGATAGAAAATGATAAGACGCTTCAGAGAATGAATCAAGGTCCGACGTTTGGGCGGGGGTGTGTTCAAGGGAGAGTGGAATGAATGAGTGTGAGAGAGGGGTGTGATGTCTTCTAAAAATGTCCTCAGAGCTAAAGACCAGTGGTCATTAAGTTTCAGTCCATCAAACAAATACGCTTATTCCTGTACAAGGTATAGCTTCACGACGTTTTAAAGGCAAGATTCTAACCATTTCCTGCAAAGGTAAGGAGGAAAGAAGACATATTAAAAACAAGCAAACAAATAAACAAAACCAGAAATTAGGTTTCTTCACAGGAACAATGGAAGTTCACCAGTAATGGAGCCAAGTCCTCAACATTCTAACGTCATCTACGGTTTTGATTTTTATACTGCCGACTATGAGGATCTACTGTGCACTATAAGGACCATTATTCAACTGTGACTGAGGAAATCAAGACTGGAAATTATGTGGGATCTCAAACCTCGTGTGTTAGCCTCACCTGGCTTGTTCTTGAGAGACTGAAATCGAAGAAGTGAGGTTTGGGAAGATGCCTACCGCTATTTGGACCAATCGCTCGCGACTGAGATATGAATTTTATCCCTCCTGCACAGATGTGGGGTATGGAGCAAGTAGAAAACGTCAACAGATTTTTAAAACGAAGCAACCGGTAACTTCAAGGAAAGCAGAGAAGTTTGTAATAAAATAAATACAGTGAAAGCAAACACCTCTAAACAACACATACAAAGCCAAAGTAACAGCACATTGACCTCCTAGATCTAAACAGGCTACACGCAAAGGGGGGGGAGGGGGATACTTTATTTTCCACGAGGAAAAATAAAGTAAATTTACATTCTTTAAAAACTTACTTGGCATGCAGTTTCCTTTCAAGCAGGCAGTCTCTTTCTGGAAAGAACCCTGGATTTCAGGGCTGGGCTGAGACACACCACCTGAGCCTCCTCAGGGTTCTCACCTCCAGATCTGGAGTGAAGGCTTGGAATGTGGACGCCTGTTTCTAGCTTTGCTCCAGATAGATATTTACACAAGATTTGCCGGCTTACAAATCATGAACCCTACCCACTACTTTTCTTGTGTGAGGGGATGAGTTTGTCTATCATAGTAAAGCGTCAAGACAAAAGAGCCTGACGGGAAAGACTGGGTTAAGGTGGCAGTTTGGTGGTAGCTGCCCAGGCATCTTCTTAAGTATCCTTCTCTCTCCGGGGATGGGACCCAGTGGCAGCTAAAACCATGGTGACTGACTCTAGGCTACCTGGATACAGTCTCAGTTCTGCCATTTACCAGATGAATCAGAGCTACGTGCCTCCGTTTCTCCACCTGTAACCTGAAGATAATGCTAGTACCTACTTTATTGGCCCATTGTGAGATGGTGGGAGTAGAGCACATGGAAGAGAGCCCGGAGCATAGCGAGGGTTAACATAGCAGGGGATGTCGTTGCTCTCTCCTGAAGGCACCACCAAGGTGCCTCCCGGCTGTGCCCACACAGAAGCTAACAGGGAGACAAGGAGCTAACTTCAACCCTGGCTGTCACATCCAAGGAGCTACCCGTGTCCTATTAGCTGGAATCTATTCGTAGCCTTCTTCTTCTAAGGCACTCAGGCTGTAGATGTTGGAAGACAGCTGCAGCCTTTGCCACCACCACGAAGTCAAATGTTAGAATCCATGCTCTGCACTGTATTGCTGTTGATCAAAGGTAAGATCATTGTAATATTGTCAGAAGATCGTGTTTTCCCTATTAACTTGGGGCTGCACTTAGTTTTATTAGGTCTACTCTACTTAGAGATTGGTTCCCCAACCCCACCCCTCTCTATATCTATCTTATATCTATGTCGTCTTCATCTATAGATAGACAGACAGACAGACAGACAGACAGTTGTCCAGCTTTATTGTTATTGTGCTTGGGTTGGTTGGTTGGTTGGTTGGTCGGTCAGTTGGTTGGTTGGTTGGTTGGTTGGTTGTTGGTTGTGATGTGTTTTGTTTTGTGACAGACAGGGTCTCACTCTGCAGTCTAAACTAGCTGGCCTTGTACTTGTAGCATCATCCTGCCTCATCCTCCCAAGTGATGTGATTACAGGCATGAACCACCACACCTGGTTGGTATTAATGTTCTTTAATTATGTTTAAAACAAGATAGGTGACTACTGCCCAACAGAACCATGTCAAAATGAGCACTCATATTTTTCTTTCATTTTGTCACCGTGAGTTTGTGTGCATGTGTGTGTGTGTGTGTGTGTACAAAGTTATATATAAAGTCTACTATACATATATACATATACATACAAATCTAATAAGTATAGATCACACACACATAAATACACACACACACACACACACACACACACGTACTTTTAGAAGGTAATTAGTCTCTGGCAGAAAATCTGGCAGACTCCAGCAGAAGTCACATAGAGAATTTCATATGTGAATTTGCCATGACAAATTTCCCTGCCTGGTAGAGTTGAGAGTTACAAGAATGGTTTTCTTTAAAGTAATAGAGAAACTGTTTTATTGCAAACAGCTAAATAAAGCCTGGCAAAGTACAATAGGTTCATTTTTTTTACTGCAGATCTTCAAATTATAGGAAACTTGTCTTGTGGCCAGTTTGGTCTGGCTTAGAGCCAAAATAGAGATCTCTGTTCTCATTCTCACCCTTGTGTTAACTGTGGGCAAGATAAAAACCTTCAATAAAAAATAAAAAATAAAAACACCACCTTGAGCCAAGCATTGGGTAAGAAGTGTAGTGGCTCCATTAACTATATATACCCTTTGTGAGGAAAAAAATACCTTATTTCTGCATAACAGTTTGATTTTTTTTTTCAGTCTGAGAAAACCAAACGCTAGGGGGAAAAGTTGAGGAAGAAAAAATTCAAATATGTTGATAGTCTATGATCAATTAACTTTTAGTAACTAAGAGCAATCAGTAGCCGTGAAAATGCCGAGCATTTGAAGAATTCTGAGCAATTGCTTTTTCTCTAGGTATAAGAAAATAGCAGACACCTTCCTACTTAAGCACAAAGTCCTCTCCTGGCTTCCTGCCTTCTCACCATCTCCCACCCCTCCTTTTTTTTAATTAACAAGATTTGAGATCATTTGGCAAATTGTAACCGTAAAAGTGAAGATTGTCACCGTAGTGTGTTATCACTTGCAAAATAAATCTCTCCGCTCCTCTCCCTGTGTACTTCATAAATGTCACTTCCTCTTCATATTTATCTTGCTTCCAAAATCCATTATGCGATTGTCACTTCATTGAAATCAAAAGCTGTCTCTTAATTACACGGGGACGGGGTATAAATCACGAACCCATCTCTCTATATGTTCATTTTTAAAACAATTACTGCCGAACGCCTGTTTTGTAAACAAAAGACCAAAGTAGATTTCACCAGGTTAAAATGAAGACTTAGGAAAATCTCCAGCTTGGGAGATGAACAAAGCAGTTGTCTCTGTGTCTAATTCACCAGGACCATGTGGCCATGACCTGATAAAATCCCAGGAAACCTGAGGGCCATGGCCTTGGAGAAGATGGTATAAGCTGTGCTTCCTCTGCCCACCAAGTTAACATTGTCAAATGGAGAGAAGCTGAGCTGTGTTTCCAACCGGAGTGAGAAATCTTGAGGCTGGCGATGTCACAGCGAAGCCATCCTTGTAGTCTAACCTGTAGTGAATGGACTTCCATGAAGCTGGAGTCTGTGAACATCCCAGCAATTAATCACAGGAAGGGCACCAACCATTAAGTATTAGACACTCTCTAAACAGAAAAATAGCTGCATTGCTAAACATTAGTACTTGGGTCGTTTAGTATCAACTTGCACCTCTATTAAGGTAGCTTCATATTTATTTGTATGGCGTTAGTACACCTTGAGAAAACTTAACATTAAGTACTTCTTGTCATCTGATTGTCATCTGATTGTACGTCACACACTCCTTATTTGTCAAGCTACAAGCTATCTTGCTGAAGAATGAAGTTTCTCATTATTTAAAGCTTGTTTTGAAAACAACAGACTGTTACATAGTGGTACAAAGCACTTCTTTTTACAGTGAAAAGGAGCATGTGCAAGGACAGACTTGACACGAGGCTGTACCAGAGGTGGTGAGCAGAGGTGCTTATGTGGCTCATAGCTTGGGTGGGAGACAGGTGGGACTCAAGGAGCTGGGGCAACCAAGTCATATAAAGACAGTAGACATATCTTTTTTAAAACTTCTTATTGATTCTTTGTTAATTACATACCATACACCCCAATCCCTCTCATCTCTGTCCCTTCATATCCACCTTGCACTCTTACATTCTCCTTCAAAAGAAAATTTAAATAAATAGATAGATAGATAGATAGATAGATAGATAACATCTCACTGTAGAAGCTGTGTCACAGTGTGTCACCCTATACACTTTTGCCCACACTGTTTCACTTTAAATTTTCATTGCCTTGGGTCATTGGTCTGGCTTTGAAGTCACTGGCTTTTGCTACACTACCAATATTAGATCCTCACTGGGACTCTTCCCAGTTATCCTGTTGTTGCTCTGTGTCATGGAGACCCAGCAGCTTTGAGCCCACAGGACTGGGCCCTTCATGTGCTCAAGCATTTCACAGGTGGGGTTAATGTCGGGGTGGGCCTGTCAGTGTTAACTTACAACCTCTATTGATTTTCTTAGTTGTTTGTGTGGTGTTAACGCACCTGGATGACACACCTTCTTTACCCAGAAGGAAAGCAAGTTGGTATCCCAGAGAGTTTGATATTTTGGGTGGGTCTTGAAAGAAGGAAGCCTTTAGTACTAGAGAAAGGCAAAGAAGAAATGGAAACATCTTCCACAAAACAAACAAACAAACAAGCTCTGATGGTTCAATAGGCACCTCCAAACTGGACACAGCCTTGGTAGACTCAGAAGCTGAGAAATCCATAGGCTGGACCCCTTGAATGTTGTTACAATGTTCTAGAAGCCACTTGGGGCTCCCATACTACCTTGCTAGAGCCCTCTTCTGATGCCCTGTGAGTCTCAGAACGACAAGCTAGTCATGGGCAGGGCACAGCCTCTGCTCCCATAAGAAGAAAGCTGTCTGATGCAGATGAAGCCACCATGTCTGTGACACTCAGATGGGGTCCCCAGCTGCACATGTGTCTATAGATCATGGACCCAGCCAAACATTCACAAACAAATGTCAAGAAGCCTTGAGTCCCTTGTTCTGGGTCCTTCTCCTTCCCCCTCATCCTCTCTCCCCTCCCCTTTGTAGGACCCTCATATTAGGCTGTTGCCTAGAAGGAACTTCAAAAGTTGAGAACCTGACCCACTGGCTCCTCGGATTCAACAATGCACATTCCAGGGATATGCACAGCTTGAGTTCAGTTGTGTCATAGATGGCAGAGGCTGCTAGACTGTACATGTAGCAGTTCTCTTAAGGTTAGTTCTGGACTCTTTCCTCTTTGCCCTGCCCTGGCCTTCCTCTACAGATGACTGTAAATGTTAAATTGTTATCTATGAATGATTACAATCATACCAAGTAAGAAGAGATGGGCTCTAGTCCTCAGCTCAGGGCCATAAAGTTTACAAACTCCTGTGGACTAGATCGCCATAACTGTTAACTTTGCTAACTTACACACAGCATTATTCTCCAGGATGGCTATTTTTTTTTCTTTTCAATCATCTGGCCAGAGGGTGTTTTTTTTTTCCTAACCAAGTTGATTTCCTAGAATGTAAGAAATACTGTGAGGTCTGAGGAACAGGTTAGGAGCTATCATAAACAATTAGGCAAACGTCTATTTTGAAACATGGAAATGTAGCCCAATTCCTTATCCACTATAATCTCTTGGGACGACCAAGCAACTGTGTACTCCCTCTGGGTCTGTGCAGTAAGCAATGGGCCCCTGATGGTTTATTTAAAAGTGTACTGTCGGAGATAATGGTTTCAGATGAGGCTTCTGGCCTCTCGATGACTGCTATTGTTCCATGGGCTAATTATGTCTACCTTAAGTTCACTAATGTGGGCCAATCAAGTCTGTCACGTGGCATGATATTTCTGGCTGTTATTTTTTCTAAAGCCCTCTCCACACCCTGCCTCGGTACCAGTGGGCATTGCACAATAGTATAGAAAAAGAAATGATTAATTTGAAGTTCAGGTGTGAGACAAGGTCAGCAAGGAAGCACCCCTGGCTGGAGCGAGCGTTTCAAGATGAATCTGTGGCTTACGATATCATCTTGTGATACACTTCCCACTTCGTTACCAGGGGAAGTCTGAAGCCTGACATTCACGCCACCTCGGTGTTGGGCACCATGTTGCGTGATGGGCTTTTCATAAAAATTAGCTGACATTGTCATGAGCACGCAAGTGAATTTATAGCTTTCATACCGGACTGCTGTTCCCAGAGCAGTTTCCAATCACTTGGGCTTTTTATTAAGTTTATTGTTCTTTTATTGTGCAGTGGAGTGTAAGCAGTGAGATTACACATAAATATAAGTTCCCCCAGATGTGAAGTGCGGCTTGTGAAGTTAGGGAGAAGAAGGAAGGAAGGCTAACAGTCATTGAACTCACCGGAGAGATGAAGCCCATCACCTGGCATTTCACATCACCCACTTCTCTAGAATACAGAGGCCAAGGGCTGCATTCACACCACAGTTTCTCTGAAAAGTTCCAGAAGAATTCAAGGAGCTGGAACATGGTACTGTACACTTCCTTCCTTGTTACACCAGAAGCCCTGCCCTCCTTCATCAGTCTTCCTGGTCCTTTTCCACTCTTCAGTTGACTTTTTGTTCCCTCATCTGACAGGGCACTCACTGACAGAGACAGCACTGCTTAATCTTGATTGTCAATTTGATCCACAATCAAGGTTTCTGGATTGGTGGAAACTAACCTGGGAAGACCCACTCTTACTGTGGGTGGTACCATTGTATGAGCTTGGGTCCTGTGTTGATTGAGAGGAGAAAGCAAGCTGAACACCGGTGTTCATCTCCCTTTCTGCCTCCTATCATGGACACAGTGTAACCAGCTACCTCACTCGTCTCCATCATGGCTATGGTGGTTTGAAGAAGAATGATCCCCGTAGGCTCATGTATTTGAATGCTTCATCTGCCATTGGTGAGACTGTTTGGGAAGGATTGGGGGGTGTGGCTTGTTGTCGGAGGTGTGTCATGAGGGTTGGCCCCAGTCCCAGCTAACTCTCTCCTCCTGCTTGTGGATCACATGCAGCCTCTCAACTACTGCTCAGGTACCATGCCTCCCTACCTGCTACCATGCTTCCCTGTGGAAACAGGAGTCCCACATTAAATGCTTTCTTTTATAAGTTGCCTTGGTCATGGTGTCTCTTCACAGCAATAGAAAAGTAATAAAGACACTCACCAAGGAAAAAATCCTCTTAGTGAAAGAAGCTGAACTTATTTTTAGGAATTGATGGGACCTTGTTAGCCAGGAAACTCATGGCACCCACCCATGGCATCACAGAAGAGGGCAGGGTAAGGCCCCATGGCCTTTTGCCTTCCCCTCTGGATACCATTAAGTTGAAGCAACCCCAAGAAAGCACTCAGCCAAGCACTGGGGGTGGGATTCTCAGCAGGTGTGCCACCAAGAACCCCAGATAATCAGAAGACTAAGTAAGATTCACTTCCGACTGTTCAGTTGATAGGCTGAAGGTTATATACCTGACAAGCCCTTCTTTAGACCTGTAGTCATAGCTTCCTATGAACATAAATGTTCAGGTTATACAAACCAGGAATAGTCTTAAGGTAGATTCTAGCAGGAATGGATGACAGCCGAGTCGGGACAGGCTATACCAATATTTCCTGTGATGCTTTTGCACACTATAACAGATAACAACAGAGTATTTTAAGGAAGGAGAGATCCATTTGGGCCCTCGTTTCAGAAAGTACAGTCCATCTGTGTGGGATCTCCCTGACAAGGGCCAAGACAATGGCTTAGCAATGCTGGTCCAAGGACTGTGTGAGATCCGAAGCATCGTGCACAGGCAAAATCACTTTTGAAATAACTGCCAACATAAAATAACCCACAGAGGTGCTGAGACTGAATCAGTGGTAGAACACTTGCCTGGAACATGCCCTGGTCCCCATCCCCAGTACCACATATACGCAAAAGAATCATAGAGGATACAAGAGGTTAAGAAACTGTGAAGGCACATTTTGACCAACCCAAAGATACAGGAAACATCATGAACAACCTGAGGTATCCACCCTTTCCCGAGTCAGTGCTGGCATCCCAAGTTTAAAACCTGCAGTGTCTTAGTGATGACAGAGCAAACACAGGACCAGTCTCCTTCTGGGAATCCAATGGCCATATCTAGGAGGCAAACTGGAAGGAACTTGCGACAGTGGGCTAGAGACTTAATTTACTCTTTCACCTTCCATGGGGTCTTGAATTTTTCAGCCCCAAGTACGCATTATTCCTGATTGATTATTGATTAGATGATTATTGATTCATATAATGAATTCTACCGATTTTGTTGATGATATAATGGTTATTTAAGATCAATCGGTCATCATGTTGAGGTAAGTGAAATATTTCTACAACTAGATAGTGGTTTGTTCACTTCCAAGGAGATGTATAATAACTGAGAATGTGAGCAGAGGTATATTCTGCTACAGTCTCAATGGATAGAGCAACAATGGGGCGTAGCTTATTTGGTAGAGTGCACGTCTATCATGCCCAAGGCCCTGAGTTCAATCCCCAGTACCACATTTTTTTTAATGGAGCATGGTGATGTTTGTCTGTAATTTTAGCACTTGGAAGTTAAAGATGGGAAGATTGGAAGTTTAAGATCATCTTTGATTATATAGCAAGTTCAAAGCTAGTCTGGGTTCCAAAAGACCCTTTCTCAAAACAAGCAAAACCCATAGACAGAGAGAAGGCTCTGGCTCCATCCCGGTCCTTGCAAAGGTGCCGCTCAGACCCAAACTTTCAGGGCCACAGCTTGCTAGGCTTTCTCTTAGCACCTGAAACATTTCCCACCTCTGAGAACCAGGCAGCTAAGAGCCAGTGGCTATCTTAGTGTACCAAACACCAGTTGATTCAAAGGGTGCGGTTTCTCCCCACCCCAACACCCGCCCTAGCCAGCCCCTCCCTGCCCCTGTGATACTTGCCACTAATCCTCCAGCACAGACTACACACTTCATCTAGTCAGAAGCCACCAGTGACAGCTCTGCCCATCAAAACTGGTGCAGGCTTGGGCACACTCTGAAGCCCTTCCATATACATTCAGTGAGTTCTGTATCCTGGGCGGCTGTATGCAACGTAGTTCATCTGTACATGTGGAGAAACAACACTATCTTTTGGGAAACCTCTGTCTGTGACTCCTCTGATTCAGAACCTCTCCCTCTGAAGATCCTTTGGGACCCTCCTTCTGCCTTGCTGTGTCTTTCCTGACCGCTCCAAGCAGAGGGAAGGATGCTGTTTTCCTATATATACTACTTCAGCCATTTTCAAAGTCTCACTCAGCTCTCCAGTGACCCCATTTCATCCATGGCAACCTCTCCTAGCAACTTGTCTCTAATAGGGTCCCCAGTCCTGGAGAGAACAGAGATTGTGGCTTAGCCCACGCGGTACTTCCTGAGCTTGGCGTGGTGCCTCACTTAAACTGGATTAAAGTTGAGCTGGCTACCAGAGCTGTGTTTAGCAGACCTGCATCTGAATCCTTAACACTGGTCAATATAACTGGTCACCGCTTCCACAACCATGCGTGATGTCGGGCTGGAATCAGAGGGGAAGCCTTGCTGCTTGGAGTGCATTGCTTCCTTTAGAAAAGACAGGTTGAGGGCAGGGAATTTTTCCTTCAGGGTTGTCACTGCCTCCTGCCCTGGGCGGGCTGTGTCTAGCCCCCAGGGCTACCTTCTCTGCATCCTCAGGGCAGTCTGTTAGCCGCTGGGCCTGGAAGCTGGGCCAAGGCCAGCCCTGCAGGCAGCAAGGGAGGCCCACCCTTTTTGCATCTGTGCAAACTGAAGAGCTAGCAGCAATATTCATCTTAATTTTCCCTTTAAACCCTTGAGTTGCATTACAGCTTCCATTGTGCTGGTGACAGACAAATGCCTCGCAATCAATCAAAGTTAGGGTGACTGATACACTAAACACCTTTGCTTAATGATGTGATTGTTTCTTATCTGCAAAGTAATGTCACTTATGGCTTTGCTATTTATAGTCAATGTAGTGTTAGACCATTTTATGCCCCTGATGCCTCTGTGGCCAGCCCATTAGCTGTGATTATGGACCAAAGGGGGATACGGGCTCTGAAAGCTCTGAGACAGAAGCCTTCAGAGTGTTAATGCCTTCCTTACTCGGGAAAAGCCAGGCTCCTCCCACACTCTTCCCTCCTGTTTCTTGCAGGCACTGGCCAGTAAACAAGACAATGGCTGGCTTTGACCATCAGCGTGCCACCTGTGCCTCTACTGAGCATCCTCAGGGCAGCAAGGTAGAAATTAAATGTTAAAAAATAAAGAACAAAAAAAAAAAGAAGGCAAGAGCCACCTCCCCTCTCTGTTTCAGGCCTGGCTCAGCATGCCTCAGGCAGGGGGTGCAGGCTGTAGAAAGACTGACCCTTGTAAGCAGGTCTCCTGTTGGGCTGGCCCAGACTCTGCCATTCATTCATTATTTGCTAAGCTATTTGCTCAAACTATTCTCTTTGAACAGGGTGGAAGAGCAGAGTGTGCCAGGGCCTCCCTCCACCGCTGTGTCCCTGTGCTCTGAGAGTTGCTGCGAACTTCAAAGGCAGCCCCCAGGGTGGGAACAGGACCGGAGCTCCTGGGTGACTTGTCTGTACCTCCCAGACCAGCCGGGCTACCCCCTCTCCTTGGCTGTGCTCCAAAGGAGTTCCCAGAGTGGGACTTGGGTTCATGGCCACTGGTGGAGAAGAAACAGGGCGAGAAACCTGTCAAGAATCTAGAAACGCTCTAGGATGCTGGGCAATTGGACACAGCCATGGGCATTCAAAAGCTTGGTGAGGCAGCTTTACTAGGGCCTATGGCCACCTCACCATACATTTGCCAGAAAGGAGAGACTCCAATAGGTTGACCTGTGTTGTTCCCCAAAAGATGATGCTCAAGCTCTAACTCATGCTAATTCGAAAACTTGAAAATAGGGTCTTTACATACTACTCTAAGATGGGATCAAGTGGGAAGAGAGAAGTAAGAGGGCCAGTATTTTAGGATTATCTAGACCCAGAGGTTTGAAATGAACCTGGCGTGAGGAGAACAGCCGGGAGAACCGCCTGTGAGGACAAAGCATCGATTGTGAAATGACAGCCCTCCAAGCTGAAGGACTACAGAGCCACCATGATCAGTGAGAGCTGAGAAGAGTCTCCCCTTGGGATCCTCAGGGCGTCTGCCCTGTTGTATGCACCCTAACTGTTGGCTCCGGCCTTCAGAACTGTGTGAAAACAATCAAACCAAAACAAAAAGATGCCCATGGCATCAGTGACAAGCTTGGTTTGTAATTGTCTACGACAGCCATAGAAACCTAACATAGGATTATGGAGCTCACTGGAGGATACCCACTTCCCTTGAGGGGCTCCTTCTCAGAGGTGTGGTTGTGTCTGGGCATCTGGGTGCCCAGGTAAAGGGTGCTGGAATACAGCCTGAGTGGATATGCTTATAATTGGGTTGCGTTTTTCTCCTCAACTTATGCCTGCCACACCACTGATCTCAAGTGAAGCTTTTTAAGGATTCTGTGTTCCTTTCCCATAAGCAGCACCAACCATGAGCACATTTGACCCACCCAGACACACAGTTTCCTTGAGTTTGTGGAGAACTTGCCTCGTTCAGTCTCACTGCCTTTCTTCAGCTGCTGGAGACAACGTTAAGCACAGAACTTTGTAGTTCTTGCCCTGACTTCTTCTAGGGAGCCTTCTGCAGTGCTAAGTGTTTGGGGTTTCTTATTCGTTTTTGTTTGTTTGTTTGTTTGGATGCTTGGTTGGTTGGTTGGTTGGGGATTTTGCCCTGTGAGTCAAGATCTGAGGAGAGGGTCACAGTGGTTTAGTTAGGAGGGTGGGTCTACATAGAAGGGAGATGGCCAAGTGGCATCCATTGAACCCTAGCTCCTTCATCTTTCTGCTCAATGCACTCAGATGGTAAAGCCCGGCCTGGCTTGTGGCAATCCTGTGTGGATGTTCAAAGACTATAAAGCCCCAAGTGTAGCAATGTGAACCTGCAGGACCCACTTAACTCCAGAGTTAAGAAAGGGAGACTGCGGAGTCTAAGAGCTCTAGACAAGCTTGGCCAGTCTCTCAAGGACTGAGAGATGGGTGGGGCAGGGAGGAGAAGGAGGGAGGGATAGAGAAAAGCAAGAAAAAGAACACAAAGGAGAGAGAAGAAAGATGCTTTTAAAGAAGTCTGCCAACCGTATCTGTTACTGGCCTGTTTCACGTATCCTGTAAAACACCATTTCACAACAAATACCAAATCATACATTGTAAGATAAAATTTAAGGAGACAAAGCAGAAAATCATTAGCCAGTGGATGACAGATGAGGATGAAGTATTCTCACATCATTTAGAAGCGAAACAGCAGTGTCTTTCCTCAGCTATGACCTCCAGAAGCCAGGTGGTCCCACACTGATCAGAGCATGGGATGAGTCGGACTGACAGGAGTAGGCAGGATGGGTGTCAAAGTAGTTCTGTATAACTTCAGAGAGTTATAGTGCCTTTGCTTCCATCCCACAAAAGAAAAAAACATCACACAAGCTAGGAACTGTTTAGCCTGTAAATGGAATGTGATACCCCTTACACTAACAGGAGCTTTGTAATGAAAAAGTCAGTTGGAGGAAAGGTTTGGAAAATTCTGTGAAGTCAAAAGATGTTTTAAACGTGTAAGACTCCTTTAGGGGTAGGAAAAGGGACATTTCGCAACAGTAATTTTAATATTATTTTAATGTAAAGGTGTTTTTAATCCCTTTCCAGAGAAAGCCAGATTTACCTCTGATTATGTAGTAATAACAGATAACAAGGGATAGGCTGTAAATACCACTTTAGCCTATGCTCGCTCTTCCTTCCCTTCTTCCTTTTAAACTTTTTTATTTTAATCTTTTTTTTTTGAAATCTGAGTCTGTATAGAAGAGGAGTAAATTAGACATGAGTACACAGGATCGCTCTATGCTTACTCAAGAGTGCTTGGCGTTACTGTCAGACCATAACAAGTCTGTCTTTCAAGGGTGCATGCTGGGAGCTCTGTATAAGGAGCCTTGGAGCCTAGCTGATCATGAGGCTGCGTCTCATGATACAGACTGAAATTAACACATATGACCAGAGAATCCCTGTTATTTGCCTGAGAAATGGCTCCCTTTAAAACAAATGCTCTTCACTCTAACGTTCAATGAATCAGTTCTCATTTTTTTTTAAAGCCACTTGACCCGGAAGCACACGTCTAAGGTGTGAGGACTGTTAATGACAGTTTTATTGGGCACTCTGCTTATGGTTCACATTTTGAGGTCTGTATGTAATTGATCTTTCTCCCCTACATGGGAAACACAGCAATAAGCTATTGAGGCTATAGAGGCACTGCATTATAGACACAGAGAAATAATAACGATGTCACCTTGAGATTCAAAGATCGCAGAATAGTAATGGTTCCCAGCTCATTTCTTCCAACTGTGATGACCTCTCCCATACGAAATCCTAACAGCCTCAGCATTATTTTGAATTATTCATGCTAGCCTTTTCCCTCACTACAGAATCAAGGAAAATGAATGCATCATGCTCTGTCAGCTCCACAGGTATTTTGGTTTAAAAAAAGTATGTATATATATATATACTTTTTTAATATATATGATGGTATTTAGTATCTATCACACAAAAAAAGGAGAGATATGGGAGTAACTCAGGCACATAAGTGGTTTTCTTCTACACACACACACACACAACACATTCACAGGTGAAGACAAGTGTATATACCTAGTTTCCCATCAATTCTGAATGTGCTATTGGCAAATTGTGCTTGAGTGAGGAGGGCAGTGAGAGTCCCCGGTTTAAATATAAAGTGCATCACGGGATTAGATTCTCTTGCCGTGCTCCTCTCCCTCACCACATCATCCCGTCAAGAAAATCTTGTGGCGTGATCTCTAAGATGGCCAGTCTTATCAACATGAACCTCAAAGCTTCCGCTCTTGAAATATCAAATCAGCATCTACTTCTCATTTTAATTCAAATTATGGAGAGAGAGGGCAGCTTGACAGCTCTCTAGTTTAGTCAGCCTGGAGAATACGGAAGCGCTACAGTTTTATTCCGGTGATGGGGCTCACGAGAAGCGCATGGGAATAAAATCAACTGCATGTAAATGTAAACTCAGGCAGGTACCCTGATCCATCTGTAGCTCGTGACCTTTCAGAACATGATGAAAGACAAATGTCAAGTCTTCAGGAGACAGGAGCACTCTCGGCTTTGCCGGGCAGCGTGTGCCGTCCACGGACTGTATTAATTTAGTATGGTATCAATAACCTTGAAATCAGGATTTTGCACTAAAAACCCAGGTTGATGTTTATTCAGAAACCAAAGAGAGAAAAAGGCAACTTTATTTAAAGGGGCCCCTCAGCAGCGAGTGGGCCACTGGTGCTTAACTCTCCAGAAACCAGAAACGCAGAGCTGCTCACTGGCTTCCATGGCAACAGACGCCCAGGACGATGAGGACCCAGAGATGTTCCTTAAACAGCCTTCTCGTTTTGCATATAATTCTAATTATAGTTGTGCTTGGCTCATTCAGCTAAGTAGGCCACACCTTGAGAGGAAGCATGAGCAGTCAAGGTTGCCCCCGACCAAAATGCAGCAGCTCCCCCGGGGAGGGAGAGAGACAAAGCAGCCTTGCTGTGCAGCTCAGGCTCCTTTCTGATTAACAGAATGCATTTTCCCCTCCATCTCTCAAGAAACAATCAGAAGGAAAGCACTTGTCCCCATTGGTGCACTCTAAACACAAGCAATCTGACCCTGAGATGTTCCTGGCAGAGCAAGAGCTGGCCTCCTCCTCCTCTTACTCTCCCTCCTCCTCCAGAGGAGAAGCTACAAACCTGTTCTACTCAGCCTGTGGGTAAGATTAACCACTGAACTGGTTGGATCACATCCAGCCAGTGGGTGTTTAGAGTCAGCTAAGGCTGAGCTTAGTTCAGGTTTCACATGGGAAGGCTAGCCCAGTCTTTTATAACTTACTGTAATAAGGCTGATTGTGGGTGAAATATCTGCTCTTTTCTACTGCTGTGGACAAGAGAGAGAGGGAGAGGTGGGGAGAAGGAAAGGAAAAGGGAGGAAGAGAGAGGGAGAGAGAGACAGAGAGGGATGGGGAGAGTCCCAATCATATTTTCTCCACTGGAAGAGCAACCAACTTTGTCCACAGGGTCCTGGCTTCCTTGCCCTGGAAGAAACTACTTTGACATAATTTTCAAGGTCACCCTGAATTCTGGCCCACAGGACCAGAAAGTGCAGTAGTGGGGGACAAGAGATGCTCTGCAAAAGAGAAGCAAAGACTTTGCTTCCTGGACCCCAAGATCTTCTGTGCTCTGAGAAGGGGGAAAGCAAAGGCTTGAAGGATGAGTGGTGCAGACCAGCCCGGCTCCCTCACAGTGGTCAGGAAATAATTTCCAGGTGCAGTAACATAGGGATTTTGAATTTCAATAAACAATGCTTGCAATATTTAAAGCACATCTATACAAAAATAAATTTATTTACATGAAATTTAAATTTAGCTGGACAGCCTGATTCCCTGCCCTTCCTAAATATAGTAGTATAGAGGAGGGAATTAGAGTGTGGCTATCTGGATTCCCTGGGCTGAGCCTGGATCAACCCCAGCAAGGGATTCATGGGTCAAGCATTTCCCCAGTTCTAATCACTCTCTATTCTTTTTTTTTTTTAAGATTTATTTATTTATTATATGTAAGTACACTGTAGCTGTCTTCAGACACACCAGAAGAGGGCGTGCAAGATCTCATTACAGATGGTTGTGAGCCACCATGTGGTTGCTGGGATTTGAACTCAGGATCTTCAGAAGAGCAGTCAGTGCTCTTAACTGCTGAGCCCCCATCACTCTCTATTCTAAGTCGCCTGAGATCCTAAAGTGGCTTCCCTACTGTTTAAAACCCAGGTCTGACCTTGAACCAGTTGGAGCCTGGGAGCCTCTACAAAGAATGAGAACAATTGCCCCACAGTCTGACCAGGTGTCCGAAGGCTCACCAGCAGCCTAGAAAGCCTGGGCATCAAATCTCTGGGAGTCTGGACCAGCCTTGCATAACACTCTCTTCACTCCTTAGTTCAGCCCTGCAGAGTCTCCTGACAAGTGGACATCAAATTCTGGATAAAGGTACTTCTATCAGACTCTATTGTAAACTGTGTACTAAGAGATCCAAATTCCACAGTCACCCACTCAATGGCTTTGATGTTCCTTCTTGATCAAGAATGCTTATCGACCTCAGTATGTACTTACTTAGTAAGCCTTACATTGGCCAGGGTAACCCCAGCAAATAAATCAGAAACAAATCTTTGTCCTAACAAAGCTTGCAAATCAGTGGGAATGTTCAGCGAGCCAATTGCACACATTTTAGAAGGAGAAATGGGCTATGGGAAAGATGTAAAGTTGATCGGGGAGAGGTGTGTGTTTCTTGTGCATTTGGAGATAAACCCTAAGTTAGTGTGCACTTGGCAGATTAGGAGAAGAAAGGAGAGTGGCCAGGTCGTTTGAGGTGAGGTGTGGAGAGTAGACGATTTGGGGGAGGAAAGGTAGAGTGACAGGCAATGAGGGATCAATAGGGGTGGTGACATCTGACAGTACTAGATAGAGTTTGCCCTGGCTACTGTGGAAGGCAGGAGTAGAATTCATGACAACCCACCCTTTGACTTGGTCACAAGTGACAATGAGCAGCTCCCTCAAACTCTACTCGGTATATCTGTGGGATAATGGTGTGGATGTGTGACCTGGCGGGAGGGGGGTCCTGTCCCATCAGTGCCAATCTCCCATCACAGAGATGTGGAAACTCACTTGTTCTTGACTATTTGCATGATCAGTGAAAGGAGGTCAGTAGGAAAGGGGCTTTGAGGATAGATGGCTTAAGAGACAGGGCAGAACACCCTGGAAGATGGACTGGGTATCCCCTGAGAGGGGGAGGCTGGGGATGCAGTCCTTTAAGGTTTGGATGGAAAAGCTTTATAAACGCTGGGTTTTAGGTGTTTTCTGCTTGTGCACAGGAAATGCTCTTGATTCTGGGGAGCTAAATCTTGACTACATGTATAGACCTGGAAGGCCTTAACATGTGACTTTTCTTTGATGACCAGTGACAAGATGGCACCACCAACAGACACTGTGGCTGGGAAGAGTGAATTCAGGGCCTGGGTTATTGGGGCACAACTTACAAGAGGTAAGATTGAGGAATAACATGTGTTTGGGTGTCTGTTAGCAAACCAGAAGACAATGGCAAGCATAGCAATGGATGTCAGGCATCCCTTACTAATTACTAATGAGAATATAAAACAGTGCATTCAGTCACTGGGGGAGACAATGTAACATCTCAAAAGAAGGAACAATCACTGTATGTCTCAGCAACTCCAGTTCAGGTATATAGACTCAAACCAACAAAAAGCAAGGAGTCAGACGAGGTTTGCACGTTCACCAGCAGCATAATTTGTAATAGTAGAAGGGTACACATAACCCAGGTTCCCTTAGTGAGTATGCAAAAATGATGAGATTTAGTACATCATAAATTAACTTTGAGGACATGATGCTAACTGAAATAAGCAAGCTGTAAAAGGACTAATTCACAGTGGTTCCACTTGCACAAGATCCCTAGACATCAGTCTCAAAGGTAGAAGCATGGTTCTCCAAGAGCTTAAAAGAGAGGGAGTGGGAAGGTAGTGATTTGCACACACAGAATTTTGGTTTTGCACAATAGAAGGTTCTGGAGGGGAGGATGGTTGTACAGTCATGTGAGTGTACTTAATGATGCCAGCCTGCATCCTGAAAGAGGTTGAAACCGTCAACTCTGTGTCATTTGTATTTTACTATAGGTTAAAAGTCTAAAAAAAGATTTAAAGATGAGAGTCGAAAGGTACAGAATGGATGGACGACATTAACAGAGACAAGCCAAAACCCAGCCAATCTGTGTCCAGCCAGTGTCTCTAGGGATGGAACCCTTTGGTGTTCCATCTTTCTGTTCTAAGTCACCCTCTTTTGGCTACTGCCTTCCCTGGATCACTCCTGTCCTAGTTGGCTTCCTGTTGCTGTGATAAACACCAATACCAAAATCAACTTGGGGAAGGGAAGGGTTTATTTGGCTTACATATTTTTACTATATTCTATCATAAAGGTAAGACAGGGAGCTGAAGCGAAAATCATGAAGAACACTTACTGGCTGGCTCCTCATGGCTTGCTCAGCCTGCTTTCTTATACAACTCAGACTCGGGGATGACACCACCCATAGTTGCCTGGGCCCTCCCACATCAATCATCAATCAAGAAAATTCCCCACAATGATGAGGCAATTTCTCAGCAGAGCTCCCCTCTCCCAAAGTGTCTCTAGTTTGTGTCAAGTTGATAAAAGCTAACCAGACCCCTCTCCATGCTGGACCTTGGTCACTGTCCACTATATTTATTACTTCTTTCTCAGCCATCAAGTCATCCATCACTGATCACCATCACTTCCACACTGCTGCATAAGCAACTCTAACCATCTTAGTCTACCACCTGATTTGGCTTAGTCATCTTTTTCTTGACAACAGAGTTCTCTCAGGATAAAAAAGACATTGAAAAAAAAAAAAGACTGTAGAGGATAAATGAATGAACATAGATCATGAATAAATGATAGAGGGAGAATATGAATAAAAATGGATGAAGAAGGTAGTCTGAGAAGGAGTGAATGGAGGAGATGGAGCATGAAGGGAATGAATGAAAAGGGTTATCTGTGATAAATGGAGGTGGGGAGGGAATGAATAAAGAAAACCGTTTGGATGAACAAAGGAGGTGGAGCATGAATAAGTGAAGGAGGTGGAACATGAATGAATGTAAATGGAAGAGATAGTCTATGAATGAATGAATGAAGTAGGTAGGACATGAATGAATGAGGCAGGCAGAGTATGAATAAACAAGGAGGTGGCTTGATAATGAGTGAAGAAGGTGGCATATGAATGAAAGAGGTAACAAAGGAATGCAGGAAGTGCAACATAAATAAATGTGTGAATGGAGGAGGTAGGACATAAATCAAATGAATGAATGAGGTGAACTATGAATGAATGAATGAATGAAGGAAGGAAGGAAGGAAGGAAGGAAGGAAGGAAGGAAGGAGGTGGAGTATAATAAATGAAGATTGTGCCCTGTGAGTTAATGGAGGAGGTGGAGTGTAAATGAATGAAGTAGTCTGTGGATGAAGGAGGCAGCATGTGAAGAGATGTGGAATGTGAAACAGAAATAATAACGAGGTGGCCTGTGAATGAGCAGAGAGGAGAGATGAATGGAATAAGTGAATGAGGCCGCCTAGGAAGGGAGGAAGGAGGTGAAGCTTACTAAATGAAGAAAGTGGCCTGTGGATGAATGAAGGAGGTAGGGTGTAGACAAGGGAGGTAGGTGGTGAATGGGAAACATTCTTGCTAGTCTTAAACAGCCATCAGTGTTACCAGAAGGTGATGTTGGGCGCACCTAGGAGCAGGGAGACATCAGAAGGGAAGGAAGAGGACACGTGATGACTAGTCATATACAGCTATGATTCTGCAATATTAAGAAGCCCAGCAAGCCCAGCAAGGGGTCTTAGGGGCTAATCCCCAACACCGCTCTGTGTCTACAAGCTGTTCTTATGTGAGGACCATGCTGATGCTAGGACATGGACACCAGCTTGTTCTCTTGATGGAGCTACAGTGAGTAAGTGTCCTGTGTGCCTGGGCTTATGGGATGGGCCTTAAGAAACAGTCTCAGTCAGGGTCCAGCACTGGCTCACATGGTATAGTATGAGTTCTGGGTAGTGGAGAAGTGAGCTGAGTGACTCAATATACTCTTGTTGAATACCAGCACTTGGGCTTATTTCCTGGACCAACCTGACTTGGAAACAGATAGCTCCATCATTTGTTTAACAGTGTGTCTGTGAGGGTGTCTTGAGCACATTAACATTGGAATGGCAAACAGAGGCCATTTCCTGACTCATGGGTCAAAAGACACCAAGACTGAAGAACATGGGATTTTGTTTGTAATGAGGCTTTGCTCTGTGGCTCAGATTGGACTCATCTACTATGTTGCCCATGATGGCCTCATACTGGCCATCTGCTTGACTCAAACTTCTACATAGCTATGACTACAGGCTTTCAATGTTGCTGGGATGTTAGTCACCTGTGCTTGACACGGCCTCTGACTGGAGCTATACTGTCAATGTCCTGAGATTCTCACTGCTCCGGAGCAGGACCTGAGACTTCCTGGCATCTAGGATTGTAAGAGTCAACTGCTTATGATATAGTTTATGTCATATTGTTGTTAATAAATATCATGTATGCATGTGCATCATGTGATACATATGTATGCATATGTGTATATATACATACACACACACACATATATATATATTATATATATATATATATATATATATACACACACACACATATACTGTTAGGACAGAATAGGGCGTGCATTGTCTTATGTCTCTAGGGAATGCAGGCTAACACAGAGAGCATTCTGTGGGGGTTGTGTGGTGGTGTTTAATTCTCTAGTTACCATAATGTATGGAATTTTGATAAAGAAAGAGTGCCTGGATGCCCTCTATGACCATGTCATAGTGCATCTCAGTTGCATAGTTGCCTGCACCCACATTGCTTCCGGTCCTCCACAGAGCACCTCCACTGCCCAGAGACTTTGTCCACATGGTCAAGGTGGTGTCAGGCTGGCAAAGCAAAATCACTGCTATTTGACTTTCAACTGTGAAATTGTGCAGTGATAGTATGAGTTGCCTTCTTAGCAACTGTCTGGCTTATAAATACCCGGAAAGGTGAGTGTGACCTGCTCTGTGGCAATGGAGAGAGTTAATCGGAGACTGGACTGCTCAGAAGGTGGCTTTGGCAGCCTGTGTTCCTGTCTCCATTTTGATTTTTCTTGTTCTCAGCTCAGCACGTTGAAAAGTCTATTTGCACTGAGTGTTTGCACACTTACAACCTCCATGTGGAGACTTGGTGGCTGAAGTATGGGACTGAGTTAATGCTAAGACTGTCTGTCAGTTTCTTTAGAAGACAGCAACCACTAATGCTACATTTATAGAGAGCCCCCAAGCCCTCTAAGTAACATACTTGCCCAGTTAAGAAGAAGCGAATGGAGCCAGAACAAAAAAACCTAGGGGTGGAAGGTGGCTGCTGCCCAGATACTGTCAGCAGCCCTGAGACATCCTCCTAAGAGCTTCTTCTCCTTAGCTGGCCCTAGAGGGTGGACAGGGGAGTGACAGCAGAGGCCAGTTTCCATGCAACTCCTGTGTGAGGCCCAATGGCTGCTCACAGGCCGAGTTTGATTTCCAACAGCGAGTAAATTAAAGACAAATTAACAAAGGCCTGTACCACTGCCCTGTTGCGGCTTTAATATATGTGTATTATATAGGCTTCCATGGGGCCTCTCCTGGCTCGTAGAGTGTGGCTTTTTGTGTGTCTCACATAGTGGTTGCTTTGAACATGTCTGGGTCCAAATTCCTGCTTCCTATAAACACATCTGTGATGCTGAGTTAGGGAGCATTAGAAGAACCACCATGTTAAAGACGCCATCTCCAAATACAGTCAAATTCTGAGGTATGGAATGTACAGGGTTGGGAATTTATACATATTTCCTAAAGGGAAGAGAAGATGCTGAAGGGAACTTTACAGGACCATAGAGCTAAGGAAGGAGAATGCTGAGTATGAAGGAAAGCGCACCCCATTATGTGTATATGCATGTGTGTGTGTCCACACATACATATCACACACCCTAACATACCACACATATGCACACATATGCATACCATATACAAACACATATATGCATGCATATAAAGACACACGCACAGGCATGGACAGCCCACACATATGATACTCATCCTTTGCAGCCTTACCCTGAAGCTTTCTTGCTGACAGGAATGACCTGCCTGTTGTCTCTATTCCCTGTGTCCTGTTCAGGTGGAACACACAGGCGAATGGTTGGCTTGCATTGCAAGAAGCCCTGGACTTTCCACAACCTTCCCCTGCTCAAGAAGCTGTCCTGGCTCGCCTCTAACCTCCACACGACGTCAAGCACATCCTTGGCCTTCCATCCCTGCAAACATCCCCTCTGCGCTGGCGACAACTTGACACACAAGCTAGAGTTAGCTGAAATTAATCAAGAAAATGCCTTCATAAGATCTGGCAGGAAGGCGTTTTCTTAATTTGTTATTGGTAGAGGAAGGCTCAGCCCATTGTGGGCAGTTCCATTCCTGGGCTGGTGGTCCTGGGTTCTGTAAGAAAGCAGGCCGAGCAAGCCATGAGAAACAAGCCAGTAAACAGTGTTCCTTCACAGCCTCTGCGTCAGCTCCTGCTGCCAGGATCTTACCTAGTTTCTTGTCCTGACTTTCTTCAGTGATGAACAGTGCTGTGAGCATGTAAGCCAAACAAATCCTCTCTCCCTACACCTGCTTTTGGCCATGGTGTTTAGTCACAGCCTTAGACACCCTAACTAAGATACCCTCCTAGCATTCTCATTTTGATTTGGGCTGGGTTTCTGTTCCTTCGGTTATAGCCGTGCTCCCTTCCTCCCCCAGCTTGGATCCCAGTCCCTTCTGGAAGCCTTCTCAGACAATCCTAGCCAGGATTTCCATCTGGGCTCTGTTACAGCAACATTTCTGAATTGTGTCACAGCTCCTTGGTTCATCTTACTCAGCACTCTGTGTGTGTGTGTGTGTGTGTGTGTGTGTGTGTGTGTGTGTGTGTCAGAGGCTGTTCAATGACCTAAATTCAGGTCCCCATGCTTGTACAGTGAGCACTTTACCACCTCCCAAGCTCCAAGTGCTGCATAATTCTTCTAAACAACCAATTGATAAATCATCTCATACTGGTTCTTGCCTCCTGCTACATATCAGACCCCAGGGTAGACACACTGTATCAGTAAGCCGGCTGCATGCTGGGCCTAGCAGAGTACACCTTTAATCCTAGCACTGAGTAAGCAAAGGGAAATACATCTTTGTGTGCTCAAGACTAGCCTGGTCTACATAGTGAGTTCCAAGCCAGCAAAGGCGACACAATGGGAAAACAAAAACACAAGAAGCCCAATGTTATCTTCAATGCATTCTAGTCCCAGGAACACCTACCCCCATGACAGTGTGGAACATCTATAGCATGTCTTAGAAGCTGGAAGAGGGACAATGCAGATGAACCAGGATTCTGAAGATGTTCAGAGACCTGGTGTTGACCTGGGAGGAAGGCAGGTCAGAGATACATACTATTACATTCAGACACCAGGCCTGCGGGCAAGAGAGGTGGGAATGGCACTGCGCTCTTATAAAGAGGCCAGTGCCTGTGTGGGAAAGCCTTCTGAATGACTGTGAGGACCATACAAGCTCTGATGCTCTATGGCTGGTACCTTGGAATCCTTCCCCAAAGGAAGCTGAAAGTCAGAGGCCCAAGATGAGGCATGTGTGAGTCCATTTTCATGATCCCATCCCATCCCATCCCAGACCTCCCATAGTGAATTGTATCTCACTATCTCTATTTTACACACAACACAATTGAGGCTGGGGAAACTCTGGCCAATGAGAGCTTCAGATTTCATTCTGGGAACCACCCTATGTAACTATACTGCCTTCCTGAGACACCAAAACAAACTAAGGAAATTTCTGGAGGGATGTTTTTGGTTCAGTAACAAGTGCAAGTTAGAGGTTGTTAGATGAGACTGGTTGAAGAGGAGTTGCAAGCCACCCCTTCCAAGGACACAGACTCTGAGATCAACCTTGCACAGATGGGAAAAGAGGAAGAGACAGTTCTGGAAACAATGGCATTTGGTCACTCCTCAAAGCATACACACACACACACACACACACACACACATCTTATCATGAAAAAAAATCTTTCAAATTGGACATTCAAATAGTTTTATCTATCTATCTATCTATCTATCTATCATTTATTCACTCATTTATTTTATTGTTCAAGGTTCCATTTGGTTTAAGAAGGCAACAACAACATATAAATGCGACAAACGTGTTAAGGGAGCAACCATTAAGCTGCATCGGGTCTGTTTCCATTATTTTTATGAATATGTTATTAAAAGTTTAAGCGTCAAATAAAACACACACACACACACACAATTTAAAATAATTTCACAAACCTTCAGTTTACAACGCTAAGGTTTTATGTTTTATGTTGGCAAATCTGTACTTTACAGCCTTGGTTTGAGTGTCCTGATTTCCTGGGACATCATTTAGAAGGCACCACATGCGTGGGAACTCTGAGTCTAATGCTTGTGTGGGCTGAGGGTCCCATTGCTGCTCCTCACCTGGGCTTGTCTTTGGGCTGATTTGTCATGGAGTCCAGAGCATGTGGCCGTTCTCTGGGTATTTCCACCTCTCCCACAGCCACCAACTGTCCCATCTGCCCATTGTGATGTGATCCATCAAACCTCCCTACAGTTCCTCACTCTGCCTCTTAGAGCTGCTCACTGGAACTCTATTCCTCACAGAGACCCCAGCACTGCCAAACAATTAATGATGTCAGCTTGCTGGCATCGCTTATGAAATATCTTCTATTACAGACACTCTTGGAGGTAGGACTAGAAAAGGGCGCACACACATGCCTTTTCTCAATAAACTACAGAAAGACAATCGGTCTTTTGATAAATGCTTTCTGGGAGTTGTCTTTAAGGGGCTAATTTTTCAATCTTAAAGAGAGAGTGAGAAGAAAGAAAAGAGCTTTTCAATGTTGCAGGTAACTAATGACTTAAATGGAAGCAAGGAGATAATTTGATAAAATACTGTTGGGCATTGATGAAGCCATGTGCATCTGCTTCTGGTGGGAACTCGGCCTCACCTCCCTGATTAGTAGCAAAGGTATTTTCTTTTGGAAGATTGGACTATTTTTGAATTCTACTGATTGTGCTAAATTGAATGCCATATTATGAAATCCATTTCAACTTTTATGGACATCCTTGCCTCCTCCAGGGGCTTCTTTAGGCATTTGGTTTATTGGGGAAGAGTCATTTATTCCCTGCAACGATGCCCACGGTGCTGGCACATAACGACAAAGAAAATAAGCCACAAAATTCAAGTTCTTATTGCAGAACAGTGTCGACTTACATGGTTTTCTTAAAATAATGGGAAATGTTAGAATATGACATCCTGGGGAAAGCCAGGGGACTCTTGCGTAACTAATCAAAATGTTGTCGTCCCCGAAAAGCTCTCCTAATGTGACCTTTGGTTGCTGCTTCACAGTGAAGGCATCCTTTCGAAAAGGCAGGGGTTTTCAATGAGTATTCTAGGCTGACAGAAACTCTGGGGAGAGAAATGACACCCGGGACAGCAGCCCCTCCATCCTACGACCACAGTCACCTCCGTACCATCATCCTGAACTATCAAGGGCCAGACTCCTTCTAGATTCTACAAGAGATCCTTTTGTGAACACTTCCATAAACATCAGCATGCACAAGTAATCCAACTGAGAATTCCTCTCAACGTGGTCAGCAATCCAACCTTACCATGGACCCAGGGAATGAAAACAGACTCTCTAGCCACCTCCCCAACCCGTCATTCCACCTCCCCAACATGTCATCCCTGCCTGATGTGTGTTGATTGATGCAGTATATCCTGATGTTAGCATCTCATTTTAGAAATATTCTGACTTTTTCTATTCAAAAATTTGATGCCTGGTTTAAAACTTCCAGTGCCTCTGAGCCTGTACTGTACTTAGCAATCAGAGTAGCCATTCCCACTGATACCAGATGTAGCCTTGGATCGAATGAATTCTGATCGTTTCATTGTTAAGTGCATGGGAATCTGGAAATCTTTTTGTGGCTAACGGTTAGCATGGGCTGACTCCTTCCTTCTCCAACAGTCTGTTTTCAGTTCTCCCAAGTGCTCAGTCACCTGAAGCCTTCGGCTTAAGAATATGTATGAAGTCACAAATGGTCAAGAAAACTTAGATGAAACAATTTCTAGATAACAGAACTAAGGGGAAATGAAACAAGGAGCATTTGAGCATTACAAATTAATACAAGTTTGACCATTGGAAAAGATCGCATGTATCCAAGAGAGTGATGGTAACATTGTCTGTTTTTTAGGACATACAGTTTCCATGCATAAATGGGAGAGCACAGTAAGTTTAAATAACCCTTTTCATTACTGGAATCTAGAGAATCTATTTATCTGGAGACCTATCAAACTAGGGAATTAGTTCACAGAATTTCTGGCAGGGGGAGGCCAGAAAAACCGCAAGACTAATGATTCCACAGTCACCTTTAAATTCATATTTAGACTTCTTCTAATCTATTTTTATCTCACATGTGTGGGTAGATGCCAAAGTGAGCGCTCAGTTACTATTTCTAGCTTGTTAATAATCAAGTAATATTTTCCCAGTCATTGACATTCTCATCTGTTGCAAATGAAAATCAAATTTGCAAGATGCAACACTTTCTGGGAAAGCAGACCTGCTATTTCCTTCTCCAAGCAAGAGAGACACGTTTTTAATCAGGAGTCAACCCTGCAGTCTTTGGAGTTGGTTTAAACTAAGTCAGCAACTCTGATTCTTTTATTTGAAGAACAAATAGCAGGGTAAAATTCCTAAGCCTTAGCAATACACCGTCGTAGCTTGCCACCAAAAGATTTTAAATTCTTCAATTCAAAAATGCTAACATAGTCTTTTTCCTTTCTTTCTTTCTCATCCCCTTTTCCCCCCTCTCCTTTCCTCCCTCTTCTCCCTCCCTCCCTCCCTCCTCTCTCCCTCCCTCCCCCCTCCCTCCCCTATCACTGAACCATATTTTTATGAATTGAGAATATTCTCGGGAATATTGATGTTTGGGGATCAACAACTTGTAAGTCCTGGTTTTGCCATCTGCAAGCTGGGTAACCTTGGAGCCTTCATCCTCACTTTGCTCACCTGTAAAATGGGTGTTACAATACTCAACTCTCAATTTGTGAGATTTCAAAAGAGAATCATATAAAGTCATGGAAACCCGCTGTCTGTAAAACAGGAAATCCTTATATTATTTAAAGTTTTGGGTTAGGTGTGACAAGAACCAGAGCCAAGAATGTACAGTGGATCTCCTGGATTCAGACAACTTTCTCCCTTTGGGGCTCCTCTCATTGCAAAGATATTCAGTGACCTGGCTGCGGATATATCTTCATAGTATAATTAGTATTTACCATGTGAGAGGTTCTAGGTCTCACCTCATCAACAAAATAGATAGATGGATGAAAATAAACACATGATGGATGGATGGATGGATGGATGGATGGATAATATACATTTGAAGATAAATGAATAACTGTATAGCTGAGTAGATACATGAATGGAAGGATGGATGGACAGATGAGATGGATGGATGATTTTGATAGATGAAAATGAATGATAATTGAATAGGTAAATAAACAGATGGGTGGGTAGATGGTAGGTGGGTGGATAATAGATGGTAGATGGATAGATAGATGATGGATCTATTGATAGATGATACACAGGTAGATAGATGGCAGATAGATAAATGAAAAATGCAGGCAACTAGATAGATGGTAGATGAATGATATATCTATGAATAGATGGTAAGTGAATCTAGATATGTGGAAGATAGATAGATAGATACTAGACAGACAGACAGACAGATAGAAGCTCCAGAGTCAAGTGGTACTTGCTTTGTGCCAGTAGAAATAAGAGTTTCTATTCTAATAATACATCCATCCAGGCAAACACTCTCCAAGGGTTACTGTTGGCTGATGAAATATTTTACAATGTACAAAAATAGTTATGTTTATGGGGAGTCACACATGTCCCCACTGAGGCTCAGAGAATGTCTATTCTCACTAACCTGTACTTCTAGGCACCAAAAGGCGGCGAGCTGGATGTCAACTGCTTGATCTTGGCCAGGTATGGGAACCACTCTGCTTTGTTTTGTTTTTCATTTATAGCACTTTGATAATGCTAACGACCTCGTGGTGTTGTTGTGAGGATGCCAGAAGACCTCGAACACAAAGCACAATCAAGAGACTGCCACTCAATAAGTCATTGATGATTTCCAACTATTCATAATTGCTATGAATCCCATATTACAAATGTCACAGTAATTTAATGAATGTCTAATAAATACATTTGTTGAAGTTAATTTACAAGACAAAGAGGCAAAGCATATATCAATGGCATGATTAGCCTTTGTGGTTAGAGCAGGCAGGGAGTATTGTCCAGCCTGTGCTAGGTCTCCCAGCCATGTCTGTCTACATTTTGATGGATTGCCTGGGGAAGGCTGTCAGAAGCAAAGTACCCCTCAGCCTCAACGACCTGCTTCCATCTGACTCACTGGTGTATCCATTTCTGTCAAGAATGAAGAGATGGCAAGTGAGTCTGAGGTGCTCAGCACACAGTACTCAGGAAACACACACGGTGGGAGCACACAGCTCAGAGGAGCCAGCTTACTCATGCAGAACATTCCCAAGACCACCCTGTTTGTCTCCCTTATCAGACCTTTGCTCTTGCTCACTTAATGGCTGGAATTGCCTTGTGATCCTACCTCTGCGATATATGCCATGACCATCCATGATGAGCCAACCAGAGGTAAGAGCATAAAACAGAAAGGATGGAACCCTGGGATACGGATGGAGAAAGACAGCTTGGAGCTGTGGAAGGAAAGGGGGAAGGCTGGTAGAGCATAGGGTGAGAACGGGAGCTGTCCTGGTCTGGGAATACAATTACCACCTCCCATAAGAAGCCATCTCTGCTTGTTTCCTAACCAAAGTTCTGGGGCTGGCCTGCTTTGAACCAGTGCCTTTCCTTGCATCAGAAAGAGATCCTTAGAGCTAACTTCATGGTGGCCCTCTCCAGCGGTGGGTACCCTCAAGCCACGCAATTTTTGGACAATGAAGGCTCTGTTTCCAGGGATTGTCATTTAGATAGTGAAAGGGAGCATTCTTGGACTTCACTGGCCATTCTTGACTCTAGATGGAATGGGGCTTCTCTCTCCTACTCACACACAGTGCGGGGAACAGCTGTCTGAACCATGTGGACCAATTTTCCTGTAGTGCCCCCCAACTCATACCTTATGTTATTCTGCACCGAAGGCCCAATGAACCAGGGCTAAACTAAAGACATTCTCCTCAAAGGGAATACAAATGACCTCTTCTGTCCCTATTTTGATGGCTACAGCAGGACCCTTGGCACAGCTTGGTCCTCCCTCATTGTCATTTCTCATCCCCAGTCAGAAATGGATGATAAAAGTCACAATCCCAACATCCAAATCCCCATGCCTCCTGCTTTAATTTCCAAGTAACAAAATAACAGGTGGGGCTTGTACCCAGAAGGCAGAGAGTTGGGGTCGAGAAGGGAGACCCATTTCCTCTTGGCACCCAGGTGCACACCCCTAGCATTTCACACCACTTAAAAGACTTTGCCTAAACTGCCAACAACGTGTTACAAACACAGCCTGTCCCGAAAATGGATCAAAAACACTTTGTAATGAGTGTAGGAACTGGTTTCAAAAAGGCTGTAGAATCTAACAAAATTCCCAGTTCTGAGGGTTTGACACTCCAATAGCCCAATACAGGATAGGAAAACATAGATAGATAGATAGATAGATAGATAGATAGATAGATAGATAGATAGATAGATAGATAGATGCATACATACATACATAGATACATACATAGATATAGATAATAAATATACGAAAAGTTGTCCTTCATTTGGGTGCTTTCATAGCAGTGCAAATGCCTGACGGTTCTTTGTTCCACAGTTGGCATGTTTTAGTAGAAAAGCAATATGAGGTTTGGGATAACTTTTTGTCTGATAGTTACTAGGCAACTAGATCCAAATTCCACAATTAACAGGATGCGTAGGCAAAGGGTGTGTGTACAGCTGCTTACCTGGGCTCCTCTCCTTTCATCAGTCTCCCTAGCTATTTTGAGTTGGAGATAAGGCGGGGAACAC
The DNA here is from genome assembly GCF_978045245.1 of Mus caroli. Taxonomy (NCBI): domain Eukaryota; kingdom Metazoa; phylum Chordata; class Mammalia; order Rodentia; family Muridae; genus Mus; species Mus caroli. The sequence goes on along the minus strand of NW_028227263.1, from coordinate 8,703,254 downwards.
ACCCACCGCACAGAGTTTAGCACACAGTGGCTGGAGAGAAGAGCTTGGAGAAGGAGCCCTGCCACAATGAGGGCCCCACATGCCCATATGCATTTCTCCAGGGGAGATGTCCAGTGTTCCGTGTGAACCTCACATACTTCCTTTGTTCGTGAACCACTCGACCATGAGTTAACGCAGAACTGCAACATGTTCTCCTTAAGTGTGCCTCAGACTTGCACCAACCAGGCCACTGAAGGGGCACAGTCTTGAAGGAGTCTTTGTATTACCCCCTTTATACAGAGGCAGAGCCCTCTCCTTGTTCCTTCAAACCCAATCCAAGATGGAAGGGCTTCCAGATGGCAACAGAGGCTCCCATGGGTTCTTGGGCAGAAGGATGTTTGCCTCTCTCTAGGACAGCAAGGGCCAAGGAGCTCACACTCTCAGCCCTGTGTTGCCCATCTGTCGATGCCCTTCTCGCTACAATGATACCCTGATGCCTGCAGCTATGCCAAGAACACACAGGAACCAGCATGGGACAGGGTGTAGCCAGCGGCAGATGGTACCCACTCTGGGCCTAATGGTCCTGTCTCCATTTCAGGCTTCTCCCCAGCCTAGTATCTCTGGGCTCCAGGCTTCACCCAGGCTAGACGCTCAGACTCCAAGAACACCAAGGAGAAAATCGATTGTGTTAATCGAGAGCTCACCACTGGAGGTGCTTTTAAAGCGGTCTGGATGTAAAACACTTCAAGTGCGGAGCTCTTGGCGTGTTTCTCTTTACACGACCACTGCACGCTTGTCCAGAGTTCGGGGCTTTCAAATCACATAAGGTTTTATGTGATCGTTATAAAATCCCTTCATTTCCCAAAGGCAGGGTAGTCAGGATTAAGTTTGACTACTGAAGACAGCTTTGTTGTAAATGGTCTCTAATGTCACAGAATAGCTTGGGAAGAGAGGCTTATTAAACAAATTTCGTGGGTTACAAATCATTAGAAGCAATCACCCACCGTGTCAAGTTCATTTGCTTAACCTGAAAGGTATCCATTTGGATGCTTAGAAGAGCTATGCAAATTGACACGGTTCCCAGTGCCCACAGGAAAGCTGGCTGATGTTAAAGAAAACCCAGGGAGTCCCTTGAAGAACTCGTTGAAGTTACACTTGAACACAACTTCTTATGGTTTTCTCAAATCTTCTGTAAAACAAACAAATAAACAAACAGACAGACAAACTAACTAACTCACTCATGGGGATGTGGGCCTGGAGGAGAGGGAGAGAATATCTGTTAATTCGAAGATGGGAAACCCCACAGGAGTTTCATTCCTTTAGGCTAATGCATCCTAGGGAGAAGTCAGGGGTGGCTCTGTGAGAGGCTAGGTAGGAAACCTGCTCCCAGACTTCCTGATTTAGCTTAGTCTTTCTCCCTGCCCCCCCCCCGCCCCCACCAGGCTACCACCCCATCTAGAGCAATCGATGTTCCTTTAGTGATAGGAAGGGCAGTTGAGGACACCTGGCTCAGTAAAAGCATACAAGAAGCCCACAGGCTCTTGGTTGGGAATAGATTGTTTCTGTTTGTTTGTGTGCTTGTTTTGTTTTGTTTTGTTTTGTTTTAATGATTTCAGAAAGGAAAAGGGTACTTGCTGCAGCCAGGACACGGAGACTGGGTTTTAGTTTCTTCATGAAAGAACCCAGGAAGTTATTTTGGAATTCTTTACTTCCGCAGGCCTAGTCCTTGGTCAGAGAAATGTGCCTTCTTCCACCCGCCTCTCAGTTCCTGATCCTGAACAGTCCTTACCAGTCCTTACCTCCTTCCCAGCAAGAAGAGTTACTGCATGGTCTTAGACCTGCTCTGAGCGACAGCACTGCTCTCAGTTTGCCCTGCTCACCCTTTTCAACCCCATATAATCGACTTTGGTGGCACTGGCCATCAGAGAGACTTTTCCATGCCAAATTAGGAAGGGTAGAGATTCAGATGTCAGGACCAGCCTCATTTCCATCTCCCTCCCCAGCCCTAACAACTCTCAGACATGTTTTGAAATCGGAAATGTCCCCACAGACTTACACACTAGGTGTTGATTGTCAGCTGATGGGCCTTTGAGAAGTGATTGGATTCTGAGGGCTCCCACCTAATCAGTGAAGTAATCTCTTGATAGATTCATATTTTTCATTTAATTATTTGGGGTGTGTGTGTGTATGTGTGTGTGTATACATAGGACTCCACATGTGTGAAGGTCAGAGGACTATCAGCAAGAGAGTTGGCTTTCTCCCTCGTCTGTGTGGGTCCTGGAAACTGGACTTGGGCCTCGATGTTTAGAGGCAAGCACCTTTACCGTTGAGCCATCACTGCTGCCTTAGATTCACGATTTGATGGCATCAAAAGAGGCGGTAAGAGCTTGTAAGGGGACAGGCTCGGATATGGGAGGTAGGTTCACAGGGAGTGTACCCTGGAAAGATGTCTCTTGTCCTATGCCTTCCCTTCCTGTGCAAACTGAGATAAGCTGTTGGTTCTTACCCTATCACATCTTCTCAGCTTACCACAGCCTGGAAACAACAAGGCCAGTCTACAGTGGACAGAAACTGTGAGCCAGAAACAGTAGCTCCTCCCTTTGTTTCTCTGAGACACTTGTTACAGCAGTGAAAAGTTTGACAGGCCACACTTTTTATTTATTTATGAGTGTTTTGTCATATATATATATATATATATATATATATATATATATATATATGAGACACCCCCACCCCATTCCCACTGAATCCCACAAGAAGACCAAGATACACAACCATAACATATGTGCGGACGGCCTTGGTCAGACTCATGCAGGCTCCCTGGTAGTCATTTCAGTGTCTGTGAGCCTCGGTTAGTTGGTTCTGTGGGTTCTCTTTGGTGTCCTTGACCCCTCTAGTTCTTATAACCCCTCCTCTTCTTCTGCAGGAATCCTTGAGCTCTGCCTGATGTTTGATTGTGGATCTCTGTATCTGTTTCCATCACGTGCTAGATAAAGCCTCTCTGATGATGGGTGTGCTGGATTCCTATCTGTAAGTGTAGCAGAATATCATTAGGGATCATTTCATTGACATCTTCTCTCTCTCTCTCTCTCTCTCTCTCTCTCTCTCTCTCTCTCTCTCTCTCCTCTACCTTTGCTTACGGTAGTCAGGAAAAATTTTGTAGGTTGAAAGTTTTGCATCTGGGTTGGTCCATCTTGCCTTAGCCAGTGTTTTTAACTTCTGAGCCATCTCTCCAGTTCTGCCACCCAGATAGTTTAACAAGCTACGATTCTGATATTAATTGTATCGGCTCCAGAGTGTACTTGTTGGGGGTCTCAACAGGAACTCTGATTTAATCTTGGTCTTTCTCATTTTTAGTTCCATTAGGATCCCAGTTCTAATTGGGCCTTGGTAGCATCATGCTATATGGGGCCTGGCAAATAATATCCTTACTCAATAGTCTGTTGCTATCCCAGGAGCCTATGCAATATGCAAGTATGGTCCACAAGTGCACAGCACAGATTCTTATGAAATTACTGTACGAGTGATAAACTGGAGGACCCAAGATAACCAAGAAGCAAGAGCAGGACCCAGGGTAAACTTTCATGTCTCTTGTCCCTGGGCAAGGATACCCCTCTCTGTCTGAGCACAGCGCTGGGGAGGTGGACTGGTTACTCACTTCATTACTATAACCAAATACCTGAAAGAAATCAAGGGATGGAGAGGGGCACTCTCGTTCAGAGAAAGACTGAGCATCATTGAAGGGGCGGCATGACAGCAGAATTAGCTGCTCAGGATGCAGAGAGAGTTGTGCTGGTGCTCTATTTATCTTCTCCTTTGTTCCCTTCTCATTCAATTTGGGACCTCAGTTCTTAGAGACGACACCACCCATATTGGGGGAGGGGAGCTCCAATGCCCAGAGATGTGTCTCTGAGGTAATTACAAATCCAAGCAAGTTGTTGGGCGTAGACGACACAGAAGGACTCTGAGACTTGATTCGATCATCCCATGTTTCTAGGAGTCTGGTTTATCTTCTATCAACAGTTATTCTTAGCGCCTCTGGAGGAGGTGACACTGGAGGTGAGGAGGGGCGGCTTCAAAGGGTGAATGGTGGCCTCTGTGAGTCACTGGGGCTCATCATACAACAAATCTTTGAGCAACACTTCTAAAGGTAGTAGGAAAAATGTTGGTTCCTCCAGGTCACTGAACCAGGGTACTAGTAAGGACCAAATCCAGGCAGGAGAGCTGCACACTGGGAAGGTGAAGGTCTCAACAAACAAAACCACAGCATGGTTCTTAGTATATGTGCACCTGGGATGGGACCCTGAAGTTAACAACACGTCTCTCTGAAGCTTTAGGACAATAACATTCCCTAAGGACTTTATGTCAATCAAGTCAGATACCATGGGGCGCCAATCAAGTACCACAAAGTGGGTGGCTTGAAAGAATGAAAATTTGTTTACAGTTCAGGAGGCTGGTAGTTCTCACCTCCTGCACAGCGTCTGGTACACAGGTGTATCTGGCTTCTAGTTTTCTGTTCATAGGGACCGCAGCATAATATCAGATTAGGACTCTCCTAACTAGTGACATCATCTTCAAGTGTCACCTCCGTGTTTTTCCAAATAAGGCCATTATGAGGTACAGAGGGAGAATTCCAACAAGGCTTTCTTGGTGGACAACATTTAAATCCTGTCATCTTACATCAGATGTTGGATACTCACACTAGCTGAACCACTATAGAGCCATTCCAATTCCAAGTGCCAAGAAGATCCCGAAAGAAAGTCCTGGCCCAGTTGGGCAGTGACTGGATTCCTAGTGGGCTTAACTCTTCCACCACCCTTTGGGTGCGCGCTGTTGGCAAATAGTGACTCTGTCTCAGCGGGTAAACTGGGACTTGGGGTGGTGAGGTCGAGGTGAGAAGGTGCAGCTCAGCTCCAGAGGGATGATGCGACCTGATGTCTAGGATGGGCAAAGAATCGGTTTCAGGTCTGGAAGAAGAGGCCTGCTCTAGGAGCAGGCACCCAGGGAGGAAGCACGCACCCAGGGAGGAAGCACGCACCCAGGGAGGAAGCACAGAGAGGCACCCTGGCGTCACACACTGGGCGTGCTTACACTCCCCGCCCCTTTTCCGGCAGCTCCCAGCCACGCCCCGCGTACCAGGCTCGCTTTACACCCTCGGACTACAAACCCACAGCTCAGTAATCAGCTGCACCCTGGCTCCGCCCCCGCCCGCCAGGCCCTGCCCCGTGCTAAGCCCCGCCCCCACCCCGTGCACGCGCCTGCGGCCCGTATTTCTCAGTGCCAGATCCTGGCGCCCAGGCTTGTAAAACTTGTGTACCGTTCCCCGTTGCTGTCTGCAGTTTGCAAGCTGGTGAGTTTTGGGGCACTGTGTGGGGCCCTCCCTGGAGAGAGCCGAAGTCCAGGGAGACAGTCGTGGCTCTGAGTTGTCCTAAGGACTCCTTCCTTTCTCTAGGACCTCAGCCCCTTCTGTACAGGCTGCCCTACTTCCCTTGGCCCCGGGGTTCGTGGGCAAGTCTGCCTGGAGACTGGGCATGTCTCCTGCCACACCTCCAGATGCCCAACACTTCTCAAGCCTCTGCTGGATCCATGCAGGTCCCCTGACCATCCTCTTTCCCTTCACTGGTGACCAGGGGGTGGGGGTCCCGCTTCACCTTTCTTTCAGGAAGCTTCCAGAAGCACCTCAGCTTGCGCTCAGATCTGCTTGTAGTAGGCCCATATTTCTCATAGCTCCTTCTTTCTTGAGATTAGGAGAAAATAACCAAGCCCCGGGGTCCTGCAACATCATGGCTGGTGCTAGGCACACCTGGTTAAAACCTCAGAGAGTAAACAAACAGTACATTCGCTCCGCGCCCAGTGGGTCTAGGTTTTTGTTCTGTACGTTTTACTCTGAGCGTCTCATCCAGATCCTGATTGTGTGTTCGGAGAAGCAAGGTTTGAGTGTACGTGTGCGTGCGCACGTTTGGCTGGACCCTCCTCAGACATAGACAGGAGCTTGTGGAAAGGGTATTCTAGAACCTGCAGAGTCTCTGTAGACAGACCTGCTCTTCATTTCACTTCCCTGACAGGCGATCCCAGATGATTTTAACTTCATGTGTCTCTCGGGTATCTGCAGCACTTGTCGTAGGACGCTGGGTGTGGGGGATGTGAGAAGCCTGGCCTGTGGTCAGTGTCCTGTAAGCTTAGGCATGTCATCTGAGCATCTGACAGGACCTAGAGCCTGAGAGTGGCTAGACAGAATGGTCTGCACCAATGCCCTGCCTGAGGCTCCACCCTCTCCGGGCCACTCTGGGTATTGACATGGTTTGGTACTGTCTGAGGTCTAGAGGAGCCAGGCCACAAGGATCTATGGGAGTAATTTTTTTTTTTTTCAATTAGAGGGAAAAATCTGTCATAATAAGAGTTTGACTAATATGTGGTATGTCTTTGAAGAGGTTTCTGCTGTTACCAAGGTTTAAGAAGCAGAGTCTCAGGTGTGGTGGTAAGGTGGCTGTGTCTTGTACAGCAACCTCTTTCTGTGGAGAGCAAAAGGCACCAATCTTTGGGTCCTGTTCTAGATCAGTGGGCCCCATCTGAGCCCGTCTCTACTCCCTCACTGGGCCTGCTAGTGTGCGGAGTGTCCTTGGCTTAGTTTCCTATGACTTCTACAGAACACCATGACTAAAGAGTCTTGGGGGAGGGGAGGGTTTATTTGGCTTACATATCCTGATAACGGTTCCCCATGACAGGAAGGCAGGGCCGGAAGTCAAGAAGGGAAGGAACCTGGAGGCAGGGACTGAAGCAAAGACTATGGAGGAATGTTTATTGGCTTGCTCCTCGTGATTTACTCAGCCTGATTTCTTACATACCCCCGGATCGTGTGCCCAGGCACCCATAGTGAGCTGGGCCTGTCTACATCAGTCATAAGTGAAGAAAATACAGCAGAGATTTGCTCTCAGGCCAGTCTGATGGAGGCGTTTTCTTAGTTGAAGTTCCCTCTTCCTAGGTGACCTGAGCATGTGTCAAGTTGACTACATATATATATATATATATATATATATATATATATATATTGTTGTTGTTGTTAGATGCAAACTGCGGCGGCTCAAGCTTGTAATCCCAGCATTTGAGAGGCTGAATCAAGAGGATTGTCAGGAAAGGTTGTGTAGTCAGTCCTTAAAACTCTGTCTTGAAAACACAACCAGCCAGGCAACCAAACAAGGCACTTATGTGACCATAACTGTTCTTATTTTAAGGAGCACAAATGTTTAGGATCCAAGGGTCAGACCATCAAGACCCTTTCCTAGTCTGTGCCTTTCTTAGATGTTGGTTTTGATAGGAAGTGACGAAAGCATAACTGTCGTCTGGATTCCAGCTTCTCCTTATCAAAGGCCCACTCACATGCCCCTGTACTTGGGATATGATTACCTCTTACCCCTGAGTAAGCTGAAAACACTGTAAGTTAAAAAAAAAAAAAAAGCATTTCCTATTTCCGACTCCCTGAGCAGAGTAAACCATGCACCAGACTCGAATCCCACCCAACGATTTGACACGCATCACATTTTCAGCTATAAAGTTCACACTTGAAAATCATACAGTTGTGTTACCAAAAAAAAAAAATCTCATAATACTTTAATAAGTTTGTAATCTTTTGTTGGGCCACATTTGTAGTTGTCCCGAGCCACTTGTGGCCTGTGAGGCACAGGTTGAATGGACCGACTTATGTCTAATCTACTTATGTCTGTGGCTTCTCTTGGCTGGAAGGATCACAAACCATTAGCCCTGAAAGAGGTCAAAGTTCAAAACACACACTCGGTGTCTACTGAGACCATAATGCTTTATACCATGGGAAAGTAAAAAAAAAAAAAAATTGGGTGTTTCATGAAAGTTGGGGACAGTCCTGTCTCTTCACATGTCATTGTGACCCTGCCAATGCCCCACCCTGGTATAAAGGGCCTTCTGTATATCCACTTTCCTCCAGGCCTTTGGGTACATGTCACACATGAGTATCTCAGACCCTGGAGGACCCTGGCTTGGCTGCGACCACAGGTGTGCCTGGCCATGTTTTGGTGTGTGGCTGGCCTTGCCCAAGTTCTTACTGAAGGCGTTGATGTCTGACTGTAGGCTCTTGTTTAACTAAAACCTGAAGGTTCACACCAGATGCCTATAGACCAGCATTCATCTGAGCAGAGTGGCCTGTCAGCCTACCCACAGACACTGATAAACAGACTGGCCTACACCACTTCTGGGTCTGAAGTGGAAGCGACAGGATTTGTCTAGGAGGGTGTAGGTCAGAGCCTTGCCGGCGGGAGGCTCTGCCAAGGTTGACAGGATGGATTTTCTTGTTCTGTTTGCTGTGGAGGCCTGTGCTGGGCATGGATAGATAAAAGTTGGAGGCTCAGCATTGCAGCCTGAGTGTGGTGTGGTGTGTGTCCTTGTTCAGCCATTAGCCAGTGGCAACAGTCAAGCTCTCTGACTTAAACATTAGTAGTAATAAAGGGCACATTGAGGAGGGCTGTGTGGTTTGGGGAAAAACCACATAATGAATGTGTGAGACATAGTGAGGGAGTTACTCCTTTCTGTAGCTGTTAAAATGATTTGCCTTAAGAAGGGGGCTAAATCCTCTGGTGACCTTCTGTGACCTTGAAGGAAACAGTGCCTTGACAGATTTAGTTTCCAGGTGGAGGGGTCCATGGGCTGGGTCTACCATGATACCAGGCATCCCTGGGTTAGGCCAGCCTCCTCGACCTTGCTCCATAGTCTGTCCCAGCAAAGCAACCAAATAGACAGGCTCTCTCCAGGGACCACGACCCAGTGGTGACACTCTTGTTGATGGTTGAAACTTGTTTTCTGCACTCCCAGCTGGAGTAAACTCATTTTGGTCTTCAACTTACAAGTCGGACCAGTTAAACAAATTCCATAGAAACATCTTACGGCTTTTATTTGTCCTCACGTACAACCACAAAAGGAACAGCGAGAGAGCGATAAGTGCCTGCTGTGTCCACTCTGCTGCTAAAATTTTCTTGTTAGAATAATTTTCTACCCATAACACTTGTGAAGTCAGCCCCACATCCAGCTCAGCTCTGGGGCCCATTCCCAGAAGTCTGAGGGTGACACGGAATGCACAGTCCACCAATGGCATGGCTCGTAAAAGCAGGCACTTGTTAAATCTATTTGTTTTTATTATAGACATCGATCTGCCAGTTGCAATAATGCATTTATGGACATTTTTCTGCAAGCACAGCGCTGGTGGCAGTTTTTACTGACAAATTGAGTCGTATGGGTAGTAGTTCAGAGCACTCTTAGCCTATTGACAGATTGGGTGATCCTAACACTGATTTCTGTACCCTAGTGGGTGAGGAGAGAGAATGACTCTGGAACAAAGTAGGAGCTGAGGCTTTAGACATGGGGGTGCTAGTTAGATAGAGAGATGGAATAGAGAACATAGTTATTTCTCATCTGTGAACTGAGCTGAATTATAACCCAGACAAATGGTGGGGAGCCAGGAGTATCACCTTCAGGTTGGTCTGCTGTTGGTATATATGGTCAGATCCTCCCAACATGGCCTCCAGCAAGGCTGGATGTGGCAACTTTGCTATCCATGAGTGAGTGGGTGTTCATAGGCTGACCCAAAGGTGGTCTGAACTCTGTTGGTATCAGAATTTATGAGAGCCCTGGTCCCCAAGGTGGGTGTTCTGGCTGGTTTTATGTGTCAACTTGACACAGGCTGGGGTTATCACAGAGAAAGGAGCTTCAGTTGGGGAAATGCCTCCATGAGATCCAGCTGTGGGGTATTTTCTCAATTAGTGATCAAGGGGGAAAGGCCCTTGTGGGTGGGACCATCTCTGGGCTGGCAGTCTTGGGTTCTATAAGACATTAGGCTGAACAAGCCAATGGAAGCAAGCCAGTAAAGAACATCCCTCCATGGCCTCTGTATCCGCTCCTGCTTCCTGACCTGCTTGAGTTCCAGTCCTGACTTCCTTTGGTGATGAACAGCAGTATGAAAGTGTAAGCTGAATAAACCCGGTCCTCCCTAACTTGCTTCTTGGTCATGATGTTTTGTTCAGGAATAGAAACACTGACTAAGACAGTGGTCAATAGGGTCCCAAGGCAGGAAGATAGGGTGTAAGCCTGGGGACCCGAGGATATACTCAGCAGTGTGGTCTCCTAGAAGACTCGAGTGAGCCCTTGAGTTCATCTTTAGGTTAAGATCGGAAAGAGCATTTCAGCTCAGAGCAACCCCAGGGCTCTCTTCTTTTCTCATCATCTGTGCTTGGTCTACGTTGCTTGGGCTTATGAGTACATTTTCAACTCTTTAAAGACACATGACTCTCTTTCACATGCAAACCCAACATGCTATCATCACATTATAACTTTTGGTTTTGTGGTTCTGACAGCAGATGCAGATGTGACCAGGACACGTGTACAAGCGTGAAGCATGGGCATGTCTGGCTTGCCTCCCTCCTCAGGGCCCTTCTGAATAGGATGTGCTACATTTTTTTATTTTTGTTTTGTCTCTCAGGTAATGCCCAGCTTTCTTTTCTTTTCCTTTTCCACTTTTATTATTTTATTTATTGTTGCCCTCTCTCGTGGTCTCCCCCTCCCATTGTTCCCCATTCCATTCCTCCTCCCCCTTGCCTCTGAGAGGGGTCTCCCTGTCTCTAGACCTCCCCCTTCCCTGGGGCCTCAAGTCTCTTGAGGATTAATCTCATCCTCTCCCACTAAGGCCTGACTAGGCAGACCTCTGCTGTCTTTGTACCAGGGGATTTGGACTAGCCTATGTATACTCTTGGTTGGTGGCTCAGTCTCCGGGAGCTCCCTGGTGTCTGGGTAAGTTGAGACTACTGGTTTTCCTATGGGGTTGCCTTCCCCTTCAGCTTCTTCAATCCTTCCCCTAATTTAACCATAGTGGTTCCCAACTTAAGTTCAATGTTTGGGTGTAAGTATCTGCTTCTGTCTCAGTCAACTTCTGGTAGGGCCTCTCAGGGGATAGCCATGCCAGGCTCTTATCTGTAAGCACAACATAACATCAGTAATAGTGTCAGGCCTTGGTTACCGCCCCCTCCCTCCACTCCCCATGAGATGGATCCCAAGTTGGGCCGGTCATTAGACCTTTTTTTCTTCAGTCTCTTCTCCACTTTTGTCCCTGTAGTTCTTTTAAACAGGAACAGTTCTGGGTCAGAAATTTTGATTGTGAGTTAGTAACCATGTCCCTCCACTTGAGGCCCTGTCTGTCTGCTAGAGGTAGACTCTTCGAGTTCCCTCTCCCCAGTGTTGGGCATTTTGGGTAAGGTCACACCCATTGAGTTCTTAGAGTCTCTCGCCTTCCAGGTCTCTGGTACCCTCCCCCCCATGCTGCTTATTTCCATTCATTATGTTGGCCCTCGGGGCTTCTCTCCTGTCCCCCACCCCCCAATATGTGATCCTGTTCCCCCTTCCCCCTCCCTCTCTCCTCTCCCATCCAGATCCCTCCCTCCCTCTGCCTCCTGTGATTATTTCCTTCCCCTTTCTAAGTGGAATTGAAACATCCTCACATGGGCCTTTCTACCTGTTAACACTTCTTACCATCTGTGGGTATTCTCCTAGGTACTCTGTACTTTTGGGCTAATATCCACTAATCAGTGAGTACATACCATATATGTCCTTTGGTGTCTGAGTTACCTCACTCAGGATGATATTTTCTAGTTCCATCCATTTGCCTGCAAAAGTCATGATGTCCTCCTTTTTAATAGCTGATAATTGTGTAAATGTACCACATTTTCTGTATCCATTCTTTGGCTGAGGGGAATCTGGGTTATTTCGGGCCTTTGGCTACTACAACTAAGGCTGCTGTGAACATAGTGGAGCATGTGACCTTGGGGTATGGTGGGGCATCTTTTGGGTATATAACCATGAGTATATAGCTGGGTCTTCAGGTAGATCAATTCCCAATTTTCTGAGGAACCACCAGTTTGGTTTCCAGAGTTGTATCAGTTTACAATCCCACTAGCATTGAAGGAGCGTTCCTCTTTTTCCACACCCTCGCCAGGATGTGCTATCACTTGAGTTTTTGATCTTAGCCAGTCTGATTGGTATAAGGTGGAATCTCAGGGTTGTTTTGATTTGCATTTCTCTGATGAGTACTGAGGACTTTGAACATCTCTTTAAGTGCTTCTTGGCCATCTCAAGATTCTGTCGTGAATTCTCTGTTTAACTCTGTACCCCATTTTTTTTAAATTGAGCTATTTGGTTTTTCAGAGGTTAACTTCTTGAGTTCTTTATATATTTTGGATATTAGCCCTCTGTCAGATGTAGAGTTAGTGAAGATTTTTTTTTTCCCATTCTGTAGGTTGCCAATTTTATTGATGGCTTCTTTTGCCTTACAGAAGCTTTTTGGCTTCATGAGGTCCTATTTATCGATTGTTGATCTTAGAGTCTGACTCATTGGTGTTCTGTTCAGGAAATTTCTCCCTGTGCCAATGAGTTTGAGGCTGTTACCCACTGTTTCTTCTATTAGAGTCAGTGTATCTGGTTTTATGTTGAAGTCCTTGATCCACCTGGACTTGAGCTTTGTGCCAGGTGATAAATATGGTTCTATTTTCATTCTCCTACATACAGACCGCCAGTTAGACCAGCACCGTTTATTGAAGATGCTTTCTTTTTTTTTTCCCACTGTATGTTTTTGGCTTCTTTGTCAAAGATCAAGGGTTCATAGGTATGCGGATTTACTTTTGGGCCTTTGATTGATCTACCTTTCTGTCTCTGTACAAATACCATGCAGTTTTTATCACTGCTGCTTTGTAGTTACAGCTTGAGACCAGGGATGGTGATTTCCTTGTAAGTTCTTTTGTTGTTAAGAATTGTTTTGGCTATCCTGGATTTTTTGTTTTTCCATATGAAGTTGAGAATTGCTCTTTCCATGTCTGTGAAGAGTTGTGTGGGAATTTTGAAGGGGATTGCATTGAATCTGTAGACTGCTTTTGGTAAGATGGCTATTTTTACTACGTTAATTCTACCAAATAATGAGTATGGGAGGTCTTTTCATCTTCTGAGGTCTGATTTCTTTTTTTCTGGGATTTGTAGTTCTGGTCATACAGCTCTTTCACTTGCTTGTTAAGAGTTACACCAATATATTTTATATTGTTTGTGGCTATTGTGAAGGGTGTTATTTTCATACTTTCTCAGCCTGTTTCTCATTTGTGTAAAGGAAGGCTACTGATTTGTTTGAGTTAATTTTATATCCTGCCACTTTGCTGAAGTTGTTTATCAGCTCTAGGAGTTCTCTAGTGGAATTTTGGGGGTCGCTTGTGTATACTATCATATCATCAGCAAATAGTGATATCTTGACTTCCCCTTTCCAATTTGTATCCCCTTGGTCTCCTTTTGTTGCCTAACTGCTCTGGCTAGAACTTCTAGTACTCTATTAAATAGATAGGGAGAGACTGGGCAGTGTTGTCTTGTCCTGGATTTTAGTGAGATTGCTTCTAGTTCCTCTCCATTTAATTTGATGTTGGCTATTGGTTTGCTATATATTGCTTTTATTATGCTTAGTTATGTGCTATGAATTCCTGACCTGCATTTTGTCATTGACTTTTTCAGCATTTAATGAGATGATCAAGTGACCTTTTTCCTTGAGTTTGTTTACATAGTGTATTATGTTGATGGATTTTTGTATATTGAACCATCCCTGCATTCCTGGGATGAAACCTACATGGTCTTGGTGAATGATGGTTTTGGTGTGTTCTTGGATTCAGTTTGTGAGAATTTAATTGAGTACTTTTGCATCGATATTCACAGTGAGATTGGTCTGAAGTTCTTTCTTTGTTGTCTTTCTGTGGTTTAGGTGCCAGAGAAACTGTGGCTTCATAGAATGAATTAGGTAGTGTTCCTTCTGTTTCTATTTTGTGGAATAGTTTGAGGAGTATTGGTATTAGGTCTTCTTTGAAGGTCTGGTAGAATTCTACATTAAAACCACCTGGCCCTGGGCTTTTTCTGGTTGGGAGGTTTTTGATGACTATTTCTATTTCCTTAGGGGTTATGGGACTATTTAGATAGTTCGTCTTGATTTAACTTTGGTATGTGGTTTCTGTCTAGAAAATCATCCATTTCATCTAGATTTTCCAGTTCTGTAGTATATAGGCTTTTGTAGTAAGTTCTGATGATTTTTTGAAATTTCTCCGTTTTTGTTATTTCTGATTTTGTTAACTTGGATACTGTCTCTATGGTGTTTAGTTTGGCTAGAGGTTTATCTATGTTGTTGATTTTTCTCAAAAGAGCCAGTTTTTGGTTTTGTTGATTCTTTGTATCCTTCTCTTTGTTTCTACCTGGTTGATTTCAGCTCTAGTTTGACTATTTCCTGCCATCAACTCCTCCTGGTCGTGTTTGCTTCTTTCTGTTCTAGAGCTTTCAGGTGGGCTTATGTGGGATCTCTGCAATTTCTTTATGAAGGCTCTTGGTGCTATGAATTTTCCTCTTAAGATTGCTTTCATTGTATCCCATAAGTTTAGGTATGATGTGTCTTCATTTTCATTGAATTCTATACAGTCCTTGATTTCTTTATTTCTTCCCTGACCAAGTTTTCATTGAGTGGAGAGTTGTTTTGTTTCCATGAGTAGGTGGGCTTTCTGTTGTTTTTGTTGTTATTGAAGTCTCGCCTTAGTCTGTGGTGATCTGATAGAGTGCGTGGGATTATTTCAATCTTCTTGTATCTGTTTTTTGTTTGATTATATGGTCAGTTTTGGAGAAGTTTCTCCAAATGAGATGAGATGCTGAGAAGAAGGCATATTCTCCTGTTTGGGGGTGAAATGTTTTTGTAGATATCTGTTAAATCCACTTGGTTCATAACTTCTATTAGTCTCACTGTGTCTCTGTTGAGATTGTTTCAATGAGCTGTCCATTGGTGAGAGTGGGGTGTTGACGTCTCCCACTATTATTGTAGGTTCAATGTGTGTTTTAAGATTTAATGAATGTGGGTGCTCTTGCACTTGAGGCATAGATGTTCAGAATTGAGACTTCCTCTTGGTGGAATTTTCCTTTGATGACTATGAAGTGTCCTTCCCCAATCTCATTTGATAACTTTTGGTTGAAAGTCTATTTTATTGGCCGTTAGAATGGCAACTCCAGCTTGTTTCTTGGGACCATTTGCTTGGAAAACTTTTTTCCAGCCTTTCACTCTGAGGTAGTTTTTGTTACTGAGGTGTGTTTCTTTTAATGCACCAAAATGTTGGATCCTGTTTACACATCTAGTTTCTTAGCCTGTGTATTTTATTGGGAAGTTGAGCCCATTGATGTTGAGAGATATTAAAGACAGATGATTGTTAGTTCTTGTTATTTTTGTTGCTGGAGGTGGTGTTATGTGTATATGATTCTCTTCTTTTGGGTTTATTCTGAAATGTTTAATTTCTTGTGTTTTCTTGGGTGTAGTTACCCTCCTTGTATTGGAGATTTCGTTCCAGTATCCTCTCTAGGGCTGGATTAGTAGAACAATATTGTTTAAATTTGGTTTTGCCATGGAATATTTTGGTTTCTCCATCTATGGTGATTGAGAGTTTTGCTGGGTATAGTATCCTGGGTTGGTATTTGTGTTCTCTTGGGGTCTGACTGACATCTGTCCACGATCTTCTGGCTTTTAGAGTCTCTGTTGAGAAGTTAGGTGTAATTCTGATAGGTCTGCCTTTATATGTTACATGGCCTTTTTCCCTTACAGCTTTTAATATTCTTTCTTTATTCTGTGCATTTAGTGTTTTGATTACTATGTAACGGGAGGAACTTCTTTTCTGGTCCAGTCTATTTAGTGTTCTGTAGGCTTCGTGTACATTTATAGCCATGTCTTTCTTTAGGTTGAGGAAGTTTTCTTGTATGATTTTGTTGAAGATGTTTTCTGGCCCTTTGAGCTGAGAATCTTTACCCTTTTCTATTCCTGTTATTTTTAGATTTGATCTTTTCATTGTGTCTTGAATTTCCTAGATATTTTGGGTTAGGAACTTTTTACACTGTATTTTTTTTTGACCGATGTGTCAGTATTTTCTATGGTATCGTATATCCTGAGATTCTCTCTTCTATCTCATATTCTGTTGGTGATGCTTGCATCTCTATCTCCTGATCTCTTTCTTAAGTTGTCCATCTCCAGGGTTGCCTCCCTTTGTGTTTTCTTTATTGTTGCTATTTCCACTTTTAGTTGTAGGATTATTTTGTTAAATTCTTTTACCTGCTTGATCATATTTTCCTGTATTTCTTTAAAGGGTTTATTTCTTTCCTCTTTAAGGGCTTCTACCTGTTTGCCTGTGTTTTCCTGTATTTCTTTAGGGAAGTTCTTTATATCCTCCTTAAAGGCCTCTATCATCTTCATGAGATTGGATTTTAAGTCATTCTCTTGCTTTTCAGGGGGTTTGGGGTATCCAGGACTTACTGTGGTGGCAGAACTGGGTTCCCATGGTACTGGGCTGCATTGGGTTCTATCACCTATGATCCTGTGCTTGCCTCTGGCCATCTGGTTATCTCTGGTGTTAACTGGCCTGGGTGTCTCTGGCTAGAGCCAGTCTCCTTGAAGGCAGGCAGGTGGGCATCTTGTGTCTCTGGTTAGAGCAGGCCTTCTGTGTCCCTGGGTACTGCAGACCTCTTGGGAGGCAGGCAGGCTGTGTCCCTGGTTACTTTGGGTCTCCTGGGAAGCAGACAGGCTGTAGGGTGTGGGAAGATATCAAGTCTGCTGATCTGGCCCAGGTGGAGATGAGAACAGTAGGAAGGTGGAGCTCAGCAAGCAGGTGGGCCCTGTGTCTTCTGGGCTCTGTGTCTTTGGATATTGTGTACCTCCTAGGAGGTAAGCATGCTGTAACGTGTTTGGGGGGGTGGGTGGGTAATCTGGCCTCTGACCTGGCATGGGTAGGAATCAGGCTGGAAGAAGGGTGGAGCTCAGGGGTGGGAGCGTGGGGGAGGTGGGTTCTTCGTCCACTGTCAACTGGGCCCCCATGGTTGTCCCAGCTGTTGTGGATATTTGGGTGAGATTCTCACCTGTGTCTTTGATTACTGTGGACCTCCTGGGAGGCATGCAGGCTATAGATGTGGGCAGTTATCTATCCCGGCCAGGGTAGGAAGCTGAGGCCCAGCTTTCAAATACAAACCCAAAGACGTTTTTGTGGAACTGGGAGGGGTTTTATATAGCAAGGGTTAGAGCCACATGTAGACACAGCAATGAAGTGATGTTGATGGAGTCAGATAATGAGTGAGATGGACAGCTGCAAAACAACCCTCTGTTGCCGGTTCTGATCTTTGTTATTGAGAGTTATCAAAGCGCTTGGCCTCATGATCCCTCTGTTCAGGAGGTCAATTTCAGCTGGGCCCTGAGAGGATATATACTCAGATATACTCATTATTGGTGCCAAGAGCTAGCAGCTTTACCTCCCATGTTCTCCTAATGTCCTGCCAGTGCCAGCCAGCCCCAGGCTTGACATCTCCAGTCTATTATGTTAAAAGAATATCCTGAAGGACCAGATACATGATCCCACATGATGACCCTGGTCAGGATCAGGAGTGACACTAGCCTGTCTAGCCTTTTCCCTCATGTGACTGCTCATACCATAGCATCAAGGGGTAACCTAGGTCTGCTGGGTAAGTTTTGTCAAAAAACAGTGATTTGAAGTAGGGCTTGCTGTGCATACCTGAAACCCCGGTGCTTAGGAGATGGAGGCGAGAATAGGTGTTCAGGTCCATCCTCGGCTACATAGTGAACTCAAGGGGAGCCTGGGCTACATGAAATTTTGTCTCAAAACGACTTTGTGATGGTTAATTTTTTTCTAAGTCTGTATCTCATTATATGGTGCTGGATGGCCTAGATCTTCTTATGTAGACCTGGTTGGCCTCCAACTCAATGAGATCCTTCTCCTCTGCTTCCTGAGTATTAGGGTTAAAGGTGTGTACTACCATACCTGGTGTGTGACATTTAATCTTGATGGTCAACTTCATGGACTTTAGAATTTCCAGAGGAAGCACACCTCTGGGCATGTCTGTGAGGGAATTTTTAGATTGAGTTGAGATGAGAAGACCCACCCTAAATGTGGGTGACATTGTTCCATGGGCTGCAGTCCCAGCCTTCATTACTCTGCCTCTAGACTATGGATACAGTGTGATCAGCCACCTCCTACCACCATGCCTTCCCCACCAGAGAGCATTGTATCCCCTAGAACTGTAAGCCAGGATATACAGGAAAGTAGCTTGCGTGTGCTCCCTGACCCACAGTATATCAGAGCTCTGTACACATTTTAGCGCGTAGGGAATAGATTTTATTTGAGTGACTTTTCACCGTTGGGTGTCTCATGTCATTGTGGAATGTTGAAGGCATATTTTCTGTGTTGCTTTACCTAGCCATGGCGTCCCGCTTTTTGACATTGTGACATGCTGTTGTATGGAACTGCATTCAAAGCCTTTATATGTCGGTCCAGCTAAAGGTTGGCTGTGTTCTCTCGTAGTTCATCTTACCAAAGCCTCAGTCATAGCTGAAAGAATGAGCAAGTAGTAGCTTTCTTTTTTCTCTTTACATGTGACAAAGCTGGGTTTCAGTGGTACATGGGACACAGAGCTCTGTAACTCAGATGTGTTGGTCGACCACAGGCAGGTTCCTTCTCACCATTGTGTGGTGCTTTCTTTGCTGTGAGTCGGCTGAGAGGGTGCTGGAAAGCCTTTGTGCGGAGGGACAGGATATCTGCAAACACATGTTTGTGTATTCAATGAAGGCTTCTGGCCAGCCAGTGTCACCAGTCTTTGTCCTTGGCAAAGAAGCAAAGCATTTATCTGAGTCTGCTCCTAATGATGGTTCTCAGAACCCCATGAGGAATGTGCAGCACTTCAGCTGGGATGAGGGCAGTGCAGATGGAATGGCAAGACCCTGCCTGTAGGCACTTTGCTCCTTGTGGTCCATCTCTGCCCCACACCCATTAGTGAGTGGAGAGCAAATGCACTGGGGTTAGAGGAGGAAGGGAGCATCCGAGCGCTATCCATGGACTTTATCACTTACCACTTCTCAGCTGGACAGGGACCCTTGCATAATCCTTCTCTGTGGGCCTCTGGAGCAGCTTCTGAGATTTCTTGGCAATGGGGGATGTTGGGGGCAGGGATGGGAGATTCCAGGTAGAGCCCTGGGCCGTGAACTCTGGGGTGTATCTGGGGACCTGTCAGCAGGGAGTTCAGTTTGAGTGTAGGGGTAGTTAACAAGGATGGCTGGAGAGGTAGGTAGGGCAACTCCAGGAGGGCCTGTCCCATGCTGAGGAGGGTGGGGTTAACAGGCCTTTGCTCTGATCCCTAGGAAGGTCAGTGATGGGTGGTGTCTGTGGAGGTCATGTGGGGTCTGCCAGTGAAGGGGTGGTGCCTGTGGAGGTCATGGCAACAACCATGTCAGCTGACTGAGAGCTACATGTGACAGGGGAGACTAGTTAGAAAAGACAACTGCATATAAGGTCATTTTTCTGTATTTCTTTTTGTTCTTTTATTTTGTTTTGATTTTTAAGACAGGTCTCATGTAGCCTAGGTTGGCCTCGAACTCACCATGTCTGCAAGAAATGACCTGGAACTCCTAATCCTCCTGTCTCTACCTTCCAAGGGGTGGAATTATAGGCTAGAACCATCTAGCCGGGGTCATTCTCCTTGTTCTGGAAGGAGGAAATGTTTGGCGGATGTTCTTTTATTTAGCATGGGTTTTGAAGAAGCACTCTGTCTGCCTTGCCTGGCATTTGGGCTCTGAGGGGGGAGATTGCCTTATTTTAACTGCTCATTCAGGCAGAGATGTCAGCGGGGAGGAAGGCGGCTCATTAACAGGCAACCTCCACCCTCAGTCTGAGCTCTGTTGGGGGGCAACCTGTACTTCCTGTACATAGGCCTGGAATCCTTAAAACCACACTGACAAGTTTTAGGTGTACAGTCACATCAGAATGCAAATTAAACCTAGAGCCTGTGCTTGCCTTGCTTACATAAAGACCATGGGAAATTCCCACTGGGTGGTAGATTCCTGTGAGGCTCTGTTGGTGTTCCTAATGCAGGAAGATACTCTCTGAGGGCCAGTGGGGTCAGAGGCCTGTTTTCCAGCACTGTAACTGAATACCCGAGACTGGGTAGTGTATAAGGAAAGAGCTTTTGGACTGCCAGTATTGGAGCTGGGATGCTGGATATCAGGGTCATAGGTGGTAAGGACCTTGTGCTGCTTCAACTCCTGTTGAAAAGCAGAGGTGCAGGCACTGACCTATTTCTGAGAGAAAGACCCCATGAAGTTGTTCCCTACAGTCCAAAGCCCTCCCACCGGGCACTACCTTCCCGTACTGCACAGTGGAATTGTTCTAGTACATGGGAGAAGACATAGCAGGCTTGTGCTAGCCCTTGTCTTCAATGGCTGTGTTTCTGAAGGTTTGGGTAGATAAGACTGGGTAGATGATATGTATTTGTATTGCTGTGTGTTGGTGAGGGCATCAGGAAGACAGTAGAGAATTTGACCTTCATGGAGGGGTGTTAGTTAGTGGTGGAATGTATTTGTGTACGTTGTATTTTTGTTTTCCTTTTCTTTGTGTGTGTATATGTGTGTGTGTTGTGTGTGACCAAGAGCCCAAGTGAATGACTTAAAGGAAAGTTTGTTTCAGCTCATGTTTTCAGAGGCCTCCAGTGAGTGACTCCATTGTTTCTGAGCCTCTGACAGAGGTAGAGAATCAGGGTGGTCAAGAAACAGAGACAGTGAAATGGGGGAGGGAGAGAAAGGGCGATAGGATAGAGTCGAGTGTCTTTCCAGGGTATGCCCCAGTGACCTACTTCCAATGAGTCTTTTCCTTCTCGTACTGTCATAGTGTAAATCCATCAGTGGAGGAGTCTATTGATTAGGTCAGAGCCCTTAGGATCCAATCATATTCTAGTGATTGGAACCGCCAGCTGAGGACCAAACTTTTGACACTTGAGTATTCTGGGGACACTTCACATCTAAACCATCATAGTTTGAAACAGCCCTTCTGAATGTATGGTTTCTGAGTAAAGATTTAAGCGTGAGTGGTAGGCAGTCACTGGGAGATCTGGGGAGAGGTCTCTGGGGGCAGGAACTGTAGCTGTAGAGCCTTGGGCGATCAGGGTCGGTGTGGTAAATGGACACATGGTTGGGTCAGAGTGGTGCAGAGGAGCTGGAGCCCACAGGCTGTACTCCTTTATGTGGTAGATGCCAGAGTTCATGGAAGGTCTCAGAAACAGAGATTGAGAGTCTCTGTGTTCCTAGATTGTCATCTAGTTAAGATAATGCCAGCCGTGACTCCTGTGCCTGTGTCAGGTGACAGGGAATCAAATGAGCAAGCATGTCATGTCCTCAGCACAGCGGTGGTAGGAGCTCTGTTCTGGGTACGCTGCTGTTCTTGTTAGTAAGGCTTCTAGCACTCAAGGGGAAGTTTCTAGAATAATGGGCAAAGAAAAGAAATGATATATTTCCAAAAGTTACTGAATTTAGCCAGCTATCCCAAGAAGACCCAGGTGTACTATTCTTTATTGTGCAGAAAAAAATTTGTTTCTGTCACCATTGCGTTAGCATCAGATTAAGCTGTCGAGTCAGATGGATGCAGGGCATCGTGTGGGCTCTCTGCTGATTAACAGGCTCCCTGCACCTCCTCCAGCCCATCCGTCTCTGGGCTGAGCAGGGGTTTGAGAACTGACTGGTAGTTGTTGCTGGTGGGAACGGAGTCCCCTTGGGTCAAAGTCAGGAGACTAGGGGAGGCTGCTTCCAGAATGCTGCTTCTGACAGATAACCAGAAAGTTTTTTTTTTTTTTTTTAGAAAGATGAGCAGGTGTAAGCATGGGTAAATCTTAAAGTTCAAGCTTCTGCGTCCTCCTGACCGGGTTAAGAGGGCAGGTTCTGAGAGGTGCTGCCTTTCCTTGGATGTGGGGGACCAGACATAGGTAAGTGGGCCTTTCAATCATAAGCTAGATACATCTCAGGCATACTGGGGTCGCTGGCATGCTAAAGTTTTCACTCCCCAGCTCTCCTGGACATGATGGCAGTGACTTTGTCCCTAGCTGGAGTTGCCCTTGGTCTTGAGTCTAGCTCAGTAGTTTTGTTTTCTTTCTGTCTTCAAAAGCATGGGGCTTACAAACCTCTGCCTAGCTCAGAATGAGGCTTCCTAAGGAATTAACTGTTTCCAGGGTATATCAAGCTGTGGGGCCACGCAGACTGTTTTGCTGTGGTCTTGGAGTCCTGTGAGTCCAAGTTCTCTATGGGCCTTGTGGGTTGTGTGTACCTTAAGGTCCTGGGAATCCAGAGTGTTGTGGGCATAGGGGCTGTATGAGACCGAGGCCTGTGTGGACCTGAGGTGGAGCTGGGTTTCGAGTGGGATGGAAGAGGAAGTCTGAAGTGAGAACACTGGTTTGTGCTCTAGCCTCACCATGCCTTGTTTCCATTCCCATCTACTGCCCTCTTTCCCTGGAATCACCTAGAAGCTTCTAGAAATACCAGACTTCACAAATTCTGTACAAGGGTGGAGCATGGCTGCCCAGTACAGTATGTTGCTTAGCGAGATCCTGGTGTAGAGACACTTGCCCGGTTTCCTTCCCATCACTCGTCTCTTCCGCTTAAGACAAGCTCTAGCTGACCCTCCTGCTCAGATCCAAGGCAAAGCGCATTTATACCTGGCTCATTTGGACCTCCCTGGCCCCATGCATGCCCAATGGGCACTTTATCAGACTCTGCTTATCCAGCCTTGACCCTGAGTTGCATGTGTGTGTGTGGGGGTACTCAAGAGTCACCTTTCTCTCTGTACTTTGATGACCTCCTTTGTCCCAAGACCCAAACCCAGAAGCACTCTGCTGTCAGCCCTCAAACCTTCCCAGTCTCCAGTTCGAGATGTCTTCACCCCTGTGCTCCTTCCCGAACATTCCATTACGCTTTCTTTCACCGTCTTGGTACTGGGTTTATCCTGCAGTGTTGGAAGGCTGGATCAGGAGCCTCCTGAGACCTGCACTGTGGACACAATGTGACTGAAGGCTACGCTTTGCTGGGCATGGACTCTGGTCTCACTGTGTCCAGGGTCAGCGGTTACAGCTGTGTGCAATGAGGCTGTGTTTGAGACCAGGTCTTCAGAAGAACTGCATGACCAGAGTGTTAAGGTAAAGTGAGTTCACAGGAGTGAGGTGGATCCCAGTCCCATAAGTCCAGGGCTTGTAGGGTGGGTTGTAGCTGCTCTGCCAATATGCCAGGGAAAGAGCTCTCTGCAGGAGCCTAGGTAGCCAAGCTTCTGAGCTGTTGTCCCATCTAGACAAAGTTGAATAAGTGCCTGTCATTTAAGCCAGCCTGTGTGGCTGTGTGCTCTGCCAGCCAGAGCTGACCGAATATGGTGATTGTGTGTGAGGCTGGAGTTTGGGGGTGAAGATAAATGTCTTGATACTGGAAAATTTGGGGGTCCTTCTTGTAGGTTCTCAGGCTGGTTAGTAGAATAATTTACAAATAGATAGAGAAGGAAGTTGCTGGACCATCAGTTTGTTAGAGAAACAGCAGGCCAGGTGAGCTAGGAATCTTGGCAGCTGTTGCTGAGGAGGGAGCTGGAGAAAGGGGGAGGGGAAAGCCGTGCCTGAGGGAGTTAGGGGCGATGAGCTTGGGGCCAAAAGCCTGCATGTTAGCTCTGCAGAGATGTGGCAAGTGGAGGGTTTCAAAGAAAGAGAGAGGATGTCCCAAGGTCAGAGAAGGAGACAGTTTGACAGTTATGCTAAGGAGAGTAGTGGGCTCGTAAACTGAGGGAAAAGTCCCAAAAGCCTGGATCAAGAGGCCTGTGACCCTCTACAGGGTGTTATCTAGACTACCTATCTTCCCTGCTGCAGCCTTTGTTTGTTTGTTTGTTTGTTTTTTTTTTTTTTTTCTCTGTTCCATACCTGA
Source organism: Mus caroli (assembly GCF_978045245.1). NCBI lineage: Eukaryota > Metazoa > Chordata > Mammalia > Rodentia > Muridae > Mus > Mus caroli. Next base: position 8,679,451 of record NW_028227263.1, on the reverse strand, counting down.
GGCTCCAGGGAGGGCAGCAGTCTTCCTTGCAAACTGGCCAACTGGGTTCTTTCCTAAGTTAATCCTGTAGTATTCTCACTCCAGACCCCTAGTTCCTATTTGTGTGCGTGTGTTGCATATGGAATGCAGATCATAAGCTTTTTTTTTTTACTATTTCTGAGTGCTCCCTGCTCGCTATCCCATAGATGAACACCATGCCCCTAGGCCCTATGTTGGGGGCCCATTATGGCCCAGAGAAAAACTGCTATATGAAGCCAGAGCCCTGGGTTGGGGAATGTGTTGTGAATATTAAAATACAGAGCTGAGTTATTCTTGGTTATCATCTATTTATTTATTTACTTATTTATTTTTATTAGCAGCTGTTTACTGTTTACTTTCACAGCCGAGAGTCGGCAAGAATATGATTAACCCTGAGGGCCATTTTCTAATGTAATTATTAATGACTGATTCTGCTTATCCTGGGAATCAATAAGGGGCGGGTATAGTGGCCTGGTGTGTACTTGGACTTGATTCCTAGCATTTCATAAACATGATTCCAGGACAGCGTTCCTATTGGCTTATTACTCAGAGTGTGTTTGGTGAACCTGAAGTGTGTGATTACTTCCACATAATCATCTTGATAGGTTGTGTTCGGAACGTGACTTATGTTAATATGGCAAGTACTGCTGAAGTCTCCCGCCACTAATGGTTAGGGCGGGGATGGATAGTAATTGATCTTCCTGGGAGTGCTGCAATGTAAAAACAATCCGGGCTGTTGGAAGTATATTTTACAAGTGTGCATTGGGCCTTTGGGATGTTATATTGAAAAACCCAATTGTACAGTTACCATGGGAACCCAATTAGAATAGATTGCTTTTTTTTTTTCCTTTTGTCTTTCATCTTGACCAAAAAAATCTAATGTATTTTAAGCGTTTTCATATGGAACTGTGTTCCTCTACTGATGCGTTCTGCCACAGGACTCTTTTTTTTTTTTTACCCCCAGCTTTAGCTTGGCATGGTGATATTCTTTAGTGGTGCTGTGTGGAGATGCCTCCCAGAGAGATTTAATCACATTTTTATGGGAAAGTTTGTGTGCATAGTGGTGGAGGTCTTGGCATTTTTAAAAGTGGGGTGAGGGGTATCTTCCTGAGACTATAGACAAGGCACCGCCACCCCTGTGTCCCTCTCCAGTGGGAGATCAAGGGTATCCCACTGAGCTCGTGTGTGTAGTTAGGGGATTATGTCCCTTAAAAGTCCTGGGTTGCAGAGTGCTAGAGATGACAGATGAGTGCTCTAAGCCTGGGGACCCCAAGCTTGGTCTCAGAGTTTGTCTGTGCTCTTAAAATTTGTTAGGGTTCCCAAGAGCTTCTGCGAGCAGTACACAGAGGCCGCTCAGTTTTCACACAGTTGGCCCAGGTCTGCCTTCGCATGCCAGCCTCCAGGGATCCTTTCTGTAAAGAAACATGGAGTTTGTACCTAGCCTATCGTACCCTCCGTCGGGCTTTGAGCCACCTAGAAATTTCTGTCTTTATTAGTAAATTTTGGTGTTTTTCCATACCTCCATATATGTATACTGTGTATTTTGTTCCCTTTGTCTTCACGACTTTCTCCCTCTAAATTTTTAAAAGCATCCCTTGCAACATAACTATCTAAATAAATAAGGAAATTCAATAAGGAAAAAATTATATATGTTTGGTACACGTAATATCCTCCCCCAAATTCCAGTTAATGTGTGGGCTAAATCCTTGAATGTGGAGGTACAGATGGCCGACTCTATTGCTGTATTAGAGTTAACACTGAGAAATTGAAAAGTATTTATTAATTCATGTGAACAGCTATAACCCATTCGATTTCTGCATAAAGAGCATTTTTCAGTGGAAGGCAGTTTTATTTTCCATAAAAAGCAATTAGCAGCAGGAGTGTTACTGGTCTGCCTTTGTTTCAAGCCTTCTTAATATCTGGTTGGATAGACAGCAGTGAGGTGCTCAGATCGGTGTCTGTATTCAGACTGCCTGGATATGTGGCTTTGGTTCAGGCCTACAGAGAAGCTGGCCTTGCTCAGTGGAGTAGATGGAAAAGGGACCAGCAATTTAGGCTTTCAGGTGCATGTGGCTGTCCTAGAGCCCCATCACAAGGGGCCGACTTTTGAGATGTGGCAGGGTGGAATCCAGTCCTGTGCCTTCCCATCTTCCATCTGCCAGTGCTGACTTTAGCATTAGGTGTTTACTGTAGTTTGAAATGAACATCCCCAAAAGTCCATGTGTGGAAGGTCAAGTCCCTTGAAGGCTCATATTAGAAGGCTGCAGAACTTTGGAGAGATGGAGTACAGGAGAGGAGGTCCTGGTGCCTTAGAGGGGGTTGTGAGACCCTGGTCAGTTCCCTTTCAAGTCCAAGTGATGAAGTGAAAAGCCTTGCTTCACTGGTGTATCTGAGCCACGACCACACAGCCTCCCGTAGGTTAAAGCAACTCTGAGGAGAGCCAGGCTTTTCCTCTGTGAGTTGATGGCTGGAGTTTGCCACAGTGAGGGAGCCTGCCTGCCTTGGCACCTTCCTCAGCCTGAAAGTGCTCTGCTCCTTCATGCAGTGACGATGACGGATGACGATCAATCGCCACACATCATGGCAGGTTTGGATTCCTAGCTGATCTCCACCTGGTCCTGAGGAGTTACTGCCCCATGAGGCACAGTCCTATAGCTTTCTGCAGGCCTGCCTCCTTTGTGATTAGGACCCAGGTGAGGCCGCTGGCACGTGTGCATCACTCTGCATACTGTTGGTATTGTTTTACCCTTAAATGTTGTCTAGAGTTTACCTGGGAAGCTGTTTAAGTGTGCAATCTTCTCTAAGTATTTACTGCAAATCTAGGACCATTTTTCTTCCTAGTATGTGCCTGTTTGTACCATTTATTCTTCTTGAGGCCTTTTTCTTCCTTTTCTTTTTGTATTTTTGAAGACATTTGACCCTTTCATTTAAGTTGTTGAATTTATTGGCTGAAGCAGCTCCCCTGTTCCTTTGTTGTCTCTCATGTGTATGTGGGGGGTCACTCTCTCCCTTGGCTTTCTTTCTTTCTTTCTTTCTTTCTTTCTTTCTTTCTTTCTTTCTTTCTTTCTTTCTTTATTTGAGATAGAGTCTCACTATATAGTTCTAGCTGTCCTTTAACTCACTCTGTAGATCAGACTGACTTTGAACTCACAGGAATCCTCCTGCCTCTCGCATGCTGGGATTATAGGTGTAGGTCAAGATGCCCAACTAGTAGTTGTCTTTTAAAAATATAAAATTTATTTACTTGGAAGTTTCCATTACTTTAGCTCTGAGTAGATCCTAATTTTAACCTAGTATGCATGTGTACATACATGTATATATATGTGTATGTGTGGATACATATGTATGATATATATGCAGGATGCATATGCATGTGTATGTGTCTCATATATATATATATATATATATATATATATATATATATATATGTGTGTGTGTGTGTGTGTGTGTGTGTGTGTGTGTGTGTGTATTACACTCAGGGATTAAACCTGAATGATCTGGATCCATTTAGTACTTCTTGGTGCAGGTCTGCAGGCGTGAGTCATCTCATTTCTGTTTTTGCTGTTTCTAAAGTGATCTTTGCTTCCCCGAATCCTTGTGTCACTCACAGAACCAGGGCTGAAGTGCTGGGACGTCCACCATCTCCTTCCTGACATAACTTCAGATAGTCAGTTGCTCTCACTCTTCATCCTGTGCCTCGGTGTGGGATTTATCTTTGTGCCTTCCCTCCAGCCACAGTTCAGTTTTGTCTGTCATTTGTTTTCAGCCGTGGGATTGTTTGCCTGGCGTACTTGTCTGTATCTTCTTCTGCTTGGGCTCCACTGAGCGTCAGGCTTTTCAGCAGTTAACGCCCCTCACGTCTGAGCCCTGAGAGCCCCACTCTGTGCCAAGCTTCGTGGTCCTGTTCCTGTCTCAGTGACATCTGCATGTCTTCTTCACCTCGTTATTTTTTAGCATGTGGCTCGTAAAGAGAGATACTTGTCACCACCCCTCTGCCTCATCTAACCTGTTGATCACAGCCAGTGTGTTTCTTGTGACACATCTGTATAAGCGCCATTGATTCGGCCTACTTCTCTTTCCTCTACATTTAGGGATTTGTTCTGTTGAGTAATTTTTCTCTTAGTTGTGGGCCCTGAATATACACATCCTTATATATGTATTAGTGGATCCAGGGTATCTACAATGCTGTTGTTGAATGTTAGATTTTATAAAGGGCTTTGCTCTGTAAAGATAAGTCACAGTATATGCTTTCAAGGCTTAATTTTAAGCATTATTAGGTGGGTCTGGAATAGGCTTTCATCCAGAATAAGTTAGCCTAACTATTAGGGCAATGACTTGCTTTGACAGGTAAACACACAAACACACACACACACACACATGGACGGGTGCACACACATGTGTATGCATTTATGTGTGTGCACATATATGTATATGTATGTGTGTATTGATATGGTGTGTATGATATAAATTATTGCATTGGCTCCCAGCCTGTGATGGTGTGACTTAGGCTTCTGCAGTTTACCCCAGTGTAAGTCAGGTAGCACCTGAACATCAGATGAAGTGGCCGTGAGATCTGTTCTCCGTGAATTCTGTGTAAGGAAGACTTTGCACGCAGACTGGCAAGGGGATGAATCATCTTTGCCATGGCACTGCAGTGTAGATCCTTGAGCTAACCCCGGAGCAGCACCTTCTCTGGTACCAGCTGTCTGTTCTTAGCAGTTTGCTCTTCTCAGTGTCATCTTTTTTTTTTTAATTATTTTTTTAGTATAAAATATATTTTGATCGTGTTTATCCCCCCTCCCTAACTGTTCCCCATTTCCCTTCCCACCCAACTTTATGTTCTCTTTCCCTCTAGTATAAAAACAAAGGCCAAAGAACTCCACAGAACCACAAAGCTAGCTGGGAGGTAGTGGCACTCTCCTTTAATGCCAGCAGTCAGGAGACAGAGTCAGGCAGGCACAAGTCTGTGAGTTTGAGGCCAACCTGACCTATAGAGTGACTTCCAAGACAGCCAAGGCTGCACAGAAAAACCTTGCTCCACCTCCAGCCCCCAAAGATTATAGATAAAATAAGATAAAAAAATCTATGAAAACCAACCATGGGCCAGGAAGTGGTGGCGCAAGCCTTTAATCCCAGCAGAGGCAGGCGGATTTCTGAGTTCGAGGCCAGCCTGGTCTACAGAGTGAGTTCCAGGACAGCCAGGGCTACACAGAGAAACCCTGTCTCCAAAAACAAAAAACCAAACAACAACAACAACAAACCCCAACAGTGGAGTTTGTTTTGTGCTGCCCAGCTACTCCTGGGCTTGGGGCTGTCCTAAAGTGTGGATTCTATACCCAACAACTTTCCATTGGAAAAGCTGATTTTTCCTCTGTTAGCAAGTAACAGTTGCAACTTCTTGATTAGGGGTGGAAGTCCTTGCCCACTTTCCCCTCTCGGCGCTGGGACCCTGTCTGGCTTGACCCTGTGCAGGCCCAGTGCATACTGCACAGTTGATGCATCAGTCCTGTGTCTGATGACATCATTTCTATCCTCTTTGGCTCTTACAATTTCTCTTCCTCTTCCACACAGCAGCCTGAGCACTGAGTTGGAGGTGGGGTAGGGGCTGAAAAGATATCCCAATAGGACTGAGTGCTTGGCGTGTCCAGCTTGGTCTTGATGTGGATGCAGAGACGGAGGAAAATTGTCTGTGATTTACATTCCTTTTCTAGTCATTGTTGAGTTTCAAGTGTCGCACCATTCTCTGCCGTGTCTCTTCTCTGTGTCTCTTCTCTAACAAGTCCCCTGACAGAACAATTTAAAGAAGAGTTTACTTTGGTACCCACTTCCACAGGATTTAGTCCACCGTTGCTTGGCCTGTGCACTTGGGCTGTGGTGAAGGGTGTCCTCAGAGTGCCACAGCCCCTGAGGACATACCACCAGTGACCTAGGTCCTCAAATGTCCCACCTCCTTGCACTTCCGCCTCAAGCAGTTCAGACTTCATCTTTCCAGCCTCGCAGTGGTACCAAAGTTGTCCAGCCCTGATGCTGCTATCTGCTGGGAGGAGAACCATCAGGCCTAACTTGGTTCCTGTTGGCAAGGTAACAAAGCCCCCAATACACCCAAGAAAAGTAAGAATGGGTGTGAATCCTGGGTGAGCGTTTTAGGGTCAGGTCAATGGTTTGGTTGGCTTGCCAATGAGCTCATGGTTTCTCTGAACAACAAGCAGTGGGTTAGCAAAGGCCTCAGTGGGTAAGGCTCCTGCCACAAGCCTACTGAGTTGGGTCCCCAGAAACCAGATGATAGAAGAGAATAATTCCTGTAAATGATCCTGTGAGGTCTGCAGCTATTCCATAGTGTATACACACACACACACTTGTGCATGCACACAAATAGGTATGTAAACAGATAAATGTATTTTTTAAAAAGAACATAGATAATATTGTCTTTGTGAGCTGTATTATGCTTCCTTGTGATGACTCCCCCCCCCGCCCCCCACTTTTCAGCTTCTGTCTTCCTGCCACATCTCCCACAGATCCGGTTCCAGGCTGGAGCCACCACACCTGGGTGATCACCTGGCTTTCTAAGCATGACTCTCATTAGACATGAATGCCTGGGATGTTGTATATCTGGTTGCTATGGAAATAAAAGAGGGAGGGTGTTTCTTATAAGGTTTTGGATTACACATAAAGTTTATATTGTATATACAGTGATCCTGTGTGTGTGTGTGTGTGTGTGTGTATAGAGGTGATGAGAGGAGAGAAGACAGAGGAAAAGAGCACGAGAATATCTTGGTTCACATAAAATGCTCATGTTATATAGGATTAGACTTTGTGGTCTTTGTGAACTTGACTTCCTTTGACCCCCAACTCTTTTACGTCTTACTATGTTTCCTTTTTTGTCTTCTTTTCTTCTCCATCCTTTTTTGCTAAGTTATACATTATCCCAGGCATGCTAGAGAATACACAAGATCTTATAAATCCTAAAACACTGGCTGGAGAATGCCTAGCACAGCACCCACCCTGTGAGGTAGGCTCTGCTTCCTGTCCTGCTTGGCCCCACCCCTATGATGTCACTGGTCTGAAAGTTGTATTTATGTAGTTTACCTATATGTGCTTGTTTCTCAGAACTTCATCCACAGCTGCATTTGGCCAGTCTCTGTGTGCTACCCGCTGTCCACTGTGACACTGGCCTCTGTGACTGTCATATGGTTTGATGGCATCCTTCTTTGTTCCCCTGTTAGAGACATTTGGACCTGCCCCAGGTTTCTCTAGGCTCCACAGTTGTGATGACTCTGGCATGTGGCTCTAGCATACAGTGGAACAGTTTCTCTTCTCTGTGTACTCAGGCAGAGTCGTTGGCCTGAAGTGTCTCTGTGGTACCAGACTTTGTGGAAACAGCTAAAGCAGACGAGACCCTATTAATGATTCATCCCTAAAGTTACCCTACTATGGATGCTTGCTAGCCTACTGTGTGGCAAGAAAGATCTCACTGTGATCTGCGTAGGGATGTGGTACTTCAGTGTGATCTTGCTAGCATTTCTCCAATCGTGGAGGCTGAAACCTTTTTCCACATTGCCAGCAGTTCACCACTCTGCCTCTGTGAGATACCTGTTCACACCCAGGCTAGCCTCAGACTAGCCATGGAGCTGAGGATCACCTTGAACTTGTGATCCTCCTGCCTTTACATGCTGAGTCCTGGGATTGTGTGCACATGCCCCACACCTGGACTTGATGGGTGCTAGAGATGGAGTCCACAGCATCATGGATGCTAGCAGGCACTCTGCTGACGTAGTTATGTCCCCAGCCCGTATTCATACATACCCCTCTGCCCATATTCTAATGACTTGTCCTTTCTTATTCATTTGTAGAACTGTTTTATATATTCTGGATTTTAATTCATTGTCAGTGATCCCTAGTTCGGGATCCACGTTGTCATTTTCTTGATGGTAACTTTGGTGGGTAAGATTTCCTACTTTTAATATAGTTGCATATAATTGGCTTTGGATTTTTTTCCTTTAAAACTTGCACATTCTCTGCCTTACTTCCAAGAGCCCTTCCCTTTCCTCCATAAAAATGCTGTTTTATATATTCTCTTGTAGAAATATCAATTTTCCTCTTCCTATTCAAGTACATACACCATTTGGAATTAATTTTCGTCTGTGGTATGGAGTGGAAATCCAATTCTTGTCTGTGAGCAGTTTTGATTTCCTGTTGCTCCTTGCTTGTTCTTTCTCTCATCATTAACTTTTGTTTATTTACATACTTCATAAACACTTATTTCCTATTTTATGTTGGTATCTGTAAGTATCTAAAACCTTTCCTTCCAGCATGGGCTCCAACCTGTCTGTCATATTCTTACACCTCTCACACATGACAGCCTGGTCCTTGTCAGTCTGAGACTGGACTGAACTCATCTGAATTGAGTCTCATCATTTGACTCCTCCTCAGGAAGACATTGGATAGAGATGCTTTCTTCATGTCCAGTAGGGGCACTGGGTGCCTGCAGCCACTCAGGCAGCACTCAGCCATGTCGTCTGCTTTTCTGGTGTTATGAGGGGAGGTCCACACCCTGTGCCTGGATGCTGCAACTGCAGCTGTCACACGTCATGATCACCCTGTGCTCATTTGGCTCCCTCTCCTCATCCTTCCTGGGTTGTTCCTGTTTGCTAGAGAGGCCAGCATGAATTTAGAAATTGTCATTTGTTCAATATCTGGTATATTAGAACCCCTTAATCCAGTTTTCTCAAAAAGAAATGGGTTGATACACTTTTGCCTAAAGCTATCATAAGTTAAATATAGACAAAATCTTGAAGATTGAGAAAAGTAATTTTCAAATCAATTCCTAGGTAGGTTCAGGTCAGTTTCTGCAAATGCATGGGCAGGTGGATGCGATCACCTGGGGCCTGGGGTCCCATTGGTCAAATCTTGGGGACTCTGCTGCAACCCAGGCTCCATTTGCACAGCTTCCCACAGTGGTCTATCAGAGCCAACTGCCTTTACGAACAAACTCCCCTGCCACACATCTGGCCTCAGAAGCTGTGGAGGAAGAGTCTACCACCACTTTCCTCATGCATTCTTCATGGTTCTAAAGCCAGAACCATTGAACAACATTGCCACGTTCAGCTGCCAGTTTGGGATATGAACCCTGCATCCTTTGAACCACATTTGTGGCAGCTTTTGTGTGCTCCTGCTTTGTAGGAACAGAACAGCCTTAGGCTTTCCGTTCATAAGCTGGGTGCTTAGCTGGGTGGGATATTATCCTGAGGACATCCTTCCTTTTTTCTGCTAAGAATCAGGTCTCTCCTTAATGGGGCTAATCTCCTTACCAATTGCAGCCTCTCTTCCAGCACAAGCCTTGCCTGGAGCGTTAAGCTTGTCTGTGTTCTTTTTCTCTCCAAACTGTGCATCCTGTTTTTCTGCTCCCGCTTGCTCTTTTTCTCTGTAGACCTGCATGGGAGTGATTGTTTGTAACCAAGAGCCAGGGTCAATATTAGGCTGTCTTGAAATCTCCTCTGCCAAGTTTATCTTTAGGCAGATTCTTAGGAAAAGGGTGGAAAACAGCTGCATGCTTTGCCAAAATATCATGGGAATGCTCTGTAGCCCAGATGCTACAGATCTATAATGTGGCAAGGGGGTACCTGGTGGGTCCATACCAAGGTATCCCCCTGAGCAATTCACACCATACAACAGATCTGGTATAAGGGAGTTTCTCTGGGCGAGGGGATGAGGATATGGAGAAGGGGTAGAGACAGAGAGTAGACCTGGGTCTTAGTTTCCCTTCGTAGGGACAATGGCCTGGTTGGCTAGGGCTTTCTAGGAGCCTAGTAGAAAAGAACCATGCTATGTCTACAGAAGTCAAGTCTCACTGTGACCTCTGGGTGCTTGCTGTGTGGCTAGTGCAAGCTAGAGGTCAGATTTCCCATTGTATTACCTTGTCATTACCTTGAATTTGAGGAGCCATGTATAGGTAATGGTATCTGTGTTGGGAAGGGTAACCCCCTGGATTTGGGGTGTATCAGATGGTATTTCATTATCCTCAGTTGATTCAAATTCTGACCTCTGGGTTTATGTGCCATTTGTTCCTATCAGATCGGTTCTGAGCACCTGGGAGCCCTTTCTGTGCAATCACAGGATCCCCCGCTTTCCCCTCTGCTACCTAACTAGGAACCATACCCCAGGGCAGCCCACAGGGGGATGAATTTTCCCCAACAGGACACCAGCAACATGGTACAGGCCGAAGGAGAACAGAAAAAAAAAAGACTATTGATGATATTTTGTGTTACAAATATGTAAAAATAAAATGAAGATGTTTTAGACTCTGGGCATGCGCTGCTATTTGGTTTTTGGCGCCCCTTGACTGGATTTTGTTTTGTTTTTGTGAAAATAATTTTAATGTTATGATCATGGTTTTCTTTGTTAGTTTGTAAGTGAAATTGGTTTCTATGAGGTAGGAGGAAGGTGATTTCAAGTCCAGAACCCAGGATTCTCTTGAGTCTAGGCAGGATTAGTACAGCACCGGATGCTGCCATTGACAAAGTCTTTTCTTTGCGTCTTAAAATATCTGCTTTGTAAAACTGGGTTAAGTTATTTTAGAACTATAAATGGTTGCTTGGTAATTAGGTGTTTGGTTTTATTTGTTAAATAGAGTGCTTATTAAAGTTCAGTGCTCCCCCCCCCCTTTCCCATGGAGCTAAAGCTTTTGCTGGCTGAGTGGTAAGAGACGACAGCCTGAGTGTTTCATCTGCTGGCCTTGACATGTGTGGTTGATAGATGCGCTCCTGAACTTTTACATTTGTGCCTGCGCTGTAGAGAAACAGAGCTCTCATCTCTCTTGATAGGCCCCACTCCAAAATTCTGCTCCCACTTATATAATCAAGCTTCCTCCGTGTCACACAGGCACTTTGAGGAACAAGGATGCGGGCACGCTCTCCCTGTCAGACGCATATGGAATTTGGCCCGTGGTGGGCTTATCTCTTCCCACCAGCTTCTTTCTTTACACATCTAAAATGACACCGGCGTGTAAGTTCCTGCAGAAATAGCCCTGCGCTGGGTCAGCAGCAGAAGATGCCAGGCCATTCCCAGCGCACCCAGAGGCCAGAGCTCTGTGTCCTCAACAGTGTCCAGTGGGCTGAGGATGATGGCTCTCGGCTGACAAGATTGATGTGGCCATAGGCTCGCGTGCCCTCCCCTGTGGGCTGGGAGTGAGCACTGCAGCCCTCCCCATGTGTAGTTGTCTTCAGAGGAGCACAGCAGTGGGTAACTTCGCATATTTGCGGTTTCGGATCTGCTTTTTAATTTGTCCTCAATCTTTTTAAAAATTAATTAATTATTTTTTTATGTATTCACTTTACATCCTGCTACTGCCCCCCTCCTGCTCACCCCCTCCTGCAATCCTTCCCCCATCCCCCTTCTCCTTCTCCTCTGAGCCGGGGGGGGGGGGTGGAGGGGCATCCCCCTGGGTATCCCCTCACCCTGGCACATCAAGTCTCTGCTGGTCTAGGCTCATCCTCTCCCACTGAGACCAAACAAGGCAACCTAGCTAGAAGAACATATCTCACGTTGCCCTCATTCTAAAAATTAAACAGAATAGAGTCTGAGACCAAGCACCACTACATCCTGAAAGCTACTTCAGGAGCATTTAAGGGAGTCCCAACACTAGGAATGTTTTTGTTATAAGCCCATGTCCTTGCGGTCTGCCTCTCCAAAGCTGATTGGCCTCCTGCCTCCATGCCCTGCACTCTCTGTTTGCCTTTTCCATAGGATCCAATAAAAATAAGTACATTTTAAAATTTATGAAAGTTTAATGAATGGCCAGCAAGAGGAGGACTACTTTCATAACAAGATTAATACCTAGACTCCAGGGACATAACATTTTAGTAAAATCAGAATTTGTGTAGCTATCCTCGCGGAGCTTGCAACCTCTGGCTTCCTTATAAAAATGTCTAAATAAAATACTGGCGGCTGTCTCTGCTCAGGATTCCCATCTGCTATCCATGCCCCGACCCGGAACCTGCCAGGGTTGGCACAGCTGAGACAGAATCTCCTCAAGTTCTGTTCCTAAGCTTGTCCAGAGGGACACTATCTGATGAAGCTGGAGGGACAAGCCAGGCCTGGCCTGGGTGTTTCTGGGAAAAATCCAGAGAGAGACTATAGGTAACACTGAGAGCTCTTCTAAATATATGTAAGCTTTACCTTTTTCTCTTAATAATTAAGCTGTAAAAGGGGTCTTGCTGTATATTTTTTTCTCTTTAATTTTTTTTTCTCGTGAGAAGCCTTTTGGGGTGGGTGCTGTGGAGCAGATAATGGGATTGGTTTCTGAAGGTAATGGGGGGCTGCGTTTCTTGGTCTAATTTATAATGAGATCTAAAGCTGCTGGCCAGCTGACACTAATCTTAATTTATGATCTGTTTAACCTTTTTATTTCCCAGCCACAGCCCACACCCCCATCTCTACACAACCTGTTTCAGAAGCAATATGCAGGGTGACGTTTCTGCATCCCACGGCCTCCGTGGCTCTTTCTGAGAGTTGATTCCCCAGCTCCATCCTCCATGAGATGAGACGCGCTGGGCATTTTCTTTATCTGTTGCCTGTTCCCCTTCCTGCTTCTACACAGCCAGTCTTGGGGGTCAGAGCAGATGCAGCATGCATGGATGACAATGGATTCTTTTTCCTTTATCTGCTCTCACTTTCTCTCTTTCTTTTTTATCTCAAGATAGTTGGGGGCTTTCAGGCAAATTGTGCCTGAGGTGCAGAAAATCTTTACTTTAGGTTTCTAGTCATTTCCCCTCAGGATTAGCACAGTAGGTGGCCTGAACAGTAACTGCTATGGTGACTGTTTTGTTTTCTCACCTATGACAGTTTCCCCTCCTTTCCCAGAGTCCTGGCATCGGAAGGCAGGGCCATTGGAAAGATGATGAGGGTATGGAAGGCTGATGATTAGAAATGAGGGTAGAGGGCCAATGGAGTGAGTAGTGCTAATAAAGTGGACTCAGGCGAGATGGCTACTCCCTGAACTGTGTGAGGACTCGGTGAGTATGTGACAGCCACAAGCGAGGATGTGAGTTTTTGCCAGATATCCCCTCTCCAAGTGTGCTCTTGGACTTTGAGTGACTTTCTGTTGTTTATCAACCATCTGTGTCTGAGGTATATGTCTTAGCATGCCGAAGGAGCTGAGATGCCTGGCATGTACAGGTTCCCCTTTTCCCTCAACCCGGACCATCGGAAGAGCTCTAGTGGGTTGTTGTTTTTGGCTCGACTGTCACTAAGGTTACTAGTGTATCCTGATTGGACAGAGTTTGCAGCTTGGGTGTAGACGTGCAGCTTGCTTACAGTACACTCTGGGGTGCCCCTCACCAAATGCATGTGTCTAACAGCTGCTTCCTGCTACTGGTCACCTTGAAGCCTTAGGTGGGCAGAAACCTTACGTGCTTCTCTGCTTTAAAAATGTGGGTTAGGTTAGGTAGTGATGGGAGAAAGAGGTCGGTCTCCATGGGTTAAAAGCCAACTTGTTCTACATAGTAAGTTTCAGAGCACCCAGGGGTACACGAGACCCTGTCTCAAAGACAAACCAAACCAAAACAACAAAATTCTCCAATCAGACTTTCATATGTGTGAGAGTGAGTGTGCCTGTGTATGTATGTGTTGGTGTGCGTTGTATATGCATGTGTGTGTACGTGTGCTTGCAGATACATCTGCCTGTGTATGTATGTGTTGGTGTGCGTTGTATATGCATGTGTGTGTACGTGTGCTTGCAGATACATCTGCCTGTGTATGTACATGAGGTCAGTAGTTTATATCAGGAGTTGTCGTCGTCATCGTCATCATCACCGTCGTGGTCATAGTCGTCATCCTCCTCTTCTCCTCCTCTTCTTCTTTTAAAGATTTCTTTATTTTATGTAAGTACACTGTAGCTGTCTTCAGACATCTCAGAAGGGGGCATCAGATCTCATTACGGATGGTTGTGAGCCACCATGTGGTTGCTGGGATTGGAACTCAGGACCTTTGGAAGAGCAGTCAGTGCTTTCAACCACTGAGTCATCTCTCCAACCCCCAGTCTTCTATCCCTCTCTACATGATGATGATGATGACAATGACGACAGTGTCTCTTGATGAACCTGGAATTTACTGTTCTACCTAGACTGATTCACCGGGAAGGCCTTGGAATCTGCCTGTCTCTGTCCCCTAGCACAGGACTTCCAGTTTCAAGCCACCATACCTCGCTCTTACAGAGGTGTTGGGGATCCAAACCCAGGTCCTTAGGCTTGTCTAGCAAGCACTTTACCACACTGAGGCATAGCTGAAGCCCTCTACTTTTCCCCTTCAATTATTAAGTCATTGTTCCACCTTGCTTCTTAATTAGTGTCTTTTGGGGAGACATTTTGAGACCATCTTAGTTTCCCCCAGGAGTTCACCCAGTTATCTTGGCCACCATGACACCTCCTTCCTGCAGCAGTTGCTGCTATAAGAAGTGCTTCTATTTCTTCCTCCCCCTCTTCGGTTCCTCACTGGAGATATTCTAAAGGAAGGCCACACTGTCTTCTTCTACTTATTTAACAAACCATTTACCTGGTATGAGTCCTGGACATTTACTTACGGCAGCTGACCTGGGTACCACTGCATACTCTACCTTCATTTCTCTATTCCTGTGCTTGGCTCCTTTGGGTAGAGAACGCCATTTGGAAGTTGTCTTAGTCAGGGTTTCTATTCCTGCACAAACATCATGACCAAGAAGCAAGTTGGGGAGGAAAGGGTTTATTTGGCTTACACTTCCATGCTGCTGTTCATCACCAAAGGAAGTCAGGACTGGAACTCAGACAGGTCAGGGAGCAGGAGCTCATACAGAGGCCATGGAGGGATGTTCTTTACTGGCTTGCCTCCCCTGGCTTGCTCAGCCTGCTCTCTTATAGAACCAAGACTACCAGCCCAGAGATGGTCCCACCCACAAGGGGCCTTTCCCCCTTGATCACTAATTGAGAAAATGCCTTACAGTTGGATCTCATGGAGGCATTTCCTCAACTGAAGCTCCTTTCTCTGTGATAACTCCAGCTGTGTCAAGTTGACACACAAAACCAGCCAGTACAGAAGTGAAGACCCGAATGAAGAGGTGTGTTGGTTGCTGCCGACACACTTGTGCTCCAAGCCTTCCTCAGTGCACAGAAGTTTGCACGCTCCCTGACCGGTGCGTGTACACATAGCCGTCTGTGTTTCTGCATCTGACCTCTGCACTCCTGATCACCATCACAGCTTCATCGCAGGGCCTCCCGTTGTAATGCCCGTCCTGTTTGTCGATCCTTCTGCCAGCCGGAAGCCTGGTGCCGATGGCCCTCAGTATGTTTACGTGGACAGCAGCAGCTTCTGTCCAACCGTGAGCCAATCATGGCCTTCTGCTCGCTGGTGACAGGACAGGTCGCCTTGCAGATACAGCTGCCTTTGAAAGAGAGCATTTCCTGGGCTCTGTGAGTGGAAAGACTTCAGTCTCCAAGAAGCCTCTGTTGACATTTAGATTAAACTAAGTAGCAAACAAAATCCTTTTGTTGTAAACTATAAACTCCACAACGTGTTTCTAAGTAGATGTACCTGCTGGCAAGCTGCTCTCTCCCGTATCTACGCAAACACATACTGCGTGCAAAAGATGAAAACAGGGTGTCCAAAGTCCTGTGTTATTTTACTTGGGAAACTAATCATTACTGTCCATTGCATTCTCTGAGTTCGGGCTTTTCTCTTCAGTTGTTTGGTTTCCCTTTAATCCCCTCTAATGTGTGCCTTTTCACCACCCAGGACTCAATGGATTCTTTGTTCTCTTTGTCAGAAATGGAAATATTGAAAATGCATTAGATGACCGTGAACCTCTCCAAAGACCTGCCTGTCCCTTAGTTGTCAGAAACTCTGTGCTTATGTCTGTGCCACTTGGCATTCACGGCGAGGCGTTTTCAAATGTGGTGTGGCCGGGTCAGTGTGTAGCAGGTGGAAGCTTTCCCTGCGTACTGGGGCTCTCTGAGGGTTTACCTTGGCTAAGTTTGCTGGCTGCAGAAGACTAACACACAGTTCCTACCACTCATCATCCGCTGGATAGTGCGCATCACTGGGAACACTCGTGAAATGACTAGATCTCGCTTCTGGAAACAGTTGAAAAATAATTTGGAGTTAATTGTCCTGAAAATTCACTTATTGTATATTAATAGGTTAGGTATTCCCTAATTCATTCTTTCTGAAGCATGGCTTCATTTTTCTTGCCCTCTTTTTTGGCACAAACCTTTTAAGAATGGGCCAATATTACAACTCTTGGGCCTGGAAAAAGGGTAAGGACTCCAGCTTTAGCATTTTAAAAATGTTGTGATCTCTGTGTGTGTCTGTGTGTGTGTGTGTGTGTGTGTGTGCACACGCTCATGCTCCTGTGGGAGTCATGCTCATGCCATGCCATGGTGCATGTGTGGAGGTCAGAGGATGGTTTTTAGCTATTGCTTCCTTTCCTACTTGGCTCCAAGCTGGCACCATCTTTTCCAGTGCTACTCTGGCATGGGGCTAGCTGGCTTGTAAGCTTCCAGGCAGTTGTCTTATAGGAACTGTGGCTGTTACTAATTACTTTCAAAGTGAGAACATATCTTTTTATGCCTTTCGGAACTGGAGGGTCGGGGCATCCTGGTCTTGGGTGCCTTGTAGGTATGCCCTCCTAGAACTTTACAGCGTTATGAGATCTGTGACCTCTTTATTGAGTCGGTGTGTCAGCTCCGTTTCCATTGTGCCTGCTCTGCTTTATCTGACTCTTGGCATTCTTTGTTCCCCACTCCCTGGGTCCTTCCCTTTCCATTGGTTCTCGTGTTTTCGGTTAGTGAGCAGTCAGGGCTCTTCTGTGACTCACAGCTAGCAAGTGATGATGTGCTGTTGCAAAGTCCTTCCTCACTACTCCACACCCACAGTGTTCAGCCGGAGAGTGACGTGGAGCTTCCCAGCACCACCGTCAGGAAGGAAGCGCTCACCCGTCTTCTCAGGCTGCCTTTGCCATGGGATCTGATTCCAGTCTCTCTCCTACCCTTTTGTCATGTGATGACATGGAGCTTAGTCTGCGATTCAAAGACACACAGGGCACAAAGGGCTTGCTCTGGAAGTTAACACAGAGCCCCGGCAGCTTTGCGTTGGCACTGTTACTCTCCCTTCTACTCAGCCTGGAATGGAGTGCTAAGCAAAGTCCAGGCCATGGTGTGTGTTGGTTTGGCCTTGGGCACTCATTTGCTGTTCTGTGCTGTGTTCTTAGATAAGTCCTTGACCGCTCTGCTTGTGTTCCTGCAGAGTCTCTGATCTGGATCAGGTGAGATGTGAGGGGTCCGATAAAATAGTACACAGAAAGCTGGACCAGCCTAGACCAAGAACAAGCATGGTGCACAACATGTCCCCAACCTCACATGGCCCAGTGGCACACCGGTGCCTGCCTGTGGGTTCAGAGGAGACAGAAAAAGAAACACTGGTTGCACAGTTATTTCATCTTGCCGTATAAAAGTGAGTCACTGCAGGGTGTGAAGAGTATGTGCCCAAAGCCCGGATTGTCATTCCTTCTTCCTAAGGGAATCTGCCATTGAGGTCCTAGGGAAAGATGGGTGACCGAGAGGGCCAGTCCCTGTTGCATAATTAACCTTGAGGGAAACACACATGGGGATTCAACCATTTCTCTTTTTGTTTTATGTTGTCACTGTGTTTTGAGAAGGTTCTGCTGTGTAGCTGTCTGGTTTGGAATTTACTAACTAGCCCAGGCTAACCTTGAACTTACGATGAATCATGCAGGTGAGCATTGACCTTTCCCCCTTTACTCTTGTTTCCTAAATGGAATTCAGTATTTTTCTAGCAATACCTTTAGGGTGAAACAATACCTAGAGACCTGGATGTCAGGCTGTAGTTACTCTGGGTGTTGTGCAGTGGACGTCAGAGTGACAGCTGAGTTGAAGAACAGCCAGTCCACAGAGGACAGAACATGCATGCCGTTTAGAGATGCCTTTTTGCTTTTTGTGACTCTCCTTCACATTTTATTTGTATTTAGAGCAGAGGTGAAGAATTTGAATACAGGTATTTAGAGTTACAGGGAATGGTGTTTATGTGCACCGGCCAGTTTATAGTCCCTGTATTACATTCTAACCAGGGGAGCAGCTAATGGTTTCACCCACATTCCCCCCTTTTTTTCCTTTTTTCTTTTATTATCCTCTGGCTTCTGTTTTTCAGGTGTATAGCTATTTTAGTATTATGAGGAATGATGGATGAGGCAGGAAAGTCTCTCCGGAAGCGCGTGTGATATTCTGCAATGCACTTGGGGGTTGGCCGCTCTTGACTGATGGATGCTTTATCTGATGGCCCTGCCACTTCCCGAGATAAAGCTGCCGCTTTATCAGAGGTGCCAGCAGCTGTGATTTAGAATTTATAAACCTCCATCTCCAAATAATTGTTCTGATTACTTTCTGTCCGGGCAATAAAATGATAAAGGTAATTGCACACGAATGTGAGATAGCAGCAAAATACAATAAAATTAACCGGAATTAGCGTGCCTTCTGGATGAGAGGTATCTACGCAATGCGGTGTAGCAATAAGAGAGAGTGATATTATGGCTGGAAGGTGAGTTAGCGCCTTAATGTAATATTCTTTGAAATATAAAAAGGGGCTTTCTGCAGAGGGTGAGTGTGCTTTGGAAATTAAGTTGAAGTGATTCTTATAATTGGCAGCAGTGATGCATTTTGAGGGTTTTGAGGATTTTAATACCTTTTATTGTGTTGTGTCTGGTTGCGCTACCTTTCATTTAGAAGCTCTGGGCTTCAGTCTTCCTAATACAAAAAAAATAGAAGCAGTTGTGGAATTGGGATGGATAAGTGGGCTTGGGCGTTTCATTTTCTTCTGTTAGCAGTGTTCCTGGTTTGAATGTAATGGACCTTCCTATCCCCAGCCCCAACCCTCCCTTTTTTTTGAAATTAACTTACTTAGACATCAAAGGCTAACATTATAGTTAATAAAAAAAAGTTTTAAGGAAGACTTTTGGAAATGTGTTTTGTTTTCTGTCTCTGGATGTAAGCTAGAGAATTGCTTGTTGTAGACAGATGGCTTTCGGTGGTATAACCCACTATTCCTTTTTAATTATTTTGTATTGTTTATTTAAAAATATTTTAGTTTTTTTTTTCTTTTGAGGCAAGGTCTTACTATGTGGCTCTGGCTGGCTCTGAGCTTGCTATATAGAATAGAATGGTCTTAAACTCACAGAGATCCACCTACCTGTGCCTTCCAAGTGCTGGAATTAAGGGCATCTGACACAGTGTCCAGCCTGAAGAATATTTTTATTAACTCTGTTAATTTAATGCAATGCATTTTGATCTCTTCTGTCTTCAGTTCCCTTCCTTCACTCTTCTGAGATTTGCCCCATCTCCCTGTCCCCTGACTTCGAGTCCTTCTTCTTCTTTTTTTTTAATTTAATAATTCATTCACTCCAGTTTGCAATACATATTTTTATAATGCTGTGTTTTATGGCCTTCACTTCACACCCCTGACAATGAAATCCATGTGCTGCTTAGTGAGAAACTTCAAAGAAGGAAAGGAGAGTGGTCACAGCGATCCCAGAGCTGGAGAGCTCGGCCAGCAGTTCCCGTAAGCTTGGGTATTTGAACACTTGGTCCTCAGTTGGTTGCTCTGTTTAGGGAGCCTTAGGAGGTGCATTATATCCCTATATACTGGTCAGGGTTTGAGATTAAAAGCCTCTAGCCATCTCCAGTATGCACTCTGCTTTCTATGCCTGAAAAATGTGAGCGCTCAGCTCTCTGTGCCTGTTATCATGCCTGCCACTTGTGCTATGCCTCACACCATGATGGACCCTTAGCCCACTGGAGCCAGAAGCCAGAATAACTTTTTTCTTGTTTAAGTTACCCTAGTCATGCTGTTTTTTTTTTTTTTTATCATAGTAATGGGACAGTCACCAACTCACAGACATGGCTTCTTTCTTGGAAAACCTTGTGAATCAAAGCAATGAAGCCAAGCAAGCCAAACCTGACTGTGTTTTTAGGTGGAGCTATGCTTGGGGTTCTGGTTGACTAGAGAGTAGAATGTGTTGCAGGCATTAAAAAGTAACAAGGCGCGTGCCATCGCAGTTTAGTGGTGGTTCACACCCTTGATCCCACTCAGGGGGCAGAGGCAGGTGGATCTCTGTGAGTTGGAGGCCAGCCTGGTCTACATAGAGAGTTCCAAGCCAGCCTGGTCTACATAGTGAGTTCCAGGACAGCCTGGTCTACATAGTAAGTTTCAGGTCAACCTGGTCTGCATAGTGAGTTCCAGGACAGCCAGGGCTGCATAGTGAGACCTTGTATTAAAAAAATCAAAACAAAATAAGCAAACAGAAAGCAGCAGCAGCAACAAAATAACAAGAAACTCAAGGTAACCATCAAGATACAGACTCTCCCATATTTCAGAACATGCTCTTATCAGTCACATGCCAGTAGCTCACAGTCTTTAGAGAGTCCCCCATGCTGAGGCCTCTGGAGCTGCCACGCCAGCCATGCTGAGGTCAGGTCAGACATTTGCTCTCTATGTGCTCCTGTGATGAGCTGGCAGCCATTGCAGCTGCCCACAGAGGGGCCCAGAGGTCAACCGAACGCTGCCTGAGGGTTCTCTGCGTTCTAAGCCAGTACTCTACCTCTGAGCTCACCTCCAGCCCTGCTTCTTTAGAGTTTGTTCAGTGTTACTCTTTGTCTATAGCTGATGAACCCAAACACCAGGTCTCTGGGTCTGCACTGTTCGTGTTCGCTTGTTCTTGCTCATGGTATCTTGCTTCCTGAGTGTTTCTGGTTCATTTATTATACTGAACATTGTATTTGGATAACCATTCACTTTTTTATAAGAATAGCAAGAAATGTGACTATTCCAAGCTAGCTGCTTGTTTCAGTGTGTCTCTGAGCACCCAACCCTGTTGGGTTTCATGAAACGCCCAGAAGGCTTAGCGAAATCCACCCACCTCATTGTTGGGCCTTCGTTCCTGATGTCTCCGTTGGCAGAGTCTCTTCAGGAGACTAATGGTTCCCAGATGGGCTGGGTTTGTTCTCACTGGGGATGGTTTAGCTATACTGTTTGAGGGATTGCTTTTGACATTCGGTGGGTTGAGGCCAGGATGCCAGTAAACACCAGCTATGCATAAGACAACTTCCCTCACCCCTCAGCTTGAGCAGAAAAATCATCTGGGCCCAGATGTCAGCAAGCTACAATTGAGACCATTCGTTCCGTACATGTTCAAGGCCCATTGTCCCCCTGCCCCATTCCCACCTCTGTCTCCTTGCCTGTCCTGCCTTATCAGCTGCATCTCACCCTCTAGGGAAGGATTTTTCTGGGACCATCTTTGATTCATCCTTCTTCTGCCCCTTGTTCCCCAGCAAAGGAGGTTTGCAGTCTTGTGGCTTTACTGAAAATTCCGCCTCTCAATCCTTTGTCGCTACTCAGGTCAGGGTTAATAATCATCCATGGGGTCTCAGAGCTTCTGCGGATTACTGAAGTGGCACGTGGCCCTTTGCTCTCTTGATTGGCCCTCTGGCTGCTTTAGACTTGCTGCCAGGCCCTAGCCAGCCCTGCCTGTTGCTCTTGCTCTGTCTCCGTGAGTCCTTGCAGAACTGTGTGGTCCCTGGTTTGCTTTGTGCTCGCTCTTTTCTCTTATCCACCCGCTTTTAAACTCGAATCACTGTTGAACTACTGCCCCCCCCTCCCCCCATGGTTGTTGGTCTTGGAATTTGGATATCTAGTTTTCCCGGGTAATCTTCTTGAAACAGATTTCTTGAGCAATTCAGTAGTAGGTAAGATGGTAACTACCAAAGCCATCTCAGCATGTGCCATGGGCATCCTCCCACAAGGTCCTGAGTAGGGCTCCATTCTCCTTTCTGCTATTCCGTGGCCATGTAACCTTGGCTCTGCTGTTTTGAATCCCCAAGCCTCTATACTCTCTCTAAAACATGTATTCTAAATATTGTGGTCCTAGGGGAGAACTAGGTGAAACTATGAGGGTTAGGCAAGACAGCCCGGGAAGATACTTGAGGGAAAAAGATGAAAAGAGCCAGTGAGGACATGGAGTGGGGGAAGAACCTATGAGGAGATGGGGAAAGAGCCAGTGAGGACATGGAGTGGGGGGCAGAGAGGGCATGGAGATGGGGAGGAACCTATGAAGAGATGGGGAAAGGGCCGGTGAGGACATGGAGGGGGGGCAGGGAGGGCATGGGGGAGGAACCTATGAAGAGATGGGGAAAGGGCCAGTGAGGACATGGAGTTGGGGGTTGGGGGGGAGGGAAGACATGGGGAGGGGAAAGAGTTTGTGTGGAAATGGGGGTAAGGGCCAGTGAGGACAGGTGAGCTGGGTCTTGGTTAGCATAGAGCTATGAACATGGTTATCAGGCAGGCAGCCATATTTGTTCTCATCCATTACTACGTGGTTTAATTTCTTACAGGCAGAGGGCATCATAATTGGTTTTGTTTCCCATCAAGCCAGTGTCGATTTAAACTTTTCCTCTCCAGTCAGTGTGAAGTCAGGCATCATGCCTGTGGATGAAGGTAACTAGAAACTTTGGGTCTTGTTTTGTGGCTGGGCCACAGTGTTTTTAGTCAGGTTCTTGGCCGCATGGAATATAGCTATCCCAGACCACTCTGAAGTTGGTTACTGAGCCTGAGGCCAGGATCAGAGCAAGAGAGGGGAGTGGGGGGGGGGGAGGGAGGGAGGAAGAGAGAAAGAAAGGGAAAGGAAAGAAGAAAAGAAAAGAAAGACCCTGTTTTGTTGTCTGAAGTAGGAGGGGAGGGTCCTGTTGAGCCGAGGATGTGGGCATGCACATGAAACTTTCGAGTTTTTCAGTAACAGGAAAGTCTTGTGTTCTGGTACCAGGGGAAGAGAGTCCTGTGAGTGGGCCTAGAATGGGGATTTATGACCCGAGCTGTTGGAAGCAGGCTCGCAGAGCCTCTGGTGAGTGGGCCAAAATGACAAATGGTTTCTGTGCAGCTTTTTACTGTCCAGCCTCACACTGGACTTCCTTACGCACGGCTGTGTTTGCCAGGGTTTTGATTGTATTAGTTTCCTGCGAGATGGAGAAACCTTTCAGTCCCCAATAAATGTGGATCTGCTTTCAATATGTTTTATCTGTCAAATGTGAGGAACCAGGAAACAAGTCTAAAGCTCTTCTTTATATTCTTACTGTGTTTCAGGGTTTGAATTGAGATGAGACATTTACTAGGTCGCTAGATTTGGGGTGGGATATTAAGTCCTTTGCAGGGTTGGAGTGCCTTCTAGAACTATTTGTTTTCTAGGAGTCTTCTCTCACTCAGATGGCCTTCTCCTAGGTGGGATGTCTAGTTTTTATTCTGATCCTGTCTGCACCAGAGCTGTAGGTGGTAATAGATTCTCCTGGCAAAATGCCACAGGGTTGGGTCCCAGATTTTCAGTGAAGAAGATGTGATGTTAGTATAGACCGTCAAGTAGACAGGATCTAGAACCATCTGGGGGACATACTGCTGGGTATGTGTGTGAGAGAGATTTTTTCCAGACTAGATTGATTAAGGTGGCAGCCTATGTATGGGTGGCATCTTCCTTATGGGGTGAAGTCCCAGACTGAATAAAGAGAGGTGAGTGTCCTGTCTGTGAATACAATATGACCTGGTGTGCCAAGTTCTTACCTACATAATTCGCTACCGTGACTGACTATGCTACCTTCAAACTGTGAGCCAAAATAAACATGCCCTTCCTTAAGCTGCCCCTGTCAAGTATTTTCTCACAGCAACGGGGAAATAACTAATACTGAAGAATCTTCCAAGTGACTCTCACAGCTGTGTCCTCTTTCAGAAACGGCAGAGCAGCTGCAGCAGCAGATCTGTGCATGGTATGATAGTTGGGTTTAGATAACAAATTTCCCTTACTTAGAATCACTTGAGCGGGGGTAGGGGGTGGGGTGGGGGCTACACTTGAAGAATTGTCTTGTTTGGTTATTGATGTGGAAGGACTCAGTCTGCCGTGCTATCCCTGGGTAGGTGAGCCTGGGCTGTGTGAGAAAGCAAGCTGAGCAAGCCAGAGAATTCCTTTCTGTTTCAGTTCCTGCCCTGACTTCCCTTGGTTGATGGACTTTGACCTGAAAGTAAGCCAAATAAACTTTTCATGCCCCAAGTTGCTTCTGGTCTTGGTGTTTATCACAGCAGCAGAAGGTGGACTAGACTATGTGATAAGTGTAGGCTACTGTGTAGTGGTTGGGTCCAAGGGGAAGTGAGTATAGGCTGGCAGGTGGAGAAGGGGAGGGGACAGAACACCAGAAGGACATCAGTGCCTATCAGGTGGCCTTCAGACAAAACACTGCTGGTGGGAGATGAGGATCAGGTTTGGGGCTCTCAGAGGGGAAGGTCACGTGTATCGGGATGAATGGTAGCAGCTTCTCAGTGCGTTTCTGTCATGAAGATAGAATCTGGAGCCTCCCTACTTACGTGAACGAATAATCGCTAAAATAAAACCAGTTGGGCAATTATTTCCAAAGAGCGGGTCTTAGAGGTTAGAGACTGAGGCAGTTGTGCAAGTTCACGTGTGTGAAGCCACGAGTTCTTGTCTGGCATTTGGCTTTACAAGGCTTCGGGTTTTTGTTTTTTTTCTTGTTGTGTTGGAAATTTTTTTCTTTCCTGTATGAGATGTTTATTACTGCTACGCAAAAGTGTCTGGAATAGATATTCTTTAAGCTGTGGGATAAAGTTCCCTCTCTTGATGGTTTAATTTTTATTGCGTTCCCACAATGTGCTGCCGTTGTTCACATGACATTCATGGCAGTGTCTGCCCCCAGAGACTGTGCTCAAAATTGCATCTGCCCACACTCCTGCGCACAGCGCACCTCGGCTCTGGCTCTCCCTCGCTCCATTGGCCTCTCTTTTTGTTTTCCTGGCACATTAATGTCGCCTTGCCCTCCTGTAGTGTGTCTGTTGACGTTTTCTTTTAATCAAAGGAGAAAGCAGGGCACCATCATGGTAGCTAGCTCTTTTAGTTCCAGGTTGGTTAGGGTGGAGCCAGTCTTCCCCTGAAATCCTGCAGAGTGATGTCAGCGTATCCTGTTTCTCTCCCACTCTGCACAACACACATCTCAGGGAGTGCACTGGACCTGGTGTGTGGGGAGATGCACGGTGTGGCAGGGAATCTCCTTCTGAGCCTCCTTCCTTTGCCTACACTCAGGAGCAGGATCAGGTTGTGCTGGCTTTGGGTCTGTGGGTGCATGGAGGAAGTGCATCCACTGAGCTGAGGCGGTGTCATGTGGCAGGGCTGTGTCCGGGCACAGAAAACCTGTGAGATGGTGCATGCAGATGCCCTTCAGAGCTCTGTGGCTTATGAAAAGCACAGGCTGGTGGGTAGTTCTTAGGGAAACTTCTAGATGTGGTTGGGTGAGAATGGGTGGAAGAGTGAGATTTGGGAAGTATGGCTGACAGAACTGAAAGAAGTGCATCATCCAACAAGTATCCATTCCTAACAGTTCTATCCACATCAGCTAGAGGCAAAAGCACCCACTCCTCCTTGGTAGCTAACCCAAGTGTGCCATGTCTATATGAGGGGATGGTCTTCTGCCTTAAATATTAGGATCAGACATTACAGCATGGGCCAACCTGGGAGATATCCTGCTCACTGAAAAAGCCAGACATGAAAGGCATGTGTTTGCTATGAGTTCTATTACATGAGGCTCCCAGGGCATGCAAAGTTAGAGAATTGGAATGGTGATTCCCAGGGCTAGGGGTTGCCGGTTGTATCAAGGAAATATGGCATCTTCTGGAGATGATGAACAAGTTTGGGACATGGACAGAGGTGATGACCGTATGTGCTGAGTTTATTTAATACTCCTGAATTAGTGTATGTACAGATGTTTAACATGGTGTGTGTGTGTGTGTCCATATGCTGATTTTTATCATAATAAAATTTGTATTTCCTATTTCAATGCTGCAGACATGTCTAGGAAGTTCTATCTAGTGGACATGATGCTTAGCACCAGTTACCATGGAACTCTCTTGGACAGGGTAGGTGGATGAACCCCCAACTTCATCACTGGAGTGGGTGCTCTGTGAGGGCATAGTCCCTCCTCCAGTAGAGTACAGTTGGAGGTGGGGGTCTGTGAGGGCAGTCGTCCCGGGAGGCTGTTTGGGATCTCTGAGGACAGGTATCTCCCGGAAGACACTGGGACTCTGGGAGGTCAGGGGTCCCCTACAGGGCACTGGGGACAGAACCTTCAGTCGCTATTTCTCTAAGGTATCCGGTTCAGTGTGTGGAGATGATGGGGGCTGGAGAGCCTCCACTTTGTAAAGTCATCCTCAAATGACTGTAAGTGCCAGCCTGCTGAATATCAATCACGTGGACTTTTCTTCTCTTCCCCCAGATAAGGTGGAAAGCTTGTTTTGCCTTCCCTGTGTCTTTGTGTCCTGCTGCTGCAGCTGATGTGCCAGATCCCCCTGAACAGTTGTGGGGAAGGCAGTGTAGTGGTCTAAAGAAGCAGGCAGCTACAAACTCTTCTACCACTGAAGTTTGGATTCTTCTCATTCAAGTTATCTTTAGAATTAGCACTGCAAGTCTGTGAGGTTTCCTGTTGATGAATCTTGTCTGAAGAATGGATTTTTATCTTCATAGAGATAGAGATATTGTTGGATTTTGCCATAATGCCTCAAAGTTGTACATTTTTGTTAGTTTTTAAAATATACTATTGAGGTTTCCTTCATGGTAGCGAGGATAGGTTAGTGTGAGGGAGAGATAATTGCATTACTCAATTATGTGAGCCAAGCCAGGGTAGAGCTTACAGATAATTTTATAATAATCCCTATTTCCAAGAAAAAATATTTGCACAATACTTTAGTCATTGTGTCATTTGCCAATAAATCAGTTACAGGTTGGTCTCTGTTTTTATTACTGCGGAGATTCTATGTCCGGATGTAGGGTTTATGTATACCTTTCTCACATAAATAGCAAATAACTCAATCAAATAACTTTAGATAAGATAGTGATTTTTCTATGGTAAACATTTTTTTTTCATTTAAAGCCCTAAAATTCCTCCTCATCTAACCTGATAGCTCCATCCTGTTTGCTGACAGCGTGTCTGTCAGTCTGAGTGTCAGAGTCTCCCCGGGTTCAGATGTTTAAAGTGAGCAGCTAAGGTGACAGATTTGATGTGGGGTCTTTGGGAGGTGATGGGTCACAAACTGTTGCCCTCAGGAATGGGGTTAGTGCACGGATGAAAGAGTCCCGA
Organism: Mus caroli; assembly: GCF_978045245.1. NCBI lineage: Eukaryota > Metazoa > Chordata > Mammalia > Rodentia > Muridae > Mus > Mus caroli. The sequence continues at coordinate 8,652,227 of NW_028227263.1, read as the reverse complement.
AAGAAGATCTTCTTTTCACATGTGAGGGCACGGTGAGAAAGGGCAAGAATGGAAAATGGGCCTTCTTTTGTCCCCAAGTTTGCAGATCTTTGATCCTGGGCTTGATCCTGGCCTGCCTCCCTCCAGAAGCCAAGAAGGAGTCTTGTAGATTATGAGCCTCATTCCTTGGGATATTTTTTTTAGAGGACACAGACAGTTGGTCCATCCTACTCAAAGGGAGCTAGATGCACAGACTCTCCTGGGTCTGGTCAGCTCTCGACTCTGACTTGTGCTTAAGCAATCTAACAAAGCCTGAGAAAGGACTGGGATCGGTTCTTCTCTGTCTTTTGACTTCCTGTCATAGCTGAGGGACAAAAAGGACAGTTCAGGACAGGATTGCAGAGGGGATTCAGGAAGATAGGCTGCATAGCATCCAGTAGCAGACTTGTTGGCAGAACTGCCCGTGAGATCCTCTTTGGGAACACATGTGCAGGACAGGTGTATGGTTCAAAGCTGTTCCTTCCCTAGGTGCTAAAGCCCCTGTCATGACTGTGACCACTCTGTATTGCAGACTCGATTTTTACTAAGTAGGAGGGAGTTTACAGCTGGCTGTAGATCTGTGCTTCTTCCTCTAGGTCAAGCTTCTAGATCTCCTAGACATGGATCCGGTGTAACACCTTGTGTAGGGGAGTCCTGAAGCTGGCTCACTTATGGGAAAATCAGTTGAGTCTGAGATCGTTGTGCCCATCCCCTGGATAGAATATGCACATCCTTGCAGCAACAGCAGGCTGCAGATGCTGGTTGTGGTTAAGGCTGCTGTTCTTTTTGCTGGGCAGTGGTGCTGCCTGTCTTTAATTCCAGTGCTCAGGAGACAGAGGCAGGCAGATTTCTGTGAGTTTGAGGCTAGTCTGATCTACAGAGTGAGTTCTAGGACAGTCAGGGCTACTCTGTGTGAAAGAAAATCTGTCTTGAAAAACCAAAACACAAGATTGTGACTCTTTAAACATGGTCACCAGGAGCTGTCCAGTGAGTGGTGTGAGCACACAGGGTCAAAGTACAGAGTGCACGGGTGGGCCCGTGCCTGGCAGATCACCCCACAGCAACAGACACTAGGCTGCTAGGTCGACTTCCAAGTCTAGAGGACTGAATTCCCTACAGGCATTTGAGTGTCTGTACTTCTTAGAGATCCATAGTAAGGAAAATGAGCAGGACGGGGACAGGGGAAAGACCCAGTCTCAATTGTGCTGTCTATGCAGTATGATCACTGACTTTGAACCCGTGGCATGTTTATATCATCAGTGCTGTGGAGGTGAGACAGCTGCATCTCTGAGGATTGCTGGGCAGCCAACCTAGCATGGAAAATTCCAGGCCAGCAACAGCCCTTGTTTCAAAAACCAAGATGGATGGCTCCTGGAGAAGGCCACCCGAGGTTTAGCTATGGCTTTCATGTGCCCCCTGCCACCCCACCTACAAGCCCCACCTCCACGCCTCCTATGCGCTGTTGGCTCTCTCGAACAGAGAGCCAGAATAAGCTTCTCTTAAGTTGCTTCTGAGAAAAGTAACTACTACAGCATTCAGCTTCTATTACATTAATTTTGATCAAAAGTTCGGTGCATAGAAACAGTCCAGCATCCTTTCCCCATTTCACATCCTCACAGTGAGACTGAAGATGTAACCTGAGTTGTCAGTCATCATTTTGTTTTGGAAGCTCACCCAGAAGTTCACTGGTCATCTGAGATGTCACTAAACACTTCACGCACTCAGCAGAAAACGAAACAAGCCACCAGAGACACACGGGGACCTTTGAGAGTTTAAAAACATTCAAATTGAGTATCCGTTGGTGAATGTTGGCATTAGAAATATAGACGGGCTTCCCCAAGAGGGAATGGCTGATGGGATTTTGGAGGAGAGAAAGGAGGGTCTGTTAAGTAAGTGCTCAGATCTGAGGCTATGCATACTCCAGATGTGAGCATCAGGAAGGGAACACCGTTGTGTGGCTGCAGGAGGGAGGGGCCCTCTTCGCTGAGTTCATAGGCAGTGTCACCTAGGGAGTTTTGGGGTGACTCATATGGGAACTCAGCTGGGATGTGTCTCTGCTGCACTCTGGGAGGCTGTTAGATACTGAGAGGCAGACTTCAAACTTGGTGTGTGTTTTCCATACTGGTTGGTATTACTTTATTGGCAAGATGGCTCCCTTAGCTTTTGTCCAGAAATGCAGAATGTGTGTCATTTGTCATTACAAGCCTGGGTGTGCCTAAGCATCCTGAAGAGCCGGTTTCCCGCCTTCTATAGTCTCTCCAGAGTTTGCTTGGTTGTGCCCTCTCTGGGGTGTCCACTCTTTGTCTTGCTACTTGTTCCTGACCTGCCACCTCACTGTTGGTGCTTACCTGTGCCCATTTGGCTGCTTTCGAAATTGTTCTATCTCAGTTTACCCTTCCCATGGCTCAAGCTGACCTTTGATGAAACCATGTGTAATTAATTACTTTCTGATGATTGGTTAGTCCACGAGGAAGGCTTCTGGAAGCCTTTTCATTCTCCCCTCTTTGGTCCATACAGTACCCCTGTTACATGAGGACATGCATTACATATGCTCAAGGTGATCCAAGAGGCCATTCTGAGCTCAAAACCTGAGGCCTGGCTTAGTCTTGTTTCTGTCCATGTCCAGCTGTCTACTGTTACTCTAGGTAAATGCATTTTGTATACAGCTGAGGTCTGTTCATTGAATGAAATCTTCCTTTGAGTTTTCCAGCCTTCAAACAGGATGGATTATGTCTTTGTCGCCTGTAGAGAGAATGAGACCCTGAGACAGCTGGAGCTGATGTGTGGTTCTGGAACACATATTTATTGCCTGTGGTTTGGGGAGATATCTAACCTCTTGTGATCTTAGAAGGACACTCTTGATGGCTGTGGGTGGGTTTGTGACAGGCCACATGGAGTGCCCCTGTGAGTGTCAGGAATGTGTAAGTTGCATGTGATCATGAGCCCAGTGTCCATGATCTGGGTCCGTATTCTGTGATGGTGGAAACCCAATATTTTTTTTTGTCCTGTGATGTGTACCTCTTTTCCCTGACACACTTTCCCTCAAATACATTCTATTTTTTGCAAGAAATCTGAAAATGCTTTGTAAATTTTAAAATATTAAATGCACATAGAAAAATGCTGAGGGTTTTATATGTATCTCTTTGTATATAGATGTGTTTGCATGGCGGTGACTCATACTTTGGTGAGAGTTAACACTCTGTGCACAGGTTTCTCAGCTGTGAGAAGGACCATGGTGTTTCTTTCTGTCCACCAAGGATTGTCCAGAGTCCCTCGCCAGAGGCCTGATGACTGACGGGTCACTTCAGGAACCCAAGAACCCATGCTATGATGTCATTTTTCTGTAAACCCTGAACTATAATAAATTGCATTTAACGGTTGTAATTAAGATTTTTAGACTGTGAAGCTGTCTGAGAGAGGAAGGACCTGTCTCTTTCTCTAGAGAAGAAATTAATTGTTAGAGTGTATGGTCTTTGAAGAATTTACTGTAAGATAAAAGACTGGGGTTTTATTCTTGCATTTATTAGTGTTTAATCAAACACAAAGTGCACTTTCAGTGTGGAAATCTTGGCTTCGGTGGCAGGCTTAGACTGAATTATTGTTTAAAGAGCAAAAGGTATGGAATTATATGTTCAAGTTATCAAACCACTGATAGGCTCTGGGTATAATGTAACTAATTTAGAACATAAAATCCCTGGCTGTGTGACTGGAGCCTTGGGTTAATCGCTTGGCAGTGAGTGTATTTCTGAAGCAGGGTGGACTTAGGGCAGGGTGGTGGCTGTCCCTCAAAGAGTGAGGTGGGCCTGTCAAGGCCTAGTATGGTCATAGCCACTGAGCATGTCTAGAAATCAGTCTCTTCCATTTAGGATCCCAAGTCATAAATTATTGCAGGTTCTACCCCCAGTATCCTTTGCTCTAGAGCCATTGAGAACTTAGTTTTTAAGGGCAAGGGGACGTAATTCTAATTCTCCTGGCTCATGTACTGGGGACAAGGGTGACCTGCAGTGGCTTTGCATCAGGGAACATCAGATCTTCCCACCAGGAATGGAGGAAGTTGGGGAGGGTTAGTGATTTTGTTGATGGTTAGCATGGAATTCACCCACCATTAGTGGGAGGGAGAGAAGGATAGGAATTGCCTCATGGGGAGCCATTTTTGATAACTGGGGTCTGAATATAAGAGAAGCCTGCCACTGGGCTCTGTGACCTGAGTGGTAGTTGGTTTTGGTGGGTTGGAGAGAGTGAGAGGAGCTAGCTAGTGGCTTGGGCTGCTCAGACACGGGCAGGCCCTGTGTGCTGGACTGAGGTCATTGGACTTAATACCAATGGGGCCATTTATCCTGGATATTCCTAGGTTGTGTGGGAGAGGTCCTTGCCTAGAGTCTAGGGAAGGCATGGCTAAGTGGCACAAGAATCATCTAAACACAGTGGAAGAGGGCAGGGCCCTTGAGGTATGGCTCCAGACAATATACCAAGTTTGGTCAGCCCTTCATGGCCTTCAAGTACTTACTGGTTTTATAGAATCTAGGAGTCCTGGGTAGTGGGCATCTAGCAGAAGCTGCAAAAGGAAGAGAAAGGTTGCCACGTGACTTCTAGTACCCCCCCCCCCATCAGGCAGCAGAAAGTATCCGCAAGGCTCCCCCAAGGTGTGCTCCTATGCATGGCAGGAATCTGCCATCTTGGCATATTGCTGGAGATTGACCAGTGAAGGCTGTGGTGGATACCTGCTATGAAAACTGTTCCCGGGCGCCTATGCCAATGGGTTTGCTTATTGAGCATGAGCTATGCATTGTAGTGGGTCCCCAGTTCTAGCTGACTCCAGTGGTGAGTGACCTGACTCAGAGCCCCATGTTGTTCATAGAACCCTACGTGCACACATAGATGCAGCCAGGCAGGTCACAATATGTGACTGCATCTACAAGGGCTCTCCTGGACATGGCTGGTTTTAACCAGCCTTGCTGTTGTCCAGCATGTGTCCTCCATGCCACAGCTCATTCAAGATTCCCCAGTGATGAGGAGGCAGAGGCTCTTCCCCCTGTGTGGGACAGGACTCCCCAGCTTTCATATCTTCCTAATTGGGAAAGGTCATGTCTCCTTCAGACCTCACTCGCCCCCCTCCCCTCTGTGTCTCCTAAGCAGTCATTAGCTTCCTGGCTGGCAAAGCACTGTAGGATGGGAACTGTGTGCTGTGACACATTTGAGCTGAAGCTTTCCGAGTCATGGCAACTGTAAGAGCTGACACTTCACGTTGAGCGCAAGCCTGCCACCCCTTTTCCTCCTGACAGCCTGTCACACGTAGCTCTATCGTTAGTGGGACCTGAAGTGCTAGAAGTTTTCCAGCCCACAAGGAATGTGCTGTTGGCAGCAAGAGATGTACGGCCACACGGGGGTGACCCTGGGTGCAACACAATCCCAGCAGACCAACCAGTCAGGGAACCTCCTGTCCTTCCCACGAGAGGCTTCATGTTATCGTGTGTGTGTGTGTGTGTGTGTGTGTGTGTGTGTGTGTGAGCATAGCAGACTCTAGGAGGAGTAATTTAAAATGAAGGAAACCTAGGTTGGTTTTATTTTATTTTTTATTTTTTCATTTTCACAGCAAACTGAAAATGAGCCATTCTTGATCAGAACGGAAACTCAGAGTGTTAAGATGAGATGCAGGAATGCTTTGGGATTTGGGTGTCTTGGGCTTTGTGCAAGCTGTTCCCGAGTTCCTTTGTGGATCTTCATGCTTGTCCTGGCCGGGTGCCTGGGGAGGCCAGGCTTCTCAGGTCTCTGACGGTTTGGATGCCTTCTCGTGTGGAGTCTGATTCTATCCCGAGTTGTCAGGCGGTGGATTTCTTCCTTCTGATTTGTTCTTTTACTCCAGGGAAGGGGACATTTGTTGTAAAGCACTGCAGCCCTGCTGGCTTGGGAGGACCATGAGAAGTTGAGGAGGACTTGCTGAGCAGGATTCCAGATAGCATCTTGAAACCAGGAGTGTCTGGGCTCCGCGGTGCTGAGGGCTACAGTTAGGGTGGAGTGTCTGCGGCAGGACTCTTTACCACCCTCAGACCCACTTGCGCGTTGGAGAGAGTAGAAACAGCCATCTCCCCCTGCCCAGGTGTCTTCCAGGACCTGCTAGGTGAGGAGACGTACAGGTGGGCATCCTGCTGAAGCTGGCACACCCTTTGAGCCTGGAGTGTAGCAAGGACGGATCAGCGGGAGTTTTAAAAGCTAAAATGTGGTTGGCAGTCAGTCATCCTTCCAGGTCTGCTGTAGGGAAGCCTAGCATCATCAAGGTTCAAAACAGAGGTTTCCGGGTCCTTTTTCTTTCTTGAGGTCTAATGTTTTTGAGGAACTCAGTCCCATAGCCTTGCTGGCTGGTGGCTTCAGAGCCCAGAGTACTGGCAGGAGGGGCACCTGGCTGGCTTAGGCTAGGCTGCTCTCCCTACATGACATCTGGGGGTGCTGTAGAATGTCCTTGGTAGGTTGTGCCTCACTGCCTAGGCCTGAGGCCCCTGTCACACTGACCTGGGGAGGCTCAGGGAGAAGGGTACTAGCAGCTTGTCACTCAGAAGCCTTTAAATAAGGAGCTCCCCTGCTGCATTCTGAGCTTCTTGCTGGAGGTCTGAGTCTCACTGGTTTTTGTAACCTGGCATCCTCTTTGCCTATGTAGATTGGGCCATCAGCTGCCAGAACAGCAGGTGCATGTTTTGTTTAGTGATGGTGACTGCTTGCTTCACTGTGGATTTCAGCTCCTGGTTTCAGGAAATCACTTAAACACACAGGGCCTGAGAAAAGAACTTCCCCCATCATTTTTCTCCTTGTTTAATTTCTAGTTTATTGTTTTTGTTTTTTAAGTTTTAAAATGGGTTATAGAAACTGAACCCCACCAGTTTCATTATGTGTACTGGATATCATTATTTTTAAGTTAATTCACTAATTTATTTTACATCCCAAATGCTGTTCTCCCCTCCCACCCCCCTTCACAGAGTCCTTCTCCTTGGATAGGACAGGCCACCCTTTAAACCCACCCTGGCACATCAAGTCTCTGCAGGGTTAAAGTCATCCTCTTCCATTGCATCCAGACAGGACAGCCAGATGTGCTGGAGGCCTCGGTCCCCATCATTTTTGAAGGTGATGGGCTAAGCAGAGAGAGTTGACCTAAGGCATCTAGGAATTAGGTCTGAGGCTACCTAAAGGAAGTCTGCTATTTTACCATTAAAAATGTGATTTTCCAGCTATGTGTAGTGGCACACATCTTGGGAGGCAGAGGCAGGTGGATCTCTATGAGTTCAAGGCCAGCCTCTTCTATACAGTAAGTTCCAGGACAGCCATGGCTACAGAAATATTCTGTCTTTAAAAAAAAAAAAAAGGTGATTTCTTTTTTCCACTTTCCTTGTGCTTGGTACAGAAATGCCTCTTCTACATGAGTAACTAAGTAGAAGATCGAGAGTGCTTAGCCCATGATCCTGACTTTGTAGTCCCACTGTGTCATGGGGCTGCTTGACACATAGAGATTGACTTCTGTTGACTGTGACAACTCACAACTCCCCTGGGAGGCTCCTGGTCTGGTGGGCACTGTGGGTGGGCCTCCCCCTTGTTGGGGTCCTTCTGGGCTTTCACACTTGGGCAGCGAATCTCATTCTCTCCCAGCTTCCCAGGGTCAGTCTTAGGATTGGGTTGACATGATACATGGTTTGCTCTTTTGTGGGGTTCCCCATGCCTCTTGCTGGGGTGGACATGAGAGTTGGGGACCACTGCTGCTTCTGCTGCTTCCTTCCCAGTCCCTGGCTGCCTGGGAGGCCTCACAGGGCCTCTGTGCTCCCCATTTGCTTTGGCAGGCCCTGAGGTCTGTCCCTTTCCTTGTCTTCCCTGTCACAGCAGTCGGGCACCCACTTCCTATCCCCTGGCTGCTGGCAGGCCCGGGGACTCTGAGAATCACATGGAAGCACTTAGGGAAAGGTGCAGTGCAAAGGGCTGGTGAAGTCAGGCTGAGAAGGAAGGGAGCTACTGCCTGTGGGTCTCTGGCTTTCAGTACCTTGGTGGGAACTGGCCTCTGGCGCCAGCTGCTTAATTCAGAACATTGTTATTTAAACGCCCTTCATGTTAAAGGGAGATGAAAAGAATTCACTTCATTTTTCAGAGGTCTCCAAATAGCCGTGGAAAATCGATTCTTTTTCTGCCACCAATTAATGTCAGCCCCTCTTGTGGCTTTGGTGGATGCCACAGTGATGATGTCGGGAATGTAGGTACAGGAGCCACACTCTGGGTTCTGCTGCCAAGTGGAGAGTCATAATCCCAACTGGGTCCTGGAACTGGCCACAGGGATACCCCGGGTAGGTGACTCAACCTAGATACTGTGCCTAGGACTGATATCCTCAGAGAACTGCAGGGTGGAGTACATACAGGTTTCCTGTGGCCTCTGCTGTCAGCAAACATTCAAACAAGTGGGCTGTTGGGGGCTGGAGAAGTGGCTCAGTGGCTAGAAGCATTTGCAGCTCTTCCAGTGGACTCTAGTTCTGGTTCTAGCATCCACCCTAGTGGCTCACAAGCACCTGTTGCTCTAGCTCAAGGGGACCTCACACGTTCTTTTGGCTTCCATGAGCACCGCACTCATGTGCACATACCCAGACATAGACAGGTTTATAAAACATTGGGCAGGTGGAGCCACCATGGCATCCAGGATCTGACCATCAGGATTGTACACCTCTGGGTGTCTCCAGTTTTGCATCCAGTTATTTGGACCCCGTGTGTTTTGGTTTGATGGGGATATTGATTACACAAGCTGAATGCCTCCAAGAAGGCACGCCTGAGTTCTCGTGTCCAGGATAGCTTGTTTCATCAGCCATCAGCCTGTGCTTGGAGTCAGGGCCCTGAGAGTTTGGTATTTCCCCTGCAGTCTGCGAGCTGTTCCAAAAGTAGAATTTGAAGAAATAGGATATGGACAGAGGAGCCTTTGTAAACTGTGACAAGTGGCCCGAGGCTGAGATCTCCTAGCGGCTCATACCCTGAGGCCCTGGAGGGGACCCCTTTCAAATTCTTGCCTGTGTATGTAGGAAGTGAGGTGCTATGCAGGAAAGCTTTGGGGTATGATGCTAAGGCTTGGGAAGCATTGGTCCATGCCAGGCTGAAGGGGAGAGGAGAAGGAAACAATGGATGGTTCTAGAAGTCTGTGGGTGACACAGAAAATCACAGGGCACAGGAGCATGAGAGCACAGGACATCCCAGGCAGCATGGAGCAGCACAGACGGAGACCTAGTGGTAGTCAGACAGGAGAAGATGCAAAGGGGGGCAGCCTGTAGACTGGGGGGTGCTGCAGTGTGGTATGTGGGCCTGGGGGGGGGGTCAGCATACCTCTTGTTTGGGGCACAGAGGATACATTTGGTTGGTCTTGGAGGCCACCCTGTCTCTGTCAAACTTGTCAGCAAAAGAAAAGCAGCTGTAGACTGTAGGTGAATAAGGGTGGTTGTCACTATGTTCTGACAATTCACACATTCGTGCGTGTGCACGGCACTCAGGGAAGTAATTAGCAGTTGACTTGTCCTGCATACTCTATATGATCCCAGGTGAGGACTGTGTCACTCACTAAAGTGGTGCCCTGATGGAATGGGACTGTGCCACCCACTCTAAGTGGTGCCCAGATGAAATGATGCTAAGGAGCTAAAGATACCAGGATCCAGGCTTTGAGAAGCTCAGGTGCATGAGGGGATGACCTGGGAGGGAGTTCTAAGAGATGGTTGGGTCCTAATACATTCTGTGATAACCCATGCAAGGGAGCATCTTCTGGAAGGATGATGTCTAGGCAAGGTAGTTAGAGGTCATTGTAGGCCGAAAGGCAGAGACAGCCACCCTGCTCTAAGCCTGTGGCCACAGGTGCCATGTTTGTCCGTGGTGTGTGGGGCCCCAGGAGGGATTCTGGGAGTCACTGGTGGATAGGAAGGGAATGAGTGTTCTTTCTTTCCTAGAGTCAGAGAAGGAAGAGGAGCCTAAGGGAGTACAGACATACGCAGTGTGCTCTTTGGCATTTGCAGTTTCCATTGAAATCAACTTTGCAGGCTCTCCATGGCGTCCTTCATTTCCACTTTCTGCTGATTTGGGTGCTCTGTGTCCCCACTGGGCCAGTCTCACCCTTCATTTTCTGTGATGCATTTCTTTTCTTTTTCTTTTCTTTTTTTGTGTTTTTTTTTTTGTTTTTTTTTTTTTTTTTTTTTGGTTTTTTTGTTTGTTTGTTTTTTCGAGACAGGGTTTCTTTGTATAGCCCCGGCTGTCCTGGAACACACTTTGTAGACCAGGCTGGCCTTGAACTCAGAAATCCTCCTGCCTCTGCCTCCCGAGTGCTGGGATTAAAGGCGTGCACCACTGCCCGGCTTCTGTGATGCATTTCTTATACGTCCCCACGCCTTGAAACAAAATCTGTCATGAAGATGCAACTAGACCTGGCACAGGCTCTACAAGTGGCCCGCCCCCTCCTGCTACGTCTCAGCCTCGTACTTCACTTTTAAATGTCCTTGATTTAAAATATGGAACGGCTTGTCTGGCAGTCATCTTATTCTAACAAAGCTTGCTGACTGTCTAGGTAGTTTAAAGAGATTTTATATTTGCTTGGCCTCCTCTTAGTCGGCTTTAGTTAAGGACAGCAGGGGGAAAATGGAGGCATTGTAATTTTAGGGGGCGAAAGAGAAGGGGGCACTGGTTGAGCGAGCCAGGTTACTGTGGAAAGTGGCGGTATTGTAAAAGTACCTTAAGATGAAATCCCAGTAGGAGGGGAAGCTTTGGTATACGTTCTGTGTGCTAAGTAACCGTTGCTTCTAGTGTGCTTTATAAATGACCAACCGCTTCCAAACACACTTTCTTACTCGACTTAAAAATTGCTTCTCTCTAGGAACTTGGCAGAATGGCTGAGACCTGCAAAATGAAATACTCAGTGTTGGACAGCCCTTTGGGGAAGATGGAGCTGTCTGGCTGTGAGCGAGGCCTGCATGGGATACGGTTTCTCAGTGGGAAGACCCCAAACACTGAGTAAGTGTGAACAGTAAGCGCGGGCACCACGCGTGTGGTGTGTAGTGAAGGCAGGGGTTGGAGAAGCCCTGGGTCCTCTCCCCTGGTCGTGAGGCAATGCAGAGCCTGGTGCCACCAACCACAAACATTAGCCTCTCAGAAAAGGCCCGTGAGTTGAGGTGTTCTCGGCAGCTCATGTATTGCCCAGTAATCTGGATAGCTCATAGCCCCTGGGGACAGGACTCTGACGGGAGCTTCCGGACCTTTGATTCTTGTGTTCTTTTGCAGAGGTGTAGAATCCCATGAGCACCAAGCATTTGCTTTTCTATGTGTGTGAGTGTGTGCCTGTGTGTAAGTGTGTCTGTGGTTACATATGTCTATGTGTGCCTGTGGAAGCCAGGGGGCAGCCTCTGGTGCGTTCCACCTTGGTTTTTGAGACAGGGTCTCTCATTGGCTTGGAGCTGCCCATTAGGCTGAGTTAGCCAGCCCACCTAGACAAGCCTCAGGGATTCGCCTGGCTTTACTGTCTCATCACAGGGATTACAGACAGTGCCACAGTGCCAGTTTTTCACATGGATTTGTGTGGCTGAACCTAGATCCTCATGCCTATAAGGCAAGCGTGTTGGTGACTGAGCCACTTTCCCCCCACCCCCAACATTGTGATTCTGAACACAGTAAATACAGAGACAGACAACTCTCAATCATGTGACTTACTTCTGCGATTTGAGGTTTAAAATCAGCTGGCAGGGTCTGTCAGCTGGTTATCCCACTGCTAGTCTAGCTTGCTTTCTCTTGTCAGGCTGCTTCCCGGAGCGATCACAGCTAAGGTGTGGAAAGAGTCTCTACAGTGACTTCAGAGCACACTGTCTGGGAGGACATCTATTCCTTCTTATGTGGTCCTAACCGTATGTTTCTACTTGTAAAAACAAAACAAACAAAAATAAACAAAACAAATTGGAAGCACTCCTGAGCGTCTCGTTCTAAAATGTAGTGCTGAACTTCCTCTGCTCGATGGTTGTGAGCGGTATTAAAATGGCAGTTCTTGTTATTTCTGAGAAAAGTAGGGAAAAGGAAGAAAGAATGAATGATAGAAAGAATGAAAGAAGAAAGAAAAGAAAAAGCAGGAACTCCTGGGCTGGGTGTCTGTCTTAACTGGCTAATAAACACAATGCCAAGAACATTAGATAAAGAAAATACATAAGAAACATAAAAATTGATTTTAATGGACCCCTGTCAGAGACAGCCATAATGAGCATTGTTTGGTAATAAATTCCAGCACGGCCCTCCCTGGCCAGCTCCTCCTGTAGAGCTGTGTGCTGCAATCAATATCGTCTTTAAGACTTCAAGACTGAAGAATAAGCAAACCTTTGAACTGCGGGAACAAGCTCTTCTCAGTTTCTGTGAGAACCGGCTGGCCGCCGTGCTCAGAAAATCACAGGCACCAAATAATTTGTAGGGAAAATGTCACTTTGTCTCTTAGCATGTTCAGTAGCCCAATAAATCATAGAAATTATGTGTTGGCTGCTTTTGCTTTTGCAGAAACAGTAAAGGCTCGCCTTACTCTAAATTTGGGGAAGAAAATGTAAAAAGCAGGCATTCTGAGATACATTTAGGGGCTGGAGAGATGGCTCAATGGTTAAAATCGTATGCTGCTCTTGCTGAGGACTGGAGTTCTCTTCCTCCATGTCAGATGACATACAACTGCCTGTAAGTCCAGCTTGAGGGGTCCCAGTGCCTCTGACATCCAAGGGCACCTGCAGGCATGCAGACACCCCTCTCTCTTACACACACACACCCACACACACACACACAGTTCATTTCCTTAAATCTTGAAAATGGTAAATTTGTTTAAGTATGTCTGATGGATTGTGTGGACTGAACAAAGAGACCAAGTGAAGTTAGGATTAGATTTGACTGTGAAAATAGCCCCCCATGTCATGGATTTGCAGCTGGCTTCCTTCAGGGAGGGGCACTTGTATGTGGGGAGCAGAGGCCAGGTGGCCCATGTTGGGATATTCCATCTCCTTCTAACAATCTTCTCAGTTCCCCACTGAGGCCCTGCCTGAGGCTACAGGCCAGGCCACTATCTCAGGGGAGAAATGGAAGGATTGTGCCTCCCTTCAGAGGGGTGGCTGCTGCTTTCTCTTCTCCCAGCCCAGCACTTGGAAAAGTGTATCTGTGGGATGGATAATCCAACACTAGGGATCCCTGCAAGTAGCAGTGAGAAGTTGGATTTTAAGGGTCTGATGGTTCACCTTGCTTGTCAGTTTTGTAGGATTTAGAATCTCCGTGGAAACAAATCTCTGGCATGTCTGTGAGGTATTGTCTAGACTGGCTTAACCGAGGTAGGAAGGCCCACCCTGAATGTGGGTGGCATGATTCCCTTGGCTGGGGTCCTGGACTGAATACACTGGAGTAAGTGCGCTGAGCACCTGCATTTACCCGCCTCTGCTCCCTCCCTGGCGGAGGATGCAGTGTGAGCAGGGCAAGCCCCTGCTGCCAGCCACACCTTCTCTGCCTAGATGGTCTGTACGCCTGAACTGTGGGTCAGAATAAGCGCCATAGGCCTAAGCCAGAACAGTAACTGACAGGGAGGCAGCCGGCAGCCTGTGCACAGGTAGAGCTGATCTGATGAGGCGTTTCCGACCTAGTTGATGCAGAATTAACCATTTCTATCTTGTCAGCTTAAAAGGCTGCAGTTAAAAAAAATTCACAGTGACATTTAGATTTCAAACAAAAGGTTCAGTGAGTGTTGGCAAAAGCATCCTGCCGTGCAGAGAGCGTCCAAGACAAGATCTAGAACTCTCTGGAAGGTTCACGCTCAAGCCTTGCAAAGACCTCTGAGGTAAGGAGTTACTGGAGTCAGTGGCGTAAACATTTAAGGTTATAAGAATTTGTCCCCCCCTTTGGTTCTGTCAGTTTTTAAAGTTTGGCTGTTGAGGTGTAGAGGAAGCATCACCAGTGCCTCTATTTATGTTTTGCTGTTGTTGAGAAAGGATCTTATGTAGCCCTGAGGGCATGGAACTTGGGGTGACGTTGAACTTCTGATCTTCCTTTCTCCACCTTATATTCTGTGACTAAAGGGGAGCACAACCCCCACTTGGTTCATATGGAGCTGGGTGTTGAGCCTGAGGTGTTGTGCATGCTAGACACACACCCCACCTACCTGGCTACATTTCTACCTGCCTTCTAGATCTTTATTTTTTAGTTATGTTTTTCTTTATCTAACTTTTATATAAACGTATTACTTACAATGAGGTTTTATCCCCTTCCCCCTCCGAGGCCTCCTCCACCTCCCTGTCACCGCAGGCCTCTTAATTTTGCACATTACCTTGCCAGTTGAAGTATCTGTTTCTGCACAGGTTTTTGTTGGGGTCTGATTGAGAGCTGTCCGTTTCCATTCTTGGCTGCGTAACAGCTTCTTGTTATTGACTCTGTCGATTTGTGGTGTGATTTATCTCTGCATCTGTTTGGGTTCTCTTTCATTTTCCTCAGCAGGGTTTTGTAGTTTCCAGCATGGAGACCTCATGTGTCTTTGATAAAATTGATTTTTAGGCACTTTGTTCTTGATAGTATTCTAAATCAGCTTAAAACTTTTGTTAACTTTTAAATTATTGCTGCCGGTTGTAGCCATTGATTTTTTTTTATGTTGATCTTACGTTATACAAACTTCTGTGAATTCATGCACAGGACCCACCCCAACCCTTCCCTGTGATTTTATTTCTACTCTTTGTTACCCATGGCCAGCTTGAATCCAGGGTTCAGAAATGTTCATTGAAAAGTTCCAGAAAGAAGCTGTCATGACTTATAAGTCTTTGCCATTCTGTCTAGTGTGATGCATCTTGGGATATGTGATGGGACATCCTACCAGCGTGGGATATGTCCCCATCCACCCAGTGTAACCATTCTGGCAATGCTGCCTCCCTTCTAGATACTCGGCAGCTGCATCAGTTATTAGATTAACTTGGTATTCTTACCGTGCTGTGTTCAAGCAGCCCCCTTTACTTCACAGTGGCCCAAAGCACATGAACCTGGAGATGTAGATATGCCCAGACAAACTACAAAGTGCTTCCTTTAAGAGTTCTTTCCCTCCAACATCACAAGAGTATAGAGACCACAGTGATACGGCTCACAGCACGGTTACTGTGATTTTGTACCCTCCATCCCTTACTGTGCCAGGTCTAGAAATTCACATGGGCAAATTTGTTTGATTCTACCCACCTTTTCAGGTAGTCTGGGTTTAGGAATGCATCCTTGTGAATAAGGGGCAGGCAGGCTGGCCAATGGGGGAGGGTGTTGACCATCCCTCATTGCATCTGTTATGAACCCATACAAACTATTTTTCTGCCATTATTCTTTATGCAGAACATTTAAACATCTGTTCATGTAGCATTTGCTAGGTATCGTAGGTAGTGTCTGAATGTGTAGCCTGTGGGTGGATGTAAATGGACTCTACTCCGATGTTACCATTTTCTCAGAAGGATCCAGCATCTCTGGGAGTTGATGTGTCTGTAGTACGGGAGCCAGCCCCTTCTGGAGGAAGGGGGAAAACAATTATATTTGTTCTGGGTGTTATTTGGAGTTCCTTAGGATTTCTGTATGAATTCACTGTCTACAATAGAGACAATATGCTTCTCCCTGTGTGATGGTCATGCTGTGTGTTCGTGCTGTTGACACCCACCAGTAAGACATTCACTAATACCTCACCATCCTAGTAGATGGCCTCCCTTTGTCCTGAGTAACGGGACTCCTCAGTGTTTCTCCCTTTGTCAGCCTTCATTCTGGTATTGTTTCTCAGACTACAACGACGTAGGAGTCCTCAAACGTTTTTTCTCTGTGTGCTGACATAGCCGTGCCATTTTTCTTCTTCATGCTACACACATGTGGTAGAGTTTGTTGATTCTAGAATGCTAAGCCCATTTTCAAATGCTGGTCTGTACCAATGTGTTGATTTAAGTACACTGATATCTCTGTGGGCTTTGGATTTGGAGTGCTTCTAACAACATGCACAAGTATGGAAGTGTACCTCTGTTTTGTGATAAAGCAGGTATAGGGTGATCTTGGGTCTCCCCTGGATGCTAGCTAGCTGGTGTGCTGTTTAGTGCTCAGAGTTCATTGTATAATAACAGTGTGTAGAGCCCTTACTCACCACCAGGGAACTTCTGCAGCCCCCTCTTTGGCTGACCAGAAGCTGGGATATCTTGAGTAGGGTATTTGCTGTCACCCTCCTGTGTGACTTGGGAGTCTCCACAGGCATTTCTTATTTTTTTTTCCAAGGGCCTTAAGCTTTATTTGGTGGGTGACTCACAGGCTTACTACTGATGCCTTCTGCAGGGGGATTCTCCTTGCTTCTGTGCAAGCCTGACCTACACACACACACACACACACCCCCACACACACACACACACATACACACACCCCAGGCATGGTATCTGTTTAAGGCTCTACACCGTGATATGATTGCTGGTTTGTTCTGGGTCCTACCTATCACTGCCCCTTTCTTCCCATTAACATTTGGATGAAGCACATTGGTTGAGAAGTAGCTTTATGTAGCAGTTTTATTTGATGCCCTCCTATCCACATCTCCCAGCTGTCAGTCATTATCCCCTGGGGTGTAGCTTGGTCTGGTCTTTGCAAGAGCCTGACTGATGTCCTCTATGCTGTCCTAAAGCTGTGGAGCCCTGACCTCCTCAGTCTGCCCTGCAGTGCTTAGGATGTAGCCAGAGGGTTATGGGGTCTATTTATTTTCCTTATGTGATCTTAAGCGATGCTTAGCATCCCATAAAGTTGATCACATTGTTTGATTACTTGAACCAATGACTGTGCTGTGAGTCACACTTAGAGTACACAGACAGCAGCAAGTAGACTTTGGCTCTCAGGCACCGGGACAAACCAAGCATGGCTCATCTTTAATATATTGCACCCCCTTCATTTTTTCTTTCAATGTAAACCTTGTAATAAAATTAAAGAAATGTAGGCTCACTAAACTCATGTAACATCTTTTGTATCTTGAATGTGTGAAGTCCATTTTCTACTTTGCAGAACTTGACTGCCTCTTCTGGCAATGCTGGCAGCAATTCATTTATGATGTTTGCAGACATGCTGTGGCGTTTTTCTGGCCAGCTCTAATGTGGAGCCTGTTGGGGGAGAATCAGAGAGCATCCAGCTGGTCCTTCAAGTCCAACCTTACAAGCAGGCTTGCCATGTGCCTTTGGAGTGGTGCACGGTGCACCGGAAACAGCAGATACCAGCTCTGTGAGGCAGACCACAGTTGATGCCAGATCTTTTGTAGTTGGTCCATAGTCCTCAGATAGAGCTGTATGGTCATAGAAGGGAAGAGTATATAAGTTGTGAAGTTGTGTGGCTTCCGATCTAGAAAATGGTATTTATGTCTCTTGACTTTGCTTCCTGCCTACTTTGTGCTAACCTGGTATTAGACAGAAGGCAGAGACAGGTTTTACTAGGACCCAAAGTCCTTATGTTCTGGACCCAGATATGCAAAAAGCAAAACCTTAAAGCTTTGCCTCTGGACTTTGTGACTCCTGGAAGGCAGGGCTGGAAAACGTGCATGCCTGTGTTGGTGAGTCAGGGGCAAGCCCATTACTTCATTCTGCAGGGATCATCCTGGCGAGAGAAAAGGATGGTTGAATGACAGCTATATATATATATATATATATATATATATATATATATATATATATATATATATATTTAAAGTGTGCATCTAAAATATGAACTGTCTGTCAGCCCAGGATATTTTTTTGAGTTTCCAACCCTTGGAGTAATGTATACACTTTAGGGTAACAGAGCTAAACTGGTTAGCTTCAAGCAGGGGTGGGTAGATGTTCCCCCTCTAAGGCATATTGGGATAAAAATCCTTAAATCCATTTAGTCTTAACCATAAGCTTCTTTGAGAGGCGTCTTACACACTGCTGTCTGTGCCTGTGTGAAGGGGAAGTCGGCAGGAAGAGCACCTGTCCCCATCACCTACACAGAGAGCTCTGCATAGGCTGGGCAGTCTACACAGGTTTAGAAATCAAACTGGGCCATGTGCCCTCAGTGGAGGGAAAGTCATGCCGCCAGGTGTCCAGGGCCTGTGTGTCACAGGTTGTAGCAGCAGGACTTGTGTACACCGGCAAGTTACCAGATGCTACTTCCTGACCAAGGACTGGGCCTCTCAGGATTCCATTCCGCAGTAACTTTCACCCCAGGAGAAGAACCCAGGGTTGTAGGGAGGCTCTTGGGGTTTGTAGCTCAAACCTAGAATCCTGTCAGAGTTTGTGTCTCTGTCATAGCCATTCCTGGTGGAATTAGCTGTGACAGTGCTCTGCCTTGATGAGCTGAGGGCCTTTGGAGTTGGTCCCTGGCCCTTGCTGCCTGTAGTGTAGACAGACTAGAGCTGATACTGTGGCCATGCTGGCCTAAGTGTGCAGTCCTTTCTAGTGGATGCTCACATGTCAGAGTGTAGCTGCCTGCCTTCACCACACTGCTCACTTTGTTCTCTTGCTTCCCTCATCCTGTCTCATCTCCAGTCTCTCAGGAGGGGTGGCTTTGAGAAATCCAGTTGGCAGGTGTGTGACTTATCTTTCTTATCTTTGTGACTAGAAGACTGACAGGAAGCCATCTAAGGAAAAGGGGGGTTGTGATGGCAGAAGTAGTGGCCTGCTGTGGCAGTGGCAGTAAGAGGCTGCTTGCTCACATCTGGGTGGACAGGAGGCAGAGTGCAGGGAGCTGGCTTCATCCCTTTTCTCCTTTGTTTATTCTGCCCCCCTACCCCCAGCTTATGGGATGCTGCTGCTCACATTTCGGAGGGGCTCTTTCCTCCGAACTTTAACCTCTCTGGAAAAATCCTCACAGACACAGCCAAGGGTGTGTCTCCCAGGTGATTCTAAACCTAGTCAAGTTAACAGTGAAGACTGGGTCACACAGACTTGCTTGAATTGTTCTGTAAATGAGTTCATTTAAGCCTCTAAGCAGAGCAGCTTAAGTGGCTACTGTAACACCCAGAGGCCATTTTGCAGGTAAGAGAGGGAGGTCCACATCTCCCCTGGAGCCAGGTAGCACAGATTTCACTTGCTTGGTGTCACCTGTCCCATCCAGAAGAATCCATCTGTTGAGGTTGCAGCCCTGCATCTCCTCTCCCAAGGAGAGGAAGTGGATGTGTTGGGGAGAGGCAAGTGACAGGATCTCAGGAGATCTAAGGAAGGTGCAGACATACATACCCTCTACTCACCTGAGCCTCTAATCACACTGCCACTCACAGAGTGCCTCTTCTCCCCAAGTGAGGTTCTGCCTGAGCCCCCTCATCCCCAGATGTTGGGACCCTGGGGTAGTCCTGAGGCAAGTGCTATGCAGCCACCTGGGTGCCAGTGGCTGTAAAGGAAAACCTTTCACAGTGAAAGGAATTCAGGCCCAGGAGGGAGGGAGCAGGCTCACTCGCCTTCTTTGGTTGTAGCTGTAAAGCCACAGCCTGTTGGAAGCTTTGTCAGCTCCTTCAGTTAGGTGAGCAGGGGAGATGCCCAGCCATGTCTGTGCTCTGTGGATGCCCTCCACCAGCCCAGAAGGCTCCTCCTGATGTCACTTGTGAGGCACAGCTGTGTGCTGTCCAAGACCCACATCCCTTTCTTAGACCAGTTCCAGAATCCCTTCTTGTTCCTAGTGTCTCTTCAGTGTTCCCTGATGTTGCAGAGGTCTCTGCTTCCACTGTGTTTTCAGGATGTTAAAATCATTGACACTCGAAACTCAAACCATACTTTGTTTGCTAAATCATTTCCTTTAACACCGGAGCGGTAATTAGATGGGCTATGTGTTTCTGGTATGTAGGATAGTTCCTACACGCCATTAGCTCAGAATTTTAATTGAGCTGAAGGTTAAATGGATTTAAAATTTCGAATTAAATTGAAGCATTGTCTTATGTTAGATTTGTCTGGCATTTTTATTTCCAGTCACCTTTCAGGTAGTAGAAGTGGATCTTTTTGACCCAAGAACGTTGAATAAGTTTAGGATTCACTGAGGACTTCGTTTACCCTCTCATTCTCAGAACATAGGGATCTCACACATGTCACAGCTATGTGACAGGCCCTAGGGGGATGCCACAGCAAGGAGTGTGTAGCTCTGGCCTGCAGGGAGCCCAAGCCTGCTCAGGGATAGGCACTGGGAAATGCTCTGTGGGTGTCCTGAGAGTGGAGTTCATCCAAGTGGGGATCAACTGGAGCCAGGCCCCAAGACTCTGGCAGTAGGGATGGGTACTGCTGACTAAGTTAGGACATTATGCCACAACCTCTGATGGATGGGGTAAGGGTGGCATGGTGGAGGGAGGGTATTCAGAGCTGGGCCCTGACTGGGTGGTTAAGCAGTGGTGATTTCGCTAAACACTGAGGCAGAAGCAAGCACGGACCCCAGAGAAGCCACCATGACACGGAGGGTCATTTTATTGTTTCTTTTTGAGATTATAATATAATTTTAACATCTCTCCCTTCCCTGCTCTTCCTTCCAAATGCTTTCATTTGCCTCTTTTGCTCTCTTTCAAATTCATGGTTTCTTTTCTCATACGTTGTTGTAACATGTATGTGCGTATACATATATACATGTATATTCTCAGGTATAAACCAGTCAGTATAAAGTTACCTCCATGTCTGATTTCGGGGCTGACTGGTTGGTATTGGATAACGAATTGGTGTGCTCTTCCCTGGAGAAGACTTTCTCCCACGTGGAGAATTCCTCTGTTGTCTGGAGTTCTCTGTGTAGGGTTAAGGCCTCCTGGGCTTTGCCCATTTACTTTAGCATGTCTGTTGTTGCTGGCCTTGTTTAGCTCACATTAGGTGGTCATGTTGGTGCGAATTATGGGTGTAGCTTCTGACATTCCTAGGACATACAGTCTCACAGGAAAAAAAACCTCCTTGAGCAAAGAGTCACTGTAACATGGACTGGCCACCAAGAATCCCCAGACAGGACTGAAGGAAAACACTCAGAGGCAGAGAACAGGGACAGGGGAGTGTGGGGCCCAGTGGAGGAGGCAGCAGATGGGTCTCTGCGAGATAGCTTTGGAGCATCCACACCCTCTTTGCTTTGCAGTATGTTGAAGTTCATTCAGGTTTTCCTCACTTGTGAAAAAGATTTCTCTGGCCTTGGCCTTCATGGAGCCTAGCATGCCCTGCCTGATTACCGTTGCCACACTGGATTTGGCTAGGCACTGCCTGCTCTCGGCATCTCTGAGATAGAAGTCATTTGGTTCCAGCCAAGCCAGACCTGAGTTGTCACACCTGTGGCAAGCTGTAGGTCATCCCAGCAGGAACTGAGTTCTATACACACCAGGGTCTGATAGGCTGAGGCTGGGGAGACCGTGCTCTAGGAAGAACACTAGAAGTCTGTTCGGCTGGCCTCCTCTGAGGAACTTTTGTTTCCTCCTGGCTTGGCCATGCTTCCTAAATAGATGTAAAGTCAGAGTCCAAAACCACCAAGTGTCCACTTCCACTCTACAGCTCTCTCAGTCTCTTCGATGGCCTCTAGCTTCTAACTGCCTTGTCTCTTACCAGATCCTCTGGTCTGGCTCAGTGTCTCCCAGAACCTCATCCACCTCTCCCTAAACAGTCCTGAGACTGTCTCTTCTCCCCACATACATGTATGTGCACACAGCTGTGTGATGAGGAAAGAATGTGGCTTCCATGCTACGCTGCCAGAGTTCACCAGCAGGTTCAGAGCAGCTGTGGAAGGGCACTGGGCCTCCCTAAGACAATTCTAATCTCAGGGTTTGCTAGCAGAGTGCTGCCTTGTTTTCAGTATGGAGTTACAGTTCCAGTCTCTCTCTGTCTCTGTCTGTTTCTCTCTTAGTATGATGTCTTTTCATGCCTAGGGCATCTTAGATCTCAGGATCCTCGTACCTCAGCCTCCTGAGGACCAGGGTTATAAGCATACAACCCTGTAATCCTGGCTGGGGTCACAGTTTTCTTCAGAGATGGCTGCTAGTAGAGTTGCTGTCATCTCCAAGTTGCTTTCCTTGGGCCTCTTTTTGTTTTGTTTTGTTTTGTTTTGTTTTCCTTCCTGGGATGTTGCCCTTCCTTTCTTTTGTAGTATGGGCCCAGGCTGTACGATGAGGCTGTAGAAAGTACTGTCTCTTAGCAGCTTCTTTCCCTAGGGACCCTGGGGCATATTTTCAACCTCAGACTGGGCAGCATCTAACCCTGTTGTAAGGGTGACTGTGTCTTTTCACAGCCACCTTCAGAATGGCCTGAATGATGATAGGGCTGAGGTCACAGTGTCAGGAAGTGACACTCTCCATCCTGCTGTGGAAGCAGACGTGGTGGTGCCACAATGCCTTCCTCACTGTGTGCACATTGATCCAGGGGCTCCTGACAGCCGAGCTCTCTCACAGTAGAATATGACCATTCTAGCTGCAGTGTTTCGCTTGGGTACTGAGACAAGCTAAAAAGAGAATATAAACCCCTGTAGAAGGGCGTCATTATGAGGAGAGAAACTTTTCAGACAGCCTATTAAAATAGGAAGCTAGAGATTTGGGGAGTGTTGATTATTCGTTTCTCGGCTAGAAAAGCACTGTGTGTTCAGTATGCGGGAGGGTGTGTCTGTACATACAGTACCGCACTCTGGCCTTTTCCATCCTGCCTCTCATTCCCTTTGCTAAGAGTGCACACTTCTCCTAGAAAAAGAAGTTGTTTATCCTTCTGAATTATTACATACCCCAAAGGTAACCACCCCCAGATGCTGGCTTCTCTTTTCTAAATTCATCTGCAAAACTATGGAGTTTCTGGTCCATACTTCATCCAGTTTGCTGGCTCTCCTTGGAAGAGTTATTATATATCCAAGCGCAGATTTTATTAAAAAGAACTGGGCCACTTATTTCCTTCAAAGTTTTCTGGTGTGTTTAAATCTTCCCTAGGTAAACAAAACTTTTATTGGAAATAATATTTTGAGATGTGACACCTTTTGCCCAGGCAGTGGTGCTGAATGTGCTGGGCTTCAGCAGCCGGGGCCAGGCTCTGTGACCACGGCTGGGCAAAGGGTGGGTTTGTCCCATGGGAAAGGGTCCTGTCCAAACCTTTGAGGAGGGTTTCTTATGCACATTGAAGTGCAGCAGAGGCCACAGTGGAAATCTCTAGTGCAGTGGTACAGCTTCAGGCTCATAAGGGTACAGGCGTGCACCACTTATACCTGGTGTGAGCACCTCTGGGAATCACAGAGCCTCAGACATCCTAGGCACAGGCTCTGTCAATGGAGTTATGTTCCCCAGCCTTAGCAGTATTTCCGGGCCCTCAGCTGCTGACCTGCAAAGTCTGTTCTTGACTCTAGGAACCATGATCCCTACTGACTCGGGAGTTAGTGTTGGGTGCTTATGGGAACACAGGAAAGCAACTGTGAAGAGAGCAGACTTGAGGAATGTCCAGCCTGTTGTGATATGACGGGACCACCAGCTCACATGGTGTCTGTTTATGCTGTGTCTGATTCTCTGTGACATTCATTCCCGTGAATGGCCTGCCCAGAATGGCCAGCATAATGTTGGTGTATAACCTGTGTTCTAGGACTTCAGGACATCAGGGCATGGTGAGGACTGGTCAGGCCACTTCCCTCATCTACCCTCTCTTTGGACATCTCCTAAGGACCACCGAGTAGATACAAAAATCTAGAGAAGAGAAGTGGAAGGCACTGTGGTCCTTCCCTGTAAGTATTTCATGTTTCTCTTTATATACATATGTAACCTTTTAGCCTTGTTTCTGGCTTTTTTGTTAATGTATGTAAAAATATTAAAAGGCCCTGTATATTACATTCAAAACTATGTCAGCTATCCGGCTTTTTTCTATTTATTAAAACTTTTCAAGCAGTAAAAACATTTTACTTGTTAATGAGGGGAATGGGAGAGTTAATGACACAGAGCCCCGATCCTCCACGATGCCTCTTCCTAACCATGCGCGGCAACTCTCCCACCCCATGTCGTTTAATTTCTTCGACGGGGTTCAGTAGACACATGCAAACAGATTTCCGATCATCCCTCAGTTTAATAGCATCTGATATTTGGGTCAAAGACTCTCTCTTTGGAGAGTGGCATAGTATCTAGAGCGAAATGTATTAATGTTAGTGATATTAGGTTATGCTGAGTGGAGAGAGATGGATGTTTTTATCATCAGACTGTCTTTGCTTGTGGTGGGGCAGGAGCTGGTAAAGGAGACCACTGGGAACTGCATCCTTTTGCCTGTGAAGTGATGTATATCCTGGGAGGTGATCTGGGCCCCCAGCCCCTGGTGAACAGTAGTCACCCAGGGCATGGAAGCCTAAGGACCCATTAGCATATGGTTCTCTTGTGGAAGCTCAAGGAAGGAAGAAATTAAAATCAGATCACCTCCTCTGTGGTTGGCTGCTCCTGGATTTTGAGGTCCTTGAACATGGGGCCTCTTCTTCCTGCTTCCTAAGGCAGCCATTGGAGGACCCAGTGTTGTGCTCCAGAGAGCCAAAAGGATTGAGTCATTGCAAAGTCGGGAACTAATGGAAAGCATTCTTCATGAGAGGTGGCACAGTTATGAACGTGGAGCCAGGGAGTTTCACAGGAGCTGCCAGCCAGCAGTGTCATCCCAGTGGGGACTCTCCAAAGTCACATGAGCTACACCCTGGGACAAAGGGAGCCACATGGTAGCTGGGACTTCTCAGGACAGTGAATCCCCCACCCTATCCCAGAGCCTCTGCACCCACTGGCTTGGGAATGACAGGCAGCTGTGAAAATTGTAGCTTCCTTGAGGCTCTGCAGTGCATATTCAGAGCCCAGATGACTCTTGCCATGACCATGATGGTGTTAAAGACTCAATCCTGACTTACCCTCTACCTCCACCTGTAGACAAAGTGACAAAGTGGAGTTTCACTGTCTTAGCATCTACTCTCTTGGTTCCAGTGTGAGTACTTGAGTTGAAGTCCAGATCATAATGTGTGTATGGAGTTGGCATACATAGGGTCCATGCGTGTAAAGGGAGATGCATCCATCATCTCCTGTAAAAGGAGATGAGAGTGGACACAGACACACTGTCTCACAGAGCCCTCATCCTTGCTAAGGTGACACTAGCGTATGGTTGAAGCACATAAAAACTGTGTGATTGTGGAGTTTAGGATTGTCTTTTCCTCGTTGCCGTGGAGATATGCTAGGGATGAAGTTGTTCAGCCATCCTGGTCAGCTCTGTTTCTGGACCTACCACTGTGGTCTGAACAAAATGGGTTCCTTGGGCACCTCAGGACATAGATTATTTGAACATAATTAAAATGGAGTTTTAAGTAAGAAGATGAAGTTGAAAACACCTGTCTTTCAAGTACACACACTTCTATGAGAGTAGGAGCTGATGTTGGTGAGACCTGTCTCTCTTTCATGGACATTTCCAAGCCTCCGTGGACCAGTGGGGTGGCTTTCCCAGATCTGATGGACTGGCTTTAGAGAGGTCTAGAGGTTGCATAGTGTTGGAGGGAGGCAGGACTGTTACAGTCTGCTGAACAAGTGTGTAACTCTGACTTCCTGCTGTTTCGCAAAGCATGCTGTTCTGTAGTCTCTGCTATCTCTATCCATACATCCTTTTTACTCTGTGGTCCCTAAGGTGCAGAGACACCCCATACCTCTTCATTTTCCAAATACCCAATATATACAAATATATTGCTTTCTCTCCCTTCGGAAAGCCTGCTGCGTGAGTCTGCCCCTGGGAGCGGTTGCGGAGTGCCATGTAGGATGAACGTCCTGGATCTTGGCTGGTCCCCAGGGTGTTCTGTCACGAGGTCTGCTTGAGAAAATTGGTGAGCCTTTTCCTTGGGCATCTTCCCACCTTTTCTTAAGGGCTTAGCCTATCTGGCATCTCTATGTCAGTCTCAGCCTGGGACTTGGGGTTGAATTTT
Source organism: Mus caroli (assembly GCF_978045245.1). Lineage (NCBI taxonomy): Eukaryota > Metazoa > Chordata > Mammalia > Rodentia > Muridae > Mus > Mus caroli. The sequence goes on along the minus strand of NW_028227263.1, from coordinate 8,626,361 downwards.
GATATCTTTGGTGTCTTAAACATCGTACTCAAAGGCTTGTGTGTGTTGCACGTTTCTTGCATGCTAGAAATTAGTTTGCCTCCAGCACTCTTAGAATCTTGCACACTAGATGCCCATGTAACTCCTGAGTTTAGTGAATGTTAATTAACTAGTTGGTGCTGCGTTCTGGTTATGCAGAAGCCTCTGAATCTTTACATCTCTCTAAGCTTCCCCTGGCTATGGGGCACCTGGTCCCATCTCACCCCCATCATGATGGTGACCGCTGATGTCTACCAGGTTTTGGAAATCATTGTAGAGGTTGGGTTTTGTTTTGCCTCTTAAGATGAAGTGGGATAACTTCTCCCTATTACCTTGGCAGGGTAGGGCCCCCCTGTATTTGAGAACTCCCTCACTAAACATTTTCAGGAGTGAATTGTTAGATTAGAAGAAGGGAGTGCCTAGGTTTGTTTTCAACCTTGTAGAAGAACAGAATGGAGTTGTGGATTTACAGTGATGCATATTATAAAATAATGGTGCAAGAACGTGAGCTCTTATAAGGTGCTGGAAGCTCTCTCTTACCACGTGCCTATCTCCTTCTGGCAAGCATCCAGGCATATTCCAGCAAGCGGGACCATCAGGACTTAGCACAGGCCTGGAGAATGTCTGGATGTGGGAGGGGCTTTTCCAGGAATTGGGCTTCAGAGTCCGTTTAAAATTGAAAGCTTATCCGTTTTTGATAAACGGCCAAATATAAATGATAACACCTTGGTTAATAGGCTGTGATGAAGTTGAAGGTGGGCTTTTCTGGGAAATCCTTATTGAAATACTACCCATTTGAGTGAGTCTGATAGACCCTGAGCCCGAAGCTCACAGGGAATATTATGGAATGCAAATGGGCAGATTGGTGTGTGTGTTTTCTTCCCGAGTTGTCGCTCTCTCCACAGAGGTGAAGAATATCGATGTTTATGGCCTTCCTTCAAGTTGTCTGCCTATTACTAGATATGCAGCTTGGCCCCAGCCTTGAGGGTGCTTGCTTGCTCCTCACCTTCGTGATGCGCAGCCCACCGTCTGGCGCCGAGGTACCGTTTCGCCAGAGTCAGCTAATTTCCTGTGTTTTCCCCTCCTCAGTGCTTCCATCTGGAGATTGGAAATCCCATTTCAGCTCTTCAATGGCTACTGTGACAATCTTCTGTGACTTTTCTTATTGCTACCCCGTGCCATGCCCAAGAGATGCACCGATGCCGCTTGCTCTTCGGCGTCTACTCTCAGGATCCTACTTCCTATCCTTTTGTGAAAATGTAGTCAGCTTAGAGCTTTGCTTGAAGTGTGTCGGATCGGTTTTGCGTGTTTTCTTTCCTTTCAACTTTCTCTCGTTTTCCATTTTCCATTTCTGTCTCGGGTGCCCTTGGTCGGGTCTCAGCTCGATGCTAGGTCTTCCTGTTGTCGTATGGTGCCTGGTTGCATCTCACTCACATCATGATGATGGCAGACAGTGTTCAGTTTGGAAGGTGAGATTCTGGTGAGCAATGCTGCGTCTCTGAAGGCATTTGCATGATAGTCAGGTGCTACTCCAGACCTCTGAGAATCTTTGCATCTACCAGGACTAAATATTATTATTAGCATGAGTCACACTGGGCATCTTAGGCTAGACAGTGTTGCCATCTTTGCATTTTTTTTATTAATATGGTCACCTAAATCCTGTATCTTCTTAGTGGAATGACTTCATGGATAACCTAAGTGATTAAAATAACAGGATGTGTTGTGTGGACTCCGGCCTTAGGGTGACCTATATACTGTGTATCCAGTATTTATTCAGAATGGCTTCTTTCAAATATCTAATAAGAATGGATAGTTGAATGCACAGTAGCCAACTCGCCTTACCCCTTGATCCCATAAGATCTTGGAAACTGAAACTAGTTTGGGCCCTTTAGGGATTCATAGAAATTAGGTATGTCTGCACATGAAAAGGGCTGGTATGGTGGAAAAAAAATTGAGTCCTTAAGTAATTTGCGATTCCCAGTGATAATTAGAGAACTCTGCCCTAGCTCTTTCTTCCCGACCACTTTTTTTCCTGGTGTTTTTAGGGCGAATCTTGAGTCTTAGCAGCTGATCTCTTTTCCTTGCTGTGTGATCCCACTGTAAGGTAAGTGGTCCTGGCGTGTCATGTTGCCTTGATGGGTTATTAAATTGTCACTCCTCAGAGATGAATGCGGGCCACAGAGTGTGTTGTCTCATATATCATTCAAGTCGTCAGGACTATTCTAGAAGGATGAGGAAGGGTACATTTTTTCAAATTTATGATTGGAATTAGGAATTTTATTAAGTCCTCAAAAAGAAGGGGGAAAAACCCTACAAACTTTAAAGGTCTTTCTTAAAATGTACATCTTTGTTCTCCAGAATGGTGTGCGCACAGCCCTAATCTGTCTTTGGGAAGGACCGCGCCTTCACTCATGGGCATGCCCTCCTATACACTGATGCGGGGCTGATCATTGGACAGTCTGCAAGGAAGGTTGATCTGCTCAAGATTTACTGTACATCATCCCAGCCGTCATTCCCATAAGTATTAATTTTAACTCCACTAATAAGAAACTGAAGAAAAGTGGAATTATGGGTTCAGTAGTATCCTGTGAAAGGTCAGTTGTTAAAAAGGCAGAGCCTGACATTCTGTGAAAAAGGTGCCTGCATTAATCATCTCGATGGGAGAGTGCAGGGTGTTCTTGACCAGTATCCATGAACCTTGCAAGGTAAGGTTTCGGGCTCCGTGTGCGGGTTTTTTTATGTAAAACAATGAGACATGATTAGATGTACATTGAGACAGTTCGTAGGATGGTGTACTTTAGGAGTCTGAAGGTTGCTTGTGAAGTAGGAAATCTTAGGGTGTGTATCTCACACATAGTTTTACAGGTAACCTGCTGTGGTACACAGGTGTTCCAGGTAGAGATGGGTCTCTCAATGGAAGTCCCCATTCTCAAATAGTGATGGGATCCTGTTAGCCTCCCCAGTGTTCCTGATGGCTGAACAGTTTGACCCTGTTCTGCAAAACAGTCTGCTTCTCCATCCCCCACAGTTCTTTTATTTTCATGAGAGCCTCAGAATACCTACTATGTACACAGAGCCTAGTCAGAGGTTTGGAGTTAAATTACCTGCGTATTTTATGTGTCCTGTCAATTCGGTGTTAAAGTTCAACACAAATATATAAATTATTAAGCAGTTAAGCGCTGACACATTCATCAGCTGAGCATCTTTTATTGTGGCCTGTTGACAGATTAGTTTCATTCAGCCATTAAAGCCGTGCTGCTGGTGCTGCTGCTGTTCCCAGGCTCCCTTTGTCTTTGTTGCCGAGACTGGAAAGTATCTACGTAGCAGGCGAACATAGAACCCCCAGGATCTGTTCTTGGGATCACACCATTGCAGACATTTGCTCCGACACTGATTCTGCAAAGACCAAATTATTCCTCTTCTCATCTAGTCCCATCTCTCAGGTTCTGTGAGAGCAGTAACGCGAGCACGCATGGGTTTGAGGCAGCTCTTCTTTCTGAACACGCCTGCTTCCAGTTGGTACTTGGGACATTTTGACTCCTGAAGGTCATGCTCCATTCTTCATTCAGGTCATCGGATGGCATCTGATGTTTTTGCTGTGTGAATTGTTAGGGTAGAGGAGACAACCACCTAACTTGTGACCTGCCTGCCAGGAGATCCCTGTATTATTTCTGTCAATATAGACAGTGCCTGAGGTGGGCAGGGTATAGACCCATAAAAGAGAACATGGCCAGTGGCTGTCATCCCCTCCCCCCCCCCCAGCCCCATGGTGCCAGCTTTGCCATCCTGGACCTAGGGTAGGATCATAAACTTGCACATGCCTGTCTCTGTCAGCCCAGACACCACCTTACCTGTGTCACAACCCTTTGGCCATTAAAGACTTGCCACTCTGACAGTTTTATCAAATTGAAAGTTAAATAGTACTTTTCCCTCTTGCCCCATGGACAAAGTTATAATTGTCTTTGAAGACGTGGACTCCACTCGCAAGCCTAGAATTATGCACGGGAAGGTTTTGATCAGACAGAGTTCCTTGGAGTCCACAGACAGCACAAACTGCTTCGTCTGCAATGTTACGATTCTCTTCCTGATCGTCATAATTTTTGCTTAATGGCTGTTTGTGCTACATTGGCCAGGTCTATGGGTTGCTTAACATAAATGATTACATTTGCTTATGATTAAAAACTTCCTCCATTAGAAATACCGTGCCAGGACTTGTAAATGACTTGTTATTACAGCCTTATACTTCATTAGCCACATCGCGGGCTCCACGGAGTCATTGTCTAAGAGTTAGGAACACTTGAAATGAGCTGTGTAATGCGGACCCTCTGACAGAACGCAGGAAGGAACGGTGTCTTCTAGGAGCCGCTTAGCCAGCAGATAAGAGGCCCTGGGCTGCAGGAAGACACCGGGCTATGGCAGAGGAGGCTGCATGCATTCTGATGGGCAGTGGTGTGGATGAATGAAGTACTTTATGACTGGAGCAAGACTTGCTGTAAAAAATTATATACCATTCATGACCAAAATCCTTCAGCATGCTGGGCCACCACTCCTCTCTGAACCCAGCAGCTTAAGGTCTAAGCATCTTGTGAGTCTCTTGGCATAGCATTTAAAAACACAAGTCTGTGCAACGGAATTCTTTGGGGTTGCCTTTGTAGGCCTGCTTGCTGTGGTTCCCAGTCTCGCCTAGTGTATCTAGGCATTGCTAGGGTACCACTGGGAGTTGGGAGTGTGAGTCTGTGGTCTGCTTCCCCTCAGGGTATTTAAGCACCAGGCAGGAAGGGGAAGGCAGAGCGTGGGACTGGGGCAGAACCTGGTTTGGTTCCAAGTGAGTACCAGAAGAAAGAAGGCCTTCTCCGCGCACAGCTCTTTATGTACAGTGAAGATCTCCATCTGGGGTCGTCCTTCATGAAGGAGACAGTCCTTGCTTGCCCAGCCTGTTTTAGTTGATGGTGGATGTGAATGCACACACCTTACTCAGGGTGAACCAAGGATCAAATACCTTTTGAGGGAAGGAATGCCCAGGAAGGGAAGATCATTGGCTTAACACTCGGTGCCTATCTAGATGCCTTATTAGCATGGAGATCTCCTGGTTTTCATTCTACAGAACTGATTGCCGCGGGCCTCTCAGTGGGGTGTCGTAGTTATGTGTGCCAGAACAGGTAGAGTTTGGCAGGGAACTGGCTCCACTCCTGCTGTTCTCACTTCTCAGATTCCCTGGGGTCTGAGCTTGCTCAAACTTACCAGTTCTTCTGTCTGGTGCCACGGTCCACTTGTCCCCCAGAGGGGCCTTGGGTTGGGATGGGTTTGGTGGAGGGCAACTCTCCTGGGCTTTCTCTGCAGTTACCTGTGTGGCAGGCGCTGCATGTGGCAGGAGGTGTTCAGGGTACATGCCTTGACCTGCCTCCCCTTTCTGCAATCACACACACAGCCCGCCATGGATGCTCTGGAGAGAGTCGCTTTCCATGTATTGTGGTCTCAGCACCCCCCTCCCCCCCAATAGGTTTTATTTTGTTCATTTATTTAGAAGATCTTCCTTATTACTATAACCGATAATAAGGCTTTTGCTGTTGTTTTTGGCAATGGAAGTTAGTTTTAGCAAATGCTGTTATGCAAGCCTCCCAAATCCATCTTTCCTTTCATCCTCAGAGGCAAGGTCAGGTGTCACGTGGTGCTGGTGAGGGAAGTTTGTCATTCATGGATTGGTAACTTGGAGTACTGCGGTACAATTAAGTATATTGAACATTAAAATTACACAGACCATGATTGAATCTGAGTCACAGGTTGTTTCTTGTTCCTGCAAGGTCTTTCTTTGATGCAGTCTTAGCTAAGACGAGGTGTCCTTAGTCTGCTGGGAGCAGACTCTTGTGGTAGTCCAAGTGCTCAGTCCATGGTCTCTGAGGCCTTGCCCACTCTGTGTCTATCTGGAGCATCTTGAGGAAGGTGGGATCAGAACCCTTTGTCTACTCTTCCCCTGGTGAGCCAGGATGTGGACATGTGGGCTGAGTGCTGGGAGAACTATGGACTGATGTGGACGAGGACCTGCAGCCTAATGGCCTCTGTCTCCCAGTGTTGGGAGAGCTACTTCCTCCTGATCTAGGGTCCTGCTTCAGTAGCCGCACATTGTTCTGTTACAGACCCACAACTGAGTCAGCCCTCCAGTATTCCAGCGTGCGGGCCCGTTCCATCCCACTCGAGGCCTGATCCATGTGGTCACGGTGGAGGATTCTCTCCAACAGGCCTTCACTCATCTAAAGGTCACTTCTTCTTTCCCTGCAACAGAGTGCCTCCATAAAGACAGAAAGCCTGTAACCCTGCCACTCCCTAGAAATGTGCTCCAGACAGCCTGGGAACTCAGCAGGCATAGGAAATGCTACCCAGGCACATTGAAAACCTCCTGCTTCACAGGGGCTCTGCCCAAACCCAGGGCCAGCAGAGAACAGTAGTCAGCAACAGACTTACGAAGACCCATCCCACCGTGTCATGTGACTTCCTCATGTGGAAGCTAAAGAATTATGGATACCTTGAGCTTCTGACAGGTAAAAGACAGTAAAAAAATAGTGAAAGACACAATCTACCCTCTGAACTGATCTACAAGGCTATGAAAACATCACTTTGAATAATATGCATTGGGTGTTAGAAAAATGTGGTGCTGGTGTGTGGACCCCTCAGCCTTTTTGATGAGGGCTGTAATATATCTTGCTGAGTGATGAATATGCGACTGTAGGCTCCAACTGTTCATGTCTCGTGCCTGGGAGAAAAAAATATCGAAAATGAATATAAAATATTGAAATTTAGAAGTGGTTGGGCCCATCCATAATTTCTTGTTCCTTTGGATGAGGTAGACACATTGCTAATTATACAGTGTGCAGGCACCTATGCCAGGTGCCTCACGTGATATGGTGTATAAATTCTGACTCAGCCTGTATACTGCCTCCACCACAAGAACATTGAATATAGTGTGCAGAAATGAGTTCTGGGCAGTACATCCCTGGAATTTGGCCTCAAATATGAGGTCTTTCCTTAAACTTTACTTGAGCATTACTTGACGTGGCTCATTTGGGGATACAGTATTAGGGTGTCATCTCCTAGTGTGTTGTGCTTTTTTTTGCTATGTTCCAGACAAGGTATGGTGAAGTTACAGTGGCCTCAGCTTGTGCTTTGGCTCCTGATAGGTGGGTCTACTGCCCTGACCTCTCTCCCAGCTTACACCTCAGACCTTCTTCAGGGTCAGCTCAGATCTTTCTGAATAGGGTCCTTTTAGGTGTCCTGGTTCTGGGCTTATAGCCTGATATAGTTTGAATCTGAGTGGCCCTCAGACTCTGCCAAAATTGTGTATTGAAGGCGAGATCCTCTTTATAAGCAGTGTGCTTTTATATGAGGTATAGCTTTTGGAGAAGTGACTGGATTCAGAGGGCTCTACATTCACTTCAGAAATAACTCCTGGGAGATGATGGAGCCATGGGGGTGGGGCCTGGTTCTGGGACATCAGTCATACACTGTTAGAAAGGTGATCTATCTTTTCCTGCCCATCCTGTCATGTGCTTGCCATCCACTATGGTATGAGCACCCTGGCGCCACCTGCTCCTGGCTGTTACGGTGTGCCTCACTGAGGGCCCAGAAACTGTAAGGTCAGCGAACCCCAGACTGAAGAGTCTGAAGCTTCCAGCCTAAGTTTTTCTCTCTCTGTGTTGTCTGTGTTAAGTGTTCGGTCACCACAGTAAAAAGTAACTTAAGCCACCACTGAATTGACTTTCTCACAAGGCCTTAGTGGGCTAGGGGATCTGCCTGGTTTTGCAATACAGACCCTCTTTCTCTTCTGGGCCTTACAAGCCCATGTACATGGCTCCACCCTCCTGTGGGCTGTTTCCTGTGGCTTCTGTCTCTTCTAGTCTGTTTCTCTGGACTGGCCCTGTGTAGAACTGTTGTTAAACCAGGTAGATAGGTGTAGCACACAGAGCCTATCTTGTTATTTACCAAAATAAAAATCATTTTTTGACATGTGATTGTTACCATATATTCATGTTGGAGATTTCAAGTCCCACCTCTACTGACTCATGGACCTTATATATGCTTGGTTCTGTGGCTGTGATTTTTTTAACTGAGAGGAACACAGGGCCAAACTAGGAAAGAGATGAGGCACATGTGAAGAGGCTGGAAACAGTGGCAAGAGCTTTTATTTTTCTAGAATGTTCTCTGTTAGGTACCAGGTCTCTGTAGCAGCATGTTATGGAAATGCACGAAGGGTTGCCAACTCCTTGTGGTCACACCACCCAGATTTTTTTATTGGTTGGTTACATTGAGACACTGCCTGGCATAGAATGGTGGTTTTGATGCCTTGGAGAGAAGCAGCTGTCTATAAAAACTACATGGCTTATACAAACAGCTCAGTTGCAGATAGCCAAGCTTGTCAGGAAATGGTCAGAGCTCTGTCCAAGTCTACGTGCCCAGACACTAACCAGGGTCAGCTTTGTGCACAGGCTTTCCTGAGGATGGCAGTTTGGAGCCATCTGCTAGGTCTTTGTGGAGCACATCAAGAGCTGGAGTCGATTATCTGTCTTTTGAATCCAGACTGGCTTGGAGACTTCACTTGGTCACTACAAGGTGGCAGAACTGACATTGCTGGATGATGGCCCTGTGCCTTTCTGGGCTTCATAGATTGCATGTTGAAAGCCTACAACTGCCAAATAAACGAAACTTAGCCAACCTCCATGAGGACAAGAATCTCACCAGCAAGGCAGCACCCATGGTGAATGGTGGGAGGAGCTTCAGGGATCATCCTGCTGCCAGGAGTGTCCTATCCATGCCCACCTACAACCATTTGTGACTCTTTAGGCAATGTTCAGAGGAGCTGGCCAGCTCTGGTCCTTTTTCCCTGTGAATCCCAGCTCTTCATATGGTGGTGTGAATTCAGGAGGCACCACACACTTCCATGCACATAAATGTGCTCTACCATGTAATACATCAAGCTTAGGTTGGTACTGTGAAGGAATGAAATGATCATGCTATGCCTCTTTTGTAGTATGTACCCAGCTGTGGGCGTTGAAGTCATGAGGCAGGAGATGCCATGGTGGTTTGGTATATTATGTCTGGATCATAGGCAGTGTGTTTAGCCCATAGATAGAAACTCAGAATAGTTGTAAATACCCTGTTTAATGAGTGACTAATTAGAGCCAGCCACAGTGTGGTGGACTTCACATCAGGGAAAGGGATGCAACCTCTGTCACAACATGCTCTGTCCTTTCAGTGAACTTCTTTATTCTTTATCTAGACTTCCCAGTTGACTTGTGCTCTATAAGAGAGGAGGGATGTTGGGTTGGTCCAGAACTGCTTATGGGAAGGCTTTTAGCATCACGAGGGGCTGGTATGTGCATGCTCTGTTGAGAGGATGATTCATGTCCCTTGGGTGCTTGACATTTGTGCATGTAGCATTGCGTTTGGGGAGTTATAGTTGTGGGAGTCTGGAACAGGGTCCTTTTCTCCTGCTCCATCTTCCTTTTGTACCAGAATCCAGGGTGTCTCTTTATGACAGCTCCTTGGACCCCTTAGATCTTCTGCTCTTCAGTCTGCCTATGAGACCTGGTCAGCCACCTCCAGCTTGTAGCCTCTTGTCTTTCCCCAAAGGAGTGACTGTTCTTAGCCACCACCCCAGATCATAGCTCCATCACAGACTCAGGATTTCAGACATCTCTGGATAGCCAGAGGCTTTGCTGACTGGGACATGTGTCTGTCAGAGAGTAACCAATACTTCAACAAGTGCCACTGGTTATTTGTGATCTCAGAAGCCACCCCCCAAAAAGAACTGTCTCCCCAGGAAGACTCAGAAGGAGTGAGGTACTTCTCCGGTATTAAAACCCTGTCTGCAGTCACAAGCATCGAGTGGCAACCTTATTCAAGGAAAAAGCCTGGCAGAGTCCAGCTTCAGTATCTCAGTGGCAATAAAGCGAGTGCAGATTTACTGGCCTAGGAGTTCCCTGTAATACTGTGGAACGGTGGGTTATTTTGTGTTCAAGAGGCACATTTATCACAAAAATGATGATATACAAATCACTTCCATATCACAAAATGTTCTTGGTCAAAATTGGCTTGAGGCAAGTGATATCTTCGAGTAAACCGTATATGAAGACCATATCTTAAAATGATAGATCACCTAATTTTGTTCTGACAGAGGTTTTTGCTGCAACAAACATCTGTCATTGAAATACCAATTCAGAGATATGGAAGCCAAATTGTAGAGCTGTTCTTGGATTTGTCACCCCTAACTTAAGCATGCTACTGTTCCACACTGTGGTTTTTATATAAGACATTAGACATTACTGGACTTTAAGGCACGTTACAATGAAATAAACAATTGAGAGAAACGTGCTTATGCTTTAAATGCAAACCACTCGTTGTGAACTACACAAGTAGGGACCCAGCAGAGCAGCCCCGGCTGTTTACAAGGGAGACGCCACCTAAAGCTGTGACATTAGATTGTGAGGCCCAGTGTGAATCTCCTAAAGGTGATGATACTTGGCACAGTGGGCTCTGGGCAGTGCACATCTTTTCCTGGCATTGTATAGTTTTTAAAAAATGAACCATGATTATGATGTTAATCTTGAACTTTGAAATGGTACTTGTGTGCCCCCCTGATGGGATTAGATTACACCGAGAGACAATGGTGATGTCATGGGGCCTCCTTTTTCTTGGCATTCTTCCTTGTCAGGATGCCACATTCAGGGAACCCCGTGCAGGGACAACTGTCTTGGGATTTGAGTGGCATGAATCAGATGTTTCCAGAGGGAGCTCTGACTAGACTTCATGCTCTTTTTTTCCAAATGAGAAAAAAAAAAAAAAGAAATTGATCTCGATCCAAAAGCTGACGATATGATTTTCAAAGAAAGAAAGCAGGGTTTCGGGGGTACGTGGGGGGCATTCTAGAATTGACCATTGGTGACTGTATTAATTACCCCTCATATCCTTGCATGGCAGAAGCAGCTTAAGGAAGGAAGGGTTTCTTTTGGCTCACAGTTTGAGAGTGCAGTATATCTTGGAGGGTGAAGGGATAACATCAGGAAATCTAGGCAGCTGCTCACACTGTATCCACAGTCAGGATGCAGAGATGGATGCTGGTGCTCACTGCATGTTCTCCTTTTTGTTTGCTCAGGACCCAGTGTATGGGATGGAGTCACCTACTGTTGGGATGGGTCTTCTCACCTCAGCTAATCCAATTTAGAAACTTCCTTATAGCCATGGCCAGAGGCATCAAGTTGATAGTTAGTAGTAACCATCACAGGGACCGACTTGTAAGTTGCTTTTAAAAAATAATGTCGTGTCCCTTGTAAAGTCTTTTATGACCCTGAATGTTCTGGAAGCTAATACAAAGGACTACCCCATCCTGCAGCAACTGCCCCAAGCCTGGAAGGGTCTGGCTCCTTGTATCAGTATACATGGCTCCCCTTTCAACCTCTTGGTTACAGTGTCACAACAGCTTTCTTAAGCTTAAGGCATTTCAACCAACCAACCCTCTTTATGCTGTGGACTAGAGTAAGAGCCCTGGGGTCTTGTCTTTCAAAATGGTGCACTCGTTCCTTTCATCATAAAATATGAGTAGTGCCTTAAAGGGCACCTTTCACATTTAGCTTTTATATCCCATTACTTGGAGGCTTTGGTGATGTCTTCTAGCATTTGACCTCATGAGGCAAGAGATTGGCCTGACATTGAGCTGGGAGAAGTGAGAGTCCAGCTCTGTCATCCCTTGGCTATTTCTGCCAAGTTCCATCTATTTTGTAGCTTAGAGCTGTAGCTTCCTCCTCTGCTGAAGTTGGCCCTAGCACAGCCCCTACGTGTTCAAACCTGAGTGTGTGTGATCCATCCGACCCACAAATGCCTGAAGAGTCTCTTGATACCAAGGTAGTGGCAGTGACAATGGTTGTCATCATTTTCATGTTTGAGATTAGCCTGTGGTTGGCTGGGGACAAGCCCAAAGCACACCAGCTCTCAGGATTCATTGTCTTTCTTAAACAAATTTAACTTTCTGGAGTCACTGATTTTGTAAAACTCAGATCTGATGCTTACTCTTCTCGGTGTACTAAGTTCCTGCCATTGCTGCCTTTATGGTAAACTTCGCCCTCCTTTGCTTTCCATCAGACCAGATGAGCAATGGTTCTATGACCACCCTTTCCCCCATGAGATAACCAATGTATTGTATACAATTCCCATGACGTTGCTGGGTCATAGGCACATGAATGAAATAGCTCTTCACTTCATGTGACAGTGGAGGGGTGCAGAGAGGATAGAGTGAAGATGGAGACATATTTTCAGATTGTGTCTGATGGGTCCTAGTGGGACAGTGCCTTTACAGACAGGTTAGTGCCTCTGGCCATCTGGTCCTAACAGACACAGGTGTCTCCGTCCTGAAGGGACTGTTGCCCCTGCAGGGATTGAAGAGTTGGTTTCTGCTTTCAAAGGCAACAGAGCATTCCCACAAAGGTGTGCTTCCCCTATGGCTTTGTCAGAATTCCACGTCTTGGCCTCTGAGGGCAGCATACTCTGTAGCTGTGCTTAGAATCTAGGGCTTCACTGGCACCTTTGTCTTCTTCATCAACTTATTTGTAGCCCCATGGACACACCTCCCCCGGGTATCTGCAAGTGCCTTTCTGTTCAGCCCATAGGTGCCTCATTAGAAGACCACCCTTGGCCCTCTTGTCACCAGTAATCACAATTCAACTGGTCCATGACTCAACGATGAGTGGCACTAAAGGATGTGATGTTCCTCTGTATGATTGGGTAAGACTATATACGTGTGCCAGCCTGTGAGTGGTGTGCCTGCGGAGGCCCCGGGCTGATATTGTAGCACAAGTTACTGTGAAATACTGGAGTGAGCTCACCAGAACTGGTACAGCTGGTGAATTAGAGTAAAAATACTGCTACGAAAATTATTTTAGTGTAACGTAATGACTTCTGTTTTTCATATCTGGCAGATATTTCCCACAAAATTTAATCTGCAGGACTGAGAATTATGCCATTTTTTATGATTTGTTTAATTTTGACTGAAAAAAATTGACTATTCATCGATTCTTGACCTGCAAGTATTGAGGAAAAAATTTAGTTAATAAGACTTTTCATGAGGTATAGATTTAAATGTATGAGGAGTCTGCCTATCCTATGGTACCATGACTATTAATTTTACAATCCTGTAAGAGCCTGAGGGCCAGGGTAGCTGAGGGAAGACCACACGGGAGTCAGAGGTTCAAGGCGGGCACACCCCACATGGGTAACTCTGGAGGACTTCAATTATGTCTGAGTTCTTGGTCCTATATGGCTAAGCACCATTAGGATCTGGCCAAGGGAGGGGGTAAAAAGGAATTTAAATCTTTTAAAATATGTTTTCCTTGTGAAGTGCTTAGTCTCAGTATAGCCCAGAGTAGCAACTAGAAGTCAGAGCCAACCATTAGCAGCCACAGTGTGCAGCAGAAAGTTCCTACATCCCATCTGCAAACCCCGCCACCCCAACATCCGCGGTTCAGAGGGGGCTGCAAAGAGGGCATGAAAAATGAAAGCTCTGAATACTGAAGTTGGAGAGTGGGAGTGAATGACGGATTCTTTACACACCTCAACTGTCAACATTTCTAATCAAATCACCCAGCCTCCTTTCTTCTTAAACGATGCACACAGTACTTCCTGTAATAAACACCCCTAAGTCTAATGAGAAGCCCTAAGGCAACCTCAAATGTATGAATTCATTGTAATTGAACCACATAATCTTCAGGGCAGACGTGCCTGCTCCCACTCTCTTAACTTCCCAGGGCTGGGGTGTTTTATGAAAAATGTTACACGTTTTGTTTACAACGTCTGGCTGCTGTTTGAAGTATTGTATGCTCCTGTACTATAAGATGGGGCCGCATAATGGAGGGAAAATCAAGGAGGCAATCTTTCATTTTGTTCTTGTATGAAAAATTCAAAAGACTGGAAACTCACCCAGAGAAATTTCGCAAGCATATTATTTTCCAATGTTTCGATCAATTTGTCTGTCAACCATGCTGAGAGGTGGAAGGGCCAGCAAAAGCAATTTAGCTTGTGAGGTCCAAAATAGAAATGTTTTAGGGACTCCTGTCACATGTTATTTCTTTATATTAGAACCGCCGTGTGTTTTATTTGCTGGTCATATTATGAAGAGAAATTGATATCAATCATCTAAGGAAGCTATGAATACCTGATATAAATATCACTTTTATATGCATGCATCAGAACAAAATATAAATTAACCTCTTAATGCATGCGAGAGCCCTCCGTGCGACAACAGGCCTCTTGGTTTGGGTGTTTGCATTTAACAATTTGCAGTGCATTCTAATTGATTGTACCCAAGTGACACTCCATAGAAACATCTAGCATACGAACATTACTGACCCTGCCAGGGTTTTAATTAAGCTATAATCTTCCTACAGTCGGTACATCTGGGATTGATAAACACATCCAAACCATGCTTACAGCCCAAAGATTGCTTTAAAAAAAAATTGGTGCAGATATAGGAGTTTTAAATAACGGGCATTGATTTAATTTCCCCTTAAATTTTTCATGGGACCTGCAACCAAGTTATGTGAGGTATAAGTTAGTTCTATAGTTATAAGGTGGACCTTTAATTTCAGCAAAACTTGCCCTGGGAACAGTGTTATTCTGTGTCTTAATCTGTGTGGCCTAGCACTTTTTTTTCCAAATTTGGAACTGAGAGGGGTTTATCAGAGAAGCTGCATCTCAGCAAATTAATTGTGCCTATTGGTTGACAGAAATCACAGCATATTGATCCTGTCAAGGGAAGTCCTCTCACTGTAGCCTTCCTCTGAATAGCTAGCCATCTTGGCTGGGTAGCTGGCTACCATTCACAGAGCAGGGCTCACTAGCAAGCTTGCTTAATGCAGCTAGTGTTTCAGAATGTGGAATGGAGCCTAGTAGGGGAGTGTGCAGAACTCTCTGTAAGTGCTAATGAGTGGGAATGGTCGGGTACGGATCAAGTCAGAGCTCTCTTTAGTTCATGCAGATATTTATATTAAATCTTGTTCAGGTAGGAAAATGTGTTAAAACACAAGTCGCAGTTAATTATGTCAGTTTAGAGACTGCGTCTTCTGACAGTTGTTTTAGCATGATTCAAAGGGCTACACTTGCAGTGCTTGCCTGGAAATGTTGTTGTGCGCTTATGTGTCCAAATACGACATTGATCCTGACAAGCCCCCATTAACACGTCGTCTTCTTGTTTTTTTTTTTTTTTTTAAGTCTGTGCTGTTTTCACTGTTGTTTGGAGCTCTTTTGAGCAAAGTTAATTACGTGCATCCTTCTGTAGCCGTCTCTGTACTTGGCAAGGTGTGCAGAATGGATCCTGAGAAGCAGAATTTTACATTTCAACGTCATCTCATTACTTTCATTTCTGGTATTTTAATTAAAGTCAAACATCTTACCCCGTTTATTATTCACTAGGATTTCTTTGGCAAAACTCTTGCCTTTTTTTTTTTCCTGAGACAGGGTTTCTCTGTGTAGACCCAGCTGTGTCCTGGAACTAGGTCTGTAGACCAGGCTGGCCTCAAACTTACAGAAATCTGCCTGCCTCTGCCTCTCAAGTGCTGGGATGAAAGGTGTGCGCCACCATGCCTGGCCCTTGGCTAGTTTTGAATTCAATTATTTTGTCGCATTATTGATTAGTAAGAACTTTTTACATATTAAAGAAAGATTGTTACTTCTATGGTTTTCCCCTGTGGAATCTTTTTCTCTAACTTGGTTTATGTAGCCAGATTTAAAAAAAAAAAAACCTTTAAATTTGGGGATAGTTTTAGATTTAATGAAAAGTTGTAAAAGATTGTGTGAAAAGCTATAGTTGACTCAGGTTCCAGCTTGTGCTAATGTTGACAGTTTATATCACCATGAAACATTTGTTAATTTTCGGTTGTGAGAACTGGCACACTTGCCGATGGCTCCAGTCAGGCATGGGTCTTTTCTCGGGTTTGTAACCACCACAGCAAGTTTATGCAAAGAACTCGTAGTTGTGGGACCTTTAGATGATGACGTCAGTCATCATCATTATGTTCTGTTGCTTCTTTGGCTTTAGCTCTTGCTTTTGGTTTATTTGAAGTCCCGTGTTTGGTTAGAACCATCTTTATTTCTATCCTGACAAGTCAGACTCTCTGGTGACCCACATCTACAAAGATGAGAAGAGCTTCCTGCTTCCTTTTAGTTCCAGGGGCCATGGTCTCCCTCCTGCGATGGCTAATATGAATCTTTCCAGGAAAGAGTGAGGACAGTTAGGTTGTTTGGGACTCATATACCAGTCCTTCTAAGATCATTGGGTTGGCACCTTTTCCCTCTGATCCTTAAAGGAATGTGTTTTAGGTTTAGCTATTGGGTCTGTATGTCAGAAAGTCATTCTATGTCAATTTCAAGGAAGTGGGAAGGAAGCTCTGACTAAGTATGACACTTAGGTATTGTCTGCAGTCACAGATAGAGGAAAGGGTGTTCTGGACTCAAAAATCAAATAATCCCTCAAGTTCAGGGGCTGGCCTTGTGGTGGTGACCTGCCCTAGACGGTGCTGTACCTGCTATAAAAGGTGTGTGTATGGACTTTTTATTGCTGTGAAGAGACACCATGGCCACAACAACTTTTATAAAGGAAAACATTTAATTGAGACTGACATACAGTTTCAGAGGTTCACTCCATTATCATCATGTTGGGACGCGTGGCAGCCTGCAGGCAGACGTAGTGCTAGAGAAGGAGCTGAGAGTTCTACATCTTGTTCTATAGGCAGCAGAAGGAGCCTGCCACATTGGGCATAGCTTAAACATAAGAGACATCCCCACAGGCAGCAGAAGGGGAGTGTCTCCTGCAGGCAGCCAGGAGGAAGCTCTGATTCCACACTGGGTGTAGCTTGACCTTATATATGAGACCTCATAGCCTGCCCCCACAGTGACATACTTCCTCTAACAAAGCCACACCTAATCTTATAAAGCCACACCTACTAAATGGTGCCACTCCCTATGGCCAAGCATCTAAGCACATGTGTTTGGGGCGGGGGGGGGGGGCATTCCTAGTCAAGCCACCACCCTGTTGTTCCTTTAGGCTGCTCTCATATCTGAATAAATGGCACATAGTGAATTCTGAGTAAGGAGTTTGAACTGTGCCTGTGGCTTCTTAACTTTTCCAGAAACAAACAAACAAACAAACAAACAAACAAACAAACAAACCACCACCACCACCAACAACAACAAAAGCCCTTCCAATTTTAAAGGTGATCTTAGAGGAGTTTGACTCAAATACACATTTCTTTATTTGGGCCCTTGGGCCGGGTGCTGCCTGAGGCAGGCTTACTGTCCTACTCTTTGCTGACAGTTTATTCATCTTTTAATTTTAAAACAAGACTTTAGTCCTTAACAAACTCACCATTATTGAACCATTTCTGGGAAACATTAGGAAGCTTTTGCCAGGATATTGGATAGATCTTGACACATATATGAATTGATTGTATTTTGTTGCTGAGTTTAATCTTTGACTGGTTGATTGATTGATTGATTGATTGATTGATTGATGATTAAGGCAGGGTCTTTCTGCATAGCCCTGGCTAATCTGGAGCTAACTGTTTAGCTAACCTTAACTAAAAAGCTAGCCTTAAACTCATGGCAGTTCTCCTTCTTCCATTCTCAAGTGTGGAAATACAGTCATGTATGGCCAAAGATAGCAAGCTTCTATAAATGTAGGTACAAAACTTTTAGGTAAGGAGTGCATAAACACATTCTCTGCAGACAGTATTTTGATCATGGTTCTGCCTTCCCTCATAAACTGGAAGCAGGTTGTCCTATGGGCCCAACTGTGGTCTCCGTCTCTGCAGTGAGTTCTCCTAGCAACTTAGGAGGTTCACACAGGCTCTCCTCATTCACAGTCTCAGACCAAGGCTCTGATCAGGATCACTCTGTCCCAGTGATTCTCATCCTTGATGTCTCAACTCCTTTGAGGGTCAAATGACCCATTCATGGGGATCTCCTAAGACCATAGGAAAAACAGATACTTATATTTTGATCCCTAACAGTAGCAAAACTACACTAATGAAGTGGGAACAAAAATAATGTTATGGTTGGGGGTCACCACAACATGAGGAACTGTATTAAAGGGTCTCAGTATTCACAAGTTTGAGAAGCAGTATTCTAGGACTTGCCTGTAGATGCATATACCACAGCCATTTTCTCCAGGCCATCTGGCTTTAGGAACTGTGACCCATCACTGTCCCCGACATGCTTCCAAATCATCTTTTCCTCTTGTCTCTGAGTTCTTCCATCAATGACCTTCCCAATAGACAATGTCCTTTTATTTTTTTTTAAGATAAAAAAAGAAATAAATAAAAAGAAACTGGCTTAGGGTTAGCTCAGTTGGTAAAGAGCTCACCTCACAAATTTGAGGGCCCATGTTTTATCCCTCAGGACCGACACAAAAGTGTTGGGTGTGTTGTTATATGCTTGTAGTTCCTATGTCACTGGGGAGGCAGTGACAGGGTGATCCCCATGGTCCGTTGGCCTGTTTAGTCTCATTGGTTGGCTCTAGGCCAATGGGAAGCCCTATCTCAAGATAAGTAAATGGTGTTCCTAAGGATGAGACCCAAGGTTGTTCCTCTGGCCTCCTCGTACACATACCCCACGCATGGACATAGGCATAGATACACACAACCATGAGCACACATGACACCCCTGTCACCCTGAGTGTAACTCAGCTGCTTATCTCTGACAGTTTTAGTCCTGTTACTGTGACATAGACAACATGAAAGTTTAGAGAGTCTTTATATACACATATAAACTGAAGGTACATAGTCCTCAGCTGGTCATCCAGGAAGCCACTCTACCTCTCCACACACGCAGCTGTCAAGCTGTCAGACCAGCAGTATAGCATCTGCTCCCTGGCCCTTACCTACTTCTCTTGGCAGAGCTACCTACCCTAGGGTCAGGTAGGCCTACTGTGTGAGTCTTCAGTGCTCATCTGGAACTATTCCTTTCTCGAGGAATGTTGAGGTTGTAACTGATGCCATTCAGAGGAACTTCCTTCACACTGCCATGGGCCTTTCTCACTGGATGATGGGTTCCCGAAGCCCAGGTCCTTGCCTGGCTTCTTGCCTAACAGTGCCCTCCCCTCTTGTCACAGAAGTCATTTGACCACTGTGTACTGGTTTGAAAGTGCTGGTGAGCCTCAGGGTCTGTTGTCAGTGATTGCTCTAAGTGACCTGTTAGTGTCAAGTCTGGCCATCACACTAGGTTATTTCCAGACCTGTGTTAGGTTAGGGGCAAACGTGGATGCAAACATTGTATTTTCAGTTCTAACGTATAGAATTTGCTGCCATGTTCTTTAAAACCTTTCACTGGGAGCTCTTCAGACCTGCGTTCTCAGTATGCAGGGACCTGCAGTGTGTGGTCAGGTTCTTGCATTTAGAGGCGAGTGCATTAGTGCATGAGGTCTGTCCTGGCCCTCTTTTTGTGTGTATGGTGGATCTGAGAGGAAAAAATGCAAGAGGTAAGATAAGTCTGGTGCTGATGGCATTTGCTCCAGAACAGTAAATGCCTTCGTCCTCTCACTGGCCCCTCCTGTCCTCTGAAGCTTGTGGGTTTTACTGTAGTAGTGGGCTCCGGGCTCCTCCCAGTGCCAGGCCAGACCACAGTGATGGCCACTCTGCTGCTCACATATCGACTGCAGGCCCCGTCGCCCTGGAGAGTGATTTCTTTTTTAGAGGAAAGATATTTATGACTGAAAACAGTGCTAAAAACATGAGAATATTGATCATGGTTTTGAGAGATGCTCGCGGTGAATCACCTGATATACCTAAATATCGGCTTTATTCCATCTTTCCTAAGAGATGGATTGCCAGCACAAAAGATGAACAACTGTGAGGGGGAAAATCTTACATCTTTCTGATAGGCTGTCTCGCTTCTCTCCATAACAACAGCGAGATGAGAAGTCTTCGTGGCCTCTGCAAATAAAGCAAGCGTAATAAGCTGTATGCCAGAAGAGGATGTGAACTGCCCTGGGTGTACTTGATTTAACTCGGAGTCGTGAGTTAAATTGGCATCAGATGAAAACTCAAATAGCTAAACATTTAACCAGCTTACAATAAACAATTATTCTAAAATCAACATCCAAATAGAGATGAAGGAAGGACCCGTTATTATCTGAGGACCAAGTTCCATGTGTTCCAAGGTAGTCTTTCTGCCCCCTGGACACATGATGCAAGGGACACACACAGCTTGTTGTTTACCCATCAGACATTTTTGTCAGGCAGGTACTTTTTTTCCTGTCATTTGCTTTTTCTTAAAGTTGGGCCTGTTTGAGATCTAGATTATGTGCTGCTCTTTAGACTTGAGGAGAAGGGTAGAGAGGCAGGCTTGTCTTCCTGAGGAAGCTGAAGAGTGTGGATTTGTAGGGATACGGTCCTTTGGCTTCCTGGGTAGCACTTTGGAGCCTGCCCTTCCTTTGCCCAAACCTTTATTTTATATC
Organism: Mus caroli; assembly: GCF_978045245.1. NCBI lineage: Eukaryota > Metazoa > Chordata > Mammalia > Rodentia > Muridae > Mus > Mus caroli. The sequence continues at coordinate 8,605,858 of NW_028227263.1, read as the reverse complement.
ATCTGAGAGAGGGTCTCACAGTATAACCCTGCTGGCCTAGATCTCGAGCTGTAGTCCTAAAGACTATATCCAGGCTGGCTTTGAACTCACAGAGATCCACCTGGGTCTGCCTCCTGAGTGCTGAGATCAAAGGTGTCCACCAACATGCCCAGCTTATTTTTTAATGCTTATTTTATTTTTAACTATGTGTATGTGTTTGTATGTGTCTATGCATCTTTCTGCAGGGGCCTTCAGTGGCCAGAAGACAACATCTTAGCCAACCCGAATGCTGAGAAACAAACTTGGCTTCTCTGTAGGAGCAGAACACACTCTTGACTATCAAGGTATCTCGCCAGCCCTTCTAGAACCTTTCTATATACCTATTGCCAGCATCCCCATAGGTGGTGTGAATGACCCTGACTTTGCAGCAGCTTTGTCCTATGCAACATGGCAGTACTGCCCTCATGCCTAGAGAGGTAAAGGTAATCCCAGCTCCAGACAGGACGCAGCTTTGACCATGGCCTTGTCTTTGACCTGCAAACCTTGTATATTGACCACTGTGGTCTGTCTGCCTGCTTGTGGTGGCACTAAGCTGCAGAAGATAGGCCCCAGAGTATGTATTTGAGTAAGCTGGGGCGGGTTATTGGCTCCCTAGGAGATGGGCTGGGCTACACACCAAGGTATCATAGCCAAGAATGCATGATCCCGAGAGATGGTATGCTCACAGAGCCAAGAAACCTCCCAGGAAGAGGGAAGATGACATATCCACAGGGGCAGTGTGTCAACGTGCTGACTTTGGAGAGGTCAGCTAGTACACCCAGGGAGCCCCAGCCATCTCCTGGCAGAGTAGGTACCAACCACCACAGAGACAGTTCTTGGGCCTACAAAACATAGTTCTGGGACCTTTTGTAGGGCAGCTCTATAAAGCTGTGCCCTTTGGTTAATTCCAGCATGGCCCTAGAATTACAAGTCCTTGGCCTCTTGGCTTGGTGCAATTTGCAGATGGTGGTTGCTCGGCCTGCTCACTGGGGGCCCCATTTGCTAGTGGTGAGTTTTAATTTCTAACACATAAAAATGGGGGATACTCTTTTTTTTCAACCATCATAGAACATCTTTATTTTCTTTCTCTTCTAATCTATGACTTCTTTTTACAGATTTATTGAGATGTGTTCACATAGTCTAAAATTCTGTTTAAGGGTTCACATAGTCTAAAATTCTGTTTAAGGGTAAGTGTTAGTATAGTTTGTGTCTATTGCTACAGTGTAATACTAGAATATTTTAACAGTCTCCAAAACAATGGTCCCTGGGTCGATTGAGCCCTTATGTCCTGTTTCCTCTCCAGCCACCAGGCAGGCCTTGGTCCTTTTCTGCCATTGTGGCGTTCTATTCTGGACATTCTGTGGACTTGGAGTTGTGCAGTATAGGGATATTTGTGACCTTTTTCCTCCCCTGCCAAGTATGCCATCTTGGTACAAGCTAGAGTTATCTGAATGGAAGGAACCTCAGTTGAGAAAATGCCCCCATAGGCTCCAGTTGGAGGCTATTTTCTTAGTAATTGATGGGAGAGGGTCCAGCCTGTTGTGGGTGGTGCTATCCTTAGTCTGGTGATCCTGGGATCTATAGGAAGCAGACTGAGCAAGCTGTGAGGAGAAAGTCAGTAAGCAGCATACATCCATGGCCTCTGTATCATCATCTGCCTCCAGGTTTCTGTTCTCTTTCAATTCCTGTCCTGGCAGGGGAGGAAAAAGGTCACAAATATCCCTATACTGCACAACTCCCCAAGTTGCTTTTTTTGTCGTGGTGTTACATTGCATCAGTGGAAGCCCTGGGAGACCCACCATCTGCACTGATACAGCTTAAAATCAGTTTTGTGCCTCTCTGTCTTATGCTTATGCTTACTCATCACATTCCTAAGACTGGGAGCCTGTGGATCAATGTAACTGGATTCATAAAGATGCCCATGAAGTATATGAGTGTCAAGGGAGCATGGATGGGCTGCAGTCCTACCTACATTGGGATGCATCTCTAATCGTAAACCAGCACCGTCGGTCCTCACTACCTCTGGGAGAGATGCCTAGCCACACGCCTGTGCCACAGGGTATCTGGGAAACAGTCAGTATTGTGCAGTCTACCCAGTCGTTGTGGCAAGAAGAGCCATCATCTTGGAAGTTACTTGGCTCCTGCTCACATTACAGCTTGCGTGGTGTGAGGTAGGATGTGAAGTTTGTGTGTTTGAGCCCTCTGTAGACCTACTTGTGATGGCTAGTATTCATTGTCAACTTGAGAATCTGGAATCAGCAGGGGTTGAGCCTGTGGAGTTATGTTGATTGGATTAATTGAGGTGGGAAGACTTGCCTACTGTGGACAACCCATGACTAGGATACAGGTACAGTGTAAGTGCAGAAAGGGAGGATTGAAATATCTTAACAGATCAGAGCAAGGTGACGACCCCACTTGCATGTGTAATGAGGTGTTCTTACTAGAGGAGCACATCTGTTGGGCGGCCACTATGCACTTGACACCTTAGCAGCTGCTTTATGCATATAGGTCTCCCACTCTCATCCAAGGCCTGGCTTCCTGCTGTCCGTACCCCCTTTACCCCATTTCTACCCTCTGGATCACCACACTTGTCTCCTGATCCCTGCTTCTCTGAATCATTTCTCTTGCCTCTCCTCAGGTGGGGATACCCACTCTTATGAATTCCAGTTCCCATTTACCTCAGTCTGGTGCTGTTTGGCCCATCCTTGGATGTTAGAATTAGCCTTTGTCATCTGTCTTCCCAGAGCGTAATTTTTCAAAAAGCTATGATCCCACGATGCAGGTCTCAACCTCAGTTGTTGGTGATCAAAATAGCCAGGCAAGCTAGCATTGTGTATATGTTAGACTCCCTCTCATCCAAAGGCCTGACACCTGCCTGCCAGCCATTTCTTGCTTGGCAGCATCTCTTTGATATATACAATAGGTTTAAAGTAAAAAATAGAGTTCACTTTATAGACACTTTGAGCATGTTCCGTAAAGTGTAATGTGTTTCTATGGCTCTTTCCTGGAAAAGTGCCTAAAGCCCGGGGTGTGCATGGTCTGAGCACTTCAGTTTGGAATTTTCATTCATTAGATGGCCCACTCAGCACTATTTAAATTCTAATAAAGAGGCTGGACACATTGTGAGCAGATTTGCCTGTATCATTTGTGAATCTCCATCAGAGCAAAAGAAGAGCCTCCTCCTATCTTTCAATGAATAGTTTTTAGCCATGGAATTGCTGGCAGAGGCAAGAAAGTATGAATCTTATTTTTGTGGATCTAGCCAGGAAGGAGAACGTAAACTTTGAAAAGTGTGTCATTTACCATTCACAGTCTAATGAAAAACTGAGAGAGGCTAGGAACTCTCTATAAAAATTCCGATATCAGCATTTAGGACACAGCAAGAGAGGGTACACAGCATTTAAGGGATTCACAGTCGCCAGTTTACAGGCACTCTAAACGTTGTGAATCTTGTGCTGGCAATCACGATCTGGATTTTATTACCAAAAGGGACGCCCTTATGAGGAATATGCTGGTGCCGTGTTCAGGTTAGCAAACGGAAATGCTGTCTCCTCCTTCCCCAGCTGAAAGAAGAAAGGGGCTCAATTATCCTTGCCAGTGCAAAGGGCCCTTGCTCCCACAAGAATGGCTGCTCGGTCCAAAAATGTCTAAAAACTGTATAGTAGTTGAAAACCTGAACAAACTGCAAATCAGTCAGTGATTCTGGTCAGCAAGCATTTGTGGACACCAGAGGGGCTGGGCAGCTGATCAGGGTAAAGCAGCTAGGGTTAGGGGACATGATACTCCCCGCAGAAGAAAGGCTGGGTAGTGCTCTGTTTCTACATGATGATCCACCATCCCCTTCATTTCTTATTGTTTGTTGCTGAAAGTCCCCAAGGTTGGATGGTTTGTTGTCCCACAGACCTTGTATAAGCAGAGGTCTCAAAGATAATCTGGGACAGCTTGGAAGCACGGGAAGAAGTGACTTTTGTCTCTGGGATCCTTCCCCGAAGAATCCATGGGTCTGGACAGATGTTGCTGGTGCTCACGCACATGTGTCCCCAGAAGCCTTCTAGATCAGAGGATCTTCACTCTGCTGCTCCCAGTGGCTGTGTGACCTACAAGCCAGTCTGCTCTCGTGACATTACTAATGCATGGTCTGTAGCGATGCTTGGCAACTTTACAAATATTACCCGGGGATGGGAAGGGAGCTGGTGTTCCTGAGCATGGACCACAGTGTGGCAACGGCCCTCCTGGTCTCACTGTGACTTTTAGGGAGTGCCATACTGTAGAGAAGTTTTGAGCAGCTGTTTGGGATATGTCCTCCATGTCTCTTCTTTTTTTGTTCAACATTTCTCTTCCCACCTTTAGCAACTGGACTGGTATCTGCCAAAGATCTCAAATGTGGAGGCCCTGGGTTGCTGACAGATCTAAAGGAGATGTCTGCCACCTGCTCTCTTTAGGCCTTGAGGGCTGAACTGCTTTGAATCCTTGACAATTTCAACAACAACAACAACAACAACAATCCAATCCTGTTATATCACGTTTTGGTACTCTCAAGCTCCAGGAAATGACAGAAAGGTTGGCCCCATTCTGCTTTTTAAAGGTAAGCTGTCAGTACCTAATAGACATTCTCAATTCTGAACCAGGAGGCAGTCCATGTTCTGAAAGTATTAATAACCCAAGCAAGCGTTTCTTGAAAAATTAGGACTTCTTTTAAATCAGATTGGTAAGACGTGCTTAGAGGCATGCAACTGTTTCTCTTGCACTGTTTTGAATTCCCGAGTTATTCCTTTAAGAGGCTCGGAGGACATTGCCTTTGAAAGCTGTCTGAATGCTCCGACATGCTTTGCTCTGGTCATTATGGGCCCTGAAGTACATGCAATATAAACTTACTTCTCGACGTTGAAGCACCAGGAGGCAGGTCTTCAGAAGAGGGGCCGTGTGGTTCCTTGGAACGAGGTGCTGCTATCCAGGGCTTATGCTAGTTATTGTGAGAGTGGGCGTGTCTCCCTCTCATACAATTCTCTCCCATCACTTGCCTTTCCGTGTTCTGCTATGGGATGATGATGAAGGCCCTTGCTCCTAGATGCGCCCAACCTCTATAACTGTGAGCCACATAAACTTCTCTTTGTGGACTGCTCGGGCCCAAACAGCACCAGTACCACTTAATGGCCTCAGGACATATGCTTCTCTCTTGCTAATGCACCAGAGAAAGTGTAAACCTGTAATATCATATATATCATACGATAATAACACTCCCTAAAATTGTGGTCAGGCTGTAGACTTGAGAACCTCTGGAGCATCTTCTGGCTATCAAAAGGCTCCCCAGCCTAGGAACAGGCCCTGAAGGATGTCATCCTCCACCGTGAGTTCCCCCTGCCCCCTCAGTTGAGCTGGACCACAGCATCTATTGCTGTTGTGATATCATGGTATTTGAGCATGTGTTACTTTCACAGCTGCATCCGACCCAGTTACATTGTAAAACGCCTGTGTCTTTGGTACAGGATGGAGAAGGTGGGAAACAGTTTGTGTTTCCCTTCTCATCCCTAGGGTATCCTCAAGGTTGTTGTATATGAATTCTGATACACTTGCACCTTGGTTAGTGCTCTGTGGCCCAGTGTTGGTTCACTCTCAACATTTCACAGGAATGTATATTGTTTCAAGTTCTTCTATAGGACCCTTGGGGCAGAAAGGCCAGCAAACACAGGAGCATCCAGAAGTCTCTGCTGTGGTCATGTCTGTCACTGTAGTTAAGGCATCTGATACATCTGGCTTCTACCTCCTAATTGTGAGCTGTCTTCACGCCGAGTGTATCCTATACATTTTTCTTCTGAGCTGGGACTCCAGAGTCGTCTAGGATCAGAGGATTTCCCAAAGGAAGTTTGCACAGCTGTGTGTGTGCTGGCACCTGCACCTGGCCCAGGGGCTGTGTGGCCCAGTTCTGCAGTGTATCCGCCTCACAGTGCCACTGACAAATGAACCAACATCTCAAACTGTAGTCTTTGCAATCTTCAGAGGAGCCAGAACTACCCAGAATCAGTCAAGATGTGGTAATGACACGTGCAGATGTGTGCATCCCAGCGTACTTCTTAGGACAGGGCCTGAGGCTTCCTTAAATTTCCAGAAGGGGTCCATGTGGCCACATATCTATAAGTTTGGAGCCACCAGACCACAGGTTCAAGTTTCCATGCCCATAATAAATCTCTGATGTTGTCACATTAGGTCACTTAAAACTCACTGTGCATGAGAAGATTTGAACAGTCAGCCTGTTGTTGGCGAGAGATTAGGGGTCCCTGCCCAATCTGGGCTCACACATTGGAAAGACCACCTTCAGAATTTAATTCTCACCTTTGAGGTCTTTTTTCTTGGGGGATTGTAAAAAGATTCAAAACGGGGTTGGGGGTGGGATGGAAATCATCCTGTTTTTCTGTTGCCATGGTAAAGCAACTTGAGGAAGAACAGTTTTCTTTAATGTTACACTTAAAGGCCTATCACTGAGGAAAGTCAGGCCAGGAAATCAAGGCAGGAACCTGGAGCAGAGACTATAGTATAGAGTAGTGGGTCTCAGTCTCCAGGGGATCGAATAACCCTTTCACAGGGGTCACCTAAGACCATGGAAGACACATAACAGTAGCAAGATTACAATGATGAAGTAGCGCTGAAAATAATTTTATGTCTGCGGGTCACCAAAACATGAAGAACTGTGTTAAAGGGTCACAGCTTTAGGAAGTTGAGAAGCACTGCTGTAGAGAAAGGCTGCTTAGTGTCTTGCTCACTCTCTTTCTGTCTGTTTGTCATCTTGAGTCTTTCGCAAGATGAAGGATGGAGCTCACTCTGGCTCATGTCCTCGTGTCTTACTAACTTCCTTATGCAGACTAGGACCAATTGCCCAGAGAAGACTTCAATCCTTGGTGAGCTGTGCTGCTGGGCCCTGCCCCATCAATTATCAATGGAGCTAATTCCTTACGGGCATGACAACAAGCCAGCTTGATGGAAGCAAGTCTTCAGTTGAGGTTCCCTCTCCCCAAGTAGCTTTAGGTTATGACAAGGTGGCAAGAAAACCTAACCAGTAAAGATAGGATTACTTAAGAAAACCACCTGGATGGACCAGGAGGCAAAGCTGCTTATTCAGCTGAGTTGGACTCTGTGAGCTGGAAGAATCCCCAGTTGCACTAGGCAGCTCATGTCCCTGACTTTCCCAGATCACTAAGGTAGAAGGTAAGCCCTCCCACCTCGTTATGTTCATTGGGGTCTTATTTTTCCCCAGGTTACTGCTATGGTATGGCTACAGTTCGAGTATAACCCTGTTACATTTTGAATATGGACTGACCTCCGTAGGCTCGTGTGTTTGAATACTTGCTCCCTAACTGTTTGTGCTATTCAGGAAAGCGGTGGAACCTTTGGGGGACCGAGCCTTGATGGAAGTATACCTTCAGGTTTAAAAGCCGAGTCCCACTTTGTGTGTAGTCTCTGCTTCTTGCCCCTGTACACAGTGTGACCGGCTATCTCGCACTGTCACTGTGTTATGCCTCCCTCCTCAGGATGGACTGTATCCTTTCTTAAACTGTGAGCTAAAATAAGCCATTCCTCCTTTAAGTTACTTCTTGGTCCCACCAGTGAGAAAAGTAGTGTGGGAAGCTTGGGCTAGGAGTGCGGTTGCTGGTATGAGGAAACTGAACATGCCATTCTCAGTAAGCCCTGGGAAAGGTTTGCATGGCAGTGCAGGATGAAATTGGGACCGAGTCCTAGAAAAGCCTAGGCTGTTGTCATCGGAGCTTAATGGGGCATTTTTGTAGGGTTTCAGAAGATCAGAATACTGACAGAAATGTGTGCAATGGAAGTCTAGTTCCTGAGACACCACTGGGGCCTGTGCTGGAGGCTAGAATCTGGCTAGCATCATCATTAGCTAAATACTTAGATTTTTATAGCTCATATTAGTGTTCCCCATTTTTAAACTTTGTGCATAGGGGAAAAAGTTCAAGGTACCCAAAACGGGCTTGCAAAGAGGACTTCTATGCGGAAGTTTCCTGTATCTGCTCAACCCAGAATGTCCCATCAGGGTGCCTCCCTTGAAGAGTGAGTAGGGAAGGCTTTGGGGGCTTCTGAGGACGGTTCTGCTATGTGTAGAAGAATGCATTACTGGGTAAGAGTCCTGAGCATAGAAAAAGTTCTCACCCCAACCAGTACACCACAGGAACAACAGGCTGGACTCTGCTGCAAGGGACTCAAGATGAAGAGAATAGTTTTCCCAAAGATGCCCAGCTCTGGATGTGGTACTAGATCCGGCTGCCACCTTTCACAGGACTTGACCCTGTGGGTGTGGAGGTTATAAGATTCCTGCCTCAACTCTTAGCTCTCCCAGACTGATTCAGAGTGGAGTTGAAATAACCTTGAAAGTAACTATCTCTTGCCAATGTACAGAGATGGTAGCACAGGGTCTGTGTTGCCAAGCAGAAAGAGAAGAGGGCTGTGACCAAGACCCCCAGTACACATTCCCAGCAGGCTTCCTTTAAAGTTTATCTAATTGTCCTCTCTCCTGGCCCTTGAGTATGCAGGGAGGCACTGGAGAGCCTATGGTCCTTGAGCTGCTTCAGGGAGAGGGTTGTCCAGAACACCATATAGGGATTCACGTCCCAGGGAGTCTCTCATGCCTGCGCTCCAGAGCTGCGCAGGAACCTGCCTTGTAAATCGCACCACTTTCGTGGCCACGTTCTAGTGGAAAGTTCATCTGGATCTCAGCCTCGCGTGAAATTGCAGAGCTGCCGCCGGAAAGCCAGACACCTTTGGGGACTTCCCGAGACAGCGGAGTCAGAATTGAGTAAACTCAAGGGGCACAATTGACACACGTTTTGGCGTGTGGAAGAAGCTGGAGTTTAGCTTGTTTTTATTGCCTACTTTTTCAGGTCAGTGTTTTTTTTTTTTTTTTTTTTTTTTTTTTAAAGTCAGAAGCACCATCATTTTTGGCTTATGATGATCTCTGGAAACATCATTTAATAAGAAGTCGCCTTTGTGACTCTGGGTCTTCTCTCCAACTTTGTCTTGTAGTATGCAAAACCCAGAGTGGCATGGTACCTCAACATGGCCAACGTCTTGACCCTTGTGACACTCGGCAGCTGACTTATATACATGGAGATATGTGCAAAAATGTGCTAAATGTTAAATATGTGTCCCATGTACAGTAGGTGCAGCCGGTAAGTTAGCACTCCTGTTCTCACAAAAAAGCAGGACTGGGTGCAGAACCGGGAGCCTCTTGTCCAAATCAGCTGACCATTCTGTCCTGAGTCATGGAGGGAGCATGTTTCCTGATAGACTTAGGCCCATATAGAGCCTTGGCCAGGCCTCTTCCTCACAGGAAAATAGCGGCCAGGTTCCTCATCCTTTTTGCAAGGTAGTTTCAACATGCCTACCTCACACAGTAGACAGGAGTGGTCCTCCCCACAGGGCTAGACATTTAGGCTCTGTGCATCCTGACACTGCCTCAGGCCCAGTTTCCCCTGAGGTGATTGTGTTCCCTTGTTACTGCTGCTGGTTTGGGAGCGAAAGGACGCTACTCTCCAGGGTGAACAAACACAACAGCCTGGAAGTGCATACAGGAAGGCAGAGGGCTGCTACGTCGGTGGTCCTTTGCTTAACCTGGCCATTTCCAGACTCTTCTCTCAGTAATGTTAGTGTCTTCCTCTAACGTAGTGGTGCACTTCCTCATGTTGTGTTGACCTCATCCATAAAATTATTTTCGTCACGACTTCGTAACTCTAATTTTGTGTAAACTTGTAAAATTAAAGTGTAAACTTGAGATATGCAGGATATTTGATTTGTGACCCCTGTGAAGGAGACCTATGACCCACAAAGGGCTCAAGACCCACAGGTTGAGAACCACGGCTCTAATGGGTATTGACACATTTGCCTTGTGTGTTTCAACTCCAGTGTCTCCTGGCCTTTGTTTGCACAGGGCCCTCATTCCTGAGGTTCACTCCTTCTTGTTCCTCTCTCTCTCCTGCCCTTCCTCTTTCCACACAGCTTGTACCCCTCTTAATTCACACCAGTCTTCCTGCATGGTTGCAATTGCAAGGTTTTGACATTGCCTTCAGGCACAGCATCTTGCTATCTGTTTGACATGCTGTTTGTTTGTTTGTTTGTTTTTACTTTTCTCACTCATCTTCCTTAGGGTCAACTGTTCAGATCCAATCCTGTCTCCTAGTCAAACAGAACCCAAGGTGTGCCTAGTAAAGTATTCTGACCACGATCTGATTTATTATTCTCTCTCCTTCCAAAGCAAGGTGATAGCCCCCCTCCGCACCCCAGAGATAACTCTCCAGTGACTTACAGTAACCCACACAGGTGTTTGCATGCTTACGTGCATACGTCATTCACTGTGCTGCAGCCAAAAGTTCCTGTGACAGTGAGCCTGTCTTCTCCTTTGAGAGGCCATTTTTATATTGCCTTTCGTGACAGTGGCTACTGTTCTTATCCTGCCTCTTCTTCCTTGCCACAGAATAGTGAGTGTCTTGACAAATTTTGGGGAGAAGGTATCACATGGACTGTTCTTCCACCCATGCGTTCACCCCACCTTGGTCTTTCTCAACTCCTGTTCTCCTGGGTGTATGTTACAGATCTGACGTTTCTTCTCTTAAGGCTGGGAGAAGCCAATTTCCACTTACTTACACAGTGTTATGATACGGCAAAGCACCGTAGCCTCAAGCCTCTGTTCATACTGAAGCAGGATATCCTGTGTCTGGATAGCCTGCGACTCAGCCTCAGGATCACTACAGCCTGAATCATCTCTGAGCCCACCACCACTCTGTTCACAGACCCATGGCCACCATCTTGTGGAGAGTGTGGGTCCCAGAGAACCCCTTGCTGGGGACTGTGGTCAAATGCTCTGCACACTTCCCCAGTTGTTTAGGTTCCAGCCACATGTGGTGGATCAGGGAATGTAAATAGAAGGCGCTGGAGATGGCAGACCAGGAGGCAGCCAGTCCAGCATGCTTTCTATAAGCGATGCATTATCACACTGGAAAACCGTGCCCTGGGCAGTTCAGCTAGGTAGCACATGCCCACTCTGGAGGCAGCTTTTCAAAGAAGGGGCCAAGTAGGTAGTCCCCCATCCCTGGTTTTTTGTTTTTGTTTTTCCCTCTGTGAACTTGCAAGAACAACTCATTCCTTTCCTTTGACTATTCATTTCCAAATTAAATTAAGCAGATTAAGTAGATGTGTGCACTGCCTCTTGAGGCCCAGGCAGGCTGCCCTCAGAATAGCCTGCTTGGCTCTCAGCTGCTGTATAGCATCCTGTGTGCAGAAACTGGCTGTGACCTGCCTAGGTGGCCACCTTAGATGTGATCCATTTCCCATACAACTCCTGAGTTAATAGGGACCTAGCTGCATTGTCTGATGGCTTCCTGGGAAGCTGTGATTAGAAAACATTTTTCCATAGCAAATCTGAGGTGTAGCTATCCAGAGAAATTGGGTCTTTCAAAATACTCCTAGTTGGTTAGTGAAACATTAGTATTAATGACAAATTAATATTAATATCAATATCAGTGTTGAGCATGTAGCCTTTGGGAAGGGAAAGGAAAGGCTCCACGAACCAGATTTAAGTAGCCCCACACGCCTTCCTGGGCGGCAGCATTTTTCATCTGAAAGCGTTTTTTGTAACTCCAAAACTTAGATGTAAAAAATTCAACACATCAGGAAGAGGCGTCAACATTTGAACTGTGGATGATTAAACCTTTATGACTGAAGTAATAGGTTTGGCCCTGTCTTCCCAGCGGATCAGCAGGCAGGGTTCTTTCTAGTTTGCAAAGAGTAACTGGCAAACACAGTCCAGACCTGTGGGTGTGGTCGGAGGGATGGGGTAGCAGCTGCTAGTGTAGCCAGGGCTTTTGCTTGGGTTTCTGAATGTTTCTGTTTAATCAAGGCTTCCTAGTGACTTGGAGGCTGGTGTGTTTGTAAGCTCAGGCATTAGGCTGGCTCAGAGCTGTACTTCAAAGATGCGTTTCTGGGGAAGGGGTGAACATCACCAGCACTTGCCTGGCTCTTGCCCTTTGTGTGGGGACTTTGGACACTTAGCAACCAACCCTTCCTTTCAGGTTTCCTTAGAGGGGCCCCCATACCATGCTGGATCCTAGTGTTAAATTCCTGGTAGGGGTCCCTTATAATTCTCTTTAATAAGGTCCTCAATAGACAGGTCTGTCTCCCACGTGACCTTCACCTTGAAAATAACAAGTTGGCATTCAAAATCATCCCAAGCTTCCCAGTAGATCTGGGACAAGAGATCCACACTCTCAGGACTCCCACGGTCACTGCAGTAAAGTCACAGTCGATTCTGTCACAGTGGTATATTACAGACATGGAAATTCCCCGCAGTTCAGTGGTCCGTGACCAGCAGACATCCCCGTGGGCCGACAATTAATCAGACTCTGCTGAGCCTTTGACTGGCGACAGTTGCACATGTCACCTCATGCGAAAAGTTAAACCTAGCCTTCCTCTGGAAGGGAAAAAGTTTCTTCTCCCTTCTAAAACTGTTACCTATTCATCCCATCAGTGAATCAGACATGGTGACGAGAGAATTATGACTAGAGAAAAATGTTAAGGACATCCCTTGTCCAGTTGTTCAGAAGAACATGTGTCCTCCGACCTTCAAGTGTGATGAGACCGTTGACAGCTCTGGGGCCACAGTATCTTAAGTTGACCGGTCTGCCCAAGTAGACCCCTGTAGGTTCTGGGAGATTCACAGCTTGGTTGATGGTCCTGTGTTTTGTCTGAGCAGATTCAGAGACTGTGTGCTTGGGAAGTTCAGCCTGCAGTCTGCACTGGAATCAAAATGGTGGTGGTACTGAAGTTATCACAGTTAACTAGGGAGCTAGGGACAACATGCTCTGTTGTCTTCCCCATTTCCTCCTGCCACCTGGCAGTCAGATCATTGCAACTGGGATACAGAGAAAGGACAACATGTTGGAAGACAGCCAGAGAAGAGTGGCCAGGCTTCCTCTCCTGTCACTCAACCCTGGGGTGAACTTTTTGCTCTGATTTATGTGTCTTTCTGGTGTCTGCACGGATTTCTGGATGGCCTCAGAAATGTCACACATTGCTCAGGGTATGTGTGCCAGTGTGTTTTATGCATTTTTACCTTGTAACTCGGAATCGTCTTCCAGAGTGTGTGGAAACTGAGGTTTGGCAGGAAGTATACAAAGAGGACCTTTAAATCAGTGGGCATTGAACCAGTAATATTTTATAATCTCCCCCAAACCCAGTTCTTAGAATGCTCACTGAAACTTTAGAATATGTTTGCAGGCTCACACAAGCAGGAAATGGACGCAACTGGAATTCTTGTCACATATTCCTTGCGCTATCAGCTGAAATTTTTTAAGTGACAAGAACCAAAATAATCATTAATTTTTATAGGGCAAGGATCTGGCTTTTTGTCTGACACAAAGCTTTATAAAAAACGGCTTCTGATTTTATGCACATTGTTTTTAGTTAATGATTTTCAGCTGTTTGTTGTTCCTCTGATAGCATGAAAGTGTTCCATATGCTCAGCCAAAAGACAAATGATTAGCAAATGAAATTCCGGACAGCTGTCTGACTGAGCGCGTTGGGTTGATAGCATTCTGCTATCATAATTAGCTTAAGCTTTGGGTTAATTAACTTTCTACCTGGATATGCATAATAATAGCCAACTGCAAAAAAGCAAGAAGCTTTCAGTACATCAACAACATTGCTGTCTTTTTTATTTGGTATTTCAAGAGCATATTAGAATTTCAAGAGTGATTAATCCTGGGAATATTGTCATCTACTGTAGATTTTATTTGCAAGCCAGATAATACTGAAACAATTGGAATCTATTATGGAGCAGAAATAGCATTTTAAAATTGTAATTAAAGTTTCTAAAAGCAATTGCTAATTTCAAATGCCTTTGTTGGCAAGAATATTAGGCACACCGCCTCTTGTATGGGCAGCTTGTTGGGCACAAAAAAATACCAGCACTAACCCCGCAAAGCAGCAAACTTTCCTTTATTTAAGGGCTGTATTGAAATCACCAATTATTTTTATGTAATTTGAAACTGAGATTATTGTGTAGTTTGAAAGGTGCTGCTCATGCTAACGATTGCCTGTGATAACTGCGCTGTGCTCCGATGGCTTCCTTATCTTTGTTAACTGCGCTGTGGAAGGCTGGCAGTGGGGTGAGGTACCGGGTGCACCATCTCATCCGACTGGGAGCGCAGGAGGTCTGGATTTTAGAAAGCAGCCGGTGCTGTGCATTTGTAGCTTGGTATTTGTTTGCTACCCAAAGCAGTTTATAAATCAATTTACTGATTTTATGAAATGGGGAGAGAAACGGCTTTGTCTCCTCCCTGCTCCTTGCTTGCGTGATTTACCAAAGCGCTCTCTAAGATGCTCATCATCTTAAAGGGGCTGCTCAGGGCCTTTGGAGAGCACAAGCTAGTGAAGTGGATTGTGGATTTGAAGTAAAAATTGTAGTTTACATTTCCCCAAGCACCAGAGAGCCTAGCACTTAATTCTGAAATAAGTCATGCCTGTTGTTACACTCAGAAAAAAAAATATTTTACCTTCTGAAAAAAAAATTCTTTGCATATGCAGTGGACAGTGAAGGCTTGGTGGCAGCAGATCTGCCTGGGCTGCAGAGGATTCCACTTCTTTTCAGGATCAGCGATGGCTAATGTGCGCTTTCTCAGATGTGTGGCTGGTGGTCAGTGTGTGGGCTCTGAAGCGCCCACTCGGTCACTTCATGCAAGTTTTATAGGGCTGTCAGAAGCCATTTTTCAAAATTGGCTTCATTTGCAGACATACTGGGGCATCTACTTGCTATGTGTGGTTCCTGAAAGAGGGACCCCTAGGGCTTTGGGTCCCCCAGAGTACACAGAACCTGGTTAGAAGAGAGGTACTCCTGAATGTACCCGAAGTCTGCCCTGCACTTAGGCTGTGACCACCAGGCCTTCTAGTGCTTTCTTTCATAGTGGTATCTCCAGCCGTCTCCAGTGAGACTGACAAAGACTTCCTTTTTTTGTTTAGTCTACCCCAACCTGCATAATCAAAGATGGCTGCAATGGAATCTAAGAGAAGATGGGATCTAATCAGGGCTTGGGTGTGGTGCCCTTACATTTGGGGCCCAGCTTCTCCACTGGGTAGCAAACCTATGATTAATTCTACTCTGGCCTCTGAGACCTTGTGATGTTTGGCTAAATTAAACACGAGCAGATTCATCATGCAAATCTTGAGCACGTGTTGTTTTTAAACTAAAAAAGAAAAGCTGTAAAAGACAAGATGTGGGGCCTCTGGTGATAGGTAATATTTTAAGTAGCTTATTTTTTCAGTCCTTGAGAAGAAGAAAAGAAAAGACAACTCCAGACCCCATTTGGGGGCTACATTCACTGATTATTTTAAATGCCATTTCAAACACGTTGTAAAGTTAATGATATTATTTCTTAAAAAAAAAAAAAAACTTATTCTACTATTTGCGGTGCTTGATTTTTAATTTCTTTTAATGTCAAAATTATTTATTTGGCTTGTTCCATTCCAGATGTGACTGTGGAGGGCACATTAATTTATATTCCGTTTTCATGGGCCCCTGTCCCCATCTGTACATCTTTCTGAATTCCGTCTTCTCCCCGGAGAGTTCACCTATTCATAGTGTAGGTTTCATTTGCTGTGTAAACAGAATAAACAGACAATGCAAGGATTCCCTATAATACCAGAAAATAATTCTTTTCAACAACACAGTGGATCATATTTAAAAAACCTGGAGAATGCACTCGGTGTGCAGCTACATTTTCCCGCTTTTATTGTCCTCCGGGGGAGAGGCTGCCGTTATGGCCACATGCTTCCCTTGGATTTGATAAGTTCATTTTTATTAAAAATACATCCAAAACAGCATTTTACAGCAGTCCTCGAACACGTGTTGTGGACATTTCTTTGTTTTGCATGTGAGCGTGGTCCTGAGGCCTCACTTCAAATGTCTTACTCAACTAGTGTGTATGTGTACAAACACACACACACACACACACACACACACACACAGAGGACTAGCCTCCCATTCCATGAAAAGCAACATTAAAGAACGGGGATTTTTTTTTTCTTTCTGACATTTACAAATAAAGAAGGACATGAGTTATTTATGCTCCACCGTTGCTGCAAAGTCCTTATCTCCGTGTGGCACTAAACAAGGATTTGTTGTGGGATTTGCGAGGGCCGCGCAGTGCTTGTGTGTTAAGCACCCAAAACTCTAGGGGACTGGCACTAATTTCCTCTCTCTCGTAAAACAACGTAGTATTCATAACAACTCAAGAGGCTTGACATAAGTAATGACGGCATGTGCCGGCGAAGATTACCACCCAACAGTGTAATCAAGGTGCTAGGTACTAATGCAAGTTAAATTGAGACAATAATGCTGGAACTTGCACTGTGGGATTAGGGGGGTACTTGAAATGCTGACGTGAGCACACCCCGCCTTCCTCCTGTCTGCCTTTCCGTTCCTGTTTATACTTAATGACCTCAAAATTTGTATGTCGTTAACACCGTGTACTGAAGTGGGAGAGAACATGGTTTGGGAGGGGGAAGACTCCCTGTCTTCGTTGACTTTTGTCTCTTTTGGTAATTGGTGGCTTTTCCTGCCATACCAGGGAGCAGCTCGCTCAGCAGTGAGGCCCCTGAGGTCTCCGTAAACATGCTGTGGGCACCAAGTGCTCCGAGCCTGGCGCTGGCGGTAATTTACATACTTTGAATGAAAAGTCATTTGTGCCTGCAAAATTGTTATTGCTGGAACAAATTTAAATACTAGTCATATGGAAATTTGAAATAAAGTCATATTAAATTTTGATGCTCAGATCAATATTGTGGAGCCCAGGTAATTAAAGTGGGTTTGTTTATTTGGCTCCTTATAAATAAAAAGGGCTTAATATAGACTAATTACACAGAATCTTTCGTCTACGGTAGGATAATAATGGCAGCAATTTAAAGTGATATTAAATGAGAATTAATAAAGGAATATTGAGTCTCTTTGACTGTATTAAGCTGTGGGATGATTCTTCATCCCCATTTCACTTTCTGTCTTGAGCAGAGTGATTGATAAGCAGTGGGTTTTTGTGGGGTGACACATAGCAGTATTTGAATGCAGTTTTTCATTAATAATTGTGGTACTTTTGACTTTATCATGTTTGAAGAGGGTCAGAAGTGTCCCTTCTCACTTGCAAGTATATGGAACCATTCAGAGGGTACAGGCCAGTCTTTGGTGTCAGAGGGTTCTAAGTAAGGCTGTTTGTGTTGGGGGGTGTTGTGGCACCCAGAGACAGTTCTTTTAACACATTTTAAACAATAAGGAAATAATTTATTAGAGTCTAGGAACCTGAACCAAACTTAAATCGTGGGAAGGAAGAGGGCACTTCTGCTCTTGAAGGACCATTGAGGAAGCATTCCCTAAGAGGGATAAGATTGGCTATGGATAGTGTGTACATGCAGGTATGCAACCATATTGTGTGTGCCTGTATACATAATTGTGTGTGTGTGTGTGTGTGTGTGTGTGTGTGTGTGTGTGTATGTGTTCCTAAGTTTAGATCCCTTGCACCCATGTGAAAAGTCAAGCACAGTAGTACAAACCTCTAATCCCAGCATTGGGGAGGCAGAGACAAGAGGATTCTGGGAGCTTGCCAGCCAGCCAGTCTAGCTGAATCACTGTATTACTCTAGGGTCAGTGAGAAGCCCTGTCTTAAAACTAACGTAGAAGGGCTGCAGAGATAGCTAGCAGTTAAGTGATTGCTACTCTTTCAGAGGACTTAAATTTGGTTCCTGGCATCCATATTAGGTGACTCACAATTGCCTATAAACTCAGCTTTGGGGAATCTGACACCTTCTCCATGCTTGTCCACATGTGTGCTGGGGTCACAGTGAATTGTCCCATTGCGTTTTAACTTAAGGGCCGATTACTTTGTACATGAATAGCATCTGAAAAGGTTTTTTTCATGTTCTGTCTCTGACCCTAAGCAGTTTCGGGAGCCTTCCGGGCCAGTGCCCAGGCTGTGACCATTAAGTAACTTGCAGGTGGGTTACCTGCTGCCACCAGGGTGTCTGTATTTTGCTTTGTTTCCAGAGCAAGGCGTGTAATTTCCTCCCCAGTGTGCCGCACAGCATGTCACATCCACGTTAGCATGTCTACCCTTTTAAAGGGTCCTGCTGAAGGCCAAGACCTTGCGCCGAACACCCTTTTTATATATATTACAAATTGCTGGAATTGTTCATTAATTTCTGCCTTTGAAATGTCATGTTGAACCTCTAAAGGAATTCACAATGCCAGTGTCCCTTGGACAGCTTCTCACCATGGTCCAGTGCGAATTTCTGATGAAATTACAGGTGCAGGGAAATGCAGAATTAGAAATATATCTGATGTTGCAGTACTGGTGAAGCTATAGCTTTGTTGATGACAGGACAATTCCATTTTTGACAGTTTAATTTACTGTTGCCAGTGGACAAGAGCAAGAGGAGAGTGTGGGGTTAGCCACCTGCCCCTTGTGCCGTGTTTCACACACGAGGTTGCAAAATCATGGCTCCCTCAACCTGTCGGGCTCAAATGAGAAGGTTTTCAGCTGGGAAAATGGAATATATGAGTGCATGTAATATTGCCTGACCTCATAAAACAAAAAGGAAAATTGCAGATTCTGACAGCCATTATGAATCTTGTATCAGCATCTAGAACGACTCGGAGCCGGGGTACAGTACATGTTTATAATAGAAAAAAAACAGGGTTGCCACGTCGACTCGCAATACGGGACGAAAAAATGACTTGTCAGTAATTCGTTCTCAGATGTTAAAGAGGCTGTTGAATTTACTAGTATATACACAGAAGAATGTTTAGCCCGGAGCAGAGTGTGGAATAGTCTCTACACAGAGGGGCCTGCTCAAGTTAGTCATACATGGAGTTGGGTTGTAATGGAAGGTAGACAGGGAGAAATCCCGAGTTAGCTGGGCGGCTGTGTCGGTGGGGCAGATTTCTCATTATAAGATGTACTCTAGCCCTTTTCCCCTCACCCAGTGTAAATGTATAAATAATAAGACGTCTCAAATAAAGCAAGTAACACTGCTTTGAAATTCTAAGACTGGCTTGGACTGAGTGCATTCTGTTGGAAAGCTGGTGTACCAAGGCATGCCTTTTTATCTTACGTTTAAAATGTTTTATTTGTATTAAAAACAAGGCTTAATCTCCTTGAGTTTAATTTGATGCACTCCAATTTAGCATTTCTGCTTAATAGTCTGCTACTTCACCTTCTTGCCCATTTCTTTATGTTATTCCTTAAACACATTCTTAAGTGTGGTAATTACCTCAGCCGTTTTTTGCTAATTCTTAAATGGGGAATGTGGGATCATTCTGCAGGCAAGAGGAGTGAGACTCGGGTGGACTCCTTCCACCTTCTTCAACCATGCTTCGTGTAGAATCCAGAGACTTCTTTGATCTCACTTGCCATCTGTGTGTAGTGAGTGGCAGCCAATCTAAGTGAAGTACAGCCTGCTTAACGAACATGGTGTCCCTGTGGGGTGCACACTTGATCATTGGCTGCTGGTGGCTAGAAGAAGCTGTGTCCTCAGCACGCTTAGTGTCTAGGCCTTCTCAGGGCAGGTGTGGCTGAGAGATGCTGAGCAGCTGACAGAAGGACAGAGTTGTGCTGAAATGGTAGTGATAGCCCCGACCAGAGGTGACTCTCAGAAACAAGTAAGATGCATGGTCTGGGGATACTGTGGCACTCTTGTGCCACTCCCTTTTCTGTGCAGATTAACTGGATGATGGCATGTGTGTGATGATGGTATGTGTGTGTGATGATGGTATGTGTGTGTGATGATGGTGTGTGTGTGTGTGTGTGTGTTGCTAAAACAAGAGCACTGCTCTGCCCTCAGCAAGCCTTATGATTGTGGCAGGAGCACCAGGCTGCTTAAGGGTCAAAGCACTTGATGGGTGTTTCCATTCATCACCAGGGTTAGATCTGAGCTCAGAAATCATATTGGAAGTACACACTGAGTGAGGTACGGACTGGCCATCAGGAGAGTGAAATGCCACATCACTGTGCCTGGAGACTGGCCACCGAAGGCAGCATGCTCGAGGAAGACTGGGAAGCTGATGGCAACTTAACAGGAAAACAAAGATTCAGAGACTCTGAGGGACTTAGGTTTGCTTTGGGGTTTGAAAAGCAAAGAAAGGGCATGGAAAGAAAGCCACAGGCAGATCCTGGCACCTGCCGCATACCCGTTTTCTTGACACACAACTTGTTGGTGGATTCTCCGGTAGCAGGTTCTTATCCAGTGATACAACCTCTAGTCTAGGTATAACATTCTTTGAAAATGGAGACTGTGCTAGGCAGTGGTGGCCGCACACCTTTAATCCCAGCACTTGGGAGGCAGAGGCAGGCGGATTTCTGAGTTTGAGGCCAGGCTGGTCTACAGAGTGAGTTCCAGGACAGCCAGGGCTACACAGAGAAACCCTGTCTCGAAAAATGAACGAACGAACGAACGAACGAACGAATGAAAGAACGAAAGAAAGAAAGAAAGAAAGAAAGAAAGAAAGAAAGAAAGAGGAAAAGAAAGAAAGAGGAAAAGAAAGAGGAAAAAGAAAGAAAGAAAGAGGAAAAGAAAGAAAGAAAGAGGAAAAGAAAGAAAGAAAGAAAGAAAGAGGAAAAGAAAGAAAGAAAGAAAGAGGAAAAGAAAGAGGAAAAGAAAGAAAGAAAGAGGAAAAGAAAGAAAGAAAGAAAGGAAAAGAAAGAAAGAAAGAAAAAGTGGAAGATATTTTAAAATATTTAATGTTAGAACATGCTGATTGATTTTTTAAGACAGTGTGATCTCATTGAAGTATCTCTTCAGTGCCCATAAAGTTGGTCACCATTGATTGCCACACTAAAGCCAGGGAGACCTTACGAAAGGCTGCTGGCCCCTATGGCCGCCGGGCTCAAGGTATTCTTCTTGTCTCTCTGGAAGCCTCCTCCCTTCCCCTCAGTCTCTCTGCCCACACCATGCCTCTCCCCTGGCTGTTCCTCAAGCTTGTCAGGTATGTCCCACCCTGTGCTATGCTTGCCTTATACCTGGCTGTCCATGTGGCTGCTCCGTCATCACCCATGTGCATTCCTCTTTATGTCCCCACTCTGCGTCTCACTGCCTAGCACAGGGCGGGGGGGGGGGGGCTGTCTGTCAGCAGCGCTGAGGCTAACCACTGCTTTGTGAACATGGGTCTGTTGGAACGCAGCCATGAACACTTGATCGCACGTGGACACGCTTTGTTCCAAAGTCAGACTGAGAGAGTTGCAACAAGACAGTGTGACCCAGAAACCTGAAGCCTTGTGTGGACGATGTGGCCCTTTAGGAAACACTCGCGAAGCCTCAGACTGGCATGCAACATCTTGATTCATTTGCTTCCGTTCCATTAGACTATGGTCTCTAGGGAGAATGAGTCTTTGGCAGGTTCACTGCTGCATTGAGGGCCCACAGCAGTGTACTGGCACAAAGTAGGTCCTCAGGAAATATTTACATGTCATGTGCACAGCATGAATTGATGCACCAAATCAAAGAAGCCAAGGGGTACTCTTGCACGCGCCCGACTAGCCAGGAAGAATGACGCTGCAACAGGATCCTTCCTCACACATTTATTGGGAGAGCTTGATTGTAGAGGCGAAGTGACCCCAAGCCCACAGAACTGGTGCTGCTTATATAGGCCTAGGAGAGGCGTTCTCTCTCATCTGATTGGTTAACTTGTCTCTCATCTGATTGGTTAACTTGTCTCTCATCTGATTGGTTAACTTGTCTCTCATCTGATTGGTTAACTTTGGTTAATTCTCAAAACCTCATCTTGGCAAAAGAACCTTTACTGCCTATGTATGTGTGGTGGCCAGCAGTAGCCAACTGCCACTCTGTAACTGCCACTCTGTAACTGCCACTCTGTAACTGCCACTCTGCAACTGCCACTCTGTAACTGCCACTCTGCAACTGCCACTCTGTAACTGCCACTCTGCAACGGCTTCCCACAGGGTGCATGCTCCCTGGAAACAGGCTGTTGTATAGAGCTGCATGTATATGATGGTTTAGTCCTCCGTTGACACCAGGAGCACACAGCATGGCTAGACTGGAGAAAATTGAGCCTTTTATGGTATGTGGGCTACAGCTGAGGTGTTTGCCTGTCCTGCACAGAGCTTTGCTACCGGAGGGAGCTTTAGAATCATCCCAAAGGGATATGAGGAGGCTGGGCTTACTGTCCCCATGGCAGCCTAGCCATGAACAAGGGTGGAGCTGCTGTCAGCCCAGAGACCGGATATGAAGTACAGGCCCTGGAAAGTTTTGGCAGGTACCACTGGATATTAAATTAAAGTAGTTTCCAATCTTTTTATATTCCAGGAGGCTGGAAAATGCCAGTTAGTTCATGGAGAGTAACAGTGAGCTTTGGCCTCTATCAAAGTCTCCTTTTCTCTGTAGCTGTCTACATCAGCAGCTATTGTAAGCAGCCATGCTGAGGGCTTGTTCTGTGCCCGTCAGAGCTATAGTAGCATCCGATAACAGGGCTTGGTGTGTGCACTGCACATACGACTGTTACTGTAGCTGAGGGAAGACATTGTGGACATGGCCCATCTAAAACATTACATTTTGTTTAACCATGCTGCACACTATCTGAGAATATTGGGGTGAGCATGACCAGCCAGATTAAAGGATTTGCTTTAGAAGATACAGATGGGATAGATCTGTCTCTAATATATTAGGTCTAATGGGGAAGCTGTGGTCTCGGGGATCTGTTGGAAGTCTCTCAAAGTATCCTGGTAAGTCCAGATGCTCCATGTAGGTCAAAATGAACATGATGCAAACAGGAGAGGTGGTTTCAGGATCTCATGGTTATCCTTGGATTAGTGTGGGCTTGGTCTCAGTGGGCCCTATCCTGGGCAGGCTACCTATCCTCAAGTTTCCAGAATAGTGTGTTTCTCAACCTGTGGGACATGACCCCTTTGAGGGGAGTTCAGATGACCCTCTGACAGGGCTCACATACAGATTTTACATTACAATTCATAACAGTAGCAAAACTACAGTCATGGCATAGAAATCAAAATAATTTTATGGTTGGGGGGTCATATCAACATGAGAAACTGTATTAAAATGTTGCAGCAGTAGGAAGGTTTAGAACGACTATTCTAGAGCATCTTTCTCTGTGGGGCAAGCCTGTGTCTGACTGATCTTGACCTCTCTGTGTCTGTTGCCTCCCTCTCAGGTGTCATCCCAGAGCATTCCATGTAGGAAGGTCCAGTCTCCTGCTCAGATATATATGTATTCTCGACCTCCATAAACTATCCATGTTTGTTTTAATTTAAAGGGTCTAAGATATCTCTCACACAACCATCTTCAGGGGAGATGCTGCCATGGGCCCACGTGTCCATTGCCCTGGACGTTGTCAAGCAACTATCCAGCCTTGCTGGGCATCAGATAATTCTTCAGCACAAATCTAGGCTCCTGCCTGGTAGTTGTTTCTTCCTAGATACCTGGATACTCTTTATGCAGGAGGAAACACTGCAGTGGGATGGATGAATCAGCATCCTGGCTCTGCTGATTCACAGTGAATACATGGCTATTTCCAAAGAATTGACTCTTAGCTATAGTAAGTGGGCAGCTTCCTGGCATTCACCACATTTATTTGGTCATATAAACCATCACTTAGGAGCGCTCCATCCCAAGCCAAGACCATCCACATTAAATATCAACTCTGCCTTCTCCAGCCCCGCCCCCCCCCCCCCCCATCACTCAGCCCTCTCTGAATCTGCACTGCCTGGGAACCTCAACTAAGTGGGGTGATATAGTTTTATTTCACTGGCACAATGTCCAGCAGGTCCATTTATGTCTCAGCAGGTCTCTTCATTCTCTTTGTTTGTCAGGCTCTATCAGCACCATCCTTTTGAAGGTATTTTCCAGGTGAGGAGCCTGTCCTGGATCCACTCCTGTTCTGCAGGTACAGTGCAGACACATGGCCTGGTGTCTATAGTGACCATGTGCAGTTTCCAAGCATGGATACTGACTGTGCTGCCAGAACCAAGATCCCTGCAGTGTCCCCATGCTGGCCATGGCATCTTTGTGTGCAGTTGTCAAGAGTACGAGCCCGGGCCTGACATGCACGTGTGGCTAGTTTTTCCCTCAAAGATCAGCGGCCTTGGACAGCTTCCGTTTCTCTGGCAGCCGTTTCAGCCTACTCTGTCTTGTCACTTTAGAGTTCAATATCTGCTGCTCTGAAGGAGAGAAAAATGGGGATGGGCTGGACCATTGTACTTGGTCTTTTGACCCTCCGTGTTGCCCATGAGCAGTGAAGGATAACTTTTGACGAGCCGTGTCAGCTGTGACAGGCAATCTCGTTGGGTTGAGTGGAAATGTGCTGTACAAGTTTGAAGCCTTGGTGGGGGCATTTTTCTGGTGTTCAATGCATTTAAATTGACACGAGGATACAGTGTGTTGTTCATTCCAGGCTATGCTGGAGGCTCAGGCCTTTTAGCCACGTGGCAAGGAGGACTTCTGGATCCGGCCCACCACTGCACTGCATTTTCTTTTGCTCCGGTTATGCCCAACTTTGGGTGCTGCTTCTCCCCCACCTCTGTCTGAAACCTCACATGTGATTATGTTTAATGCTTTCAGTTGAGAAGGAATGTGAGTGTAGAAGAAAGAGAGAGCTTTTAGGGCGTGGTGGGGAGGGGAGAAGAGAGCTTGATTAAGACCAGGAAGAAGAAAATGGTCACGTTTCTTGTCTTTTAACCCGAGCAACATTTTCTACCCGAGACTGAAAGGTCTATATTGACAGCTGTGATTTCCAGGGAAAGCCATTTCCCAGTTGTTTTAAATTCCTAGAAATTAGGTTTGGTCCAATTTCATTGTTAAAGGGGAAGGAGCTGTCACACACTCCCACCTGTGCCCCACCCCTGTCCTGCCCTGCCCCTGCCCCCACTACCCCAGGTTTGAAGGTGGGGAGCTGTCTGTCTGTGGGGGGCAGGGGGGCTGCTGTTTTCTCCTCTGCCTTCACACTGTTCTTGGTGGGGACCTGGATGCTGGTTTCATCCCGATCCCTGAACTTCCAGTGAGGAGCTTTTATCAGCTGAGAGGTGGCAGCTAGTCTTGGAGGGCAGCAACTCCCTACCTATCAGCTGCTTATTTTCCTTAGGAAATTCATTTGGCTTTATATCAGTGTGCCCAGCTTTCTGGGAACACTTTTGACCTGAAAGGTGTTCTTCAACCTCACTTCCACCCAT
The DNA here is from genome assembly GCF_978045245.1 of Mus caroli. Lineage (NCBI taxonomy): Eukaryota > Metazoa > Chordata > Mammalia > Rodentia > Muridae > Mus > Mus caroli. Next base: position 8,580,611 of record NW_028227263.1, on the reverse strand, counting down.
CCCACCCCCTGCCCCTCTGTTTACACAGCCCTGTGTGTGTCCTGTGTGTTCACCTGCAGGCAGGCATAGTTTGACTGTCAGTGTCCCAGGACAGACACACTGTTCTAAGGTGAGAGATAGCTTCTTTGGGGCTTCAGCTCCAGCACTGAAGCATGATTTGGGCTTTAGAGATCCAGTCATTTGTGTGAGGGGAGGGACCACTGCGACAGTATTAGGGACAGGAAAAAAGAAGGAGGAAGAGGCGACAAAAGGAGGGGAAGGAAGAAGGAATTTAAAAAACTTGTTCAACTTTTATATTCATATTCTTTCTTACCCTAAAAATATCATTAATGAACATTTAATACCATCCATAACTGAGGATCCTACAGCTAACGTTGAATACCAAATTGTTTCAAAACATACAAAATATTCTTTGGGAATTAAGCATAGTAAAAGAGCATAAAATATTAAAAATGAATCATTAAGACATATATTCAAAAGCCCTTATATGATACTATCTGACATAGTGAGAGAGTATTTAAAACATATTATATATCTGTGTATAATCTCTAAGTTTACTTTAAAAAGATCAGTGTTTCTAGGGGAGAAATTATTTTATCAGCAAGTATATTTTAAAAATTTCAAAATAGCAAAAACTCTTTGAAGTTAAACATGAAGAAAATGCTAATTTCAAGCACAGTGAAAAAAATTATCAATAATATTTCCATGATGTTTGTAGAACATGATTTTAATATTTTCAACAGAATAATTATTTTAAGATATATTTCATTGTTATGTCTCCCTTTTCATTTCTAATTGTATTAATTTGAAATCTGTCTTTGTGCCCCCTGGTTAGTTTTGGCTAAGGATTTGTCTATCTTGTTGATTTTCTCAAAGAACCAGCTCCTGGTTTTGTTGATTCTTTGTATAGTTCTTGTTTCTATTTGGTTGATTTCAGCCCTGAGTTTGACTATTTCTTGCTGTCTACTCCTCTTGGGTATATTTGCTTCTTTTGGTTCTAGAGCTTTCAGGTGTGCTGTCAAGCTGCTAGTGTATACTCTCTCCAGTTTCTTTTTGGAGGCACTCAGAGCTATGAGGTTTCCTCTTACTACTGCTTTCATTCTGCCCCATAAGTTTTGGTATGATGTGTCTTCATTTTCATTAAATTCTAAAAACCCTTTAATTTTTTTATTTCTTCCTTGACCAAGTTATCATTGAGTAGAGTGTTGTTCAGCTTCCATGTGAATGTGTGCTTTCCATTGTTTTTGTTGGTATTTAAGACCAGCCTTAGTCCATGGTGCTCTGATAGGGTGCGTGGGATTCTGTACCTGTTGAGGCCTGTTTTGTGACCAATTATGTGGTCAGTTTTGGAGAAGGTACCATACGGTGCTGAGAAGGTATATTCTTTGCTTTAGATGTGAAATGTTCTATGGATATCTGTTAGATCCATTTGGTTCGTAACTTCTGTTAGTTTCACTGTGTCTCTGTTTAGTTCCTGTTTCTATGATCTCTCCATTGTTGAGAGTGGCGTGTTGAAGTCTCCCACTCTTATTGTATAGGGTGAGATGTGACTTTGAGCTTTAGTAAGATTTCTTTTATGAATGTGGGTGCCCTTGCATTTGGAGCATAGATGTTCAGAATTCAGAGTTCGTCTTGGTAGATTTTTCCTTTGTCCAGTATCTTTTTTGATAACTTTTGGTTAAAGGCTGATTTTATTTGATGTTAGAGTGGCTACTCCAGCTTGTTTCTTGGGACTATTTGCTTGGAAAATTGTTTTCCAACCTTTTACTCTGAGGTAGTATCTGCCTTTGTCACTGAGGTGTGTTTCCTGTATGCAGCAAAATGCTGGGTCCTGTTTGCTTATCCAGTCTGTTAGTCTGTGTCTCTCTATTGGGAAATTGAGTCATTGATGTAAAGAGATATTAAGGGAAAGTGATTGTTACTTCCTGTTGCTTTTTTTTTTGTTAGAGGTAGAATTATGTTTGTGTGTCTATCTTCTTTTGAGTTTATTGAAAGATTACTTTCTTGCTTTTTTTCTAGGGTCTAGCTTCCCTCCTTGTGTTGGTGTTTTCCATCTATTATCCTCTGTAGGACTGGATTTATGGAAAGATATTGTGTAAATTTGGTTTTGTCATGAAATATCTTGTTTTCTCCATCTATGGTAATGGGGAGTTTTACTGGGTATAGTAGCCTGAGCTGGCATTTGTGTTCTCTTGGGGTCTGTAAGACATTTGCCCAGGATGCTTTCTTAATCTCTGGTGAGAAGTCTGGTGTAATTCTGATAGGTCTGTCTTTATATGTTACTTACCTTTTTTCCTTACTGCTTTTAATATTCTTTCTTTGTTTAGTGCATTTGGTGTTTTGATTATTATGTGAAGGGAGGCATTTCTTTTCTGATCCAGTCTATTTAGAGTTCTGTAGGCTTCTTATATGTTCATAAGCATCTCTTTCTTTAAGTTAGGGAAGTTTTCTTCTATACTTTTGTTGAAGTTATTTACTGGCCCTTTAAGTTGGGAATGTTCGCTCTCTTCTATACCTACTGTCCTTAAGTTTGGTCTTCTCATTGTGTCCTAGATTTCCTGGATGTTTTGGCTGTTAGCATCTTGCATTTTCTTTGACTGTTGTGTCAATGTTTTTTATGGTATCTTCTGCCCCTGAGATTCTTTCTTCTATCTCTTGTATTCTGTTGGTGATGGTTGCATCTATGGCTCCTGATCTCTTTCCTAGGTTTTCTAACTCCAGGGTTGTCTCCCTTTGTGATTTCTTTATTGTTTCTATTTCCATTTTTAGATCTTGGATAGATTTGTTCACTTCCATCGCCTGTTTGATTGTATTTTCCTGTAATTCTTTAAGAGATTTTTGTGTTTCCTCTTTAAGGGCTTCTAGCTGTTTACCTGTGTTCTCCTGTATTTCTTTATGGGAGTTATGTCCTTCTTAAAGTACTCTATAATCATCATGAGAAGTGATTTTAGATCCAAATCTTGCTTTTCTGATGTGATGGTGTATCAGGACTTGCTAAGGTGGGAGAATTTGGTTCTGGTGATGCCAAGTAACCTTGGTTTCTGTTGCTTATGATCTTATGTTTGCCTCCCGCCATCTCATTATCTCTAGTGCTATCAGCCCTCGCTATATCTGACTGGAGCCTGGTCTTTATGTGATCCTGGTTGTGTCAGAACTCCTCAGAATTCAGATGTCTCTGTGATCCTGTGATTCTGGGATCCTGAGATCTTGGGTGTGTCAGAGCTCCTGGGAGTCAAGTGCTTCTGGGATCCCAGGATCCTGGGATCCTGGGTTTGCTAGAGCGCCTGGGAGTGGAGCTTCTTCCTTCATCTCTTCTCCCTCCTCCACCCACCTGCAGTTCTCTTTCTCTCCAGTATTGAGGATTTATCATACTCAGGACCATGCGTATGCTAAATAATCAGTTAATCATTGTATGAACTACATCTCCACCCCTTTTAGCTTCTACTGAAATGTTTGTGTGTTTTTGCCTTTCAATCTGTCATGAGAAACTACTAGCTACTTTCCAGTGTTTAAGCAAATCTTACATGCCTGTGATAAGTGTGTAGAAACAAAGTCATGAGTTTGTATATGCATGATTCTATATGCAGAAAAATAATCAATGCATAGGTAATGATGTAATGTTGCTGTGCCTATGAAAATATCTTAAGAATTACTTTTATTCAGAAGGAACATTGGTATATAGCTTTCTTGTGATGTCTCTTAAGGACTTTATTCAGGGTCATGCTGACCTCAGTGCTTTGAGATAATCTCCTTATTATTCTCCTTCCCTCCCTCTGTCACTCCTTCTCTCCCTCTGTCACTCCTTCCCTCCCTCTGTCACTCCTTCCCTCCCTCTGTCACTCCTTCCCTCCCTCTGTCACTCCTTCTCTCCCTCTGTCACTCCTTCCCTCCCTCTGTCACTCCTTCTCTCCCTCTGTCACTCCTTCCCTCCCTCTGTCACTCCTTCCCTCCCTCTGTCACTCCTTCCCTCCCTCTGTCACTCCTTCTCTCCCTCTGTCACTCCTTCTCTCCCTCTGTCACTCCTTCCCTCCCTCTGTCACTCCTTCTCTCCCTCTGTCACTCCTTCCCTCCCTCTGTCACTCCTTCCCTCCCTCTGTCACTCCTTCCCTCCCTCTGTCACTCCTTCCCTCCCTCTGTCACTCCTTCCCTCCCTCTGTCACTCCTTCCCTCCCTCTGTCACTCCTTCCCTCCCTCTGTCACTCCTTCTCTCCCTCTGTCACTCCTTCCCTCCCTCTGTCACTCCTTCCCTCCCTCTGTCACTCCTTCTCTCCCTCTGTCACTCCTTCTCTCCCTCTGTCACTCCTTCCCTCACTCTGTCACTCCTTCCCTCCCTCTGTCACTCCTTCCCTCCCTCTGTCACTCCTTTCCTCCCTCTGTCACTCCTTCCCTCCCTCTGTCACTCCTTCTCTCCCTCTGTCACTCCTTCCCTCCCTCTGTCACTCCTTCCCTCCCTCTGTCACTCCTTCCCTCCCTCTGTCACTCCTTCCCTCCCTCTGTCACTCCTTCCCTCCCTCTGTCACTCCTTCTCTCCCTCTGTCACTCCTTCCCTCCCTCTGTCACTCCTTCCCTCCCTCTGTCACTCCTTCCCTCCCTCTGTCACTCCTTCTCTCCCTCTGTCACTCCTTCTCTCCCTCTGTCACTCCTTCCCTCCCTCTGTCACTCCTTTCCTCCCTCTGTCACTCCTTCTCTCCCTCTGTCACTCCTTCTCTCCCTCTGTCACTCCTTCCCTCCCTCTGTCACTCCTTCCCTCCCTCTGTCACTCCTTCTCTCCCTCTGTCACTCCTTCTCTCCCTCTGTCACTCCTTCCCTCCCTCTGTCACTCCTTTCCTCCCTCTGTCACTCCTTCCCTCCCTCTGTCACTCCTTCTCTCCCTCTGTCACTCCTTCCCTCCCTCTGTCACTCCTTCCCTCCCTCTGTCACTCCTTCCCTCCCTCTGTCACTCCTTCTCTCCCTCTGTCACTCCTTCCCTCCCTCTGTCACTCCTTCTCTCCCTCTGTCACTCCTTCCCTCCCTCTGTCACTCCTTCTCTCCCTCTGTCACTCCTTCCCTCCCTCTGTCACTCCTTCTCTCCCTCTGTCACTCCTTCTCTCCCTCTGTCACTCCTTCTCTCCCTCTGTCACTCCTTCCCTCCCTCTGTCACTCCTTCTCTCCCTCTGTCACTCCTTCCCTCCCTCTGTCACTCCTTCCCTCCCTCTGTCACTCCTTCTCTCCCTCTGTCACTCCTTCTCTCCCTCTGTCACTCCTTCTCTCCCTCTGTCACTCCTTCCCTCCCTCTGTCACTCCTTCCCTCCCTCTGTCACTCCTTCTCTCCCTCTGTCACTCCTTCTCTCCCTCTGTCACTCCTTCCCTCCCTCTGTCACTCCTTCTCTCCCTCTGTCACTCCTTCCCTCCCTCTGTCACTCCTTCCCTCCCTCTGTCACTCCTTCCCTCCCTCTGTCACTCCTTCCCTCCCTCTGTCACTCCTTCTCTCCCTCTGTCACTCCTTCCCTCCCTCTGTCACTCCTTCCCTCCCTCTGTCACTCCTTCCCTCCCTCTGTCACTCCTTCCCTCCCTCTGTCACTCCTTCCCTCCCTCTGTCACTCCTTCCCTCCCTCTGTCACTCCTTCCCTCCCTCTGTCACTCCTTCCCTTCCTCTGTCACTCCTTCCCTCCCTCTGTCACTCCTTCCCTCCCTCTGTCACTCCTTCCCTCCCTCTGTCACTCCTTCCCTCCCTCTGTCACTCCTTCCCTCCTGCCATCCTTAATTCCCTCTCTGTCTCTTTTATTCTTCCTCCCTCCCTCCCTCCCTTCCTCTCTATCTGCTTTTTAAAACCAGTTGCCTACTGTTGCTTTTATTTTCAATCTAAATATTTGATGGCATCTATTTTTTTTTTTTTTGGTGACAGTTTTGTTATTTATTCAACTTAAGGATAGATACAGTGTCTGTGTCTTCATAACTTGAGTTTGGTGGTTGTCTTTTCCTTCCTGGTGTACTGTTTCTCTATCTCTGTCCTTCCACATCATTCCTGTTGAGGTTTCACCATCTTCTCACTTCTAATGACAGGGCTTTGCTTCTGTGGAGTCTCTTGTGCTATTTTCAGTTTTCTGTTTTATTCATTCACATTTCTTACTGTTTTCCCCCCTGTATAATTTATCCTGTTCTAACTTTCTACCGTAGATGCTTTGGTCATTGTTTTGAACTTGTTTAGTGATATAAATCTTGAAACCTATAAATTAACCCCCACGTTGTGGCCACAGACACATCCCACAGATACTGTTTGTGGTTATTCATAACTTTGATGTATTTTATACTCCCTGCTTTCCATCACAATTTCTGGCTTCACCTATGGAGTTATCTGACTGGTCAGTGTGGTCCATGCGAGCAGGTGCCCTGTGCACATTTGTAGAGCATCCCCTCTGCTGCTGAGTTCCGCCCTCCACAGTTGCCTGGGATCAAGTTGCTGGGACTCTTTGCCTGGGTTTCTCATGTTTCCTCTGACCTCCCTTCTCTTTCCATGTTTGATCTATCTCGCTCTTATAGAAGGGGTGGGTTTGTCTTCCTCTATTTTTTTTAAGAATCTATATGTGTCTGAGTGCTTTGCCTGTGTGTGTGTGTGAGTGTGTGTGTGTGTGTGTGTGTGTGTGTGTGTGTGTGTATTCAGAGGACAGGTGAGAGTCAGTACTCTCCTTCCACCTCTTGGATTTAAGGGATTGAATTCAGAGTATCCTCAGCCTTGGCCACTGGTGCCTTACCCACTGAGCCATCTTGCTGGTCTCCTTCTTTTGCTTTTTTTTTTTTTTTTAAAGTGTTGTACTGATATAGAACTACCTGGAATGCTGGCACCTGCCTTTCATTTGAGATGCCATGCTCAATTCACCCATACCTGTATAGACCGTAGCTCACCATGTTGTACACTGCATTCCATTTCTGCCTTCAGAATTCTCTGTGCCCTCCATTCCGATTTCCCTAGTGCCCTTTTCATTTGAGTGACATCTTGCTGATCCACTTTGGCACTTCTGTGACTTTAGTTCTGCCTTTGTTGTGAATCCTTGGACGACGCCATCACCACCCACAAGGCCTGGTGGTGATGAAGTGATCCATGTCTACACTGTCCTGGATGGCAGCATCTGCCCATGTGTGGCTCTGGAGCACCGGATGTGTGCCTGGCGGAAGTGAGCAAAATGGGCACTGGTTTACTTTCCATTCAGATAATCAAGAGTAAGCATCCAGTGGGGAGTGGCTGTTGCCACGTTGCAAAGTGAGACTTGTAGCATTTCTAATACTCACCAGTGACTGCACATGGAGGAAGACTCCCAGAGCTGTGGTCAGGGCTTTCACGTGCCCTTCCCTGTCCTTCATCCACCAATGCTGTGTGTTCATCTCTGTGTCAGACTCCACGATGTATTATTTACTTCAGGTTGTTTATAAATAATTTAAAATAAAATTGAGATTGAGCAAAATCTTACTTACCCATTTCATCTTCAGAGTCTATTAGAAGGCCACCAGAGGCTTTAGTGGACTTAGTGGGATGACCTGTGGCATTGATGAGTAAGTGGGGTGACACGGCAGCTTGCGTAGAAGTGTCCAGTCAGTGGCTGAAGTACCCAGTGGATGGGAGGGCTCTGGGAGGAGTGTGAGTGTGCGAGAGGTCAGATTTGTCTCCTTAGAAGTGCAGTTAGCTCGTGTTACCCTGACTGTCCATGAAATGCCCTCTGGCTGTTGGCTGAAGTACCCACATTTTCACACCACCTCTTATCCAGTCTGATTTTCAAAAACTACTACAGACACTAAAAATCAGGCCCTCATACCTACGTTGAATTAGAAAATATCGATTTCCTGTGAGTCTTGGAAAGCGCCATGCACAGGAGGAAAGCTGTCTGTCAAGAATTTGTAATCTATTAAGCAGGAAGGCAAACCACAATGTCAAGTTGATTATTTTTATGTGCCCTCGTATTTATCCATTATCCCTTAAAGAGGGTGGTTTGTTTTACAGCCTTTGATTAGGCGCAGTGGTTTATCATGTAGATTCACTTAATTTCCCCGTTTGGTCCTCAATGGCATGAGGTGATGAAAGTTTCCTAGCTTGGTCTTCGGGCTCATGGGTGGCTTCTGAATGGGGGGAGCTCTGCTGCTGCCCCAGACTGTCCAGCCTGGGCGGCTGTCACCTGCTTTGTTATTTAAGCAGAAACTGGTTCAGCTCTGGGAGCCTAAGAAGCCCTTCTCTGGTCAGAGGATTATCTCCGTTTTGAAGTCCAGAACATGACTCTGGAATCTGATTTTTTTGTTGTCAGCTGCTGTGGATGATGAATGGTAGAACACAATGCATCCTGCTTGGGCACTGCTGGCTGGATGACCAAGTAAATAACAGAAAAGACAGAGGACATCAGCGCATGCCTGGACGGGTCAGAGATATTCAGGATATTTAAAATCCTTGCTGACAAATTTGATAATGTAGATAAATGAGAGGGAATTCCCTTTCAAGTATTGACAACCAACTTTCAAGACACTGAGAGTTAAACATCTTCCTTTTAAGAGAAACCCAGGCCCGTGTGTTGAGTTCTGTCAGACAGTGAAGGACAAGCAGCACCCAGGGAAGACTTGCTTAGCAGCTTCGTTTCCAAAGCCAGCTGTTCCACAATCAGGCAAGGACACAGAAGAAATGAAAACCGCCACAAGTGTTGTATGAACCTGGGTGAGCTCTGGCCTGTCAGTTCCATGGTAAAGAATAGCTTTTCAGGTGGGTTTATGCCAGAAGTGCACCCCTGAATCTGAACCTCAGAAAGCCAGTGTGGGGCCAGCACTTGCTCCACAAGCACAAGGACTTGAGTTCAAATCCCTAGCACTCAATTATAGAAGCCAAACATGGCTGTGTGTATTTGAAACCCTGGCACTGGGTTGTGGGGAGGATACAGAGGCAAGCAGATCCCAAGAGCTCGCTGGCAAGCCAGCCTGGTTTAAATGGAGAGCTTCCAATATAGTGAGAGAACTAGTCTCAGAGTAATAAGGCAGAGGTAAAGAAAGATTCCAGATTCTAGGCTCTGAGTGTATGCATGAAGGCATAAACACCCACTCATTTACAAGCATGCACCAAACATGCAACTCACAGAAAAATATCTTCAACACACACACACACACATATCATTCTCCATGTTTGCAGAATAAGAGATAAATCTGTTATTAGCTCACACATGTGCACAGTGACACTCATTAGGAAACACCCCATTCCAGTAGTTGACAGGTAGAAGGCAGTCGCACAGGAGTGATCTTCAGAAACCCCCTGTGTGGTGGATTGCAGACATGTGCCTGTGGCCTAAGTGAGCACGTGTATTTCTCGCTCCATCTCTCCTCCAGTATTAATCAGAGCAACTGCCCTATATCGGCTCTGCAGCATGGTTTCCTGGGAAAGGTAATTCCTAGTCCTTTCTCCAAATCCTTCCAAAGTTGTGAGGTTTGCAGTCAGTTCAGATCATTGCCCATCTTTCTGTCCTGACTAATATCTCACCAAACCAACATCCCTTTCCTCCCAACTCCCAGGTATGCCTGAAGCGTATTCTGCTGGTACCAGGATGTAGCAGGTATCCTTTGGTCAAGGGGAGACTCTGTGCTATGTGCCAGACGATAGCAACCACTTGTGGTGGAAGCTAGATAAGCCACCCTGCCTTATCTGGGCCTAGCTGTTCTGAGCATAAAGGATGCCTCCCCAGCTTTTGCTTTTAAGTTGGTTAGAAAGTCTAGGAGCTGCAAGAGGACAGCCTTGAGACACGTGTTTCAAATGTTTGATGTTCTGTGTTTCTGGTGAGAAACCCCTGCACACCTGCATGCTATTGTTCCTCGACCCCACTGTGGGTAAGAAGGGCATAGACTTTATTGTCACTAAGCAAAGATGGGCAAAGTTGTCATGTGTGTTACATTCTTGAAGAAGCCAGTGCAGCAGGACTTGTCTGGGCTTCTGTAGTGTGTGACAAGTTGCGAAGAATACATATTGCTTTTGAAGGGGTCCTTTGTGCTCCCTCTGGCCCCTGCCTGGATGTCTTGGCCTTATCTGGGCCTCCCCTGCCTCCTGGTGAATTCCTGAGCTGGACCCTTAGACAGCACCATAGCACACCCACCACCCCTAAAATACCCTCTTCCATTCTCTGTCTAACTGTGCCTTGCCCCATGTGAAAAGCCAAACTGGAGACACCCCGATTCTGGCTGCATGAACCCAACAGCCATCTGGTCCGTCACTTGTATCTGATGTGTGTCTGCGTTGTGGGGGCCTGCAGAGTGCTAACCTGCATGTCCATTCTCCTGATCCGGAAAGTTTCTGATCTGGTCAGTTATGGGGCACAGCAGTGTTTCACTGGGTATTCTGGGGTGCTTGTCCCACCTGATTTAACTTACATCCACACCCAGATGTCCCATGGCTCCGGGAGCTGAGGACTGTGCTTCACGGATTCTTGGTTCAGGACTTAACAGACTGTGTGAAGGACTGCACTTAGTGTAAGGTGGTACGTGTGGCTTTCAACAGGCGTAAAAATCCTGCTTCTCAGGATAGAATTGTTAGCCCAGTAAAGCCACATCCATTGGAGATGCTCTAAGAACTCTTTTTTTTTTTTTTTTTTTTTGGTTTTTTTGTTTGTTTGTTTGTTTGTTTATTGGTTTTTTTGATTTTTAATATTTTTATTACATATTTTCCTCAATTACATTTCCAATGCTATCCCAAAATTCCCCCATAGCGCCCCCCACTTCCCTACCCACCCATTCCCATTCTTTTGGCCCTGGCATTCCCCTATATTGGGGCATATAAAGTTTGCAAGTCCAATGGGCCTCTCTTTCCAGTGATGGCCGACTAGGCCATCTTTCGATACATATGCAGCTAGAGACAAGAGCTCCGGGGTTCTGGTTAGTACATCATGTTGTTCCAACAATAGGGTTGCAGATCCCTTTAGCTCCTTGGGTACTTTCTCTAGCTTCTCCATTGAGAGCCCTGTGATACATCCAATAGCTGACTGTGAACATCCACTCCTGTGTTTGCTAGGCCCCGGCATTGTCTCACAAGAGACAGCTATATTTGGGTCCTTTCAGCAAAATCTTGCTAGTGTATGCAATGGTGTCAGCATTTAGAAGCTGATTATGGGATGGATCCCTGGATACGGCAGTCTCTAAATGGTCCATCCTTTCATCACAGCTACGAACTTTGTAACTCCTTCCCTGGGTGTTTTGTTCCCAATTCTAAGAAGGTGCACAGTGTCCACACTTTGGTCTTCATTCTTCTTGAGTTTCATGCGTTTATCAAATTGTATCTTATATCTTGGGTATCCTAAGCTTTGGGCTAATATCCACTTATCAGTGAATACATATTGTGTGAGTTCTTTTGTGATTGTGTTACTTCACTCAAGATGATGCCCTCCAGGTCCATCCATTTGGCTAGGAATTTCATAAATTCATTCTTTTTAATAGCTGAGTAGTACTCCATTGTGTAAATGTACCATAATTTCTGTATCCATTCCTCTGTTGAGGGACATCTGGGTTCTTTCCAGCTTCTGGCTATTATAAATAGGGCTGCTATGAACATAGTGGAGCATGTGTCCTTTTTACCGGTTGGGACATCTTCTGGATATATGCCCAGGAGAGGTATTGCTGGATCCTCCGGTAGTACTATGTCCAATTTTCTGAGGAACCGCCAGACTGATTTCCAGAGTGGTTGTACAAGCTTGCAATCCCACCAACAATGGAGGAGTGTTCCTCTTTCTCCACATCCTCGCCAGCATCTGCTGTCACCTGAATTTTTGATCTTAGCCATTCTGACTGGTGTGAGGTGGAATCTCAGGGTTGTTTTGATTTGCATTTCCCTGATGATTAAGGATGTTGAACATTTTTTCAGGTGTTTCTCTGCCATTCGGTATTCCTCAGGTGAGAATTCTTTGTTCAGTTCTGAGCCCAATTTTTTAATGGGGTTATTTGACTTTCTGGAGTCCACCTTCTTGAGTTCTTTATATATATTGGATATTAGTCCCTTATCTGATTTAGGATAGGTGAAGATCCTTTCCCAATCTGTTGGTGGTTTTTTTGTCTTATTGATGGTGTCTTTAGGCTTGCAGAAGCTTTGTAGTTTCATGAGGTCCCACTTGTCAATTCTCGATCTTACAGCACAAGCCATTACTGTTCTATTCAGGAATTTTTCCCCTGTGCCCATATCTTCAAGGCTTTTCCCCACTTTCTCCTCTATAAGTTTCAGTGTCTCTGGTTTTATGTGAAGTTCCTTGATCCACTTAGACTTGACCTTAGTACAAGGAGATAGGAATGGATCGATTCGCATTCTTCTACATGTTAACAACCAGTTGTGCCAGCACCATTTGTTGAAAATGCTGTCTTTCTTCCACTGGATGTTTTTAGCTCCCTTGTCAAAGAACAAGTGACCGTAGGTGTGTGGGTTCATTTCTGGGTCTTCAATTCTATTCCATTGGTCTATTTGTCTGTCACTATACCAGTACCATGCAGTTTTTATCACAATTGCTCTGTAGTAGAGATTTAGGTCCGACATGGTGATTTCACCAGAGGTTCTTTTATCCTTGAGAAGAGTTTTTGCTATCCTAGGTTTTTTGTTATTCCAGATGAATTTGCAGATTGCACTTTCTAATTCGTTGAAGAATTGATTTGGAATTTTGATGGGGATTGCATTGAATCTGTAGATTGCTTTTGGCAAGATAGCCATTTTACAATGTTGATCCTGCCAATCCATGAGCATGGGAGATCTTTCCATCTTCTGAGATCTTCTATAATTTCTTTCTTCAGAGACTTGAAGTTTTTATTATACAGATCTTTCACTTCCTTAGTTAGAGTCACGCCAAGATATTTTATATTATTTGTGACTATTGAGAAGGGTGTTTTTTCCCTAATTTCTTTCTCAGCCTGTTTATTCTTTGTGTAGAGAAAGGCCATTGATTTGTTTGAGTTAATTTTATATCCAGCTACTTCACCGAAGCTGTTTATCAGGCTTAGGGGTTCTCTGGTGGAATTTTTAGGGTCACTTATATATACTATCATATCATCTGCAAAAAGTGATATTTTGACTTCATCTTTTCCAATTTGTATCCCTTTGATCTCCTTTTGTTGTCGAATTGCTCTGGCTAGGACTTCAAGTACAATGTTGAATAGGTATGGAGAAAGTGGACAGCCTTGTCTATTCCCTGATTTTAGAGGGATTGCTTCAAGCTTCTCACCATTTACTTTGATGTTGGCTACTGGTTTGCTGTAGATTGCTTTTATCATGTTTAGGTATGGGCCTTGAATTCCTGTTCTTTCCAAGACTTTTATCATGAATGGGTGTTGGATCTTGTCAAATGCTTTTTCCGCAACTAACAAGATGACCATGTGGTTTTTGTCTTTGAGTTTGTTTATATACTGGATTATGTTGATGGATTTCCGTATATTGAACCATCCCTGCATCCCTGGGATGAAACCTACTTGGTCAGGATGGATGATTGTTTTGATGTGTTCTTGGATTCGGTTAGCAAGAACTTTATTGAGGATTTTTGCATCAATATTCATAAGGGATATTGGTCTGAAGTTTTCTATCTTTGTTGGGTCTTTTTGTGGTTTAGGTATCAGAGTAATTGTGGCTTCATAGAATGAGTTGGGTAGAGTACCTTCTGTTTCTATTTTGTGGAATAGTTTGTGAAGAACTGGGATTAGATCTTCTTTGAAGGTCTGATAGAACTCTGCACTAAACCCATCTGGTCCTGGGCTTTTTTTAGTTGGGAGACTATTAATGACTGCTTCTATTTCTTTGGGGGATATAGGGCTGTTTAGATCATTAACCTGATCTTGATTCAACTTTGGTACCTGGTATCTGTCTAGGAACTTCTCCATTTCATCCAGGTTCTCCAGTTTTGTTGAGTATAGCCTTTGGTAGAAGGATCTGATGGTGTTTTGGATGTCTTCAGGATCTGTTGTTATGTCTCCTTTTTCATTTCTGATTTTGTTAATTAGGATGCTTTCCCTGTGCCCTCTAGTGAGTCTGGCTAAGGGTTTATCTATCTTGTTGATTTTCTCAAAGAACCAGCTCCTTTATTGGTTGATTCTTTGAATAGTTTTTCTTGTTTCCACTTGGTTGATTTCACCCCTGAGTTTGATTATTTCCTGCCGTCTACTCCTCTTGGGTGAATTTGCTTCCTTTTGTTCTAGTGCTTTTAGGTGTGTTGTCAAGCTGCTAATGTGTGCTCTCTCTAGTTTCCTTTTGGAGGCACTCAGAGCTATGAGTTTTCCTCTTAGAAATGCTTTCATTGCATCCCATAAGTTTGGGTATGTTGTGGCTTCATTTTCATTGAACTCTAAAAAGTCCTTAATTTCTTTCTTTATTCCTTCCTTGACCAAGGTATCATTGAGAAGAGTGTTGTTCAGTTTCCACGTGAATGTTGGCTTTCTATTATTTATTTTGTTATTGAAGATCAGCTTTAGTCCATGGTGATCTGATAGGATGCATGGGACAATTTCAATATTTTTGTATCTGTTGAGGCCTGTTTTGTGACCAATTATGTGGTCAATTTTGGAGAAGGTGCCATGAGGTGCTGAGAAGAAGGTATATCCTTTTGTTTTAGGATAGAATGTTCTGTAGATATCTGCCAGATCCATTTGATTCATAATTTCTCTTAGTTTCTCTGTGTCCCTGTTTAGTTTCTGTTTCCATGATCTGTCCATTGGTGAAAGTGGTGTGTTGAAGTCTCCCACTATTATTGTGTGAGGTGCAATGTGTGCTTTGAGATTTACTAAAGTTTCTTTAATGAATGTGGCTGCCTTTGTATTTGGAGCATAGATATTCAGGATTGATAGTTCCTCTTGGAGGATTTTACCTTTGATGAGTATGAAGTGTCCCTCCCTGTCTTTTTTAATGACTTTGGGTTGGAAGTCAATCTTATCAGATATTAGAATGGCTACTCCAGCTTGTTTCTTCATACCATTTGCTTGGAAAATTGATTTCCAGCCTTTCATTCTGAGGTAGTGTCTATCTTTTTCTCTGAAATGAGTTTCCTGTAAGCAGCAAAATGTTGGGTCTTGTTTGTGTAGCCAGTTTGTTAGTCTATGTCTTTTTATCGGGGAGTTGAGTCCATTGATATTAAGAGATATTAAGGAAAAGTAATTGTTGTTTCCTGTTATTTTTGTTGTTAAAGTTGGCTTTCTGTTCTTGTGGCTGTCTTCTTTTAGGTTTGTTGAGGGATTACCTTCTTGTTGTTTCTAGGGCGTGGTTCCTGTCCTTGTATTGTTTTTTTTTTCTGTTATTATCCTTTGAAGGGCTGGATTCGTGGAGAGATAATGTGTGAATTTGGTTTTGTCGTGGAATACTTTGGTTTCTCCATCTATGTTAATTGAGAGTTTGGCTGGGTATAGTAGCCTGGGTTGGAATTTGTGTTCTTTTAGTGTCTGTATAACATCCGTCCAGGATCTTCTGGCTTTCATAGTCTCTGGTGAAAAATCTGGTGTAATTCTGATAGGCTTGCCTTTATATGTTACTTGGCCTTTTTCTCTTACTGCTTTTAGTATTCTATCTTTATTTAGAGCATTTGTTGTTCTGATTATTATGTGTCGGGTGGTATTTCTTTTCTGGTCCAGTCTATTTGGAGTTCTGTAGGCTTCTTGTATGTTCATGGGCATCTCTTTCTTTAGGTTTGGGAAGTTTTCTTCTATAATTTTGTTGAAGATGTTTGCTGGTCCTTTGAGTTGAAAATCTTCATTCTCATCCACTCCTATTATCCGTAGGTTTGGTCTTCTCATTGTGTCCTGTATTTCTTGGATGTTTTGAGTTAGGATCTTTTTGCATTTTACATTTTCCTTGATTGTTGTGCCGATGTTCTCTATGGAATCTTCTGCACCTGAGATTCTCTCTTCCATCTCTTGTATTCTGTTGCTGATGCTGGTATCTATGGTTCCAGATTTCTTTCCTAGGGTTTCTATCTCCAGTGTTGCCTCATTTTGGGTTTTCTTTATTGTGTCTACTTCCCTTTTTAGGTCTAGTATGGTTTTGTTCATTTCCATCATCTGTTTGGATGTGTTTTCCTGTTTTTCTTTAAGGACTTCTACCTGTTTGATTGTGTTATCCTGTTTTTCTTTAAGGACTTCTACCTGTTTGATTGTGTTATCCTGTTTTTCTTTAAGGACTTGTAACTCTTTAGCCATGTTCTCCTGTAATTCTTTAAGTGAGTTATTAAAGTCCTTCTTGATGTCCTCTACCATCATCATGAGATATGCTTTTAGATCCGTGTCTAGCTTTTCCGGTGTGTTGGGGTGCCCTGGACTGGGCGAAGTGGGGGTGCTGGGTTCTGATGATGGTGAGTGGTCTTGGTTTCTGTTAGTAAGATTATTACGTTTACCTTTCGCCATCTGGTAATCTCTGGGGTTAGTTGTTGTCGTTGTCACTGTTTAAAGATTGGAGCAGAAGCTGTGTTCCATTCACCAGCAGTCTCAAGATCCTGTGGTGGGGTTCGTGGGTAGCTGGCGGTACCCCGGTGCTGGTCCAGCCGGAAGAGGCCTGTGGTCCTACTCAGGCCGGTTTTCTGCTTCCCTAACTAATGCAGTCTTTGGTCCCGCGCGCAATTGGATTGGAGCAGAAGCTGTGTTCCACTCACCAGAAGTCTTAAGATCCTGTGGCGGGTGTTGTGGGTAGCTGGCGAGTGTCAGCCGACCCTGCGCCCTAGCTACCCCGGTGCTTTTCTGACCAGAAGAGGCTTGTGGCCCTACGTAGGCCGGATTTCTGCCTCCCCAACCAAAGCAGTCTCAGGTCCCGCGTGATTGGACTGGAGCTGAAGCTGTGTTCCACTCACCAGCAGTCTCAAAATCCTGTGGCGGGGGTCGTGGGTAGCTGGCGGGTGTCAGGCGACCCTGTGCTCAAGCTACCCCTGTGCTGATCCGGCCGGATGAGGCCTGTGGCCCTACTCAGGCCGGTTTCTGCTTCCCTAACTAATGCAGTCTCAGGTCCCGCGCGCAATTGGATTGGAGCAGAAGCTGTGTTCCACTCACCAGAAGTCTTAAGATCCTGTGGCGGGTGTTGTGGGTAGCTGGCGAGTGTCAGCCGACCCTGTGCCCTAGCTGCCCCGGTGCTTTTTCTTTTTTTTTTTCTTTTTTTTTTTTTTTTTTTTTGGTTTTTTTCGAGACAGAGTTTCTCTGTATAGCACTGGCTGTCCTGGAACTCACTTTGTAGACCAGGCTGGCCTTGAACTCAGAAATCCACCTGTCTCTGCCTCCCGAGTGCTGAGATTAAAGGCTTGCACCACTATGCCCGGCTGCTCTGAGAACTTTTGACCACCTCACCCCGATAGCACATCGCAGGCAGGGCAGTGCTGTGGCAGGAATGAGGTTGGGCTCCCTCAGCCCCTCTTCTTAGAAGGCCCTGAGTGCTGTCCACTCTGTCCTCTGAGGGGCAGAGGCAGTGATTGCCCCTCCTCATATCCTCAGCTGTGGAGGATGTCAGGGTAGCTTTCATGGGCTCCACTGCAGCTTACTCAAACTTTACCTGTTACAGAGCCAGAGGTTCACCCTCATATCCCTTGGCTGGTTAGGAGTTCACTGAGAGCAGGAAGTCAGGTGATATCCTAGATGGGCCATGTTGAATATGAGACCATGCTTAAAGACTCTGGCGACTGTTTCTATTGGGTAAAGGTGCCCTAACATGTGGCCTCCTTCATTGAAAACAGTGGTAGGCTTTCTTTTACCGAGGTGATGTTCTTCAGAGAGACTAGGACCTCTGGAATGATTCACAACATAACCAGAAACTTGCCGAATAAAGCAGAATCTACTCTTGCTTCCAGCCCCTCCCCCAGAGCACCAAATGCAGCAAATTTTGCAGCCAGGAATTCAGTGTCTCACCCCCAGTTGTATGCTCTGAGTGACCTTTTGTGTTCTTGGTGTGGGTCTTTGTTTTTAATATCTTCATCCAGCTCTGGGCCCAGGACACCTGGCACTGTGTATCAGGAGAACCCTGTGCACCCAAGGTCTTTACAAAGCTCCCTTCCAGGGTGCCATGTAAAACCATCACCTTCCTGCTAACCTGTTGGTGCTTCTCCAGTGCCTCATGTTTTGCTGTGGTACAAACGCCTGCTCCCTTTCCTCTGAGTTATTGCTTGCATGTATTTCACACACACTTGACTGTCATTTAAGGGTTTACTTTATTCCCACAGCCAAGAGGAAATACAAGGAGAGTCTATAATGTGATAGTGGGCCGTGGGCTCTGTCCGGAGCAGGTGCTGGGAGGAGGTTACATAGCGGCTGTCTCCTCTGTGTGCAGACTTCTTGTCACTTCAGAGGTAGCATCACTTGGAAGTTACTGGGCCAGGTGATACTCAGCAATGAGTCCACTTCAGACTTTAGTTTTATTTCGATTCTACCCAGTGATGATTAATCAATTTTATCCAGTGATTAATCAATTCTATCCAGTGATTAATCGATTCTATCCAGTGATTGATTAATCATCACTAGCATCCTGTGAATGAGGAATCTTGCTCTCTGTCCAGATAAAAATGTCACCTTAAAAGACGCTTGCGATGCTTTGGGGTATTTTCTAGGTAAGGTGCCTTTTTAAAAATTTAGTTAATTAATTGGGTGTGTGTGTGTGTGTACATGTGTGTGTACGTGTACATGTGTGTGGTAGTTAGAAGACCATAACCCATGTGGGTCCCAGGGAATCAAACCCCAATCAACAGGCTTGGCAGTAAGCACTTTCACTTGCTGATTTGAGGTGATGCCCCACCTCTCTTCTGATTTCCTAGCTTTTCAGAAAATACAAACCATGATGGAACCAGGAGTGCATCATCTTTAGGAGCCGGACTCAGCTTTTTCCTAAAGGACCAGAGGCAACCATGGAAATAACCAGAATCCAAAGACACTTCCTAGGGCTCATTTCCTACTTGACCCCAGCCCCAGTACACACATACCCTTCCAGGGCACACCAGAGCCCACATTTTTGCACACTGCTCTCCTGCAGACCTCTGTGAGCCTGCATCTCCCCATGTGTCAAATACTCACTGAGCATATATCCTGGATTTGAGGCCATTCTGCAGGTACTGGTCCCCACTCCACATCATCCTTCTGAAGATCCAGTGCATTCTCCAGGGTTACCAGGACCAGTTCCCTATCTATGATAGGAACGTGCCCTGTAAACCCTCAGTGCTTCATGATTTCAGACCCTGGGGAGAAAACGTTCTAAGTATTGGTCTGGGCAGAGATGTGTTGCTTTGCTGGAAATCTTAGTGCCATGGTCTGGTAAAATGTACATAGAGTCAGGATGATCTCTGTAGGCCGCGGGAGCATTGTAAATGTCGCTCTGTGACAGTACACTGTAGGCTGTCCATATGGAGGGAGAAGTCTTACACATGAGGCTTTCCTTCAAGTCTGTCTCTGGAGAAGGATGGAGTCCAAATCTTGTGTAAGGATACAGGCACTGACAGTGACCGACACTGTCTGTGAACAGTGTCACCCCCTTCTCCATCTGAAGGCATAGTTAAATCAGCTAGTGTTTCTGCCATAGCCCACTCCTGATCTCAGCTCAGCCCAAGGGCCTGAGGTCTGTGACTCAGAGGCACAGTGCAAGAGCTCACAGGTAGGCTCTTCCTGGCTTTGAGGCTTGAAAAAGGAAGATATGGTGAGCTGGATAGAAGTGGTGCTCTTGGGTTTGTCTTGGGTAATTCCACCTGACCCTCTTTGGGATCCGGAAGACTTAAAAGAGGGTCAGTGTGGCTGGTGATTGGCTCTGTCCACAGAGATGCTAAGCAGCATCTCACAAAACTGTCATATGGATGCCCGCATCTAACCAGACCTGGTGACTCACGATTGTCATCAGGAGAAGAAGTGCAGCGAGTTTGGGGGTAGCCTGGGCTACAGAGTGAGACCCTGTCTTATCCCTTACCCCACACCCATACACACACTGGAAGAAGATGCCTCGTAAGATTGGTGAGAGGTGACAAGGTTTGGCGAGCGTGCTCTTTGTCTCTTAGTCTCAGCATGTCTCCTGTCTGCATCCACCTTCTGTGTGCACCAGGTACCCAACATGCTTAGGTAATCTGAGATTCTCTCAACATCTTACCCCCTCAGGAGCAACAGGTACCTGGAGCTGGTGTTGTCCGTCCAGATGAAAGGGCCTGGCCACTCTGATTCCACCTCTCTTTGATCTCTCTGCAGAAGGTCGGCTTGTCTGCCTGGAGATTCCTCTGAAGGGCAATTTAAAAGTTGGATTTGAGCAACATCAAGTGAAATGTCTTCCCATCTCATGCCGTGAGGAGCTCTTTGGTGTAGTTCATGGCTGGCTATGCAGGAAGATGTTAACCCTTCCTTGGCAACAAACTGTCTTGCAGGCCATGCTTGCTTGCTTCTTTCAGAGAGAACTCAAAATATCCCAGTCCTGGGAAGCTTCTCAGACCTGGAGGAGGAGCCTACTGCCTTGCTTACGATTCATGCCGAGACCCACTTGTCTCGACCTCGTTAGTGTCTGGGAGAAGGGGAGAACCTGGGTTATGGGCAAAGCCAGTGGAAATGATAGAAATCAAGGAAGGGTTCTATTGACTGAGCCAGACATTAGCCCAAGGTGTGGCGATCAATATACTCACCTGTTTTGAATGGTGCACAAGCCAGGGCTGCTAAATCCTGCTGCCAGGCAGAGGTGGTGAGGGGCGTAGTGATTTTGTTTGTTTTTTAGTTGCTGGAATGGTTCATTCTGAGAAAAGTGACCAGGCGGCTTCTGATAGTGTCCATTTAAAGAAAAACCATTCACCCCAGGCATTGTTGCTTGATTTTGTAATGTTGTAGAAAAGTATTTTGTTGTTCGCAAGTCTAGGTCTCTGTGTTTTATTCTTAATAGAAGAGGAAGGCCAAGTGCTTTGGGGCCTCAGACCTCCTTGGTACCACGGGAGCTCAAGATGACATGGGGGGTGGGGGGGACATTCCACCCCTTTTGCTTGTTTCTTTTTGTTTCTCTCTTGTACAAAAAGGGAAACAGTGACTTTGCTTTTAGCATTGAATGATCTCATCTCTACGCCATCTCTATATTAAGTGATCTCATATCATATAGGAATTTGTTACTCAGCTGTGACAACCTGGCCTAAGACAGACATGGCCCCCGTTGGAGGTAGGGGTGAGAGGAGAGTTTAGCTTTGCCTGTGCTGCAGTAAAGAGCATGGTGCACAGAGCTGAGTGGGGGGATGAGCAGAAGGCACAACTTACATACCCTATAGATCCTAAGCACTCGAGGCTATTTAAAAATGGGTTATAGATGACTGCTTTCCTCCTATTCACTTTTGTAGCTATGAGAAAAATACCCAGACCAAAAGTGACTTTGGGGGATAAAGGGTTTATGTGACTTATAATTTCAGGTTAGTCTATCACTGAGGGGAAGTCAAGGCAGGCAGGAATCAAGTAGCTAGTCACAAAACATCTGTACCCTTGCTGTGTGCTTGATCTCAGCGAAGGGTGGTCCCTCTTTCATAGTGCTAGATAGAACCTTTGTCTAGAGAATAGAGCTGACCACAGTAGGCTGGCTCTTCACATATCAACAATGAAGAAAATACCCCACAGACACTCTCACGCCAACCTGCCTTAGGCAAGCCTTCATTTAGACTGTAATTCTCTCTCATTCTAGCTTGGGTTTGCGCGGACTGGTCATGCTAACCAGCACATTTGCATGGATGTTTTTATGAACTGTGACATTATCTAAGGCCCTCCTGTTTGAAATGGGAAAGTACAAGGAGAATGAAGACAACTTACTTTCTTGTCATGGACATAACTTATGGAGGCTTTATTGGTCCTGCTTCGTCTTTTATTGTCACAACTCACTAAATTCTACCTCTGTGAGTAGACCCTTACGTGTGCATTGTGGTGTGGTGGGCCTCTTTACACAACACAAATGAATTGGGTTTTTAAATTTTTATTTAAATGTGTTTATACATTTAGATTATATCCTTTTCTTCTCCCAACTCCTTCCAGGTTCTCCCCACCTCCCTAAACCCTCATTTTTTTTCTCTTTCAATAAAGACAAACAAAAGCCCCCCCAATCTATAAGAAAAACATAACAAAACATAATGAAAGCCCCCCCAACACACATATATACACACAACACCACTACCACCAATAACAACAACAACAACATGGAGTGCTTTTGTGTTTGTATTAGCCAGATGCTCCTGTGTTTGAGACCTGCCCTGAAGGGTAGATGATAGACCTACCCAGTGACAATACAGTAAAAACAAGCCTGATTTCCCCTTTCCTAGCAAGTATCAATTGCAAAAAGCCCCGTGGTTAGGGGTACTATATGTGCTGTGTTTTGTCTGGTTTGAACCCCTTGCAAGTCTTGTGTGACACAAAGACTAATGTCACAGTCTCTCTGAGGAGTTGATATGTGTTATCATGCCTCTTTTGACTGGAAGACCATTTTCTTAGTGCCCTCCAACACCTCTAGCTCTTACCATCTTCCTGCCTCTCTTTCTACAGCGATTTCTTGAGTTTTGAGGGAAGGGTTTGATGAAGACACTGAGGCACTGAGTGCTCAGAAGTCTCTCACTCTGTGCACATTGTCCAGTCCCACCATGAGTTGTAACACACTGTTAAATGCCTTCCCTGGCTGTTGGCTGGCAACCTTAGGAA
Organism: Mus caroli; assembly: GCF_978045245.1. Lineage (NCBI taxonomy): Eukaryota > Metazoa > Chordata > Mammalia > Rodentia > Muridae > Mus > Mus caroli. The sequence continues at coordinate 8,558,030 of NW_028227263.1, read as the reverse complement.
TGTACCATCATCTATTTACTGTTCTCTAACCTTGGGATTACTTGAGACAGTCCTACTTGTAGTCTTGGCTCTTCCAGAATGCATTATGGGTATTGGACAAACCTCAGACTCACAGGAATATTCTTGCCTCTGGTTCCTGAGTGCTAGGATTACAGGTTTGGGCCCATCATTCCCAGGTTGTTAATTTTACTCTTTTGTTTTCTTTCATTTTGTTTTCAAGTTTTCAAGACAGGGTTTCTCCATGTAGCCCTGGCTGTCCTGTAACATGTTCTGTAGAACAGGCTGGTCTCAAACTCAGAAATCTGATTGCCTCTATTTCCTGAATGCTGGGGTTAAATGTGTGCTCCATCACCCCCTGGCTATAATTTTACTTGTAATAACACCAAATCTGGCTGGTATGCTGTCTTAGAAGAAACTGCCAGGGTCAGTGGGTGGGATAAAGTCCTTTCTAATGCTGTTTCTGTCAGTGCTTGAAGCCATAACCATGGCCAGTGGGGAAGAGTCATCTGTATTACAAAAGAAGAAACTGAGGCTCGGAACGAGTAAAGTGTATTTTGAAACAGAACCCTCTTCAGTAAGACTAGAAGCACAGGCTAGGTCAGGAAGCTGATTCCTTATTTTATGCAGTGCAAACTTATGTGCAGGGAGCACCAGGCCCTCTGTTGACTCTGGGAGTAAGACACAAAGTCCTTGGGAAATACTTGGTTCTTTAGGGTCTTGAGCTTAAGATTTGCTAGAATAGGTGCTCAGTGACTTAGCTTGGCCAGTCCTGCTGCCGGGAGCAGGCTTGATCTCAGCCATCTAGTCATGGCTCCATTGTCCCCACAGACAGATCTTTTCAATCCAGATACTCTCCTGCTGTGGGTGTGAACATGTGTATCTGCTAAGTGGATACAGAGACCTGCCAAGGAGCTCTGCAGCCTCCTCGCTGAGAAGCATCTCTCTCTTCAGGCATCCGGTCTACAGACTGTGTCTGAGCCGCTCAGGCTCCCTGTACTGGAAGCTCCTGCCTCCCACATCCCCCAGTGCACACCCCGTGGGAGCCCTCAGGGGGGCCTTAGGTCCCTGACATCTCGTGCCCTCCCTTCCCTGCTGCGTTTTGTTTGCCTGTGTCTTGTGAACCATGTTGAGTTTACTTGTTTTCTTCTCTCTGGCATTAGGTGGGAACTGGAATCCTATGGCCAATACTCCATCTTTCTTGGAAGGAGAAGTACACTTGGGTGCTTTTCAAAAACAAAATTAAGATAAGATTTAATTTATGGTTGTGTTTTTACAGTATTTTCATGCAGTTATGAAAAGAAGTTTGCTTGGCCCTGAACTTCCCAGAAATTAGTTGTACCTTTTGGAGGCAGGGAGACCCCACATAGAAATCAGTATCTATTAGTGATATGCCTGTCGCTGGTAACTTACATATGAAAGATGGGATGGAGCTCAAAGACCAAGCGAATGTCTCTCAGAGAAAAGAAGGAGCCACTCTCTCCAAAGAAGCCACAAGGAAAGAAACCCTGCTGTATGCGGTACAAAGGCTGCATCCAGAGAGGATTTGTGCTCTCTTTGCCTCAAACCTGGCATATTCTGAATCTCAAGTCTCTCTCCTCTTGGCCAATACACTAGAGAAAGTGTAGAGTATGTTTCTCTACTGACTGCCACCACCAACTCTTACCTCCTCTCTCTCTTCTCCTTCTCCATAGGTCATGCTTTGTAAAGTTTTAACTCCCCAGAAACACATCTCTAAAGTAAGAAGTTTATCAGTACAACACTTTGCATTGTGATTATAGATCTCTGTGGGTCAGAACTCCCAAGTGTGTGCTGTACTTCAGCCTGGGACACTGGCATCTTACCTGAGTCTAGAGTGGCTCTTGGATCTCCCTCCTTTGATACACCTCAGGCCTGTCTTAAGAACAGGTGAAATCAGCGTCATCATCATGGAGCCCGGGCCTCAGGCACTCCGTGTTGACTGCACTTTCCTGCTCGACCACTGAGCCTTTCATACGGTGGTCCATCCCGGACAGGAATGAGAGGTATCTTTGTGGCCTCTTGAGCCTCCACCCCTGTAGCAGGCCATGGATCTGGTGTGTCTTTCTGTCTCCTTTCCTAGTCTTGGCTCCCTGGCCAGGGCCTTATGGGAGCTTGGGATAGAAGGTGTCGTTGTTGGTATTCTTGTGTTACTGCTGAGCTTGACAGTCAGAGTCTGGCCTAAGGGGATGGCTCATTTGAGAAAGTGCTTACCACATCTCTCAATTGCTGTTCTGCTGCTGTGAGGAGACACCATGAACAAGGCAACTGTGATAGTTTGAATAGGAATGCCCCCCTCCGTGGGTTCATGTATTTGAATGCTTTAGGGAGTGACATTAGGAATTGTGGCCTTATTGGAGTAGGTATGGCCTTGTTGGGATAGGTGTGGCCTTGTTGGGAAGTGTGTCTCTGGAGGCAGGCTTTGGGGTTTGGAAAGCACGTGTTAGTCCCAGTGCTTTCTTTCTTCTTGTTGCCTGTGGGTCTAGATGTAGAACTCTCAGCTATTTATCCAGTGCTATGTCTTCCTGCCTGTCGCCATGATGACAATGGAGTAAACCTCTGAAAATGTAAGCAAGCTCCAATTAAATGCTTTCCTTTATGAGTTGCCATGGTCACGACACCTCTTCACAGCAATAAACGTTGACTAAGGCAGCAGCTTATAAGATAAAGCATTTAATCGAGGGCTTTCTTACCGTTTCAGAGGATGAGTCTGTGACCATTGTGACAGGAAGCATGACAGCAGGCAGGGAAATGTGTCACTGGTGCAATATTAGAGAGCGCTTACATCTGAACCACAAACAACAGGCAGACTGGGAGAGACTAGGTATGGGTCTTTGAACCCTTCAAGCCCACTCCGAGTTGACTCACCTCCTCCATCAAGGCCACACCTCCTAATCCTTCCCAAACAGTCCACCAACTGGGAACCAAACCTTTAAATGTAGGAGTCTATAAAGGCCCTTTCTATTCATCCCTCTATACCATACAAACAAGGACCTGAGTCCACTCTCCCATAGCCCACATTAAAGCTGTACAGTGGCATGAACTTGTAACCCTAGTGCTGGGAGGAGATAGAGACAGGAGGGTCCCTGGGGCTTGGTGGCCAGACTGGCCTAATCAGCAAGCTTCATTCCAGTGAGAGACACTATCTCACAATATAAGCAACTGAAGTAGATACACAATATCTTCCTCTGGCTTCCATGCCTTTGCACATATGAGCAACACACACACACACACTCGTGTGCTCACACATGCACATACACACAAATGAACTTTGAGCACTTCCCTGCTGAGTCACTATGAGTTCTAAAGATTGCTTGGTGGGAGTCCCTTTTGAAATTAGAGTATCTTCCTTTAATGAGGCCAATTTCCACATTTGCCTTTATAAGGAAAGAGGAAGTGCCTGCGAATAAGACAAATTAAGAAAGGTAATCTGTTGAGTAAATCAGAAGCTGTACAATTGAGAAAACAACCGGCAATTAATTACTTGTAGGTTATTGTTTAGATTTTCAACTCATTATGTGAACATTGGAAGGTACGCTTCCAGTCTCAGCTGATTTCAGCTGCCATGCGCCCTCACTTCAGGTGATGAAGGGGTGCGTTTCAAGCTCTTAAGGAAAAGTGCCAGTGTTCCCCACAGGTTTTGCATTCTCAGTGGCTTATGCGGGCAGACTACCTGTGTCACTAATAATTGTGGTGTGGCTGGCTGTGTCCGGCTTATCTGAAAAGCTCTGAGGGGCGTGAATGGGATCCACACCTCTCATGGAGGACCTTGAATGGTCACATGAGATCAGGTTTCTCTAGAAGGAAAGGTGGCTAGCAAGTGGGAGAGTCTGTATAGAGGAGCCTGAGGAAAGTGCAGGGAGCCAGCCCTGTTTGTGGCATGAGCCTTCTCTAGAAGCAATGGGCATTCCAATGGCTTTGCCATTGTTGGGATTACATGACCTCAGACTTCCAGACACTTGTCACATGGCCACAGAGGTAATCCTCATCTGCTCAAGGCAGGTGGCCATCAGTATTTCATAGGGCAGGGATAAGATTAGGCAAGAGGGCTATTTATAGAGCAAGGTTCAAAAATGGAATCTGTCCCACTCTGGTTTGGGTAAGCTAACTATATCCCCCAGGGTTCATAAGTTGGGGTCTTTGTGCTCAGAATCTCAGAATATGACTGAACCTTTTACAAGGTATTTAACTCATTGGGGTTGTCATAGTGGGTCTTTGTCTAATCCGATACTGTCCTTTATAAGAGCATAGGGGTACTGAGGCCAGTGTGCACATGAGAGTGACCATCTGTAAGCCAAAGAGACAGCATCAAAGAGTACTGTGGTGTTTTGTCTTGCCTTTCCCTCCAGAACAGCAAGAAAACAAGTAGGTAAATTTCAAAGACCAGCCAGACAAAATTCACATAATTTGTTAAAAGAAAAAAAAAAAAAAAAAAGGAACCAGGCAGTGGTGGCACATGCCTTTAATCCCAGCACTTGGTAGGCAGAGGTAGGCAGATTTCCTAGTTCAAGACCAGCCTGGGCTACATAGTGAGTTCCAGGATTGCAAGTGCTATAAGAGAAACCCTGTCTTGGAAAACCAAAAAGAAAAAAAAAGGAAAGAAAAGAAAAAAGAAAAAGAACTTCAGTAAACAGAAAGAAAGCTCAAGTAAACCCAAAACTGTAAGACCAATTGAGTGGTCGAGTGTTTAAAAAACCCAGTTAAAATAATTTTGAAAATGATTTCTCCCATTATTTTCTTTTTCTTTGCTGGTGATGCAACCCAGGGCCTGAGCTGGGTTCGCACTCTAACACGGAGCTCCATCCCCAGCCCAGCAATCTCTCCCATTCTGAAGTGCATTGTCCTGATTCACAGTGACTCTCCCCAAAGCAAAAGGAATTGGAGACGTACTGTATAAGTATGACTTCTGTGAGTTCAGCATCACCTGACGTGGTGGTCAAGGAGCAGGAAGAGCCTGGTCTACTTATGAAAGGAGATGAAAATGATCTTGGATACAATTAGCTGATTGAATTTGGCACTATGTGGAACCTTAGGTTTATTTCAGGCATGTAAAGAATTTAATGACAGGGAATCTCTAAGGGAATGATTTTAAACATTTTAAAGAGTGTAAAACATAACCCAGCAGCTAAGATTAAATGAAATGATGAGAAAAATCTGAATCCAAAATCAGGAAGTAAAAAGAGAGGAGACGGGAGAGGAGGGGATGGGTGGGAAAAGGAGAGGAAGAGGAGAGAAGAAGGGAAAGGAGGGTAGGAGAGAGGAGGAGAAGAAAGGGGAAGGGGAGAAGGAGACAAGAGGGAAGAGGAGAGGAGAGAATGGGAAGGGAAGGAAAAAGGAGAGGAAGGGAGAGGGGAGAAGAAGGGAGAGGAGGGAAAGAGAGGGGAGGGGAAAAGAAGAGAGAGGAGGGGAGGGGAAGGGATAGGAGGAAGTGAGGAAAGGAAAGAGGAGGGAAGAGGAGAAAGGAGCGGGAAAGAAGAGAACAAGGAGAGGAGCATAAGAATGAAAGAAGACAAGGTGATTAAAAAATTATGTTCAAGCCATCCTCATTAATAATTCCATAAGGAATAAGCAACCTAAGCCCACCACATAGGAAACATAACTGTCACTTCCGTGTGGCCAGGGCACAGAGATCTCACTACACACTGCTTATGAGAAGCTGACTTAGAATAGAAAGCAAAGAAGCACCATGCGATCAGAAGGTGCTCGGATGAGTCGATGTTTGTAGGCTATGGGAGAGGCAAGGTGAAGCATTAGGAGTGGCGGAGTGGCCAAGTGACCAGAACCGCAGGTGGTGCGTACCTGACAGTAGAATTTCAAAATGTGCGAAACTGAGACAGGAAGGAGACATACATGAGTCTATAGTGACAGATGAGGCTCAATGATTAGAAGAGCAAACCCTTCATTGGGGGCCCTGTATTCCATCCAATGGATGACTGTGAGCATCCACTTCTGTATTTGCCAGACACTGGCATAGCCTCACACGAGACAGCCATATCAGGGTCCTTTCAGCAAAATCTTGCTGGCATATGCAATAGTGTCTGGGTTTGGTGGTTGTTTATGGGATGGATCTCCAGGTAAGGGCTAGAGAAAGTACCCAAGGGGTTAAAGGGGTCTGCAACCCTTAGGAGGAACAACAATATGAACTAACCAGTACCTCCCCACCCTCCAGAGCTTGTGTCTCTAGATGCATATGTAGCAGAGGATGGCCTAGTCAGCCATCATTGGGAGGAGAGGCCTTTGACCTTTTGAAGATTCTATGCCCCAGTACAGGGGAATGCTAGGGCCAGGAAACAGAAGTGGGTGGGTTGGGGAGCAGGGTAGGGGGAGGGTATAGGGGACTTTCGCAGAGAAAACTAGGAAAGGGGATAGCATTTGAAATGTAAATGAAGAAAATATCAAAGAAAAGAAAAGACAAGAAAAGAAAAGAAAAGAGGAAAGGAAAGAAAAGCCACCAGGAAGTAGACTTTAAACAGGGTTACCTACCAGGCTGCTGTAGCAGACATTTGAACGACACTGTGTCAAAAGCTAATTGGCCTTCTCTCATTTCCAGCATATGTGTATCAGTTCCAAGATGGGCCAGAATTTCTGAATAGAATTTAAATTTTTAGAAGCATATCAAGTGTTTTCTAACTATAGCAGAATCCAGTGAGAACTGTGTAGCAGGAAGAATAGGACAGGGTGGTTGAGCTAAACGGTCTAGTTCAGAGTCACGGGGAGTTAGAAAAGATGTGAATTACATAAGTGTAGAACCACGAACTTCCAGATCCTGAAAGCTGCCGCTATGGCTGTGCTTGGAGGGAAATTTATACCATAAAGCTTTCATGATAAGGACACGGAGGTGTTCAACAATGATAAAAACTTCTTTTAAAATGCATGAAGCTGAAGAGACGGCTCAGTGGTTAAGAGCGCTTGCTGCTCTTGCACAGGACTTGAGTTTAGTTCCCAGCTCCCACATTAAGCAGCTAACAACTCCCTGTAACTGCAGCTCCGGGGGATCCAGTGCCCTCTTCAGGAGTCTCGTCAATACACACGCACCTAAAGATAAAAATTAATCTTTAATAAGGTGGGGGGGACAAAATAAAAGCCAATCACCCCCAACAGGACAGGAACACTAGAGATCAGTTGAACAGAAAGCAGAAAAAATAGAACACATAAATAAGTAAAAAAAAAAAAATTATTATTTGAGATATGTGTTGAACTTTTAGTTGCTACCAAAAATGAGAAATAAATGAGAAGAGGCAAAACCAAAAGTATTGATGATGGCTGCGTGCCATTGGCCAACACAGGCAAGAAAGCATAATGGTTCCTCAGCAAGAGGAAGGAAGTGCCCAGGCTGGGACCCTGTCACACTAACTGACTAACGCAGGAAAAGAAAGTTCTCAGCTTAGATTGTAGCTCCGTTGGTAGAGTGCTTACCTAGCTAGCATCTGGGAAGGCCTGTATCCAACAGCCCTGGACTGTATAAGCCAGGCATGGTGGCACCTGTAATCCCAGCACTTAGGAGACAGAGACAGGAGGATCACAAAATCAGGGTCAGCCTCAGAGTTGAAGGCCAGCCTGAGCTGCATGATATCCCAAAAGGGTAGCAAGGTTGGTTCCGTAACTGTAGATTCATAAAGACGACTTTCCATAATGGAAAAAACTCAGCCTAATTGCTTTTGTGGGGGAATCCATGAGAGCGTTGTAGAAGAAATCGTACAATGTTATAAAACTATTCCAGAAAACAAATATAAGGACGTATTTTCTGGCTTTTATGATCCTGATATTGTAACTAGGAAAAGCACTAAATGTGAGCAACAGTATGCTCTGTGTGTGTGTGTGTGTGTGTGTGAGTGTGTGTGTGTGTGTGGAGAGAGAAAGAGAGAGAGAGAGAGAGAGAGAGAGAGAGAGAGAGAGAGAGGAAAGAGAGAAAAAAAGAAAAAAGGGAAGTTGATGGGTCAGTCTGACATTCTAATAAGAAAGCTACAGTTTTTTATAAGCTGTCCAAAATAACTCCAACAGAACATCCGATGTGTGTGTGATAAAATAGGTGAGCTTGTGCTTCCTTCACACGATCTGCCTTAAGAGCAGATATCACAGTCTCTCTTAGGTCATAGCTTGCAAGGCTTTTGTCCATGCTGACATTAAGCGAATCTTCATTTGTTATGTATTGTCGTTATTTTTCCTTGATGATCTCTTTAGCTAACAATTGCAACTTCTGTAATTGTACTTCCTCGGAGTAAAAAACCCCTTCCTCCAAACTTGCTGCCATTGAACCTTTGCGATCTTTCTGGCTTGAGGATTGTAAAATATTTTGTATCCAACATAGTGCTCCAAACATGGCATCTGCATAATGTATGCAGCCATGCTAATATTAGAAGCATGTTCAAGGAGCAGCCTGTGGGGTTAATAGAGTTTAATTTGCAAGACAAATGAAGGCTCATTTTCTCCTAGGCACTTTGCTCTCAATCCTGGCAGGGCCACTTTTGAAGAAGAGGACCTTGAATCTAAGATGAGACAGGAACAGAGCTGAGGGCAGTGACACCAGGTTGTCCTCTGGAATCTGGAGCTGGCCACTGCCTGCAGCTCTTCAGGGGCAGTAGCATGGTTCAGTCGCCTACCGCTCAGGAGGGCACAGGGGAAGAATAAAAACTGGCAATTTTCTTGCCCACAAACAAGTTCTTGATTAAAACCAGGATTCTCCGCAAATGAGACGATTCTCCAGTTTTGTTTTGTTTTGTTTTGTTTTGTTTTGTTTTGTTTTTTTAACAAAATTCAGAACAGTCTTTATAACCAAGGTGATTCTTATTAAAAGCATCTCATCTCAAAGTATCAAAAAGAAAAAGAAGCAGCTGAAAGAAATCTGCTTAAGTACAGATAGTATCTCAGGCTGGCAAGGTTGTGGGCTGGTTGTTTTTAAATGGGTTTGTTTTTGTTTGCTTGCTTGCTTGCTTGCTTGCTTGTTTGCTTGTTTGTTTGCTTGCTTGCTTGACACTGAACATGTGTGTCTTTGAGGTGTGAGCTTGCTTTATCTTACATATACTGATTGGCCCTCATGGAAGTGCCTGGCCTCAGGCCTCCATCTGGAAATGCCCATCACACAAGAGTTGTACCTTCTAGGAGCTGTGTCCCGTTCACTAATGCCCAGGACAGATTCTAGTCCCCAGAACAGCTACAACTACTACAGTGGTTCTCTGAACATCCTGTGGGCATTAAGAACCAGAGATCAGAACTGCCGAAAAGAGACTTGTATGTTGCTTAGAGGCATCGTGTCTGCCAGAAGAGGTTTGTGTACCATAGCCTGTCTCGAGGACCGTATCATGTGGCGATGTTATATTCACCTAAGACTGTGTGGCAGAGTCATATGATGACGTGTGTCTCGGCTGGCCCAAGGTTAAACAATGCAGAGCAAATTCAAGAACAATATGAATCTTAAGAAACATACTGTGACTGACGGGGAAAGCCGTGCTGGCTGAACATGCAGGGGTCTCAGAGGTTCAGTTGTTACTGATAACTAGGGGACAACAGAGTGAGCGAGCGAGCGAGCAAGTGAGCTTTGTAGCTGAAAAGTGACCCATCACATTTTCATCTTCCTCACTTTGCACCCCCTTCATCGTGGGGTCGCCCTTGGAGTACATTTCTCCAGCTCCGGAGTTTAGCACCCGCTGTACAGGTAAGGCTGCTCACTGAGGGAGAAAGCTGGGCATGGTGGCTAAAACCAGAGAATAGAGTTTGGTTCAGGGAGGAAAGCTGGAGTAAGCAGTTTGGAAAAGTCAGATGTTTAAAACATGAAAAGAAATGTATCTCTGAGTTGCAGTGGTTTGAGCTTCATGATCTTGATGTGCCCGTGACTCCCTGGGGGCTGGCAGATCCAGGGGGAAGGGTTCAAAGGCAGAGAGCCTGTTTGAGCTAGGACAGGGCAGACTTGCTGAGGAAGGTGGACAGCCCCTGAGACTCCACCTTCCTGGGCATCCTTCTAAGGGGCAGGGCAGGGCCTCTTCTTGAACCAGGACTAATGTATGCTCTGTGACTAGAGTAGCAGGACTCCTATGTCCACCTGGAAGCCGGTACGTGTCATCTTCAGTGTTTAAGGCTCTAAGTGCTGCTGGGCTCCCTGGCACCTCGGTACTTGTTCTGTGTTCTGAGATGCATGCTTCATTCCTCTGTAGTCTTAGCACCTGCTCAGAACTTAATCGTAGTGCGTACTGAATATGCATCAGCTTGGTCTGTGCAATGTGGATGTTCACAAGGCTTATAAGTATGTTGAACTCCTCACATTAAGAGCTTCTTGCCATCCCCACAACAGAACAGAAGAGACTAGGGCCTATGCCAAAGCTCTGTAGAAAAACCAGGTTCTTAACAGAAACGAGAGTGGGTTGCTGTGAGAACTCAGACGAAGTAGTAGTGACCTTTCTCCTGAGTTCAGAACTAGGGCACGAAGGAAGGGTAAACGTTAGGAAGTGCACCCTCCCCCCGATCCTCGCTGAGAGCTCCAGCTTCATACTAACCTCTGCTTTAAAGAACGTGTACAGTACTCAGCCTTAAATAATGCTAAGTAACCAAAACCAAATAAAGGACTTTCTTGTCCCAAATGGGCACCTTCTAAAGCTTTGAAAAGAGTACACTTGTAATTAGCCCTCCCTAAAGATCTTGGGATCAGAAGATGTGCAACACCAGAGCTTACCGTACCCAGAAGTTTCCATTCAGTTTTTGTGTGTGTGTGTGTGTGTGTGTGTAGCATCCGTGCTGGCTCTTCAGGGTCATTAACAATGCAAACTGAATATGCATATTGATCCCAGAAACCCATGACCCTTGGGTGTTGTTTGCAGGGGAGCAGGGAGAGCTTGCCCACAGGCTCCGGGGGAATTGGGAAGTGAGAGCCCCAGCTTTCCTTTTGTTTGGGTGTGCAATGCCAAACAGCCACTGGCTGTCACTGAAGGACAGGTAGAGTGTAAGGAAGTTGTAGGCCTAGCCACCACCTTCCCCTCCAGCGCTGTCTTGTGGCTGAGGACTAGGGAGGCTAGGATTAGACCTGAGAAGAGGAAATTAATGTTTCCCTTTCATTTTCCTCCTGGCGATTCCTTCTGGGCACGTGTCAATTTGCCTGCCTCCCTCTGGAAGCTGGTGTCTCTGCCAGGCTCCACAGCTCCAGTAGCCAACACGCCAAGTCCCATTTACTGGGGGGGGGGGTTCTGCTAGTGACGGCTCTAATAGGCCCTTCACCTGCTCTGTGGAGGTGCTGAGAAATGGTGGTTGCTCTCATTAGCTTTGGTCACCGTCACTGGCTGGATGCTACAGGCAGCTGGGGAAGGGCTAAGGGCTGCAAGTCCCCCAGCCACCCGAGCCCCCTCTGTGCACAGTCTCCTCGCTCAAGTATGTAGCTTGCCACAGGAGATCAAGAAATGCGTTAAATGCATAAAATTAAAGGCAGTGCCATGAGGCTCCCCAGGTGACGTTGCCAGAAGCTTGACACACTGTGACAGCATGTGTCACTAGGAAATGAGCCCGGGGGTCAGTTATGGTCCCCCTGTGGTGCTGGCTAGCTAGTGTGCCAAAGTCAAATTCCAAATGTTGGACTGGACGTAACAAGGGCCAGTTCCTGCTGGAACCCGAGAATGACAATTCTGTCAGCAGCCCACAGACATCAGCCGGGTGGTTTGTTGTTTTGGTTTTTTTTTTTTCTTAATATAAAATAATAGCCTATTCCAAACAATAATCTTTGCAAATCCAAGAAGAAAACACAGTTCATCTCCCTTTATAGAGTCTAATTTGTGTCTGTTGGATTTAAACAGCGGCAGCAGAAACACTAGTGTCTTCAGGTGATTCTCCTGCTCTCACCAACAGATGACAATCATGTCTTATGGTTTTTGATTTGACAGAACGGTTCATTTCATCAGCTTGCTAGCAGCCCATTTGATTCAATTTCCCTCTGCAGTGTTTTACTGAAAATGACAAAAACGTTCTTTTACATAAAGCCTGTGAGTCTGTGAAGGAACATAAATGCGCCGCGCTGTTTACATACTAACTTAATTGTAATTTAAATGCCCTTTTCATTCCATAAATATAGCCATAGGCTTTTCATTTCCTTCAAGCCTTCAGCTCACAGAGCAGTTTATATGTAAACTGGAGTCAGTTGCTTCATAAAGTGAATTTCTGGAAGAAATAATATAGTATATATCAAAATCTAGATAGGTAATGGGAAATTGATTGTGACAATACAATATTAGAAACACATCTCCATAATATTTTATTTATTACACTTTCCACCTTTTGCTGTCAAGGGAAAATATTTCATCTTGCACCGCGAACTCCAGTCTGTAGAGATTTTGACCTCAATATTCTCACACAAATGAATATAGTGTGTAAGGTAGCACAATCTTGCCTGTGTAAAACCATGCATAAAAAACAATTCATTTAAAGCGTCTAAATGTTTCCAAATTACTGCAGGTAATTTTTACAGCTTAATTCCTCCGAGACACCATTTTAAATGAACCCATAATTCAATTTTCAGACTTTGCATTTCAAATTTTTATGTTGAAAGTAATTTCCTTTCTTGCTTAAGTTGCGCTCAGAACCAGATTCATAAAATGTGTATGATGTATGTCTGAAGAAGCAGTGACTGTTGGAAGCTTAATAACAAATATGCAAGGAAGAATTAAATGAATTTTCTCTTCAGTAGTTCGGTTTCACTTTGATTTCTTAAAGCCACGATTCTGACTTTGCAGCTAAGTTTCTTTTAACGCCACCCCTCCCCCCGCCCCCCAACATATACACGCACTTCTTGCTTCCTTCCAAGGGGAAAGCTGCCCTTCTGTATTTTCATAGATTTGGCCTATTTTATTTTTCTATTTCTTTGGACTGGAAAGAGAGTTGAGTGGTGCTTCAGCCAGAGGTTGGATTTAGATGCCACTTAAGAGAGTCTCTGGCCACTGTTCCCCAAGCTCAGTCCTTCCTGAAGACTTTTGGCCTCCTGAATTAATCAAGAGAAGCATGGATACTGTGGCGTACACCCCACTAAGATGGCTAAAAGCATCAGTGGTCATGGCGAAGGAGGTCTGAGCACAGTGGAAGATGGAGCCGAGCTGTCACGCCTTCGGTGTTGCTGCTTCCAGGCCTCCTCTGGAAAAAAATCCTTTGCTGGTGGCTGCAGGATTTCTCAAAACCCTTTTCTGTGTCTGCCCTTCAATAGAACACTCAGTATCCGGTTTTATTAATGTCCAGAAGCGTAAATCACAGCCCCCTGCTTTGTCATTCCAGTCATTTTGTCACTAAAGGATTACTTCAAGTGACTGAACTCGGCTGTTATCTGTTTGAGTTTTTGCAGCCAGGTCATCTCAGGGGACTGGGAACAAGCTTTCTGCCCCCTTAACTGTGTCGAGTGGATGGCTTCAGCTGGGCCACTTTTTGTGATTGATGTCCATTCTGGGTTGCTGTCTCTCTTCCTGGCAACAAGACGGTGCAAACTTTAAAAAAAATAAAATAAAATGTAACGGAAATGATGCTGAAAGTTTTTAAAGCCAGAGATGGGGGCCAGGAGCTCTGTCGCTTGTAAAACAGAAGTTGGGAGAAAGTCAGGCAGCTATTGTCTGCAGTGATGGCAGGTCGAGCCTGCTGTGGGGGCAGCAGCTATCGATTGGTAATTCTTTGTGGGACCTATGAAATGTAATTGGTCACTCGTCAAAGACACAACTGGCAAGTGCAGCCTGGGTTGCCTCTCCTCTGTCTGAAAGGCTGACTGAGAAGCCACGGTTAAGGCACCCAGGCTCATAAGTCTGGACGAGGTAAATAAAGGACCGTCATTAGGCTGAAGTTGTGTTAGGACGCAGTATTTACCTGTGAGACGTATGAGCATGTGATAATAGCTGTGTAATACAACACAGCAAAAAGCAAAAGTTACCCAATAAAAATGTTAAATGACATGTCCTCCTCATCTTTAAATGGGGCCCGATATTCTGTTTGGAATTTGTCAACATTATTATAGCAATTACAATATTTAAGCTATTTATCTTCCCTACCTTTGGCCTCCCTCGGTTTCTTTTCTTCCCCCTTCACGTTAATCTCATTCTCTTTGCCATCTGGAATCTTTGTCTCATGCAGACTGACACTGCAGATGCTGAAGGTTGCAGGGAGAAAAACTCCTATGGTATTAAATAATTATTAATTTGTAAGAGAAACAAAAGCATAGGCGCGTGGCAGACTGCGGGCCAGAGTAGCCTCTCCTCCACTTGCCAGTGATCACTGGGTGTTACAGTTAGCTGCTACTGTCAACTAGACACAGACCTCAGCAACTGAAATTTGCCCAGATCAGATTGGCTTATGGACATTTTTTTGGGGCAGTTTCTTTCTTTCTTTCTTTCTTTCTTTCTTTCTTTCTTTCTTTCTTTGTTTTGTTTTGTTTTGTTTTGTTTTGTTTTGTTTTTTTGTTTCTTTGTTTTTTCGAGACAGGGTTTCTCTGTGTAGCCTTGGCTGTCCTGGAACTCACTTTGTAGACCAGGCTGGCCTCGAACTCAGAAATCCACCTGCCTCTGCCTCCCAAGTGCTGGGATTAAAGGCTTGCACCACCATGCCCCAGCTCATTGGGCAGTTTCTTAATTGCTAATTGATGGGAGTTAGGGGAGGCTAGCCTGAGCTGTATAAGACAGGTGGCTGAGAAAGCCAAAGAAAACAAGCCAGTAAGCAGCATCCATCTGTGGTTTCTGCCTTAATCTCCTGTCTTGAGTTCCTGCCTTGGTTTCCCTTGATAGTAGACTATAAGCTGCAAGCTAAAATAAATCCTGTCTTCCCTGACTTGCTTTTAGTCATGGTTTGTCACAGCAACAATGAAACTAGGCTATTCACTAAGGGAGAAAGGTAACTCTACAAGAGTGAGTTGAAGACCACTGGTAGACTGGGCTCACCCCGCATGGTTGTTCCCTGCGATGTGTATCCGTAGCCTTGATGTGCTTGCATGGGTTCATTTTGACCCTGAATGGAAACCAGCTGCCCCTAGAACTCTGGTGTTTCTGGATACACTGCCACTGTCCTCATATCTCAATCAGGCTAGCAAAAGCTGCCAGCAGGCAAGGGTAGCACCAAAGCCTATCATTGGCCTGTGGCACCCTTCATATAAGACATTTCGAAGCCTCTCCAGCCAGCCGCCTGAAGCAGTGCTAGCATGCTGTGTCTCCTAAGTATTGTGAACAAAGAAAATCCTGCCATTGACTACTGAGCCCCATTACCCCTTTAAGAGGGAGAGCACTGTGGGCTGCCAGTTACTGCCTGAGAGATGATGTAAGTGGGGCAGTCAGCGTTTCCCACTGGCCTCTGGTATTCTACCTCCTAAGGGGATTCGATCCAGTGCTAGGAGCAGCCTAGCTGCAGCCATCTTGAAAGATTTGGATTTCTCTTGTAAAACAGCCTTCTGGAGCTGAAGGGGTCTGTAATCCTATTGGTGGAACAACAATATGAACTAACCAGTAGCCCCAGAGCTCGTGTCTCTAGCTGCATATGTAGCAGAAGATGGCCTAGTCGGCCATCACTGGGAAGAGAGCCCCCTTGGTCTTGCAAACTTTATATCCTCAGGACAGGGGAATGCCAGGGCCAAGAAGCAGGAGTGGGTGGGTAGGGGAGCAGGGAGGAGGGAGGGTCTAGGGAACTTTCCGGATAGCATTTGAAATGTATATAAAGAAAATATCTAATAAAAAATAAATAATAAAAAATAAAATAAAATAAAATAATTTTTAAAAACCAGCCTTCTACACATAGTGTGCTGAGAAAGATCTAGATCCCCGATGTCTGCGTTTGTGGAGATTCCTTTGATATAAGCTAGTAAAAGAGTGTCAACCTTTGCGTGTGCCTGGGAACAGAACAGAAATGGTTTGTGTAAGTGTCTGGAGAGCTTGCTCCCTGCTAGGAGCCCCTGCCTCTCCATGCCCTCTTCTATGTCCTGACCAGGACCTCCTCTGACATTGCAGTTGATGATAGCCTCTAGTCCCATGTGTCCTCTGCTGTGGAGGGGACAGTACCAAGACCTACTAAAGATAGCTAGAACTCAAGGATCCTCAAACCCATATATGCACCCTATCTCTTCCTGCCTGACTCCTCAATGCCCCTCTCTGCCTGGCACTGTGTTCTCTTCTCTCAGCACTGCTTGGATGGCTTTGCTGGCAGAGATTCCTCAGCCCCTCCCCAAGGCTGGACTCCACAACACTGCACACATATCCTAGGATTCTGGGTCATGTGTACCTCAGCCTAAGGATAGTTATGCCACCAGAGCCCACCCTGCCCCCGGCTGCTCATGCCTCGGAAACCTACAGCATTGGCTCTTTGCATTTGTGTTTTCTCCATATTAATTAGCATCATGGTGATCTCTGGTGGTCAGTAAGTTAAAGGAAGAACTCATGAGTGAATTAGAAGTCATATGACTCTACAAAAACCTAGCCTCCTCCCCCCCCACAAGCATTTTATAGAATTGTTCTGTGGCAGAGTAAAACATATTGGTTTTTAACTATGGTGAACAAAATAGCCATCTTTAGACCAGCGATGCCCATCCCTGCATTCAGCCTGGCAGAGCTGTCCACCTTGCATTTTCTCAGGCTGAATGATATCACGAGCTAATTCGTATCAGGGCTGATATGGGGGAAATCATCACACATAGGATTCCTATAGGCATTTAAATCAGGAAGGACTTTCATCCCCCATTCCTTTGGATTGTGTCCCCAGATGTTTCTTGTTTAAAACATAGCTTGATTAAAGGCAAAATTCACCCATCAAACGAAAGGAATTACCCTGCTGTGTGTGAATTCCATGGTTTGAGATCCGTGATCAAAATAAAAGCAAAAAAGATATAGAATCCAATGTCTGTAAGCCACACCAATCCCAGACCCAACTGGATGTCCTCTGAGTGACGTCAGCAGACCCACGAGGTGTTCTTTGGAGGTAAGCAGTGACATGGTTTGAGTGTAGAGCACTGTCATCCTCTTTATGCCAGTGACAGTTGACAATGTCATATGTGAAAGGACAGCCTGAGGAAGCTGATGGTGCAAGTCAAACTACTGGACAGTTTCTAGGGATGGCCAGTGACCATCCTGTGTGGGCCATAAGTCAGGATAGATAACCGCAGGAAAGACACATGTCTGTGTGTAAGCTCTTAGCCCCGCATCTCTTTCTCAGAGCCAGGTATCAGTCTGTTTAGGAAACCTCTTCTATTGAGCCTGCCTGAGAGTCTCAGGACTGTGAAGCTCAGGGTCGCTTGGGGTCTCAAGAGACGGAGGAGCTCTAGTACACTTCAGAGGAAAGGGTCGGAGGACAAGGTGAGTGCGATCCCCAGGGACTCTGCCACCTTGGGAGGCTCTTTCTGACCTAAGAGAAAATGCTATGGGAATCAGGGTTTTTTTGTTTGTTTGTTTGTTGTTTGTTCCCACACCACAGCAGAGGCTGCACAGCAGGCCCTCATTTTCAGGAGGCAAAAGCAGCAGGACATATCTCCACTAAGAGACTATGCATGTGTCCTTGGGTGATTGCTATTGCCTCTGACCAAGGACAAGGATAGTGCAAAGAAAAGAGAGGATCTTGTCTTCAACAAATCTTAATCTGGGGGATATTGGTGCACCAGCTCCCAATAGCAACTGCCTTCGTGTGGGGCATCTGAGAGATGTTAGGTGCCTGACACATATTTATCAGCCTGTGTTCCTGAACATTCCAGTGCCTTTCACAGCTTATAGCCCAACCTGGTGATTTCTTAGTCTTTATTGAACACTGCACTGTGCAGGAAGTCAGCAGTCCTCAAGTTCCTTCCCAGAGGGTGGGGGCTGGACTTGGCAGCCTCCTCCCAAGAGCCTGTAGGGCTGCCAGGTTCCATTGGGTCACACATGTCCTCAGCCATGTGGTTATGCAGCAGTCCACTGCATATATTGTGATATATTGCCCTCCATCATCACATCTGCTAGATCCCTGTCACACTTGAAGAGCTTCGTGTTGAGAAAGTGGCGGGCAGTGTCCTGTCAGTCACGAGACCTGATCTCTGGGGAGTCAGTGTTACACTGAGAAACTGATCCTTAAAGATCTTAAAAACATCCTTAAACTCTGGCCTTCACATTTGCAAGTTGGTGGCTTCTAGTTTTGTCTCTTGAGTATGGCCAGGCCCTACTTGATTTGAAAAGACTGGATTTGTAAAGTGTTTGACTCAGACTCCCACCCTAAATCCTTCCCAACTAAGTCCTATAGTTGGAGTGTATTTACAGTCCCTCTGAAGGAATACCTCCATAAATCAGAGAGGTCTAACATAGGGTCGAGTATATGGCTCACCTGAGAATGACATAGAGCAAGGCCGGCCACTTCCAAGTGATGCACGGAGATGATTGAATTAACCTTGTTGCAGGCCCTCAATTCTGACTCAACTCACAAACTCCAGGCTACTTATAAAAGTGCATTGTGTTTTAATTGTTGGGGCCCACACCTGTAATCCCAGCCCTCAGGAGGCTCGAGACATGGTGGAATGGCAAAAATGAGACCTGTCTGGAAAAGGAAAGAAAAAAACCTTGTATGGTAAGACATAACCCTGGCAAGCAAGGAAAGCCAGGCAATATAATAGCCAGTCATGGGGTCTTGAAGTCTTTTCTGCATCTCGGGCCCATAGTCTAGAGTGCTCAAGATGCAGAGCAGAGATGCCCAGGTGTGGAGGGTGTGAGCAGGAATTCGGAGCAGAGGTTATAGGAAGGACTGCTAAGGAGAAGCAAAGAACATTATCGGTGGGATGAGATGGGACACACATCTGTTCTGTGGAGAGAGTGCTATCCATCTGTCCAGGCTCTCTCCTGAAGGCCAACTACACACTTCCTGGTTTCTGGTAACTGAATTGACATGTGGTAGACAGTAGTTCAGCCATCCTTCTGTGGCTCGGTGCCTGAGGGCTCAGCCAAATCACCCACCTTTTAAAAAGAGGCCATTAGGATCCATCTCAAGGAAGGAGACAGACGACGGAGAAGTGTTGAAGAAGCAGGGTGTATCCAAGGGAGCACATCTACGTAGGAACCTCAAGCCTGGCATTGGAGCCAGGCAGCCCCTGAGCACTCCAGACACCTTAGAAGCTTGCTGAGCCTAGACAGGAGCTGGAGAGTATAGCTTCTGTTCTTGGCTTTGTTCTCTTGCTAGTGTACTAAGCAGATATAAAGTCCTTCACATCAGTCACTGGGATTATTCCTCTGACTGCCATCTTAAACCTCAGATGGAGAACCAAAGGCCCAACTGAGGCAAAAAGATAGGGTTCACCTGGCCTCGTAGAACGTTCCGGAGCCATATGGATGGGAGGCCCCATGGAGAGGCAGGGCAGGTAGGAGCTGTATGAGCCTCTTGAGCATGAAAGTCAGCCCTTGTTGGACAGTAACAGCCAAGATTAGACCCTTGGGGGTTCCATGGTCCCACAGTCCCATGCAAGGCATGATCTGGGGGATGCTGTGTCTTCCCCTGCATCCCCAGCACACAGGCAGCAAGGTCCACTGTTATCAACCATCATGTGCCCCTACCAGCCGCAATGGATATGCACAGATTGGCCCTGAGCCAGTCTCCTCTATAGCTTAGAATCCTGCCTTCTGTAGGCCAGGAAGCAAGGACTCAGAAAACAGTGGCTACTCTCATACTCTGGGAAAGGAGTCTTTTCATCACTCTTAGACCGCAGGCAAACACTGTGGAATATGGAAACTCTGGAAACACTCTGGAAAATGGTGCTCCAGCTACCAAAAAGAACTGACAGCATAAAACAGTGGGCACGGTGAGTTTCATTCTCAAAACCGTCCAGTGCT
This sequence comes from Mus caroli, assembly GCF_978045245.1. Lineage (NCBI taxonomy): Eukaryota > Metazoa > Chordata > Mammalia > Rodentia > Muridae > Mus > Mus caroli. The sequence goes on along the minus strand of NW_028227263.1, from coordinate 8,538,258 downwards.
AGAGGTGGTCATCGGCCGAGATTTGTGAGTCAGATGAGGGCGTGGCTGCCAGGTTTTGATATCTGTGTACCCAGAGAGACTTCCATGAACTACAAATCAAATTTTTATCTGGGGACACACACCTTGTCCTGGGTGTATGCCAGCCTACCTGCCATGGTCAACACATTGCCAGCCCTAGAGTTCATGTGTCCTGCTGGCTCTGAGTACTGCAAGCCCTCAAGACATCCTTCCTTAGTAGGGAAGTTTGGATGAAATGTCCCCCGTAGTCTTTGGGCCTTTTGGTCCCTGGTTGGTGGCCCTGTTTGTGGAGGGACTGTGGCTTTGTTGAAGGAAGTATGTCATTGACTGGAGGTGGGCTGAATGTTTACACCATTTCGACTTTGCTCCCTCTGCTCCATGCGTGCCGTTCAAGATCTGAGCTTCAGCTCCTGCTACCATGCTTGCTCTCTTCTGCTTGCTACCATGGCGAACCCTTACCCTCCAATATAAATAAACCCTCCTCTAAGTTGCCCTGGTCAGTAATAGAAAACTAATACTCGTACCAAATAGATCCTGTTCAACTTTGAGACATGTGTATCTGGGATAACTTTTTATAAAATATCAGGGAGCTACCAGCTTGTTTAATTAACTTGCATATCTAATAAGAACCTATGGGGCTCAGACAAATGGAGATACTCTAACCCCTGGCAGTGCCAAATAATCTGTTAGGGGGTAAGCAGCAGACAGGTAAGATCAATGTGTAAAATTCAAACAAAAACCAAGAGCCTGTATCTTGAGGCAAGAGTGAGAGACCAGAGGCACACACAAAGGACTTGACCTCTCCAGTCCTATGAGGACACCTTATATGCAAAGTCTTCCTGCTGACCTTCAGTTTGGCCTGATTTCTTGAAGTGCTGGTTGTCATGGTGACTGAGAACGGAGGAGGTTCCCACTCTCTGGATTCGGAACCTCCCAGGAATGAACAGCCGTAATGACCTTCCCTAATTGGCATCTCTGCACTATTTTCTTTGGCTCAGAGAATTCTTGTAAAGTATATTTAATGTAGTGTTGAAATTGGTAAGATTTTTCTTCCTCATGTCCTAAAGATCATGAAATCTCTCGGGGTCTTTCAACACCAAAAAGTGATCTCTCTGGCCCTATTACACTGTTTCCTTTTCTGCTTTTGGGCTGTGTTTTGTTTCAGTTTTTTGAAGATCTGATTGTGGACTTTCCCCCCCTTTTATGAAGCCCTACTTGAAAACCTCAATGGAAAACTGGCGCCTGGCTCTCTCCTTGCAAGAGAGTAATCACTGATAACTGAGCCCTGAAGGTGTGGGAGGGAGGGAGAGACTTTGCCCTAGAGCGGCCTGACTCTACCACCCAGTCAGGGGGTACAGCCTCCGACACCTCCCCACCAGCACAGACATAGATCTGCTCTACCTATTACATACTGTAGGCCTTGAGCAGCCCCAGAACATTAACTGAGTGCCAGTGGGTGACTCCCACTGTGACTGGTATGTCCTACTGGCTTGCTGATGTCATTAGAAACTTATTTGATTGTAATTGGGTAAGATTTTTTTTTTAACCCAGTGCTTGGAAAGTCCATGTTCTTCACATTAACAGATGTATGTTTTTGTATATTCAAATGCCCAGTGGAATACTTTAAGAAGTGGAGCTGGCTTGCCATCAGGATAGGGGACCTCCCCACTCCCCGGAGGGTCACAGGGAGTTGACATGTCCTGGAAGAAATTACCTTTAATGAACGTAAGTTTGGTTGAGTGAGATGAGAATAATTCCATATGTTGGTGTGATCATTTGTTTATTCAGTTGGCCGGCTGCTGTTGCACCTCTGCTGGCCAGCATCCTTAGTCCTGTGGGGACCCGCTCAGCAGGCTGACTCCTTTTTATTTCCCACACTGCCAAGGGATGCACCTCACCCCCTATGGACTCCCGAGCTTCGGCCTCATGGATTCCCATCTTTATATATGATTCTGCAGTGAGCTGAGGCTCTGTCTGTGGCCTTCATTGCTGATGTCTCATCACTATGCTCTGGAAATCTTGTTGCAACAATGGCACCTTCATTGGGATGATCTCCCATCCATGGCAGGAGGTCACCTCTGCCTGCTTTTACTTTACAAATGTGTCTGCTTGGGAAGGGCACAGGCCTGACCCCAGATCTACAGTATAGACGGGTGGCCAGCTGAGTCAAGCTCTCCCAAGAGCCTGGAGGATAACTCGTTCCCTTGAGGACGTGCCTACTAGTTGTACATCCTACATGTGAGCCCGAGCAACATCAGTAGTGTTTACTTAACCGTGAATGACTATATGAAAATTTTAATAGAAGTTTAGACAGAAAACACTCCATTAGTGTTGCCACGAAAGCTTTTGTGGAATAGAACTTGAAGAAAATTATAAAATTGCTGTGGTGTCAGTCATCTTGCCTTTAAGCAAACTTTTTAAAAAGTATGAACTGAAGTCCTACTGAAAGAGACCCCTTCAAATTTAATAATGAGAAAATATACATGTGTGTGTAAGATTTGGACACAGTCAAGGTGAAGGACATTAGGTCTGCCTCCCTCTGCAGTGCTCTCGCTGGCCTATGTGACATCAGGACTGCCAGCACTTGAGACCATATCCCTTTTCACTGTGTGGAGAATAGACTGCTGCAGGTCTTCATTCCTTGGCTTCTAACAGTGAATGGTATGGTGGTTTGAACGAGAGGTGACCTCCACAGGCTTATGCATTTGAACACTCCATCCCAGAGTTGGTGTTGCTGGTAGGGAGGGGGTACTATAGAACCTTCAGGAGGTGGAGCCTTGCTGGAGGAAGTACATCACTTGGGGACTTTAAGAGTTCAGCAATTCACTCTTGTATGCAGCTGGAGCCACATGTACTCCTTTGTTGATGGCGTATGGTGTAGTCCCTGGGAGTTCTGGGCTGGGCTGGGGGGTGGGCGGAGCCTGGTTGGTTAATATTGTTGTTCTTCCTATGAGGCTGCAAAACCCTTCAACTCCTTCAGTCCTTTCTCTAACTCCTCAATTGGGCGCCCCATGCTCAGTCCTATGGTTGGCTGCAAACATCCACCTCTGTATTTGTAAGGCTCTGGCAGGACCTCTCAGGAGACAGCTATATCAGGTTCCTTTCAGCATGCACTTCTTGGCATTCACAATAATGTCTGGGTTTGGTAACTGTGTATGGGATGAATCTCCAGGTGGGACAGTCTCTGGGTGGCCTTTCCTTCAGTCTCTGCTCTACACTTTATCTCCATGTTTGCTCCTGTGAGTATTTTGTTCTCCTTCTAAGAAGAACTGATGCACCCACACTGTGGTCTTCTTCTTATTGAGCTTCATGTGGTCTGTGAATTCTTAGCTTTTGGGCTAATATTGACTTATCAATGAGTGCATACCATGTGTGTTCTTTTGTGATTGGGTTACCTCACTCAGGATGATATTTTCTAGTTCTATCTATTTGCCTAAGAATTTCATGAATTCACCGTTTTTAATAGCTGAGTAGTACTCCATTATGTAAATGAACCACATTTTCTGTATCCATTCCTCTGTCGAAGGACGTCTGGGTTCTTTCTAGTTCCAGGCTATTATAAATAAGGCTGCTATGAACATAGTGGAGCATGTGTTCTTATTACATGTTGGAGCATCTTCTGAGTATATGCCCAGGAGTGATATAGCTGGATCTTGAAGCAGTACTATGTGCAATTCTCCAAGGAGCCACCAAACTGATTCCCAGAGTGGTTGTACCAGCTTGCAGTCCCACCAGCAATGGAGGACTGTTGATTTAGTTGCTTTTCTCACTGCTGTGACCAAGCATCGGAGAAGAAGAAAGTTTAAAAGGAGGGAGAGCAGTTCTGATTCCCAGTTCAAGGAGTCCATTTTCCATCATGGTGGGAAAGAGATGTCAGTTGACTGGAAAGGCCTGATGCCAGGACCAGGAGCCCCGCTGAAGGAAGGAAGGGAACAGTCATTTATTAAATCAATAAAGCAAAATCTAGTTTTCTTGGGGAAAGGGGCAAATTATTAGCCACTTTATTCCAGGAGAAAAAAAACACAAATATACAAAACAAGAATAATAACAAGGAAATAAATAGGATACAGAGGAAGGTTTGAAAAGCACAAGAGACTAATTTGCAAATAAATATTGAAACACATTTGAAGTGCATAATTAGGAAAGAATCAGTTTTACTAAAATTAACCCCAGTAGAGACAACAAGCTTGAATAAACCAATTTACGTGCGAGAAATGGAGAACATTTTCAAGGAACTACCTTACAAAATGGTCTGGGCCCAATTGTATTCATAAGGGAATTTTATTAAACCTGTTGGACAAAAAGTCGTGATGGTACACAAATTGTTTAAACACACACAGAGAGAAACTAATAATTTTATAGACGATGTGTAATGTGTAACATTGAAACTTAAGCCCAATAGAAACGCGACACATTAAAAACAAATATTCATCTCACGTGGTAATATTGTGAATACCAGTGCAGACCCTTAAAATACAAGTGATCAGATTGCATTAGCTTATTAATAATATGGCATACATCAACAGAGAGAAGTTTAGCCCAGGAATGCAAGGGTAGTTTGATATTATGGTTGGTTAGATGGTTTGAGACAGAGTCTTACTTTGTAGCCCTGGCTAGCCTGAAACCTTAACCCGGTCTGAACTCAAACTGCATCAAACTTCCTGCCTCGGCCTCCCAGCTACTGGTATTTCAGATGTCTCCCACCACACCTGGCCTGTTAAGTGTATGCCAGATGAACATAGCTATACAAAGAAAAGAATCAATGCAGTGACTTGGACTTCTGTTTGAGGGGAGAGGGCTCAGTGGTTTAGGATATTCTCCACTCTTAGAGAGGACCTGAGTTCGGTTTCCAGCACCCACATAAGCAATCCACAGCTTCCTGTAATGCAGGCTACCAGAGATCCAGTGCCCTCTTCTGACCTTCATGGGCACTGATATGCATGTGACATACATACATTTAGACACACATGTAGGCTTATAAAAATAAATCCTTTAAGCTTTTATTTTACACTGTGTGTGTGTCTTTGTGTGTGTGTGTGTGCATGTGCATGTATTTACATACGTGCTCACACAGCCACATGCATGTCATGGCATACCCTGTGGAGATCCACCATGTTAATTCTAGGCATCAGACTTGGAGTATCAGGCCTGACATAAAGTGTTTCCACAGTGGCCCTCTTGTGACTCCAGCAAATAACTTTTTAGACACTGCATTATATGTAACTAAAGGGGAGGAAATTACAGGTGTTCTGATGATGGCTTTTTGTAACGTTACAAAGGTGCTTTCCGTTTATGTATAGGCTAAGCGAATGGTGACTGTGTTGATTTGAGGGGCCCTGGGGTTGAGTAGCAGTCGGTGCTGTTAGACCGACGTTTCTAGAGTTTACATAAACACTCTTCCCTCTTCACCCATGTCGACTGCAAAGACACAGAGGCGTACTTCTATAATTGTCCCCACTGCGAGGATCTTGTATAACTTGGATGAATGGTTATTACCAAATCTGAACAAGGAAATGCAATGAGCCAAGACAATTATTGTTGGGATGAGAAGGAACAGGAAGGACGGTCTAGAACGAGGAAAGGAAGGAGAACACAGTTTTGTTTTGTTTTGTTTGTCTTGTTGCTTTTGTTTTATGGAACCATGAGTGGAACCTAGAGCCAGGTGCAAGGCAAACACTCCGTCAACTAAGCTATATCTCCAGAGATGTCGGTTTCTATAATGGGTGAAACACCTGGACCTTTTACCATAGGATGTACACAGTTAGAAACTGTCAGCTCTACATCACTGTAACAATCCTAAGCAACGTGAATGCAGAGGAAGGACGATGTTCATGGATTCAGTGTGAGGAGTCAATCCGTGGTGCATGTGTTGGGGCCACATGTCATGGTCAGCTCTCACAAGAGAGCTGGGGACAGAGTATCCCCACTGAAGGCACGCTCCAAGGACCTACTTCCTCTTCCTAGCTCACACAGCTCCCAATAGCCCTAGCACTTTAGGTGACTAAAACACTAAACTCCTATGCACAGCAGCACCTGACAGTCCTCGTGGCCCCACGATGCCTGCTTCCTGACTTTAGTTCTTTGTGGTTTTGCTCCTCTCGTGGCTGCAGCTCAGGTTTGCATGTCTGTGGGTGACTGTGACACTGATCACATGGTTATTGTATTCATTCTTGCACAGGTCATTCCTCCTTGTTCCTGAGTTAGCTTTTATGAATTGATCTATGTAGGACAGGAGCCCTTTGCTGTTTGTGAGGGTTGAAAATTTCTCTACTCGTCGGCTCGCCTTTGCTTCTGTGTGTCACCGGACAGAAATTGTCAGTGCTGAGCTAGTTGGATATTGTTTATGCTTATGCATTTTGGGGTTTCAAGGTGCTATCTCCCCTAACAGCAAGGAAGATACTGAACATATTTTCTTGGACATGTGCTGGCAAACTTTCTCTCGAAATATCTGGGGCTTTGTGAGCCTCCTATGGTCTCTTTCATGTCCAATTTCATGTTTAGAATGCAGCCTTTAGGAGTGTTAAGCTGTCCTTAGCTTCTGGCTGTGGGTGGCCTGCAGCCTTCTTGGTTTGCTTCGTTAGAGCTGAGGTTATCCACTCTCAGGTGTAGAGCCACAGTGTGTCCACCCGTTGTTTGGAAAGATATGGAAGTGGGCATCTGTTTACTTAAAGGCTCCTGTTTTCTCTACATCTGTGCTGTGACCACTCTGTCATGGATCTGTTTCTGGGTTGCATTAGCCCTTCTGGTTTGCCTATTTTAGTCTCTTAAACTGCTGCTTCTTAGGCCAGCATCACTCTGCAAAAGATTTTCATATGCACCAGAGAAATTGCGTTCCTTATTCTCCTGGCACTGCTTGCATTGCTTTGTGCCAGGTATTACCAATAATGTAAACATTTCAAAATCGGTTTATCCTATCCCATAATAGTTCTTCTAGATTTACTTTATATATATATATATATGTTGGTGAGTGGAGGCGGGCTACTGTGTGGTTGCAGTACCTGAGGTAGCCAGAAGAGGGCGTCAGAACTGGGATCCAAACTTGGGTCTTCTTCAAGAGCAACTTGCACTCTTGCCCTCTGAGCCTCTCTAGCCCAAAAGTAATTGTTTTCTTTAATTAAGATTTGATTTGGTTTAAGAAGTGCTGACGTCATCATAGCATCTCTGAATATACTATGTTGCTTTGTCTTTCGGAGTGTTAATTTTCCTCTAGAATTGATCGTTTTTCTTCACAGAGGTCTTCTGGACACTTCAGTGGATCGGTGATTATATGCATGGCGGGTTTCAATGTTACCCGCTGTAAATGGTACACTGTATACGTCAGTCACTTTATGTCTTCATCACCAAAGTTTTTCTCATCCTCAACCTTTTTAATCTGAGTAGTTTAGAATGGCAACATTTGGCAAAGCATCCAGACTATATTTCTGTTTTCATTCTTGTCAACAACTCCACTAGACTGTTAAAACAAATATACACAAAGCAGCCAGACTGCTGCTGAAAAGGGCAATCAGTACAGATCCTACACACATAGGAAGGTGGATGAGGATGTAGTTATAAACAATTGGGCACATATGTCAGTCACTACTGTGCAATAGATGAAATCATTGGCAGTCATAGTGTCAGCGTCTTTGTTGCTTTAAGCGTAGTGTGTGGCACACAGGTCTCTTCTCACCAAGGTGTACATCTGGGGAGGGTGGGTTTTACTGTCCCTTAGGACAGTCAACTATGAAAGACTGAATTCAGCCAGTGGTCAAAAGCTTTCCCACTGGTAGCTTTCCACCCTTCTGTACCTGTGACCTCCTTGTGACTAAAGGGATTGAGCATCAGGAAGCTGGTGTCCCCCAAAATAGCCCATTGTTTTTAATTAACAAGAATTTTATGAGCCTATTATCAGACACACTCATCGCTGAAAGTTAAATTATATGAGTGTACAGGTAACGGCATTGTATGTAGAAATAGTACATGCTCAGAACTTACTCCTTCTGGTGTTTATCATAGCTATAGTGCAGGGTTGACGTGATGTGCTGTGAGGATTTGCACACTCAGGCAGTGCAGCCCAGTAGGTGTTGAACACCTGTTCTGAGGCCACCATTCACCCTCTGCCCTGGGATTCCTGCTGGGTCAGAGGTAGGGGTGGGCAACGCAACCCTCAGGCTCCATACTAAATAATCTTGATGACAACCCAGGTTCGAAAGTTCTCTTAGCCTGGATCAGTGGGAGGTGGAAGTCTGTGGGTGGTAAGAATGTTTTGAATGCCTGTGTTCACACATGCAATCAGGCTCCATGCAGCATTGCATGTAGTTAAGTAGGTTTTTTACTGAACAAGATTCATATTATCATCTAAATGAAATTTGGTGGAGAAGAATGTCTCTAACATGTATGATGCTGTCTCTATTATGTTTTTGATTAAATCAAGCTCAAGAATTAAGACGTAAACAGTTTGACTTGGGACCAAAATCACTCAAATGCTTTTCATTGCAATTCTGAGGTTACAAATTCCTCTAACTGACTAATTTCAAAGTTGTGCCATGACTAGTAGTTTGGATGCCTGTCACTGCTCAGGTGTTTGCTGCAGACATAGTCCCTCACCTCTATTCAGGAGCCTCAATCTCCACCCTGCCTCACCAGCCTGCTCTCTTGCAGACCATTTGCCTTTAACTCGGCTGGTGTTCTCCCATTGACCTCTGGGGAAAGCCAACCTAGTTCCAGCCCCAGGCAGGGGTCAGGATGAGAACCAATGAAAACTGCAGGAAGAGGGCAGTCTGCTCATTCCTTGTCCTCACTGACTTTTCCTTCTTTACCCTGCCTGCACCTCTTGCCCCGCCTCCTTGGCGATGGGCTCTCCTGCTCCAGCCTAGAAATATAACATGGCTTCCTGAGACATTGGTGTTAATGGCACCGGCCACAAGTGCCTCTCCTCAGACATCACAGAGAAACTATGGTCAGCGGAGTGATAGCTGGAGAGCGGCTCTCCCCACACAGAACAACAAGCAAGTGCAGCTGGCCTCTCTCTTCAGAGCCGCTCTGCTCTGTGTGCAAGTCCATGTGGAATGGACTGAGATCCACAGGATGAGACCATGAGAGGGGTACGGTGGCACCAGGCTCTGCACATTCACTAGACTGAGCCTGCAGCTGGAGTTAGTCTATTTAATAGAAAAACAACAGAAAAGAATCATTTGATAATTATAATCACTTTTAAATTGATGAATTGATTCTTTTAAATAAAGACATCATTGTGAAAGACTGTTCTAAAGGAAAGATCGCATGAGGAAATGAAATTTTCTATCTCATTGGGAGTTTTTTTTGGTAAATGTGCAAACAGATGCATTAAATTAAGATTGTGGAAGTATTTAAGCAAGGAGGATGCTTTTCATATAGGATACAGCACTGAGAAAAGCACTCCTACCAAAAATAACTTAGAGGAGGGGAGGGATTGTGTGTCTTACACTTTCTGGCCACTCTGTCACTGAGAGGAGTCAGGACAGAAACTCACATAAGAACCCAAAGCAGAAATGATGGAAGAAGACTTCTTACTGGATTGTTTGTGTTTAGATCTCTCTCTCTCTCTCTCTCTCTCTCTCTCTCTCTCTCTCTCTCTCTCTCTCTCTCTCTCTCTTTCTCTCTCTCTCTCTCTCCATATATATATGTATATATATACATGGGTTTATGTGCAGATGTCCTCAGAGGCCAGAATGTGTCAATTATCCCAGAACTGGAGTCACGGGTGGTGTGAGACTCTTGGAGGTGCTGTGAACAGAGCCTGGGTCATCTGGAAGAGAGGCAAGCACTTTTAACTGCAGAGCCATCCCTCCAGCCCCTTAGCTAGCTTTTTTTATACAGCCCAGGACCACTCTCCTAGAGTGGACCTTTCTATAGCAGTTATCAAGCCAGTCCTCCACAGGCATGCCCACTTACCAATCTGAAGTAGGCAGTTCTCCACCCGAGGCTTCTCCTCTCAGATGACTCTTGCTGTATTAAGGTGACCAAGAAAGATAGCCCAGACAAGTAGTTTGAGTTTTTTTGTTTGTTTGTTTGTTTGGTTTGGTTTGATTTGATTTGGTTGTTTTTTATTTTTTTTGGAAAAAAGCAGAGACATTAATAAGAATCCATGAGACCCTTATTTGGGTAAGTCTAAAGTGGTCCCCATTTTCTAAGTAGCCAAGTTGGGGTCTGAAACCTCCTGTCTGTGTTACTGTTGACAACCTGAGGGGACATGGTTGGGTGGCTCTCATTTGTCATGAGAAGCAGGCTGAAGGCAGTCCTTCATGCCACAGACAAGTGGGTCACTTTACATGACATGTGCTTAAACAAACTCAACAGACATGATCTTGTTTCAGCTTAGCGGTCTGTTCTCTGAGCTCAGGGCATGGAGCCCAGCTTTGTTTTCTGTACTCAGGGATGTTTTCTCAGAATGTATAGGATGGAATCTAAGCATGGCTGGGCCGGTGCTCCATACTCCAGCCCCGTCTCTCTGCTGGTTTTACGAGGTCTGCTTTTTCTGAGTTGACTAGATTTGGCCTGTGCTAGCCCATGTTCAGTCTGCCTGCTTCTCAATCTAAGAATCAACAAATTCCCCATTCTCTGTCCTTTTGGATTGCAGAGAGAAGCCAGCTGTGAGGCCACGTCTCATTTCCGTTTCTCTGAGTGGGGACCATGATGCTCCTGAAAGGACCTGTGCTAAATTTAGATGCTTTGGTATCTACAGGTCATTATTGGAATTTCAGCATCAGACTGCAAGGTCTTGAAGCTACCTTGACAGGCTGTGAGTACCAAGCCTGCCTTCACCATGAGCGTGCCTGTCATCCCCCTTCGTTAAGGCCTAGAAAACTCCTTTCAGGAAGCGGGGTGTCCCTAAAATTCAAAGAGGTGCAAGGAAAGAATACATCCACAGCCTCACAATAATCACAAACCATCATTTCTGATTGTGAGCAGGACGAAAGGGCTTCAGGTGACTATTAGAGACCTGCCTATTGCGAAGGTCAAAAAGAAGTCTCTGACCCTGGCATCCCCTTTGCTTGCTCTTAAGTCCTGTAGATGTGAGAGCCCGTGAGGGCCACTATCAGAGAATGCTTCTGGAAGGCGGTGCTGCCTGGCCTGGCCTGCTCTCTTCTCTGAGCAGGAACATGTGCCCATTTGTGCAAACCAGCATGGTGTTGATGCTTGGCCAGTCTTGTTCAGCTGATCATGCCTCGTGATAGGCCACATGTTGCCTCCAATTAAAAGACATTTCACATACCAAATAAACATCTTTCCAAAGACAGCCACTTGTCAATTGAGGCACTGGGAGGCAAAACAAAGTATTTATCCTGAAACCTAAAATGTTTGTTAAAATGTAGTCAAATGTTCAGGCCAAGAGGGAATTCACTGCCTGTTGCTTTAATGACACCTGTGGGGTAAAACAAGAGACCCACCGTGTTATGTGCAGTATGTACATATAAATAAGGCTTAATGCATTTGACCCAAAGCCACAATTAATGATTGTCAAAATGAAATGCAACTTCCTTAGTACAGAGGCAGGCTTGCTCCTTAGTTGCAATATCATCAGTTATTAAATTGGATGGATAGATTTTTTTTTTTTTGGAGCAAACTTACCAGCTAAATTTTACCCTTTGATATATCTACTTCCCAAAGTTTAAGAAGCCCCAGTTTGCTTTGGGATATTCTAAAGCAGAACAATATGGGGAGTCTAGGACAGATCCAGGCTTACTAGCTCAGACCTATAATCCCAGGTACCCAAGATACTAAGACATGGGGACTGTAAATTCCAGCCCAGGCAACTGAGAGAGAGAGAGAGAGAGAGAGAGAGAGAGAGAGAGAGAGAGAGAGAGAGAGAGAGAGAGCGCCAGAGTCTGAGCTTGGTGACAGACTCATTTACTTGCGTGCACAAAGCCCCAGGTTCAATCCCCAGCATTAAAAACATAAAAGCCAACAGCAACCAAACCCTAGAGCAAACCCTTTACCCAGTAGACCTTTCTGGGTTTGGAACCAGTCAGAGGTCAGAGGGAAGAGCATCCTGGCATCTCAAACCGTGTTATGACAACAGACCGTTTTCCTCCCAAAATATTATAGAAATGATACATAATTTTAGAGGCCTGTGGGTACAGTTTGAGAACTGTGGGTATTTTTATAGAACTTTACCTAATTATAAAGATTTCTAAGGCATAACCTTCTAAGTACTGACCGTCTTAACAAAGTCACAGAACGTCCTGGGAGTTCAGAGTCGGGATGCACTGTGATAGGTTTTGTTGCTGTTGGCTGTTGTGCTCAGCAAATGCATCCACGCTGCTTTTATCCCAGAATGAAAGATTTGTTTGTCTTTCCAGTCCCGGTGCCCTGAGGATGTGCAACTATGTAACATTCTCCCATAGTATCGGCAGGAAATGGTTAGGCATAAGAATCAAACCTGCATTTATCTACGATTCTATTGCTTAAAACGCCGTGACCAAAAGCAGCTTAGGGGAGAACAGGGTTTATCCTGGCTTATGGTTCCAGGACAGAGTTCATAATGGCAGAGATGGCATAGCAGCAAAAAAGCGTTATCAGTGTCAGGAGCAGGAAGCTGGCTCATCACATTTTCATACACAGTAGTGTTAAGTTTCAAACCCAGGACAAAAAAGCCTCTAGATTCTCCCAGCATCCCTCAGTCCCTACCTGTTTCAGGGTATGGCTGCATACCTCCATGCTGGGCTCTCCAACCCAGGGGCAGGGTTGCCCTTCCCCCAGAGGCTCTTCCGCACATAATCCAGGCATTTGGATTACCCACCATTTTTGAACCTTTGCCCTCTTGGCTGCTACACCTGGCCCCTTCTCTACCCTCTCCCTTCCCCTCCCCTTCTTCCCATATGGCCCAGCTCAGTCATTTGACAAGTCATGTCTACTCTGGACTCTCCCAGATGTGTCTGCCTCCAGCCATGCTCTCCTACATATCTGTGATAAGCTTTCTCCTTCACCATACTTAGGAGCAGTCCTGTCCTTTCCTTTCCTTTTTATTTCTTATTTTTTTTCATTTACATAGGAAGCAGAAAGTAAAGCAGAAAATGAGAAGAAGCTAATGACCTTTAAGGCCCAATACCCCCACCCCACCCCCAGTGATGTACTTCTTCCAGCAAGGCCCCACCTCCTAAAGGGTCCATAACCTCCCCAAACAGCACCACCTGCTGGAGACCGAGTACTCAGAAAATGAGCCTGTGTTGGACACTTTTTCTTTCAAACCCAGTGCAGAGCATGCTGAAGTAAGAAGTTTATACCAGGCAGGACAATTATTGGAGTATTCCTGCGTACTTCACGGGAACAAAAATGTCCCAAAATGTATTTCCCCAAGTTACAGTGGCCACGCAAATAGTTCCTCTCTCCATTATACCATTCTGACCCCACAGTCTATGTGAGTGATTCACAAGTGATGCAGCGCCTTTGGGCTATGGTGTGCCTTGGGAACAAGATGGCATTGAGCTGCAGCCCCTGGGTGGGTGCACTCTCATGGCCTGTGCCAGCAATTGCTACTGTGGCACACAAACGAGCATCTTTTAAACGTGTGATGTGTACATGCTTGGTGGAACTCCAGTAAGGTTGGCGGATTGTGTGTGCAAGCTGAGGGAAACCAAGACAAACCAGCTAAATCCATTTGCACATCCACGAGACTTAGTCTTCATGGGACCTGCAAGCATTATGTAGGAATCAGCGATAGGCTAGCGTTAGATTCTCCCACCCAAGACTTCAGACATGCGCAGAGGGACAAGCCCTTCAGAGCATCAGTATTTCCTGTCTCTTGCATGTACACACCGTGTCACAGGAGGCAGGAACAAGAGTGTGGTCCTAATAAGGCCCTCGGTCCCATAGTTTCCTCTGCTGACCAAAGCTAAAGAGGTTCCATTGGCAGCTGTGTGGAAAGGTTCCATCCCCAACACCAGTGCCAAGGCATGGGACGAATGACAATGGGACATCTTTCTGAGGCCTCCAGGCAGAACAGCAAGCAGCTCCACAGCTTCATACCGGCTTTGTTCTGAGCTTTTCTCAGCACACATCTGAATGATGCCCTCCAGCTTGGGTGTAGCAACAAGCACCCCCGGGTGAGGCTGGGGATATGCTAGCTCTGCTAAGAAATGAGGACATCTGCCTGAGAGGGGCAGTGTGACCTCTTGCCTGACCTGGAAGCCTGGTTGCTTCTGCTTTGACTATTGAGCTTTTCATTTTTCAGTAGTTCCCCCTCCCCCATCTCATGGGAAGTCCTCAACTCCCTATGGTGTCTTCATAGCCTTTTGCCACAAGACTCCATAAAGCAAGCAGGCATCTCCTGTCCCATGTCTCTAAACCTGGCCTTCTTCAAACATCAGACACTCTGTCCTGGAATCTGAAATGTCCTGTCCTCTTCCCTTCAAACTCTTTTAACCAATCCCAGAGGGATCTCCCACACCCACTGTGTAAGGCACACCTAGCCTTCACTCACCAGTGCACGACCCTGGGTCCCCACTGCTGCCAGGTGACTGTCAGGGAAGTGTGGGTCACTGGGATGCTAATGACTGTCCTTGGCACGGAACTCCTACCCTAGGCTCTGTTCTGCCTGTTTTGTGTCCGAGGTCCCCACAGGCAGTTATGAGAGGCTTGCTTGAGTGCTCCCTTCTGTCTCCACACTGGAGGTGAGCACCACGAAGACCAAATGTTTGTCAGTATGGTACCCTCTGCGTCCCTATGCTCACGCACCAAAACTACATATTAACATTTTCTTGACATATGTGCACGACGACAGTGTTGTTCATGCTCCTGTGAACTGGTAATCTGAATTGTCTTTTAAATGCTGTAATGATAAGAAGAGAATTCTTGCTGAAGTCCGGCTTCACTGGGAGGCCACAGAAGCATGTCAAGTCCCCGGCCCCATGGAGACTGAGCATCCTGAAGAATTCCCAGGTTTTGTGACAAAGCTGCTACCACCATTCATCTCTAAAGAATGTTAGCCATCCTGGGCATTTGCCAGAATCCAAGTCTCCACAAAGGATGAGCATAGACCCCAGAGACTGGGAGGAGATGCTTAAAACCCCATGTCCACCCAAAGTCTTATTTCCAGAACAGCCAGTTAGTGCCTAGAACTCGGCAGTAGGCACATCAGCCTTACGGTTAAAAACTAAGTAAAGTTATTAGAACAAACACTTCAACCAAGAGGCTTAAAGACAATGGTTAGAAGGAACCTTATTGTGGCACTGCAGAGCCACCCCAAAGGGCAGGTGGCCCTTTCTTGTCTCCATAGGACCCTGCATTTTTGAAGCACTTATGGCCTAGAAGCAAAGACATAATACTTTTAAAGCCACGACAGGAAGTATTGAGCCACTGATGCATGCTACACTGTCAACTGCATTATACCAGTAGCAGCCATGGCTTCATTTATGTCAGATTTGCGAGCTATCAAGTTTGTAGTGATGGGAAAGAGATGGGTGGTTTGTGGTGAGTAAATGAAGACCGAGGCAGATTGGACAGAGAGTGGGTGGCCACTTGAATTAGACAGTTCTGTGTCCTGCTTGGGTTGCGTGTATATGAATCTAAAATGTAATAAAATCTGATTTAAAGGGGGGAAATCACATCCATAAGCAAACAAACGCTTTAACAAGATCCACCACCTATTTATCTATGGCATGCCAATGTCAGCTTCTTGATTTTGCCAACATGCTATGAGACTGGGAGAAATTTCCATCTGTGGAAACAGAATGGCAGAGCTGAGGATCATGTCTACCATCGTATTTTCTTAAGTCTCTTAGGTGATTTCTGAATACGATGATTTTCAAAACTCTTCTTCCTACAGGCCAATCCAAAAGAAGGGGTGGGGCTATGGAGAAATGACCAAGTGATTAAAAGCACCTCCTGTTCTTGCAGAGGACCCAGGTTCAGTTCCCAGCACCCACATGGTGACTCCAGTTCCAGGGGAGCCAGTGCCCACTTAGGAGTTCCTCAGGCAGGAGACATGTACATGGTACGCATACATGTGTGCAGGCAAAAACGATCACGCACATAAAATATGTCTTTTAACTCTCAAAAGGACACAGTGAAGAGTGGGAAGCAGGCTGGGCTCTGGGCTGTGTCTTTTGGGAAAGGTCCCCCATGTGTGTGTCTTCCAGTTGCTGTAGGCAGAGGTGGCTCTTGTAACAAAAGCAAACTCCAAAGGTGGAGGATGGTTTCTTACTGCAGTCAGGGAGGAAAAGAAGCTCTCAGACTAGAAAAATATGCTCTGAACTCACTACGGATCTCTGGTTACTGCATGATTAGCCCCATTACCCCATGCTTAAGTGACTTATAAATATTTGGCCAAGAGCAGCCAAAAGGTAACCGCCTAAGTGACCATGAGACGTGCATGTGCCTGGCCACCTTAAACACTGAGCAGATACGAGCTGGGGGAAATCCTCCTGACAGTGATCACGTTTGAAACTTGTGCTTTCTTAATTCAGCTGGTTATTGACAGTAATATATTTTAACTCAAGGATGTGTCCATTCGGTGCATATTGACTCGGCTTGTTAGAGTGTTCACGGTACATGTGAGCATTGGATTTCCTGTCATGGTGACTTACGGCAGGAGGACAGCGGTGAGTGATTCCTGCCAGTCAAGAACTTTGGCTGGAGCCCACTTGAATGGTAATAACCTGCTCCTGTAATTGCTGTGGAAAAGGAGAATCCTCCTGAGGTTTTACATCTAATCATTTATTTATAAATCCGTAGATGGCAGTCTGCAGTAGATGCGTTGGGGGTCAGCTTTGTGCTCAAAACAGTTGCCTGATGTTTACATTTCACAGTGTATTTTTTTAACGGTACCTCCAGCCCCCATGATCACAAAAGGACCCCAGCTTGCCGGTAGCTGCTCCGTGCCACATCCCGTGGCCCAGGCACTTCATTACCAGTGCTAGGCAGAGGCCGGTCCCCTCTGTATTAGCTGAAATATGCATGTTTTTCCATCTCATTAATTCAGCCTACATACAATTAATTTTTGCCTATTAATAAACCCCTTGGTGTTCGTGACAGCTATCTAGACCACTTCACCTAGTGTGGAAAGCAAACGTGTTCTTATGGTTTCTGCCCCTTGCTGCATTTTTATTGTTGGGTTGGCGGGTTCGGTGCATAAATCAAGTTTGGCAAGGCACTGAAGGTTCTGGGGAATCTCCGTTTACCCTGGCCAATGCTGAGTCTATGAAATACCCATCAAGTTCACTTCCATTTGGGGCTCTTAGGCTAGGGGTGGGGGAGCCTGTGGGAGGCTGGCATGGGAAAGAGATGACCTTTCATCTTAGGCTGCCTAACCTCACCTGGTCTGGGCAATCTTTAAGAGGCTCTGTTCTGTCTTCAGACCTCAGTCTTTTTCCTTTATTGTTTAATTAGCATACAAAGGAACATGTTTCCCTTAAGGCATGCTCCCACCTACTTAGTTTATCCTCCTTTATATCACTAGCTCCTCTCTGCCTCGTCCCCCTGCTCTCCTTCTGGCTTCATATGACACTTTCTGGTGTAGGTTCAGATGAGATCAATCAGATCCTTAGTAGCTCAGAAAATAGCCCCCCAAATTGACAAGTTAGGATATATGAAATTAAGAAGCACCTGCCTAACAGAAGAAACTCTCAGCAAAGAGAAGAAGCAACCTACAGAATGGGAGGAAACCTTGCTATCTGTACTTCAGACAAGGGCTTAATATCTAGAAAATAGAAAGGAATATGGAAATTAAGCACACAAGCAAAAACCCAAACTGCCAGTCAATAAGTGGACCAGTTCACTGAACAGATAATTCTTGAGAAAAAAAGGAAGATCAGTATTTTGTTTTGCTTTGCTTTGTTTGGTTTTTGTTTAACATCATTAGCCATCAAGAAATGCAAATTAAAACTACTTTGGGATTCCATTTTGCCCCCGTCAGAATGTCTGTCATCCAGAAAACTAATGAGAGCAGATGCTGGTGAGAACATATAGAGAGAAGGACCTGGAACACTCTTGCTGGGATGTAAACTGCAGTAGTCACTATGGAAATCATTGCTCACAGAGTTAAAATTAGAACTGCCACGTGACCCTCTGCTTCACTCCCCCTGTGTACCTGAGGGACTCTAAGCCAACCCCACAGAGATACTTGAACCCTGATCTACTTTGCTCTTCACAGTCACCGAGACGTGGAACCAGCTTAACCACTTAAGTGTCTCAGTCCAAACAGGTGACATCTGATGAACAAGGAAGGAGCAAAATGGCAAGGGAGCCTTGGGGTTGAAATAAGACCCTACCAGGCCCAGGGTTTCCACAGACAAAATCGTCCCCAGACCTTTGCAATCAATCTTTCCATAGAGAACATCTCAGGGCCCCCAGATGATCAGCCCAAACTATGTAATCCTATGCAGATGCTGAGAGATTGTAGGTGGTTTCCTGGAATGTAGGAGCGAAAAACTCACAGCCGGAGTCATCTTGGAATCCCAACAGCAGGCCTCTGACGAGGGGACAGCCTACTGGATATGGCGAGTTCCATGGCTGGTGAAAGGATACTTGGGAAAGCTGTAGCATGCCTGCCCTGATAAGTCTGGAAACATGCTCACATGAAGGTTTCCAGAACACTGAGATCTAGCTGGCCAGTGTTGTTGATGGGTGGAGTTGGATGTGTATAATAATATTAACTATATATAATATAATAATGATTCTGTTTGCTGACTTTTAGAATATACTTGATTCTGAGTTGTGATGATTAAGAGGAGGTCTCAGCCTTAACAGGAATCTGTGATGACCTGAATTAGGCTGTTTGGTCTTGACATTTAGCTAAACACCCTGTGGAATCTGCTGAGTCACCTCTCTGGTGTGAGTGGCCTTGCTGGTTCGTTCCAGCTGGCCCAAATTCTGCAGATGCAGCCCTGTCTTCCCACTTCTGCTTCATACCTCCAAAGTGCAATTTCTCCCCCTCCATCTCTCTTCTCTTCTCTTTTCCAGAGGTGACCCCCACTGTCTCTTTAACGTGTGTCCCTGGAGGCGAACAGGGTCTTGGCACATACAGGCCCCTCCCCCAAATCCTAGTTTGCTCAGCCTACTTCCCACTGAGCAGGTGTGCCCACCACCAACTGCTACATACCAGGAATTCATAAAGTGGCTTTAAAATAAGACTTTTCAAATCCCCATCTTCGAACTCTTTCAAAGAGCCCAAGACAGTAAGACCTTATCACTGCCCATGAGTAGCCTCTTAAGAACCCATTCCTGGCTGTTGAAATGAGCACAAAGATGTCACCCAAGGCACAGTGCTGCTGTTTGTGAGTCTTTCTCTTCCTGCACACGACTGAATAAGAAACGGTTCTACTTCTGCTCTTATTTATGCAGGGCCATATTTAACCCTCCCTTCTGCTTGAAGGACTGGCCACAAGCCTTTCCTTCCCCCTGCTCTTGATTGTTCTTAAGTTTAAGACAATACACAGTGGCAGGTAGGCTTAGCAACCATGTTCCGTCTACTTGACGCTACCTGTTAATGTCAGGTACAAAGAGAATGACACCTCTGTCTTCAGAAGTTTATTTAAATCTCCTCTAAGAAAATTGCAGCTCTTCCCACTTAACATCCGAGAAGGTGGAAGCAGACGCAGGGAGACATACTCTGGAGAGTGTGGATAGGAACAAGTCTCTGCCTTTGTTGAAAAGTTGAGTCAGCAAAATCAAGAGCCCGTATCGTGCCTCAGATCCCAGGGCACTGTCAAGATGGACCAATAGGAAAGTGGAGGGCAAGGAGAGCTGGATGCCATCATTAGGTGAGGGTGTTTTGCAGGCTGGAATGTGGGTCCATTGTTAGAGTACTTGCCTAGCAGGTAAGAAGGATCATCCTGAATATTACCCCCAGTATCTCAGTGAATGAGGTATGCTGTCAGTCCCAGCTCTTGGGAGGTGGTGGCAGGCTAGTATTTTCTATATGCCTGTTATTTGTGAGACCTCATGGACAAATAATATTTCAGGAGACAGGAATAATATTTGTGAAGGGCAAGATGAAGCACTGGCCAGTTACCCATGACACGCAATTGCACATGTGCCATCTAGCCAATAGCAACAAGAACAAAGAGTATTCTGTGAGTGTCTAGACACAACTCCTGGCTTCAGCCTCAGCAAAGACACTACAGTAAGATGTGGAAGAGCGCTGTCGCCTCAGTGACACCCTGGTCTTAGGCCTCTGGGCCATGAGTATCTTGGTTCATTATATGTATGAGTGTGAGCACGTGTGTCTTTCTGTGTGTAGGTGCCTATGTGTATTTGAATACATGTGCACCTGTGTGCATGATGGGGGCCAGAGGACCAAGCCTCAGGTATTGGTCCTCAGATGCCATTCATGTCGGTTGGTAAGACAGAGTTCTTCGTTGGCCTTGAGTACCCCAGAGGCTAGCAATGGCTGCCCAGTGAGGCCCAGGCATCTGCTTATCTCTGCTCACTCAACACTGGGATTACAGATGCCGTCACCACACAAGCGTTGCTTCCCTACTATGGGTAAAGTGCTTTACTGATGGAACGAGCTCTCACCCTGGCCCTCTTTCTTTTTCTTTTTCTTTTTCTTTTTCTTTTTCTTTTTCTTTTTCTTTTCCTTTTCCTTTTCCTTTTTCTTTTTTGTTTTCTTTTTTTCGGTCACTTTAAGAATTGTTTCTTTTGGACCCCTTGTTAATGGTCAAGTTGCTCATTTCTAATTTGTGTTTTTTATTTCATTTTCCTCATAAAATATTTAATGAAAATAATAATCAGGGCAACTACACTCTCACAAACTCCAGATCCAATGCCACCCTCAGTTCTGGTTTGGTTTTTGGAAAAATATACTTGAACTTTGTTTAGTCCTTCGCACAGTTACCAGGAAGACATCCAATTGTTAAGTAGGGAAGAGGGCCTACTGAGGACCAAAAACATGGCAGCTTGTGAGTTTATTTTTTGTGACTGTGTGTGTGTGTCTCTGTGTGTGTGTGTGTGTGTGTGTCTCTGTGTGTGTGTGTGTCTGTATATGTGTGTCTGTCTGTCTGTGTGTCTCTGTTTGTGTGTGTGTGTGTGTGTGTGTGTCTGTATATGTGTGTGTGTGTCTGTGTGTGTGTGTCTGTGTGTGTGTGTCTGTGTGTGTGTGTGTGTCTGTGTGTGTGTGTGTCTGTATATGTGTGTGTGTCTGTATGTGTGTGTCTGTGTGTGTGTGTCTGTATATGTGTGTGTGTGTCTGTGTGTGTGTGTCTGTGTGTGTGTGTCTGTGTGTGTGTGTGTCTGTGTGTGTGTGTGTGTGTCTGTGTGTGTGTGTCTGTGTGTGTGTGTCTGTGTGTGTGTGTCTGTATATGTGTGTGTGTGTGTCTCTCTCTGTGTGTGTGTGTGTCTGTATATGTGTGTGTGTCTGTGTGTGTGTGTCTGTGTGTGTGTCTGTGTGTGTGTCTCTGTGTCTGTGTGTGTGTGTCTGTATATGTGTGTGTGTGTGTGTCTGTATATGTGTGTGTGTGTCTGTGTGTGTGTCTCTGTGTCTGTGTGTGTGTGTGTCTGTATATGTGTGTGTGTCTCTGTGTGTGTGTGTGTGTGTGTGTGTGTTCATGCACATGTGTGAGCATGCAGAGGGATGACAAAGATTAAAGGTCAGGTGTCTTCCTCAGTTTCTCTCTACCTTTTTTTTTTTAAAAAAACAAGACCTTTCACTGAACCTGGAACTAAGAGATTTGAATAAACTGGCTGACCAACAAGGCCCGGGGATTCTCTTTTCTCCAATCTCCAGTTGTGGGATTACAGATTTGAAGTCCTGCACGTGGCTTTGACAGGGACACTGGGGATCGACCTCAGGTCCTCATGATTGTGCAGCAAGCACTTTCCTGAGTGAGTCCCTCAGTTGAGGGGCATGAGCACACCCTTCTCGGCTTTTGCCTGTACTCTGTGATATCGCTGCTCTCTTGGAGACACTGGGCTTGTCGGCAGAGGGCCACGTGTGTTGGAGGAGCTGAAGAGATTCTTGGCTCAGCTCATGGTCATACTCAGGGCAGTTAGTGGGACTTGGCAAGAGTGATCTTGATGCTTTGACCTTCTGGTGATTTTCTGTGCCAAACCAACAAAACAATGCCCAGGAGAGGACAGATGACAGGCCAAGAGCCATCTGAAGCTATGCAATATTTTAAATTAATTTGGCCCTATAGCATGGGATGGGGAGATATTAAAAACTAAGTCTTTATGACTCAGCCAGCCAGGTCTTGGGTCCATGAATATCCGTTGACTCTTGGACTCTGGGTGGGACTGAAACTATCCTTATGTTGCTTAAATATGATTCAGACTGTCAGTTCTTGATATTTCAAGTTTTAATCAAAACAGAGAGGTAGTAAACACTCACTCAGAGGCTCTGACATTTACACCATGCTGACTAGCCCGTGCTCAGTTAGTCTGAGGTTAGAAGTTCAATGGTGAGACTCTCAGAGACTGCACGAAGAAGTCAATTGAAAACACTAAGACTCCTAACAGGAACATAATCTGGCCGCAGAGTGCATCGCGATGCTTCGGATCACTCCAGATCCCTGTAATTACACTCACTCCCATCTCTTTGCCTCCATCTCTCTTCATCTTGAAGTTTCCATTTCCTCATTAACAGTTCACCAGAGGCTCTGAGGACATCACAAGAGGCACTAGTGCCAGTGGCTATGAATGGTTCAGAGCTGCCTAAAGATAGGGTGGACTTGTGGTAAGCTCGGGAAAGCAGAGAGAGCATACGAGCCCGCCCACACTTGTTCTGCAAGGAGTACGTGTACCAGGTGAGGTACGCCTCTGTTTGCAGGTTCCTTGGTGGGCCATCTATGCAGAAGACTGGGAAAATTAGCCAGCGGCTGCTGTGTGTGTGTGGCAGAGATCAGGGTACAGAGTCTGGCAAGATACCAGCCAGGGAGTGCAGTGTGCTTGGCAGAAATCAGGGTAGAGAACTGGGAGGGCAGCATCCAGAGGGTTGGTGCTGTGTGCTTGGCAAAGGTCAGGGTGCAAATCTGGGAGAGCACAGGCTAGGGGCTACCGGGTGTGCTTGGCACAAATCAGAGTGCAAAGCTGGGAGGGCATCAGCTTGGGGCTACTGGGTGCTTGGCAGCGATCACAGTGTAGATCTGGGAGGAGACCAGACCAAGGAGTGCTTTATACTTGGCAGAGATTGTAGTGCAAGTGTGTTAGAGCCAAGCCCACACCAAGGGCATTGGTGTCAGATAGTGCAGACCTCTGAGTACATGATGCATTGCAAGAAGATTATGAGCAGGACAGAGACATGGAGCTCACGGGATCCAAGAATGTATGAGTGGGTTGTGGAGGTGCTGTGGGTCTATTGAAGAGTAGGTGGATTGGTTCTCAGGCTCTTGTGGTTTCCAAGCCCAGTGAGAATGAGATTGGTTGACACTAAAGGAGGGAGATGCACAAAGCCGACACATAGAGAGGATCAGGAGGATTTCAGGATCGGCACTGACAGCAGCAGGGAGCCTAGGGATGCTCCGTGTTACAGAAGCTATATGGTTTTATATTGCATCTGGATTGACGTCACAGCCAGCCTACAGGTGGAGGTCAGAGCAGTGGTGGAGCACGGGCATCTGATGGTGGTGCTCCTGTCTAGCCTATGCATGTTCTCAGGCTAAGTTCAGACACACTCAAAGCTAGAGAGTCCTCCTTGAGCCTTGGCCAATAGTCAGGGTGAGGCCAACAGAAGTGAGCTGCAGAGGAAATGGTGGGAGGTTCAGAGAAGAGAGATGTGATGTTCTCTTGTGTAAGAAGACCTTGGTGCAGTAAGTGGGACCATCTCCTACCTTGGCAAGGACAGTACTCTTGGGGCTGTGGGTTTCAAATAAGGGGGGAGGGGAGCTTGCAGATAACCAGGTGATGTACCATGAGCCAGATCCCTACAGACTGCAATTGTGTGTAGGGGAGTTAGGAGGAGGAAGTCCAGAGGAAGTGGCCTGGCAAAGGGACCCTGCAGAACAAGGCAGAGTAGTATGAGAACTGTGCGTGTGCAGTGGCTTTTGCGACCTGAGGTTCTGTGTGTGGAAGCAAGCCTGGCTGCTGAAGTTATGCCAGGACCACCCCCTCAGGCTCAGGGCAGAGTCTGGCTTTAGGTCCCACTCAGCTTGTCATAGTTGGTGCCTTGATCTGGTTCCACTAAGCACTGGTTTCCTTGAAGTGGGAACTTAGGTTTCTTTGCAACGTCCATTGTGTTGGATGGGGTTTTGCTGGGGCAAACATGTGAAGGAGTGTTTTCACGAAGCAGACACAAGCGAAAGGATGTCCTGCTAAAGCGAGCATGTGAAAGGACAGGTGATAAATTCTTAACTAACTACACGCATGTATTGATCCACCTTACATTGCATAGTTGAGCTCATTTTTGTCAGGACTCCATAGAGAAAAACGCACCAAAAAGCTCCTGGTGGTGTGCTGCCGTTTCCTGCTGCTTCCGATGTGGACTCTCGGATTGGCAGAGTAATGTCAGCTGAGACGGACTCACATGCTGAGGCAAGACACGTGGTGAGGCAAGACCTGTGGAGGACACATGATGTCTGGAGGGTATAAATAGGACTCCACTGACTGTGAGAGGAACTTGAGGCTTGTTCATAGAGCTAGCTGTTCCAAGCTTCTTGGTCTCGTATCTTCACTAATCTTCAGTGAGAGAGACACAGCTGAGAACTTTCCCTGGTGGTCCTGTTGGCCCTGGTCATTCCTGCTGACTTGTGCCTGGATTAGACTGAGGCTTGGATGTTCCTGCTAGGCTGTGCCACCACTGCTGCTATCCCAACACAACTAAACTGGACTGCTGGTATATCTGTGAAGTGTGTGTGAGTGGATCGAGCTGCCGCTGCTGACCTATGAACCCATCTGCTGATTTTCTGACAACGCAGATAGGAGTTGCTCCAAAGAACCTTCCCAAACAAGTTCACTGACTCCCATCCTTTCTTTTCCACTACATCTGGTGGGTGGTGAGCTAGAAGGGAGTTTAAAGCATTTAAGAACCATCATTAAACGTAGGCTTTGAAAAACTTAAAGTCACATTTCCTGATCGGCAAAGCCCGACATTTCCTGATCAGCAAAGCCCGAATCTTGACTCTAGCTCCTGTCTCACTATAGAACTGGATAGGAACGGGCAGGGTGCCGGGGACCCAGAGCAGGAATGGATCAGCCAGCCATCATCCAGAGTGACTTGTGTTCTTAGTGTCACCCTGTGCACAGGCCAGGGAGGCTGGACAGACTTAACACACAAGTTAGTTAGGGCCTAAAGACGAAGATGTATTTGGTGCATTGCAAGTTGGCAGACCCGCACAGGGTGGTGGGCTTAGGCGTGATGGGGGCGGCCTATAAAGCTAGCTCAATGGTATCTTCCAAGCAGACAAGAGGGACTATATGAGCGTAAATCAAGGGTCCCAGAGTCCTCCTGTGCAGAACCAGATCATAAAGGAATATCCTAGACACGATTCGATTTCTGTATCCAGAAACAAATCAGCAAGGCTGAGTGCTGACAAAACTTTTGTTTAAAAAAAAGCAAGTAGTGAGCCAGGTTTAGCCCATACAGGCTGTGGGCCAGGGAAGCCTTGAGAATCCTGTGTAAGGATGAATGGGAACCAGAGTATGAGGTGCTAGGAATTCAGCGGCAGCTGCTGTACCGGCCAAAGAGAGTCTGGTGCAGGCTAGCTGAGGGGCTGAGGGAGATGAGGAAAGCCAAAAGTCTTGGCATTTTCTGAAGGAAACCACGAAGTGACTTCTGAGCAGGTGGAGGCAGCCAGGGCAGCTTTGGCCTGTGCAAGTGCTAAGGGGGGCTCTGCAGCCTACTTCAAAGCCTGTGGCCACTCCTTGTCACCAGCCCTTCAGTATGGGAGGGAAGCAGCATCCAGCACTTACTCCAGGGGGACACAGCTCTGTGATAACGCTTAGTAGGTCAGGGAGTGAGCCTCCTAAGGTCTGTGCACAAGACTGAACTATTTAAAACACAGAGGATTTACATCTGTGAAAGGGTTTCCCAGAAGATGGTCATGAATGTTTATATTTTGTACCCACAGCCCTGAGCCAGCATTAACCAACTGCTGCTCAAGAATACAATAAGCAGAAATGCAGTCACTCCCTCATGACCATACTCTTGGGGTAGAGTCTGTATTTCCAGGGATCTAAGCACTAGAGCTTGTACAAGCTGGGAGTCTGCTGCAGGTAAAATCTTAAACATCTAACCAGTATAAACAACAAATGCTGTGTCTGTGGCAATGGTTTGCAGTTGGAAGATATTTTCACATAAGAATTCCTTGTTCTAGGGCAAGGGATGTAGCTCAGTACAGGGCTTGTCTCCATGTACAAAGTCTTGGCTTCCAGCCCCACGCCACCACGTACACCTCGGAGTGGTGGTGTGTGCTTGTAATCCCAGCATTCAGGAGGCTGAGGCAAGAGGTTCAGGTGTTCAAGATTATGTCCATCTCTATAGTTCTTGAGGCCTGCCTGGAATGTATGAGACCCTATTTGAGAGAAGAATGGAGGGAGGGAGAGAGGGAGAGAGGGAGGGAAAGAGGGACAGAGGGACAGAGGGAGGAAAAGACTGAAAAGTTGGATTGACTGCAAGAACAGGCATCTGTAAGAAGATGCATCTGCTGGCGCGGAGAACCAAGGTACAGGGAAGCTAGAACACTGTACCAGAGTTCCTTTGGAGACTGGCCTCAGCAGGATGGTCCCTCCTTTTCTATTCATCTCTGGTACCAGTGGCAAAGTCCTAATGTCAATCTAAGAACTCAGAAAGGCTACTCTAGGCTCCAGGGCTTGCGTGAAGGGGTCTTTCCTTAGCTTGCTGTCAGAACAGCTATAAATAAGTGTCTGGCTGTTTTGGCTAGAAAGCCTTGTGACCTCCCCCCTCCCCTGGGATACCCTGGAACTAGCTCAGGCTCATGGTCCACAGACCTGACCAGGCTGCTTGAGGTGTGACAGCATCCCAGAGGGCCACACTGACTTTTGAAAATGAGGAGACGGCATATAAAATAGGACTTTGCAAGCAGCATGGGGCAGGAACTGTGAAAGCGCCTGCCCGGTTCAGCTGCTCTGCAGCCAGCTCCCACCCCTTCACTCCTGCTTTGGAACATAAGCAGGCTATTCCCTCGGTGGACTTGCTATTAGAAGGCCCAGGGGTGTAGCTGAACTGAACTTGCGTCCCTGGAAGGAAGACAGGTCCTGGGAGAGTGGCCAGCACCAGGACCAAAGAGAGGGTGGGCATGCAGCTGAGCCCTGTTGGAAGTGTGATCTCACCCCAGGTTGCAACCCTGACTTTTCCTTCCAGTGACAATACTTCTTGAAAAGGCACAAATGTTTTCTGCTTCTTGTAATCCACTTCTTGCAAATATCAGTGCTCTGGAAGAAAGATTTATTTTAATAATGTGAGTTTTAGGGTTTTTTTTCTCTGTGATTAATGTTGTTTTATTACTCTATATCCTTTGCCAGAAAGTGCATTTTAAGAGTTTCAATTCAAAATTAAATATGACCTCAGTGTTTTAAAATACAATTACATTAACTGTCCATTTAATAGTTGCTTAAGATTGTTTGGCCACTAATGCATACTCAGTATGCTTGTGTGATATTAAATACAGTATTTTTGACTACACGGAGCAGCTAACATGACTAGCTAACATATCCCAGCTGCAGCAGTTTGCGGGAGATACGAGGGCTTTCTCAGAAGTGAGCAACGGACGGAGTGTTGTCCAGTGGAAAAGGGTGCCCTTATGTATCACACGCTGGGCTTCTCTGTGAAAACGCCATGCTGTTTGATAATAGGGAACTATCTATTATTTATTTAGAACTGTACAAACCAATTTACAAGTCAGGTAATTTGGTGGCAGGATTATTTATTAATGAGCCCAGTACACAAGTTAATGGGGCTAAACCCTTCGGAGGTCAATCCTCATCTAACGCCTCTTGGAAAATAAAAGAGGTCTCGTCTTCAGCATATTAGTTACTATTTTAAATTTTAAGTCAGATACTCCACTATTAAAATGAACATTTTTTTCCTCTGAGCAGCATGATGGCAGAGAGTCAGTCTCTCGGCTACATGGTACTCCAGTCCATAGACTGAACTGGGGTGATATGCTTTAGCCATGTTAACATCAAATGCATTCCTCTGTGTTGTGGGCTCAGGGGAAGAAGCCTGTTCCTTAACAAAGGTGACAGGTACCTCTACCTGCTTGGGAGAGAAAGAGATGCCACAAAGAGACCTGGCTTCCTGGCCCTCCTACCTTCTGGGGCTAGAGTGGGTCCTGTCACCATCTTCAGGTACTTTGCCTCTAGGGATCTCCACCCATTTTCCCTACATCCCACACTCCCATAAGGAGTGGGATGATGTGCTGCTGTGTGCCGACAGTGGGCTGCTACTTCATGGTCCTAACATTCTCCTCTGACCTAGAGAAGCTGATACCTTCAGAGCAAGGCTGCTGTGTGCCGTAGGTAGTAGCATGGTTCTCCCAGTAGGATTTCTTCAGTCTTCCTCTGGTAATGACTCAGTGGATTCCTTTTGCCAAATTGAGAATCATGATGAAAAACTGAGGATGTGGCAACATGGCCTCCTCTGTGACCTTTGTACCCAATGGGATTCAACACTTTCTATACTAACAGGAGGATAAGGCTCAAGGCTTTGCTCATAGCTGTTGACTTTTGGTTTGTTTGTTTGTTTTCTACATTGGGCAGTCAGTGGGGATGTTCAGACATAAAGGAAATCCCCTTCATCTTATGACTTCAAATCTGTACCATTTCCAGGCTCTAGTTGTAGAGTTCCTTGAAGCAAATGAAATTGGATGTAAGGCCTATTCCCAGGCCTTAGCAAACCCCATTATTCTGCAGCCTGCAAGGAAGTCTGAGAATGCTGAGAGATGTAACTTCTAATGTCTAGAAAATCTCTGGTTATTCTCATTACAGAGTGGTCCTCAAGCAAATTTTTCACTGGAGTAATAGAGTCTGAAAACAAGTGCTTTGGGTGCATGTGGTAGGATAGGGTGCACGTGGTAGGATAGGGTGCACGTGGTAGGATAGGGTGCACGTGGTAGGATAGGTCTCCTTAACAACTTTGCACGTGCATAAGACACTCGTTCATAAGACAAATGTTGTGAGTCAAGAATATGTTAGACGAATCAACAGGGCTGGGTCTGCTCTCCAAAAATAGTCTTGGTGGAGTGTTCATGGCTTGGCTTCTTTATAAAGCCCCACTCTAATTTGCCATCTTGTCATGCCTTGTAAACAGGGTTATGGTCTAGTCAATCTGGGCCTCTCTTCTAGAGTTTCAAAATTTGGGAAGGTGATAGATTTGTGACATTTTGGGAAGAGGCCTATACTGTGACCTTTTCTAGGGAGATGTTAAAAAACATCTGTGCTCCTCAGATAAGCCACCAAGAACAGGCCAGAGAAACAGTTCCAACCAAGTCCAGTTTGGTGAATGAGTGAGTTTATGATAGTACCCCAGAAAGAGCTTGAAAAACTCCCCAGTAACAGCATCACCAAAAACTCAACTCCAGGATGGATGACAACTGGAAAGAGCTGCATCTCTGGAGCTCCCTACCCACCTCATAGGCAGCTCCACTAGAGAGTCTCCTCTCTTTCCCGGTGACTGTTTACTACCTGTGAGCCCAGTAAGAAACCTCAAGGATCTGCTTTCCCAGCTTCTTGAGCCTTGCAAATTGCATGAGCTTCCTGAGCCTTGAGGAGCCTCCTTCCTTTCAGGAGAGAGGTTTTTTTGTTTTTTTGTTTTTTTTTTTAAAGTTCAGAGGAAACATCTACACAGCAAAACCTCTTACTTGTGTAAAGGAGTGTTATGTCCTATGGACAAGTCACCAGATAGCTTTTAATCACATGCCTGCCATGTTCTAAGCCTTGATAGTAAGCAATGGATCTGGACAGAGAGTTTGCCTTGGGTTGTTTTCCTGGGTTCAGTGAGTCCTAATCTTTAAAAGACCCTGCTTTCCCAAGACTACTTACTTGGTAGTCATCTGATATGAATGGGCTTGCCACTAGGACCTCCCAGTCAGTCACCTTGCCTGTTAACCATGTAGAGAGACAGAATATAGGATCGCATGACACTAAAACAGCCATCCTTTACCTCTCTGGACAAACTGTCTTGAGGTTCCCCAACTCCTGCTGTTTATTCTTATCTCTCCACTCTTGCTCCTGTGGAAAGCAGAGGCCCACTGCCTGGGGATTCATACCCCAGCCCTTAACATCATATGTTCCAGAGCATCTCCTAGCTAGCCTTGCAAATTCTTAAGAGCATAGACCAGTTAGTCTACAGCACATAATAGCCGTTTGCACTTTCGTCCTGCCTCATGAGCAGATATCGACTGCCTTTATTACAACATGTGGAGAAAGGAAGTGATTTCCTTACTCTGAGGGCTTGTGTGCACACTGGAACTGGGTAGAGTAAGGCTAGGGTGGAGTCCTTGGAAGCCCTAGAAGATGAAACTATGGGTATGTATAAGTTAGTCCAACAGAGAAACCAGAAGGCAGAGGATGTTCCCAGCAAGTGGCTCTGTTTGCAGCCATGAGTGCCACCAAGAAGCTAGTCAGCAGGGGATATGCAAGTGGTTGACCAGATGTCTCATTTGAAATCCCTGAAAGGATAAGGTAGTGGTAAGTTCTGGGTATAGTCAGTCCACTCATGGGTGTTCCTTTTTCAAGCGCTGGGAAAGAGAATTGTTACCCAGGCCCCCAAAAAAATTCTCTGGGAACTCCCTTTTGGAAATCCCAGCAATGTGGTGAGCCAGAGGATGACTCTTGCATTTTTACAGATGTGTAAGCATTTTTATTTTAAGAAGCTAAATTAAACTGTGAGAGAGGCAAGTACCTTCTGTGGCTAGAACATTAAAAAGCCTCTCTGTTAAAAAGCTGCTTGGCGGGAGGAAGCAAAGGCAACATAGACGGGAGGCTATTTGAACTCTTTATTTGCCACATTTACAATATTAATAACAGTGTTTCCAGAAGTTGTCACATCAAGTAAAAGATCTTCATTCCAGGCTGTCTTTGGGGGCCAAATTGAGACTGGATGCATGCATTTAATAAATTGTAGTCTCAAGTAGTCATTTTTGTAAATAATTAGTTTCAGCGAAAGAATAAGTTAGCATATTGTATGCGTCTAATGTTGCAGGCGCACATACAGCAAACTTTGCTATTAATCAACAGTCGAGCGCTGCAAGTGGGGTCTCATACATAATGAATTGTGCTTAAGCCTCATGGGTTTCTTGATAGAAAAATAAAAGAAAACACAAGTGTAGTCAGCTTTTGAATAAAATTTAACTAGATTGCTCTGCATCCTATAATTGTTTTGGAATCATTAGGGACCTGATCACTCATCTGTAGTTTTAGGGAGTTTTTATCTTCATCTGTCAAATAGTAGAGACTTTTAATGATATGGTAAAGTGTTGATAAAATAGAAAATTTCTTTTATGACTTACATTAAAAGGTATACAGGTATATATAGCCTTTTTAAAGACATTCTAATTGTTTGCATGTAGTATTTAAACTATCTTTACAGTATGGTTTTAATTGCCAATGTGCTTTAAGACATAAGTATCTTTTTTCAGAAAAATAGTTAATCCTTATGGGGAAGAGTTTAAAATTTACATAAACTTTTCTTCCTTTTTTGCAGATGTTTTAAAACACTATAATAAATTCTTTTGTGGTTTTATTTAGGATCTGGAATTTATTCAAGCCTCAGATTTTGAGTTGTTTGAGATAAAGGCTCATTATATAACTCAGGTTGACCTTGAACTCGGGATCCTTCTGCCTCACTTATCTTAATGAGCCTAAAATTTGGAAGGATTGGTGTGCTCATGAAAAATTGATACCCAGCTTTAGCAGCATTCTTTTTACCATCCAAAGCCATTAAATGGAAAGTTGCTAAATTTCATACTGTCTACTTCATACTGTTGACCCTGGAACAGATATCATTTGATGGCTTCTGATGGTATTATAAAAATAGAATTCATGTCAGGGACAAAGGGGCCATGAGCCGCACAGGAACAGCTCAGTGATGTACTGCTGAGTGGATATCGGGACCATCTGCTGTAGGCAAAGGGTGTCACTGCCTTTCCTGCAGGCTGTGGCATTTCTGTTCACCATCTAGGAATGGCTGCTTTTGTTGCCTGCTGGTCTGTCTGGCATGATAGGAAGCCTCTCATTGGGTGCGAGTACTCCTTTGAAAGTATGTGCCCTGTTGGTCAGCTTCCCGATGCTATGACAAAGCACCAGGGATTCAGAATTTTTAAAGAAGGGATGTTTCTGTAGGCCATGTTTTCAGCCTGTGGTCACTCAGCCCCTTTGATCTCAGGCCTCTGTGCAGTAGAACATCATGGTAGAAACCCATGCTGAGAAGTCTGCTCACCTCGCTACAGCTGGGAGAAAGGAAGAAGGGGCACCATGTCTCCCATATCGCTCTCAAGAGCACACCCAGTGACTAACCCCTCCAATTAGGCCTCATCTGAAGATTCTGCTACCTCTTATAGTACCACAGGCTGGTAATCAAGCCTTTAATACATGAACCTTTGCAGGACGTTTCAGAACCAAGCCATAGCAGGTACCAAAACAAGGCTCTTAAATGTCATTCATAAACTCTCTTGTTAAGAGTGCTGCGTGTTCTTGTTTTAAAATACTAGCTAGCATTTTATACATGCTAAAATCCATCACTGTTTCACACTTTGTCCATCCTCCGTTACTTCCTGTGGCTGTTATAGAACACTGACAGAACCAGTGGGAGAGGAAGGGGTTGGTTTGGCTTACACTTCTCCATCACAGACCATCCTGAAGGAAGTCAGGGCAGAAACTCAAGCAGGAACTGAGTGTAGGAACTGAAGCAGAGCCCACCAGAGTGCTGCTTACCAGTGTGCTCACCCTGACTTGCTCAGCCTGCTTCCAGATATAGAGAGAAATAGATATATAGAGATACATAGAAATATAGACAGTCCAGGACCACCTGCCCAGGGCCCCCACACAGTGGCCTGGGCTCTCACACATCAATAGTTCATCAAGAAAGTGTCCTACATACTTACTGCAAGGCCGGTCAGGTGGAGGCAGTTCCTCAGCTGAGATCCCCTCTTCCCAGGTATGTATGAACTTGACAAGAAAGTAATCGCAACATTCACTTTAATTCTCCTTATCTTTCATTGTAGAAAATACTGTCCTTTGGGTGGGTGGGTGGGTAGAAAATCTGTGACACCAGCTTGTCTGTGTAGTGAGGTCATTACCAGAACCTTGCTAGTGTTGCTGTGCAACATGACCCCGGTAAAATACTGGGTTCATACTGGTGTGCCTTTGTTCACCTCTGGCTCAACTGCTTTCTTGGGGTTGCTCTTTCTTATCACTAGCATCGGCTCTTTAATCAGCCCCTCCCCTTTTCTATTCTATATCCTAAAACCCCTCTGGAAGAATGGACGGTCAGATCTGCATTTGAATGTTGCCTGGAAAGCTCCTACCACCAGGCAGTGCTCAGGAGCCATCCCTCATCATCTCATCATCGGTCCGTCATAAACTGGCAGGAGGGTGG
This sequence comes from Mus caroli, assembly GCF_978045245.1. Lineage (NCBI taxonomy): Eukaryota > Metazoa > Chordata > Mammalia > Rodentia > Muridae > Mus > Mus caroli. The sequence continues at coordinate 8,504,795 of NW_028227263.1, read as the reverse complement.
AGAGTCCTTGGCAGCTCCCTTCAAACATGGGGTTGTCTGAAAGACACAAGTGGGAGGCACTGCTGTTGCCCTGTGTGCCTCACCTTCATGTCCCCTCTATCTGCGCAGTTGGCTACAGGTGCCGGAGGAAGGGGCCACCTATGTGGGCACTCTCCCCAGTAAGCCATGAGTGGGATCAGATCTTCACTGAGTTGGAATGGAAAGTTTAAAGGCTTTATTCAGTCTGTCTTTTTCTAAAAAAAGCGGTCTTTATTGATAGCAGGTAGCATAGTTTGTTTCTTGTCTTCAATCCTACCCCTGGAAGAAAAATGCCTGGGTTTTAGTGGGAAAGCATAATTAGATGCAGGACACATCCATCAAACACAAGCCACTCGGCTAGAGATCTTCTAAATTAGACATAATTGTGCGCGTGCCAGCACGGCAGAGCAAGTCTCCACACAGTGTTTATAAAGTCACCTTTGCCGCTGTTGTACCTCAGTGGGCCTGTGAAGTCTGGAGCTCCATCCCAGAGTCCCGGATGCTCCCCTGCCCTCCACACCACACACAGAAAGCTGGAGAAGGCAAGGTGTGCTTGGCCTTGGCAATGTTCTTCACCTGAGGCTGTCTAGTATGCTGTGGTTAGCCTTGCTCTCCTCCTATTAAGAACCCTGCCAGGAACTCCACACGGTGCCACATGGCTTCCTCTATATCAGGTTGAAGGACACAGCCTACATAGGCTCATTGCCAGAGACTGGAAGAACTCTGCTCTATAGAATTCTTTTTGTATGACCCTCTAGTGTCATAGTGAACATTCCCAATGCATTGATTGAAAAGTCATCTTAGAGGGTGGGGAAGGGAGAGGCTGGGTCCCAGAGGAAATGGCATGAGCATCTGATCTTGTCATTCTGCATCCTGGTTGCCCCATAGCAACACCACCTTAAGGGTGACCGTCATTACATTGTCCTGTCACATGTGAATGACTCTAAAGAAAGCATAGTCTATTTTCTTACATTGCAGGGTATTTAAAGCAAGTATGTTTATTTTGCTGTCTGGGGGAGGAAGAAGTCACTGAGAAATGAGCCTTTAGTGATTCTCTCCTTCAAAGGACTTCCTGAAGCATCCCAAGACCCGGATACCGAAGTCTCCCATGGGCTGGGCCATGTTTCAAATTGTTGGGCAAATCTGTACTCTGGGAAAGATGGGAGAAGGTGGTGAGAGGTGTGCTCTTTATGTTCCCCTTGTAGCACGGCATGCACATGTCATCACTTGGTAAAGAATGAGACCCCAGGCAAGGCTCCTATGGGAGGCTATGGCTTTGCAACACCTGCTGCACAGAGCCTTGCCATCTCCGGTCTCCCCTCATGGTTAACCAACTTGACAAGAAGACAAGATGCACATGCCACACAGCACTGGGGCCATCCACTTTAGTCTTGACAGAGTCACTGTCTCATACCAATCTTGTGTTCTGTTCCTGGTGGTATCCATGTCTTGGCATGCAAGCTTCACCCAGGAAGAACAACTCTGCTCTCATGTGCTAGAAGTCTGGAGCGGAGCTTTGGGGCTGCCTTTCTTTACTGAGTGAAGAGCTGAAAGACATGAACTGCACAGCCATGCACCGTGGGCCATCCTTTCTCAAAGTCAAGGAAGGCTTGAGGGCCTCACGCACACACATCTGTGGCAGCACAGGTGCATGTGGGCTGGTCTATGCTCTGGAACTCCAGGAGGCAGTATATGCTTGTCCTGGAATCACTAACAATTGTTAGTTTCTCGGAGAAACCCTCAGAACAGGCCTTAGTTCATCCTCCATCCTCCTCTGGTAGAAACTGAAGGAAGTACAGTCTCTTTTTTCAGCTCTCAGCGCTCTTCCAATGCCAAGTTAAAGAGTGAAAGGGGGGCTTGCATCCCAGTCTTCACCACTCTATTCCTCCACGGGGACAGATGACATGCTGACCTAGAGAGCTGGACTGGAGTCAACCACTAGGATTGGCGCAAGTGTTTCCAAGGGATGCCAAGTGCAGTGCTGAGCAGTTCTCAGGACTTTGCATCTTGTTCTGGGCTGGTGCTGAGGAAACCTGGATGTGATATTTGAAAGAGTAGGCCACAGCCTCTAATTGTTGGAGTTTCAGGGTTTGTCAGTAGGGAGGTCTGGAGAAACTCCTCCATCATAAGAGCAGCCGTTAGCGCTGCTGTCATGCCGTAGCTCTTTCCTGGACGAACAGCGGGGAAGGTTGGAGGAAGAGGGCAGGGCAAGAGAATAAATTTCATTTTATTGTAGAAATGGAAATTTGTGTCATGGCTTTAAAAATCTGGTTTTATGTGTGTGTTTAAAGCCATTCATTTTAAATGTAGCCCCATAAATCCTTGCTTCAGAATCAAAGCTGTTTAATTACATTTCACCCATGGCTAGTTATCTAGTACCGAAGGAGGAAGAGTTAAAAAGAGAACCCCAGAGTGAATCAGAGGTGAGATCTTTAGCACAAGCATAAAAAATCAATTTAAGATGAATTTTACTACTATAAAATTTTTTCACGTATCCTTTTAAGAACGGGAAATTCTAGGAAACACGGCTTGCCCTCCACGAGGTGGAGGGAAGGCCACCATGGGCAGCAGAGGCCTCTGAACAGTCACTGGGAAATACAGAAACCCCAGATTCATGCTTTAAAGTGCTCATACACAGAGAAAGAGCATCAATGTCCTGAGGGGCCCCTATGTGCAGTGCCCATCAGCATCCAGCATCCTGACCTGGATGATGAGATACTAGTTAGGTACCTGTCTTATCTCTACCTACTGTACCCCACCCAGTACTCCTGTTCTGTGAAGAGTTGGTAGTTTGGTGCAAGACTGAAAAGCAAACCTTTCCCTCCTGTGTCCTTGGTTGAGGGTCTGTGCACATGGACATGAATTTCATTCACTGCCAGTCTGAGTAGGTGGAGTGAACCCTGAAGATGACAGGCTGCTTGCTGGCCGCCTCTATCTGGAGAGACCTGCCTACCTCCAGCAGACACACCTTTTTCCTCAGTTCTCCCATTATCCCCAGGGACCAGGAGGGCAAAGTACATTATATATTTCTCCATCTCTCCTTTTAGACATCCTTGATACTCCATTCACTTTAGTTAGTGAGCTACAGAACCAGAATAGAATGACTGAGCATGTATCTCTAAAATTGAGTAATATCTAAGCCAGGCACGGGCAGAAGTTCTCCCTCCCATGATCAGACATTGCTAATAGGAAAAGCAGTCAGGGCAATGAGCAGTTCCATCTCCCCAGGAGACTCCCAAGAGAGGCCTGTAGTCTGCATGTGGATCGAGCTGTCATCCCTGGGGCCCACGTGGCATACACAGGCGGCAGCAGCAGCTTGAACTGACACTGTGCCTGTTTGTTCAGGCTCAGGGCTGAACGAGGATCCTGCATAGCAGCTTCAGAAAGGCCTGTGATAGCTGCAGGATTGGCCAGGTCAGGGCTTGGTTGGTTGGTTATATGTAGAGGCGGAGGGTGAAGAGGACACCATGGATGTTGGCCATCTTTTTGAGACAGGATCTCTCACTGGCTTGGAACTCACCAAGCAGATCGGGCTGTCTTTCCCTCCCCAGCACTGGGTGTGCACACACATGCCATAGGTCCCAGCTTTTTCACTGGGTCACCAAGAGTTTAACATAGATGGCTGTGCTTCTGCCGTAAGCACTTTGCCAGCTCAGCTCTCTCCAACCCCTGCAGACCTGACTATTCCCCTCAGCCATCCACTTCTGCCCCAGTATCCTCATGGACTGTGGCTTCTTTCTCCATCCATCCTCTGTTCCTTCCTGGGGGGCTGAGTGTTTAGACAATTCCAAGGCCTTTTCTGAATGACTTCCTGCCCTCTCTGAGACTAGCACAAAGGAACCCTCTTATGCATCCCATCATAGAAGTATATTTGTTGAAAGATACAAGGACTTAGTGGAGACACAAAATTCCTCGCCCAGATGCTGTCCTAGGCAGTTAAGCACCTACATGGGCCTGTTTGTAAGGCTCTGCCAGACATGTGTCACTGCCCTGTGAGAGCCAAATCTGTAGTGCACAAACAGGGGAGAAACTGTGCCAGCACCCTGCATCTCCTCATATGTAAGATCCTTACTTAAAGATCTCCCAACTCATGCCTGTGGGACACCCTACCATAGGACCTTCTGACCCTGCTTGCCCGGCTCCTCTTCCTGTGACTTGATTCCTTCTTGTCCTACCTCTGAGGTCTGGCCCTGCTGGTTTTTGCTTTAGTCTTTATCTAAAACTGACCCACAGGAGCTCTGATGACTGCAGTCTGTGGAGCCCATCTTGCCTCCACCAGCTTTACTCAGGCAGCCTGACCAGAGGTCTCCAGGCCCTCAGCTGCTCCCCAATCACACCTGTGTAGGGCCCCATTCCCAAAGCTGAGTAAAGGCCTTCCCTCCTGCCAAGGTGTCCATGTGTGGAGAGAGAGCTATGAACTGGGTGAACGTGCCAACCGTCACCATATGTAGGAGCCAAAGGAGAATGGCAAGATTAACCATCCAAGGAGCCTTTGCCCTCTACGCCATCCTGGCCTCTCCACCGTCCCATGAGCACTCTGACACTGGGCTGCCTGAGAAGTCCCAGAGAAGCTATACTCTCCAGGCCCAGAAAGTCACACAGAAGCACACTGCAGTCCAGAGCCTGGGAATGAAGAGGAGAGAAATCACCAGAGAAATCGGATCCAGTGTCTATGCCTCTTGGGTGTGGATCCCAAGAAATTGAAGCAAAAACCGATGCTGCCATAAAACTCCAGGCTCAGAGCCCAGAACATAGAAATGGCCTTCCTTTACAGCATATGTTTTAGCCTGTGAGCACAACCTGAAGCAGACCCCAGCTGAGCATGAGCAATGGGCTCCAAATCAAGGAACAGAATCTGACCCCATGTCGGAGCCGTAAGAAACCATCCAAAGCTGCTATGAAATATTTCAGTGTTAAGTTCCAGGACATTCACCAGAGGACAGGCACTACAGAGAGTGAGCGGGATAGTTTGTTACTGAAGCACCTCCAACTAGACACCCAAGGCAGAACTGGTGTCAGCTCACTAGCCTCAAAGCATTAAACACACAAGGTGACGTCACTTCACATCGGTGCTAGGGAATATGGGTCCATAGGAGCTCCCAAAGATGGAGCCCAAAGCCATGTAAGAAGGGATGCCCCTCTGCTGTGGGGATTCAGGGTGAGAGACAGAGCGTGGATAATGCAGTCTAATTGCCTGATGTTTAGAGGAGATGTTAGTGGTGATTATCTGTTGATGCTGACTTCCACACTGAAACCAGGGACATGAGATGTTCCTGTGGGTCAGTTTGCAGACACTGTGCATGCACAAGCTTGGAATGCATGAGCTGGGCTCTCCGTGCACTTAACAAACCTGGGGATAGAAAAGCAGACATGGGAACTGCTGTGCCTTCCTGCCCAACATCCCTCAGTGGCCATTCCTGTTATCTGCCGTTCTCTCTCTGTCTGGCAGAGACACACACTGGGGAGTGGCTGGCAGCCTTCCCCCATTAGCTGCAGTAGGTATGCTTTTCACACATGTGGTCACTAAGCTTCTTATCCTTTTTGCAGCCCCACAGAGGCCCCAGCTACTCCTGAGGTGCTCGGTGGGCCACAGGGAGTTCCAGAGCCTCTGGTGCAGTGCACAGCCTGGCTGGAAGCCTATTTCCGTGAACCTGCAGCCACAGAGGGGCTTCCCTTGCCTGCTCTCCATCACCCTGTGTTCCAGCAAGGTTGGTAACCACGCTGCCTTTGGGGAGCCTGACTTATTAACTATGGCTGACATCACAGCTCGTTTACTGACTACACAGGCTTGGAATTTTCACATTGTCTAAACACAGGCGGCGTGCGGCCAAGCTGAAGGCCGTAGGCTAAGAGCTCACGACCCCGCCCATTCCAAGTGGTTATGTTAGTTTTGGCACATGGTCACATAATACTTGGCAAAAGCAGTAAAAATGATGCATGCAGATCAACTCTTGACTCTGGCTTGGCTGAAAGGTTTAAATGGGAACACATCTGAATGGCAGTAAATTCTTCAATAAGCTTATTGTTAACTTAAACTCTCTGCCTGCCAACAGCACAGAAAATGAGCCTTGTATCTGGACAGCTAGCCACTTCTGTGAAGTTACTCACTCAGTAACAGGGACTTCGGAGGCCACTCCACCACTGCATGTTCCAGCTTATCACAGATACATTCTGAAGGATGAGTTTAAAATGCACTGCGTACGTGGAGTTTGCTAAGGGCACTTAAAGCCTCCCAGTAACCTGAGAAAACATTGCATTTCCTCCAAAGCTGGTTCAGCACAGAAGTTAATTACTACAGCTAAGATCATTCTAGGCCTATAGCAGAAATGTATTCTGCATAGTGACTTTGATAAGAAATCACTTAATATAAATTAGTATGTATTCACATTCAGACATTTCATGGAAATACATATGTCTCCTGAAGGGGAAAAAACTGATTTTTTTTTGTTTAACTAAGGTAAATTTAAAGCAACCTTGAGGTTCTGAGTGATGTTTACTAAATATAATTTAAAGGTGTTTGAATTGTGCTGGGTTTTCAGCTCACACTTGAAAAATGGAGTTGATTTAAAAAAACAAAAAACAAGGTCAAAAGCCCTCTGATGCCAGACCAGAAAGTGAGGGGTAAAACAGGGGATCTATTTTATGCAAATAAACTGAAAGGACATCTGGGATGCATGGGCAGCCTGTTCTTTCCTGTGTTATCTGGAACTGTCTTCTCAGAAGGCTACTCTCAGCAGGGGTGCCAGGATGTGTTAAGGGGGTCTCTGGGCGAGGTGGGCAGATATCTGCAGGACTCTGTGTGTCCAGTGACCACACCCACTGGGGAAGAGAATTTGGCCGTATGCCTGCCTGCCCACACTTCGAGTCTGTCATCTGTGGCTCGGGTGACTGTGTGTCACTCTTGAACACCTCCAGCTGCCCAGCCCAGGGGACATGTGTTGCTATGGAGTTCAAGGAAGTGAGAAGTGGGGGTAGACTCTTCCAACCCCACCCACAGTATCTCACTGGGGTTACTGCCTAAATGGTAGGAGCGGGGAGGGAGAGGGAAAGCATGAGCCAGCAAGCCATCCTTCTCTTAGGCCTGCCAAGGACATCCAATAAGGTTCAGGGTCTCCAAATAGAAAACTATCTTACAAAGACAGAGATGTCTGTTAAATCCCATGAGGTAGTAGATGAGGTATGAGCCCGTAAAATCCTAACCTTTGCCTGAGATTGGTTATGTGGCTTCAGGAAAACTGTAGAGGCCAAAATTGTAAGGAAATGACTCACTTTTGGCAAGCCAGGCAGTAGGGTCTGCTGGCCTGGTGCTGCCAGGGTCCAGAGAAAAGCTTGGCCTTACACAGACCAGGCCAGACAGACCTGGAGAAGATGTGATGTGTGTCATCTCATGGTCAGGGTAGAGTGATAACCAAGAGTGGTGTTAGAACAGCCAGGAGTTCCTCAGCAACAACAGATTCAGACTGGGTCCCTTCCACCCTCTCTGCTGCTCCTGTGCGTGTCAGTGGGCTTCCAATTGAGGCACCAGACCCAAGGAGTCCCCAGGCTTGTCCCCAGCACTTCAGGAGCACACCAAGCCCACACTGAGGCCACCCTATGCCAGCAGATCTTGGTGGTAGTTTGGAACCAAGAAGATCTGTAACCATCAGAATAAGGTGGAGCCATGGGCCGCCCCCAGCTCTGCAGTACAGACGAGCACTTTCAGATAGACAAATATGAGATAGGTAGAATTAGATAGAACTAGGATTCTTACACACTCTTCTTCCTGGTGCATTATGAATTCTAAGACCCAGTCTGTTAGCTCCCAAGGTCACATGGACAAGGCCTGCCTCTGATAGTTAGTGGCTGCTGTGGGAGGGGGCAGGCTTTCCCACGCCCTAGCATGTGCAGACCAGGTTTTTTCAATTTAGTGTAGTCATTTGCTTCTGGGCAAGGACCAGGTGTGCAGATTTTACAGTTTGAAGAAGGAGGGGGTAGGGTTGGTTAGGGTACCCTGGCTTACACTGAATTAATTGGGTCGACTCCACATGTGTAAATGACCCACACACACATGCTGGCTTTGTCCAGTTTGCATCTTGTAATGCCAGGGAAGTAGACAGCAATACGGAAAGCCTCACAGAGAGCATCTTGGGATATCTCAGTGTGCTCTGGAAGCTGAGAACCCTAGAGCAGTCTGTTCAGAGCAGGAAGAAAGTGGGTCCACTCTGATATGGAATTAGTGTTTCCTCTGCCCAGTCCTTCCTCTGTGCATTTTTAATTCTGGATTTGTCGGGGGCTTTTGCACATCTTTGGGATGGAGGTGTTTGTTGTGGATTATTTTTGGTTTGTTTGTTTGTTTCCATATTCTTCAAGATTTAGTCATTGTCTGTCCATTTTTAAAAGAAGATTATGGGCTTGGAGAGATGGCCCAGAGGGAACAGAGCTTGCTATCTAAGCCTGACTACCTGAGACCAGATCCCAAGCGCCATATAAACAACAAACAACAGACACAGTGGAGCACATCTGCTATCCCGGTGTTCCTATGACTTCTGATGAGACAAGAGAACTCTCAGAAGCTACTGGGCCAGTTAGTGTGCCCAGGGCCCTATACAATGTTGAAGGGAGGATAAGGGGGTCCCTGCCTCAAACAAGGTGGAAGCAAGAACCAACGGACACCAACATTGTCTCTGTCGACACATGTCCCATAGCATGCACCCACCTGCGCTCATGTACAAACCTGTACAATTATAAAATGCCCTGTGGCATGCACTCACCCACAGCATTTCACAGGAGGCATCCTAGAACCTCTGGGTCTCCTGACCCACCCTGGCTGTGGCCATGTAGGGCTGGTCCTGTGGACCACAGTCTCCCTTAGTGTCTACAAATTTCTGTATGCTTTAGCAGATGTGCCCCTCCCTAGGAGACATCAGAGCCCTGATGGGCAAGCACATACCATACTTGAGAATGAGTGCTCTAAAAGAAACTATTGAACTTGCTCTGGGGAAGGGAGATAGCTTCGTGTTACAGTGGTTACCTGTAGTAAAGTGCTTGCCTGGCAAGGCCATGTTAGTCCCCAACAGTGCCAAAACAAACAAACAAACAAACAAACAAACAAACAGGAAGTCGTTTCCAAGTCTTCTGACTCCTGAGTGCTTTGTGCAGCATGATTCACCCTGTGTTGGGTTGATGATTTTTGGAAGCTGTGACACTGCACACTATGGAGTGATGTGTGCTGCCGTTTGTTGACAGATGACACTCTGGGCAGTGTGGATGTATATATGTCTAACCTAGGAATGTGTGCACACAGAGCAAGAGGTGTGGGCATTCATTTCTGTCTTGAGAAGAGTTAGCTAAGGTCCTGCATGTTACCAAATGCTTCCAAGTCACTGCAGTGTTTTAGAAGTTGCCCTTAGCACCACAGGATTGCGCCCAGAAAAACACCGTAGTCAACCAAAAGCATCAGGAGCTTATGTGGATGCTTCTGGCTGAAATATGTGTCCCCTCTAAGATAGCCTAGGAGTGATGTCACAGTGCTAGGGGCTGTGAGTGAAGGAAGCAGCTAGAGGGAGGAAGAGTGGCTCCAGAGCCTGCATTTTCCTTAGAACTATCTAAGATCGACCCACTGCAGGGATCACTGAGGGCTTAAATACACTACCATGCCATCTCAGGAGAGAATCATAACCTGCAAGGCCCCAAGAAATTGAGGGCAAGGGTTATTCCTATGCACAGAGCCCATGACCAAGATAGCTAGGTCTGGAACTTCAGAGGCAGGTCCAGACTTTGGTCCCCAAATTCCTCAGAGGTCTCCATGATTAGAAAGTTGAAGTGGGCATTAGTTAGGGAAGCAGAAACCAGCCTGAGTAGGGCCACAGGCCTCATCCGGCCGGAACAGCACCGGGGTAGCTAGAGCGCAGGATCGGCTGACACCCGCCAGCTACCCACGACCCCTGCCACAGGATTTTGAGACTGCTGGTGAGTGGAACACAGCTTCTGCTCCAATCTTTAAACAGTGACAACGACAACAACTAACCCCAGAGATTACCAGATGGCGAAAGGTAAACGTAATAATCTTACTAACAGAAACCAAGACCATTCACCATCATCAGAACCCAGCACTCCCACTTCGCCCAGTCCAGGGCACCCCAACACACCGGAAAAGCTAGACACGGATCTAAAAGCATATCTCCTGATGATGGTAGAGGACTTCAAGAAGGACTTTAATAACACACTTAAAGAAATACAGGAGAACACTGCTAAACAGGTAGAAGACATTAAAGAGGAAGCACAAAAATCCCTTAAAGAATTACAGGAGAACACTGCTAAAGAGTTACAAATCCTTAAAGAAAAACAGATACAAAAATATTGAAATTGTCCCATGCATCCTATCAGATCACCATGGACTAAGGCTGATCTTCAATAACAAAATAAATAATAGAAAGCCAACCTTCACGTGGAAACTGAACAACACTCTTCTCAATGATACCTTGGTCAAGGAAGGAATAAAGAAAGAAATTAAGGACTTTTTAGAGTTCAATGAAAATGAAGCCACAACATACCCAAACTTATGGGATGCAATGAAAGCATTTCTAAGAGGAAAACTCATAGCTCTGAGTGCCTCCAAAAGGAAACTAGAGATAGCACACATTAGCAGCTTGACAACATAACTAAAAGCACTAGAACAAAAGGAAGCAAATTCACCCAAGAGGAATAGACGGCAGGAAATAATCAAACTCAGGGGCGAAATCAACCAAGTGGAAACAAGAAGAACTATTCAAAGAATCAACCAATCAAGGAGCTGGTTCTTTGAGAAAATCAACAAGATAGATAAACCCTTAGCCAGTCTCACTAGAGGGCACAGGGAAAGCATCCTAATCAACAAAATCAGAAATGAAAAAGGAGACATAACAACAGATCCTGAAGACATCCAAAACACCATCAGATCCTTCTACCAAAGGCTATACTCAACAAAACTGGAGAACCTGGATGAAATGGAGAAGTTCCTAGACAGATACCAGGTACCAAAGTTGAATCAAGATCAGGTTAATGATCTAAACAGCCCTATATCCCCCAAAGAAATAGAAGCAGTCATTAATAGTCTCCCAACTAAAAAAAGCCCAGGACCAGATGGGTTTAGTGCAGAGTTCTATCAGACCTTCAAAGAAGATCTAATCCCAGTTCTTCACAAACTATTCCACAAAATAGAAACAGAAGGTACTCTACCCAACTCATTCTATGAAGCCACAATTACTCTGATACCTAAACCACAAAAAGACCCAACAAAGATAGAAAACTTCAGACCAATATCCCTTATGAATATTGATGCAAAAATCCTCAATAAAGTTCTTGCTAACCGAATCCAAGAACACATCAAAACAATCATCCAACCTGACCAAGTACGTTTCATCCCAGGGATGCAGGGATGGTTCAATATACGGAAATCCATCAACGTAATCCAGTATATAAACAAACTCAAAGACAAAAACCACATGGTCATCTCCTTAGATGCGGAAAAAGCATTTAACAAGATCCAACACCCATTCATGATAAAAGTCTTAGAAAGATCAGGAATTCAAGGCCCATACCTAAACATGATAAAAGCAATCTACAGCAAACCAGTAGCCAACATCAAAGTAAATGGTCAGAAGCTTGAAGCAATCCCTCTAAAATCAGGGACTAGACAAGGCTGTCCACTTTCTCCATACCTATTCAACATTGTACTTGAAGTCCTAGCCAGAGCAATTCGACAACAAAAGGAGATCAAAGGGATACAAATTGGAAAAGATGAAGTCAAAATATCACTTTTTGCAGATGATATGATAGTATATATAAGTGACCCTAAAAATTCCACCAGAGAACTCCTAAGCCTGATAAACAGCTTCGGTGAAGTAGCTGGATATAAAATTAACTCAAACAAATCAATGGCCTTTCTCTACACAAAGAATAAACAGGCTGAGAAAGAAATTAGGGAAACAACACCCTTCTCAATAGTCACAAATAATATAAAATATTTTGGCGTGACTCTAACTAAGGAAGTGAAAGATCTGTATGATAAAAACTTCAAGTCTCTGAAGAAAGAAATTATAGAAGATCTCAGAAGATGGAAAGATCTCCCATGCTCATGGATTGGCAGGATCAACATTGTAAAAATGGCTATCTTGCCAAAAGCAATCTACAGATTCAATGCAATCCCCATCAAAATTCCAAATCAATTCTTCAACGAATTAGAAAGTGCAATCTGCAAATTCATCTGGAATAACAAAAAACCTAGGATAGCAAAAACTCTTCTCAAGGATAAAAGAACCTCTGGTGGAATCACCATGCCGGACCTAAAGCTTTACTACAGAGCAATTGTGATAAAAACTGCATGGTACTGGTATAGTGACAGACAAATAGACCAATGGAATAGAATTGAAGACCCAGAAATGAACCCACACACCTACGGTCACTTGATCTTCGACAAGGGAGCTAAAAACATCCAGTGGAAGAAAGACAGCATTTTCAACAAATGGTGCTGGCACAACTGGTTGTTAACATGTAGAAGAATGCTAATCGATCCATTCCTATCTCCTTGTACTAAGGTCAAGTCTAAGTGGATCAAGGAACTACACATAAAACCAGAGACACTGAAACTTATAGAGGAGAAAGTGGGGAAAAGCCTTGAAGATATGGGCACAGGGGAAAAATTCCTGAATAGAACAGTAATGGCTTGTGCTGTAAGATCGAGAATTGACAAGTGGGACCTCATGAAACTGCAAAGCTTCTGCAAGACTAAAGACACCATCAATAAAACAAAAAAACCACCAACAGATTGGGAAAGGATCTTCACCTATCCTAAATCAGATAAGGGACTAATATCCAATATATATAAAGAACTCAAGAAGGTGGACTCCAGAAAGTCAAATAACCCCATTAAAAAATGGGACTCAGAACTGAACAAAGAATTCTCACCTGAGGAATACCAAATGGCAGAGAAGCACCTGAAAAAAATGTTCAACATCCTTAATCATCAGGGAAATGCAACTCAAAACAACCCTGAGATTCCACCTCACACCAGTCAGAATGGCTAAGATCAAAAATTCAGGTAACAGCAGATGCTGGCGAGGATGTGGAGAAAGAGGAACACTCCTCCATTGTTGGTGGGATTGCAAGCTTGTACAACCACTCTGGAAATCAGTCTGGCGGTTCCTCAGGAAATTGGACATAGTACTACCGGAGGATCCAGCAATACCTCTCCTGGGCATATATCCAGAAGATGTCCCAACCGGTAAAAAGGACACATGCTCCACTATGTTCATAGCAGCCCTATTTATAATAGCCAGAAGCTGGAAAGAACCCAGATGTCTCTCAACAGAGGAATGGACACAGAAATTATGGTACATTTACACAATGGAGTACTACTCAGCTATTAAAAAGAATGAATTTATGAAATTCCTAGCCAAATGGATGGACCTGGAGGGCATCATCTTGAGTGAAGTAACACAATCACAAAAGAACTCACACAATATGTATTCACTGATAAGTGGATATTAGCCCAAAACTTAGGATACCCAAGATATAAGATACAATTTGCTAAACGCATGAAACTCAAGAAGAATGAAGACCAAAGTGTGGACACTGTGCCCCTTCTTAGAATTGGGAACAAAACACCCATGGAAGGAGTTACAGAGACAAAGTTCGTAGCTGTGATGAAAGGATAGACCATTTAGAGACTGCCGTGTCCAGGGATCCATCCCATAAGCAGCTTCTAAACGCTGACACCATTGCATACACTAGCAAGATTTTGCTGAAAGGACCCAAATATAGCTGTCTCTTGTGAGACGATGCCGGGGCCTAGCAAACACAGGAGTGGATGTTCACAGTCAGCTATTGGATGTATCACAGGGCTCCCAATGGAGAAGCTAGAGAAAGTACCCAAGGAGCTAAAGGGATCTGCAACCCTATTGTTGGAACAACATGATGTACTAACCAGAACCCCGGAGCTCTTGTCTCTAGCTGCATATGTATCGAAAGATGGCCTAGTCGGCCATCACTGGAAAGAGAGGCCCATTGGACTTGCAAACTTTATATGCCCCAATATAGGGGAATGCCAGGGCCAAAAGAATGGGAAAGGGTGAGTAGGGAAGTGGGGGGTGCTATGGGGGACTTTTGGGATAGCATTGGAAATGTAATTGAGGAAAATATGTAATAAAAATATTAAAAATTAAAAAAAAAAAAGAAAAGAAAGTTGAAGTGGTGAAGGCCTCTGCCCCAGGCTGCAGAGCTCCACCACACAACCCAGCTATGTTTACCAGAAGCCTGGAAAAAAGCCAGCCAAATTCAAAGTGCTGACAGAGGACCCCATCATAACCAAGAGCATAAAGAATATCTGCATTCATTATACGTGCTACTTCTGTGGGAAAAGGTTTACTATAATTTACCTCTATATTTACCTCAGGAAATCTCTGAAAGTGTCTATGAAAAATCAATCCCCCTTGGTTGTGTGAGCACATACAGGGACTGTCTTCATCTTCAGAATCCTAGTGCTGGACCAGGGTGTGGCTCTTCTCCAGTGACCGTGGGTTCAGTTTCCACAGGAGAAAATACAAATCACCTTACTACAGTCTTCAGGAGGTTTAAATTTGAGATTACCTATCAAATCAATATTTTTTAAAAGAAAAGTAAGTCTTTCAATTAAAAGTGGTTTTTAAAGTTTTATTTCCACTGTTAGCCGTAGATAAAATGTGGTACTCAGAAAGCGAATGCACAGATCCTTATATTCTGTTGTCCTAGAATATTATGTGTTTCTGTATGACAAGTAATCTTAATCATTTAAAATTAGTGGAATTTATTAACCTCATAGATAAATAACATTTTAACAAAGCATACATGGAATTGCACTGCATGTTATAATATTTTAATAAATAATTAGCCTATACATTATCAATATATTAAATATTGGCATTCAACTAAGAGTAATGTCAAAAATATTGATGATAGGAGATAGAAATGTAAAAATATTCCTTGACTTTAATGTTTCCCTGAGCTTGGCCTAGACTCCTGAAGGTTCGCTCTCTTAAAATCGGAGATTTATGAGTCTCTCATCTACGAGCCGCCTCCATAGCTTATGGCAGAAGGAAAAGTCAGACCCACAGAGTAAAGAAAGCTCCCTCCTTCCTAGGGTAAGTAGCCAGCAGCGTGGCTGATGGCTTTGGGAAGCTGGGAAAACCTCCAGGACTGGGGACCCTGTGGGCTCCCCAGGCCTGGCCAGCCCTGGGCCATGATTTTTATGCCATATACTAAATTACTTCTGAATAAAGGTGAAGGACAAAGTGTGGATGGGGCATTTTCAGATGCTCATAAATACTTCCCGCTGTTAGCTCAGATCACCTGAGGGTTCTCTTTCACCAGAGTCGTCATTCGGGCAAGCATCGGGAAGTGCAGGTGAGCCCTGCCCCTCAGCCAGTGTGAACATAGCTGCTCTGTTACTATGGTAACAACTTTTTTTTTTTTTGGACTCCACTGTTAATTAGGGCACAAATGCGTATTGTATAAAGGGAACCCATTCATAAACTTGGGTATGATTTCACATGTGAGTTTTGTCTGCCTTTAACTAAATAAGCAAACATTCCTGCCTGGGCTGGGCTCCACTGACCCTTCCCACCCCTCCAAGCAGTGTGATATTCCTCTTGAGCCCTTCCTTAAGTAAATGGCTTTAGGAAGACTGAGCAACTGAGCCAGGGTGACAGCCCGGCTTATTGCAGCCAAGACACACTTTTCATAGAAATTCGTATCTCTTTCCTCCTCTCAGAATAAAATATGCAAGAACGAACATAAATGGCATATCCCCCTTCCCTTCCCCAAGAATTGGGCCTTTGAAGTTCAAGAGCAGCGAATATTAAAGGCCAGCCCTGGCAGGCTGCAGAAGCCATACCCATTTATGACAAATGTAACACAGCACAAACCTAGCCGAATGCGATGCTATCATTAGTTTGTGAGTCGCATTCTTGAAAATAACTGTGGAGGAGCCAAATCGGTTTAAAAGAAGATAACAAAATGGTTTAAGCTACTTAGGTTGAATGCCAATTATATTTTAATATTCAACTGAGCATATTTTACTAAGAAAAAAGGCAGCGTTGACGCATGCATAACTCATTGGCAGCGTCGACCAGCTGTGCCACTGTACTCTCCGAATCACTTTGTGCATTTTAGTAGCATGGTAATTTAGTAGAGGCCTACCTGAGTGATGGCATTTTCAATGAGCAGGTAATCTACAGAGAATTTTTATATGGTTATGAGTTCTGTGCTTCAGCCCAGCAACACAAAAATACATCAAGACCAATTACGGTATCAGCTTTCAGTGTGATACCCTCGCCACGCAAGTGCATGTATTTCTGCCCCAGGCATTTCAAATTGCATCTAATTTGAAATCTTTGGGGTTTTAATTAAATTTCAGAATATATGGAATTCTTCATTAGTACCTGCTCTGAATAGCAGATCCCTCTTCCCTCCGTCTCTCGTTAAGGAAGTAGGCGGTGGTAAATAGTGTGCTCAAGAGCCGATCATTTGTGGGGCCTGGGTATTGGAACAGAAATGGTGAAATGCAAAATAATATCAAAAAGATTATTAGTCCGGGGAGAGTCTCTTGATTTGTATTTTAATGGAATTTTACATTTCTCTTAATGATTTGCAAATTGTCCTCTGATTATAAGATGCATTAAGCTTTTCATTTTAATGGCAAAGACACAGCCATTAGCAGAATATTTTTCCAGTCTTCTTTTTAGAGTGCTTCCCTGCAGCAGATAAATATTGAAACCATTAACACCTTTTGATGTGCACTCCAGCCTTCGTCATAGATCCCTGCATGGCCAGCCACGATGGCTCACGGTGAACACCTGGCCAGGGACACACTTTCCACTTGAGGACAGGAGGAGGCCACAATACCTGTTTCCTCTCACTAGAAAACAAACTTTGTTTTCAACATTTCATTGGGTGGTCATTTGTGTTAAAACTGATCCATTAAAATATTAATAATGGTCCAATTTGTATTCAAAAGTCAGCCTTGCTAGGGTCAAGACAGGTGGATGCTGCCCCCAGCTGTAGCCTGGGGTTGACCATGAAAAGACAACAGAACAGCTTCACCCTGTTCTTCAGGAGGCTTCCATGAAAACCCAGTGCATCGAGGGAGACACATAGACTGTGTGTTAGCTGGCTGACCAGCCTGACCATACAACCCCACACAGTGACACTTGACTTTTAGTTGGCCTCTGCAATGATGCTTTGCCTCAAAGCCACCACGTGCGGCTTCTACAAAGCATATAAGTACAAGGGCGAAGCAGCCTCCCGTTCTGCGCCAGCAGCACCCAGTCCTCAGGAGCTTGACTGTGAAGTGGCTCAGAGGGCGTGTAAGAGGCTCTCGGGTGTGTGGCTCCTGCTCTGTGTAACCCCGTCATACTAGAGTTCTGCTTCGTGGTGTTGAAATTAGGGCTGAGGGAGTTCTAAAAAGGCTTTGCTGAGTGTGGCACGCAGTGGTGAGGGGAAACTGCTGTCTTGTTGTAGAGTGCTGTCCTCTATGCATGACATGACATGGCATGACCATCACCATTTTGAATACGCAATAGGAAGCCTACCCCAGACTGGGCCTATTTGTGTTCCATGTAAGCCAGGAGTGGTCCACAAAGCTCCACCCCCCCTTCAGGATTTATAGGCAGTTAATGGTTTCTAGCTGGGAAACATTCACAAAGCCCAGCCCTTCCATAGGCTAAATAAACAGTTAATGATGGCTGAGAGACACTTTCTCCAGTGATACAGTCACCCATGAGGAACCTATGCTCTAGTAAGCAACACCAAATAAAATCATCGCTTCACCAATCTAGGCTAGGAGGTTGTTTCTTTGGCCTGTTGTTGGAACGCACTCTGAGTAGGCATTTATTTGTCCTCCTCAGACAAGTTCATGCATTTGTCACAGCTAGTGCCTCTGAGCAGTTACTACTTCTCTTATCTCAAAGTAGACACTGGCTGGCTGACTCTTGAGGAGACGCCCAGGGAATAGCATACCTTTTTGATTGGTAGGTTGGTTGGTTGGTTAGTTAGTTAGTTAGTTGGTTTTGATTTTGGTTAGTTTTGGACATCTGCAAGCAGGTACCTATCAAAATGTCTTGGAACTGAGCATATCACCTCTGCCCAGCACCCTGTCAGCCAAGCCCTTGGGAGTTGAACCCATTGGTGTGGCTGTGTAGTACAGAATACGGTGACATTGCCTAAACTGCCCCTGACCTCATGACCTCTGGGAACCTCTCAACAAACTTCTCAGAGCTCTGGAGGCTGAGAGCCCAGGACCAAGGTGTCAACTGGGCTGATTTCTTCCAAGGCCCCTGCTTTTGAGTTGCCTTAGAAGAAATGGCCGTCCTACAACCATCTTTCTGCAGCCTTTTCTCATCTCTAGCATCAACCTGACTTCCTAAGGATACCAACCTGATGGGATAAGAATCCTGTGAACTTCTTCACTTCAGAAAGGCCCTCCCAATGTGTTGTACTCTGAGATACTGAGGGAAGGGCTGGAATTTATTCATTTAGTTCCCCTTTCTGGGCCTAACACCTCCTAAGTCACTAACATCCTGAGTGAAAACGGTAGTTGTGCTGTAGAAAGCTGTCATGACCTAGCACAAGAACCACTGTAAGGCTCCACATATGTCCTTTCAAGAACCCACAGTCTGGAGTGACTCTCAGCACTGAGATCTGCATGATCTGAAACTCATAGAAGCCTCAGCCTCCATGCTGAGGGGTTATTCTGCACCTCCTTTGAGCTTACCTATGTTCCTTCTGTTTGCTGTGTGTTACTGGCTATAGGAATGTGGTTGCCACAGCCCTGCAGCTTTTCAGAGGGCATGTGGGATAGTATCCCTCTCGTAAATAAGTGCTGGAGACAATTAGGACTTTCACTTGGGAAAGAATATCCTGCAACCGATAAGTTCGTTTCCTTGTGCATTGTGAAGTCCTTGGTCACAAATGACTTCTCAAAGACCCATGAGATGAGTCTGCAGGCAAAAGTTCTTGCTGCCACCCTTGATGACCTGGGATGGTGAAAGGAGAGATACAAGTCCTTCAGTGTCCTCTGACTTTCACATACATTCCATGGCATGCCCATGCCTATATATATGCCCAGATACATATCCCATTTTAAAATGTAAAAAAGTAAAATGTAAAATGTAAAATGTAAAAATTTAAAATGTAAAATTTAAAATGTAAAATGTAAAATGTAAAAAAGTTAAATGAATGCTTGAAGGGACTGCTGGTCCCGAAAGGTCATAACTTGCACCCTCTGGCAGGCTACTGCCAGTGATGTGGTATGGCTGTGCCTGAGTCTGGTTCTCCAAGTCACCATGCACTCTGTAGTTGCTCTTCCCCAACTCTACAGGGACCACGTAACCATCCAGCCTGTGGGGTGCTTTCCCCTGAATGTTTCCACTGCTCCTGACTTTCACTCTGCTATTTACTCCTTCCGGAGTCCTCGGCATCAATTCTTCACTGTGTACTGGACAAAATGAGTTGCAGGGAGCAGTGAGGAGGGACACACAACGCTCAGCTGAGTATCGCCTCCCTCAGCCATGGTGCTGCCACTTAGTTGCCCTGTGTCCCAGAGCGCTGTATAATGACCCCAGCCTCTGTTTCCCCTCGAGGTTGAACATACATCCTGTCCCTGTGGCCCTCCGGCTGTAGGCACCAGGTATGTTCATGTCTCCTCTGTACCCCACTCTTATTGTGAACATGGAAGAAAGAGGTCACATGATAGAGATGTTTGCTGAGTTATTGCTGTCATGAGACAGGACTGTCAGAGCTTCCCTAGAGCAGTTCTAGAACACATGGATAGATTGGTGCTTCCATTATTTTACCAGGAAATTTTACTTCACACTAAAGAATAGTCATAAGTATGTGAAATGCAAACAATAAAGAGCCAGCCACATGTGCTCCAACCAGCGCTACGAAGGCCTGCCCAAGGCCCCAGCCCTGCATGGCCCCTCCCCTTTCCAGCACCAAGCTTATCATTTAAATGAGCAGAATATCAGTGTCTTCCTGAGTTGCTTCTTTCAATCAATGGGTTTATGAAAACAGATATTTAAAGTCCTACAGAGACCATCCATGTCTTAAGCTACTGTGGAAAATCCCATGTTACAAATACCCATCCGTTTTCCCCTGTCCACTGTCAGTGGACATGGGAGTTTTTCCCAGATTTTGCCTTTAAAACTGCTGCTGTTGCTGCTGTATCTGTGATAGTCATGTGTCTAGTGTCCCAGCTGACTGCCATCTGTGGGCAGAGTGCGGAAGAAGAGAGAGCTGGGCAGAGAAGGAGTTCCAGGAGTCTGGTGTCCCCTGGAGCCTCATGCAGAATACTGTCGTGAGTGTGTTTGGAAGGCAAGGCAGAAGCAGAACGGCTGGAGAGCTGACTGTTGAGCATTCCCAGAGCACTGAACATAACTAGACCCAGAAAATATATGGGCATGGGTGGCGAATATTTTCTCAGCATTCTCATTTTTAAAATAATCAACTACTCACAGTAAAATTTATTTTGTATTACTCCCTATTTGGGGTTTTATAATATATGTAGAAGTAAAATACATAACAAGTGTAGCACAGAAGATAGGACTGGGGACTGGAAATGCATTGTGATATGTTTCTTATGTTCCTGTGAGCAAGTGGGGACGTTATTTAAGGGTAGATGGTGATAAATCATGATGCATATTAACAATACTAGACTGCCACTGAAAACCAAGACATAAAGCTCAAAATGAAATGCTTATTTTTAAAACAAATCTAAAGGAAAACCAAGGAAAGGAAGAGTAGATGGGAGAAATATTGGGGTGGAAGATTCTAATCCAACCACATCAATAATTACATTAAATGTAAATGTTCTTAAGATTCAAGTAAAATGGCATAGATGAAAAGACTTGTCTTTAAAAAAAAAAAAAAAAAGCCAGACTCTGCTCATTATTTTCTATAAGACATAGATACTTTAAAAGAAAGGAAAGCTGAGGAGACAGCTCAGTTGGTAAATTCTTGGCTACACAAGCATGAGGACATGATTGCCTGCTCTTGCTCAGCTGTCAAAAGCCAATGTAGATATTTATCATCCCAGAACTAGAGAGGCAGAGACAGGAAGATCCTTGGGGCCTTCTGGCTAGCCAATCTAGCCAATCAGTGAACTCCAACTTCACTGAAAGACTTTCTCAAAACCTATGGTGGAGCATAATTGAGGATGATAGCCTAAGTTGACCTCTGACCTATGTACATGTACATGAACATATATCTGTACCTACCTGTATGCAGTTATACATGAATGAGCATGCACACACACCAAAAATATAAGAGAAATAATACTATATAAAACTGAAATAAGAGGAGTATATATCAGAAATTATTAAATGTAGCTGTGTTTATTTTTAAGCTATATGATATATAAAATATCCTAAAGAATTTTGAAAATATTAAATAAGTGAATTCCACAAGGTGATATGTACAAGAATGAGTTGTGTTATTATATTGTATTATATGGAGTAACAAAATTAAGTAATTATAATATTGTCATGTGTAAAGTGTTGATATTAATGAAATACATGCAACACTTCTCTACTGAAACATATAAACAAGACTAAGAAAATAGATAGATATACATTATCCCTGAAACCACCCATGCTGCAAAGAGGTCATTTCTTTATAAGCTGTTCTCATTGCTCAGCTCAACCAGGCTTTTAAATTCCCACCTGACAATGATATTTAGAAAGACCCTAGAACACCTAAAGAAAGCTTGGAAAATAAAATTGAGGGCTATGGGTTTTCTTCTATTGCAACCTCAAAGAATGCCATATGTATATATGAAATTGTAAAAGGATAGATAGATAGATAGATAGATAGATAGATAGATAGATAGTAAAAGTTGGAGAGCTTACATTACCTGATTTTAAAACTTCCTTCAAATTATGGTACTGAAGCCACTTTGATAGGGATCCAGATTTAAAGCCGAGACCCATGCAGGCTGCAACGGTAGAAGGCTCAGCTTACTGAACACATACTGCTGTGGCAGAAGATCAGAGTTTGGTTCCCAGAACTCATGTGAGACAGCTCAAAAAACACCTGTTAGCCCCAGTCCAGGAGAGATGATACCATCTTCTGGCCTCCACAGAAACTGCACTCATAATACACAGTCTCACACACACACACACACACACACACACACACACACACACACAAATGCATATGCACAGACACTTAAAAATAGACACATACGCTTTTACAGTCATTTTATCTTTGAGATGGGAGATAAAGATGTCTCAACAGTAGTGAGCAACTGGATGACCATCTTCAAAAGATGACCTAGCTTAATTCCTGTCTCACACCTTAGTCAGAAATTAACATAAACTCTATACTATATTAAAGCATAAAAGTTTAAATTGTGGCTAATGCTATGATTTGGCTAGGCAGGTATTTCACATAGCCCCAAAAGATAAAGTTAAGAAAGAAACTGCCAGCATTGTTGCAAGTAAAAGCAACTGAGAAAATGAATGGGCAGGACACAGAGGAGAGACATCTTTATAAAGCATCCATCAAAGAGTTGGTTGGAGGGATATGTGAAGATTCAAGGACACCCCCATCGATACATAAGCACAGGGTATTGTCTTCACAAAGCAGTATATCCTAATTGTCCCGGAGGCACATGAAATTAGAGAATGTTTTTGGTGAAATCCCAGATAAGGCAATTATGAAGGATGCCTGCCTAGGCCCAGATGGCTGAAATGAAGAATACTCACAGTATCAAATGTCTCTGAGGATGTGGGGTACTTCTACAATGCATGTTGGAGGGTGTGAATGGAAGAGCAATCTTTAGGGTTACGAATGCTCCCATGCCTTCTTACCCAGCATTCTTAGTCTTAGCACATATATGAAAGCTGTTCTCAGTATCATTACTTATAATTACCAACCCCTGGGATGACCCAACACTCATGGGGGACTGTGGATTAATGGAGATAGTCCACAGACATCTAATCCCTGTTTGCATGCTGAGTGACAGGGACATGTGGAACTGTAGTTGCATTCCACATGAGCTTGTCTTGGTGTAGGCTGCACAGAAGCCAGGCCTTTGCTTACAGAATGTCTTGCTTTGCTTACAGAATGAAGTTCTACAATTAGCAAAAGCTGATCAGGGGCAGAAAAAAAAAAAAAAAAAGAAAAGAAAAGCATAACTGCCTCTGGGGTGTGCAGACAACAACTGCCTGTGCAGGAGGCTTGAGGGATGTCCCAGCCTAAGTCTTAACAACATGGGCTCCACAGGTACATGTATTTGTCAAAACTCATCAGTTGCCCACTGAAGATGTGTGTTTCCTTGTACACAAATGCTACCTCAAAGGAGAAAAAGAACCAGATTGGCATTGAACTCTTAATTAATGACATATGAGCTAACTTGAGAGTAACTGATGTCTTCAGTTAATTTTGAAACGTGGTAAAAATGTAAGATGGGCAGTGAAGTAGAGCACTGGTCAGAATGAGGAACGGCAAATGCAGGCACTGTGAGCATATTCCTTGGAAGACTCGGTTCTTCTGTGTGTTAGAAGTGAATGTTACGGACTTCTCTTTCTAGAAGTAAAATTCGGGAGAAAGATGATGAACCCAGCCCTTCAGTTCCCAAGTAAAGCTGCAGCTGTGCTCAGCTCTCTGAGTAACACATCTCTGTCCCTTCCAGCTGCACTGGAAGGCATGGGTGGCAGAAAAGGATGCTGACATTAACCAAAGCCTGTGTGACACAGCCATGCTTGTGAAAGTCACATAGAAAAGAAATATATCTTGAAGACCTCTGCTGCCAACCTTGTCCCAGGCACAGAGAAGAAAGTGGCCAAGTATGCTGGCTCTGGGAGTGATAGTAATCACCCCATGAACAGATAATACTACACAGCCGCACAGAAGACCCTCCGGAAAGCAAGTAGGTGTCTGCTAGAGTGGCCAGCTGGCTCTTGGGGCCAGAGCCTGATGGGATAGTGTGGAGACTGAACACAGAATGAAGTGAGAGTATGGGCAATGCCAAAATCCAGGTGGAAAGAGTCCAAGGCAGAGGGCCAAACAGGCACAAATGTTCAAGAAAGGATAATGGCTTCTAGAACAATTCAAATGGGACAGCTACCATCAAGCAGTTGAGAAAAGCAGTCAGCAGAAGCTCTGGTGAGTGCATGCCACACACAATAATACCCTAAGAGCCAGTGGCTGTGTGTGATACCGGATGTGGGCAGCGTGGACTGTGAAGAAGGGACAGAAGGTGATGGAGATGTCTGGATACTGTCCCAGAAACAAGTGACACCCAAGGGACTTGCAGGAAAGGCAGGAGTCTAAGTGTGATGTGGGTCTTCTACTCTGCAGCAGGTCATCTGTGCCCCTGATGTGTGGGTTGAAAGTTGAAGACTTAGGTCAAGGGTAGGGTTCTGTGGAACTGTGTAAAGGTGAGGTACCTGGGGTGCACTCTGGAGATCCTGAGCATATGTTGGATCTGTACTGGGGCAGTCAGCATCAGCAGTGAGCCTTCTGCATCCACTATGTAGTCTGAGCTGGTCTTAGGAGTGAGGGAGAGGGAGCCAGGCCAGGCCTTTGCTCTCTGTAGCCTGTTCTGATTGCCAAGGGACAACTGGGTAAGGAGTATGTGACCATGTCACCATGTCACCTTGCACTGTTCCTTGGTGTTCCCTCCAGTGACCACTTCTGCTGTCAGAGGATTCACAGAGACATCCCCAGGCATCTACCCCGTGCTGGTTCCACTTCATTGTCAGTAGCTGTTGACTTAACCAAGTAAAGACATTTGCTCATGAATGTTTCTCAGTGATGCCCCAGCTGTTGTGGAACCTGGAGATGCTTTCGTCTGCTTTTGACTATGACCTATGATTGCCTGGATTTCAAGAGGCAGTTTGCCCAGTGTTTCCCAGTTATCTCTATCCCTCTTCCCACTGGTGTGCATGCATACATGTGAGTGCATTCGCCTCTGTGTGTGTGTGTGTGTGTGTGTGTGTGTGTGTGTGTGTGTGTGTGTGTGTGTGTGTGGAAGGAGGCTATACTATGCTTCTTGCTCCAGCACAACCTTGAGCCATTTGAAAGTGTCACATTTGGCTATCTTCATGCTCCTTTCTTACCCGTGGGTTCATAGGTCTGGCCGTATGTTAACTTTGTCCAGATTTCCAGTTGGACTGCCCCCTACACCCTTATTTGACCATGCACCTAGCTTTGCTTTTCCAGTAGTGGTAAGGAGAGGCTGTCACCACTCAAACCTGCACTGCTAATGGACACGGAGCGCCCACACCACCATTCCCAGGAGCTCACTGTAGCTTACTATGTTTTCTGCATCATCTTTCTACCACATGTTCTGTTGAAACCCAGTGCTCTGCACAGAACCAGTGTGTGAAGAAAGCATGTTTGCTTCACTCAGCCGCTCCCAGGCACAGACTTAGTGGGGCACCTTGGACTTTTAACGTTGAAAAGGGTTTGCCCAGGACTGGCATGGAGCTGCAGTGTGAGTCTGCTTCCTGACACTATAGCACATGCTGAAGACGACTTAGGACGAGGAAGGATGCATTTGGCTCAGTGTTGGGGATCAGTCCATGGTCAACTGGGCTATAGAAACAGAGAACATGGAAGGGGGGGCCAAGTAGCAGAGAGAGGAGAGAGAAAGGCGTTATCACCCCCGTTATCACCTTTAGGGACATACCCCAATGAGCTAACATCCATTTCCTAAAGACCACTCCTGTTAAAGATCACAACAGCTCCCTGTAGTGCCACAGACTGGGGACTGAGACTTCCAAAACAGGGGCCTTTGGGAACACACTGCAGAACTGCACAGTAGTGGTCAGAAGTGCCCATAGTCACCTGAGAATGAAGACAGAGAGGGGCTGTGAGATGAGTGGCCTGGAAAAGATGGAGAGACTCATAGAAATGAGAGTAAAGAGGCTGAAGGAGAGCCTGTTGGGGATGCTGCTCAAATGGAGTGTTCAGAGGTGGTCTTGGGAAGGCCGTAGGAATGAGTGAGGCCAGCAGGTGAACTTACCGTGGTTCTGCCAGGGGAGACAGGACAAGAGAGTGAACCCCATATTATACTTCCCATGTGGCAGCAGTCACCTTGGGTGAATTCAACCAGGTCCCTCATCTGAGCATGATAATAATATTAGCTCCTTCCACATTAGTATCTGTGAAATAGTCAGAGCATAAAAAGCTAAAGCCCCTATTCCCTCAGATCCCACCTACTCCCCCCACCTGGCTCCCTGGTCCCTAATCCCCTCCCACCACCACTTCCCACACTACCCTGCGCCAAGGCCATCTGCCCAGAAGCACTATCTCTGGCCATGCTCCTGCCCAGCATCCCTGTACCTAAGACTCTGGTCTTGGTATATATTGAGCCATGAGGAGCTCCAAGCACGGACACCTCGCTCTTCCCCAGCTCTCTAAGGGCAAAGACACATGCCAGATGTCAGTATACAGGGACTGCTTTGTAAATGTTTCTCCATATGTGATACTGAGGAATGAGTTGACAAATCCCCTTTGCCTCCGCATGGGAGAGGCCATTTCTCTTCAGCCAAAGCAGTGAGCCACTCCCAACAACCACAGGACCCCACAGAATGGAAGTCTCCACCCTCAGGCACAAGAGGAAGTCCAGCCTCTGAACTTCTCTCTTCCCTGATGAAGGCCACTTCAGGGACTGGATGTGATAACTAGTGAAGAAGTTAAGTGTACCACCCCACTCGTATGGCCTTTGCACCCCATTCTCTCCAGGGAGGTGAAGGGATGCAAGCACAGTCACCATGTGTGTGCCAGGCTCCCCGACATGGTGGGCTTCCTCTCGAGCTGGTGCAGCCCCCTTCCCATCTGCCTGCCATCCCAGCTACCTGCCCTGTGTGCTCCCCCCTCCTTCACCTGCATAGCCTCTTCCTCATTTGAATAGGTGAGAAACCAAAGTCAGCTGCCCCATTTGAGCTTGCTTCCATTGCTCAGAATTCAGTCACAACTTCTTTTGAATTCCTCAGCTGCCCCGAGGCAGAGGCTCAATGTTGGTACTGAGATTAATCCCCAAAGAGCCCCTCATTTCTCTGCAGAGAAATTAGAGCTGCCAGTTTTCCTTTCGCCTGTCCTTCTGACAGCTCTGTCAGTAATGAGATGCCTGTTCCATGGCGTAATCCCCATCCTACGGTGAGGAATAATTCATTAAGAAATTAAGGGCCCGGCTCCTTTCCGTTGGGTTGGTCTTCAAAAGTTAGCTAATGGCGACGGCGGCATGATTATCAATGAAAAATTATTCAGCATACCTCAGGGCCATTCCAGACACTCATCCCCCCTCTCTGGGGTTGTCAGTGTCCTGGAAATTAAGGTGGGTGACATGAACTGGGAGGTGTCTGTGTGAGGGGCCAGAAGGGCAGGTCAGGCACTGTCCCACTTTGAGAGAAGTTTCTTCTAAAATTTGGGATT
Source organism: Mus caroli (assembly GCF_978045245.1). NCBI lineage: Eukaryota > Metazoa > Chordata > Mammalia > Rodentia > Muridae > Mus > Mus caroli. The sequence goes on along the minus strand of NW_028227263.1, from coordinate 8,477,345 downwards.
ACAGCGTGAGATTCCTGCTGACAGCAGTGGCAATTTCTCCCCACCCCACCTCACCCACTCTACCCACCTCACCCACTCTACCCACCCCACCCCCTCTACCCACCCTCCCACCCCCAGTCCTCCAGGGAAGCAGGAATAACATTCAGAGAAACTTCTAGTGGTTGCATATAGAATGCACAAGACAGACAGGGAGGGGCTGCATATAGCTCGGGGTGCGGGGGTCATGGACATGGTTTGGTTTGGTTTTATTTTAATGTTTTAATTTTCTTCTTGGTTTTTGAAATAGGGTATTAGTCTAGCCTAGACTGATGTCAAATTCAAGGTCCTCCTGCCTCAGTCATGCTCAGTGTCACTGGTGTGTCTAGTAACCTCTAAGTATTTATTGTGAAATCCATGGCTCTGACCCTAGCTACCCAGTGCTCATCCTCAGAGCACATTGAAACCCCCACAAGAAAGGGGTGATTTGATGGTAGCCTTGCTGTCTGTCGCTGACTATGGGGAAGCTAAGAGCCTTGAAGGTGGGAAATGTCGATAACTGGATCAGATGTTCTATGGAATATTCTGTGGGATGACAGGGGCATGGCCTCTGTGTATAGACCAGTAAGCATGCAAGGCAAGGTAGTGTCTCCTTCAGAGCGACCAGTTTAGAGCTCAGAGCAGCCTCCGTCTGCAGAGCCTGTGGCATTCTGAGGAAGGGAAAGAAGCCATGTGCTCCCAAGGAGACCCTCCAGGAAGGTTTGTGCAGGGCCAGGACATCAAATGGCATGACAGCAAGAAACCTTAGGGTTGGTTTGATTTTCCTTCATCTTATGGTTAACCTCAGTAGTACAGTACCAACCCCAAGTCAGCCGTCTCTAACACTGCTCTTCCCCTGTCCTCCTGCCCTCTCCGACTGTGTTCCACAGTGTATTTCTCCATATGTCTGCTATTGTTCCGACGCCATTAACCCCCGTGCAAAAGTCAGTCCTTCGTCTGTCGAGCTGAATGGCAATTATTTGAGTGGTAGAGGGTGTTAACGTGTAATTATTCACATTCACACCCGGACAGTCACAGCTTAATCATTTCTCTGTAGGCTTCCTGAAGTTTGTGCTTAAAGTCTTAAGCATAATTCTTTTGTTAAGTATGTTCGGGAGGCTGGGAGGTAAATGCAAGTCCGCCCAGGCAGAGCTTCAAGGCTGCCCCGTCCTACCTCCTGGGACTGCTACTTGCAGGTGAAACCCCTGCTGGTTCCTGGCTCTTCCTTGAGGCAGAAGGTTGGTTTCTAAGGGCTAATGTTGTAATCTGTCTGTGAGATGAGCTCAGAGATTATGTCTGGGGCACTAGGACCAGACAGAACAGGCCAGAGAGCATTTCCATTCCTGAGTGCTAAGCCCTGCATAGCTCTAGCCTACACTGTTGGATTCAGCTTAACCCTGGAGGCCATGGGTTCTTCCAAAGCCCACTGCCTCTTTAAAATTGTTTAGGAGCCAGGCGTGGTGGGGGAGGCGCTTTTAAAAAATGAGATTTAAAAAAAAATATATATATATATATACATTTATCATATTGAAAATCAAACCCAATAATCATTTAATATATTTTAAAATAACACTAAATTTACTCCCCAATAGATTTCGATGAAGCTACACTCTGTGGCAAATGCTTTCTAAGAAAGGCTGTGTCACTTTCCATCTTTCCAGATCTCTTTATAGCATCTTTATTGTCTGACTTGATGACAGAAGACAGCCAGTTCCTCAGACTGGCTCTTACTTCTTAGTTGTGGTGGAGGGGGGTTAGGTATCCAGATGGCCCTAGACATTGGGCAAGGATGGCTTTAAAGACAATTTGGACCTCACAGCCCACCCACCTCCTAGGGCCCCCTCACCACAGGGAGAGCTGCTATTCATATTAAGTATCAAAAAAAACAAAAAACAAAAAAAACAAAAAACAAACAAAAAAAAAAACCCTTAGCCCTTGAAATCCTAGTTTACCCTTTGAAGTCACACTAGAAGTCCCTCTTACTGCCTCACACCCAAAGCCATGTGGAGATGCATGCAACTATGGCTCGTGTCATTCTATGTCCCCTCTCCATACTGGCTGACCTGTATCCCAAATCCAGCCAGCTGAGAACCCTGTCCCCAAGGTGAAATGCTGAAACTAACTGTCGTCAGGACAGGGTCAGTGTTGTCTCACAATCTCCCCCAACTCAACCCCAGTTTTAGTCAGAGTCCTCCAAGGGAATTCTATCATTTTATACTGTATGTTCCCATTAGCCTAGCGTGTTCAGCTGCAGAAGGTGAGTGTGGAGTTCTAAGCTGAGCCCCCAGTTCCAGAGAAGGTGCTGTCTTCTGAGATCAGCCACACATCAGACACTTTGGGTCCACTCTTTCCAAACTTGAGAGTGCCTCTTGCCAGTTGTGTCCAGCCCAGAACAGTTACAAGTACAGGCTTCATGTCCCCACAGTGCCACACACAAGAGCATAGACCAGGGCCAGAGAGGGACCCCCGGTGGATAGCATGATTGGGAAAGACCAGAGGATCTGATGGAGCGCCTGTCCTCACCCAGTGCCAAAGTGAAGAATGCCTGGTGAGAGGGGTGGATGAGAATGTGAATGGAATGACCTGAAGTAACCATGGGCCATACCTCACCATAAGACACTGCCACTTGAAACGGCCTAGGGAGCCTTTACATAATGTATACTTTGTTCAACCCAATTTGCCAGAGGTGATAGGAGACAGCAGTGAGTGGGTCTCTGTAGAGTTGGTGAATGATCTTGGTGGGTATTAGCTGTAGGGATCTGAGGCGGCAGCAAGTCCTGATGGGACCTGTACATCCTTAATCATGTGCATCCTCAGACACATACATCCTTTTGTACATGCAAAAGGCTCATCAAGCTTCCTCCTTGCCAAGGATAGACCAGGATGTCAGCCGGACCAGAACTGTTCTTTCAGAAGACTGCTATTCCCTGACTGTCCTCTGCTTCCCACCCACCCTCTCACCCCTCCAGTCAGATCCTGTTCTGGTTCCCAGTGCAGACATTTCAGATGACACCCATGAGGCCTACACCTTGCATTTAGTGAGCTGTATCTGACAGACAACTCATGATAGTGTTATTAGTGGTCATTGAAGGTGAAGCTTACAGAGGTAAAGATTATGCAGAAAATGTGACCAAGATTCCATTTTGAATGGAAAGGACCATTCATTCCCTCATGAACTTTTGATTGATAAAGCTACTGGGGGAAAGGTGACTGAGAAATGGGTTCACCTTATCTTATCCTTATCTTTTTGGTGTGTTTGTGTGTTTTTTATTAACATGTCAATGTTGGCTTTTGAAGTAGGTAGTTGTATAGCTTTTAATGCATGCCAGGTTCTATGGCCACCACTGTAATCACATTCAGAGGGGGAAGTCCTTCACTCTTGGCTAGTACTCTTCTGTTCTTTACCACTGGGGGCTTTGTGCCTTTATAAACTCACAACCCTGGAATAAGACAGTGTTTTAACCTTCACAGCTTACCTCCTTTGGCTCAGCTTACTGTCTTTGAGATGGGTCCAAGCTTTGCACATGTCTACAGCGTACATTTTAACTGTTAAGTAGAGTAGTACTTCATGATGGTAATGTACCTCCTTGACTCATCTGTTTGGTTGTGTGTGTGTATCTGTACACACATGTGTGCATGTTTGTACAGTACTCGTGTGTGTGTGTGTGTGTGTGTGTGTGTGTGTGTGTGTGTGTGTCAAGAGGGTGGGAAGCACACAGGCCAGAGGACAACCTTAGTTGTCATTCCTCAACTGCTGTCACCTTTTTTTTTTTTATTGAGACAGGGTGTCTTGCTGGCCTGAGAGTCCAACCATCTGGCTATGTAGCCCTAGGGATCCACCTATCTCTACTTCCCCAACACATGAGGTTACAAGGATTCCAGAATACTCAGCTGCCTTTATGTCCTCATGCTTACAAGGAAAACACTTTACTCAGTAAACAAGTTTCACTACCAAAATTATCTTTTTAAAAATTAATTTGATTTTATTTTATGTATATGAATGTTTGCCTGTATATGTGTGTGTGTGTGCGTGCACATGCACAGACTACCCACAGAGACCAGAAGAAAGCCAAAACACACCACCTTAAAATATAAACAACCCACCTTGAGCACCACAGGACAATGGAATCTCATAGTGCAAAATGCATTCCCTCTGACTATAAGAATCCCCATAGTCATTCGGCCTTTGAGGCCAGGCCTGGGCAAACACTTCCTTGGGCTGCCCTTTTCCTGGGGGCAGAATCTCTTCTTTCCTATGAATCTTCACTGTTACAAGGTTATGCTTTCTGTAGGTAGCCTTACCCTCAGAGAACCTTTATCACCCTATCCCAGAATGTGAAGTTTCTTCGTAATGATCTCTAGCAGTTGACAGTGCCCCTGCCTTATCCACAGCTTCACCCTCATTCCATGCCTCTTTCTTTACCAAACTGCACAGTTTTCCTCTTTCTCTAACTGTAAATCTGACTAAGAACAGCGAGCAGTAACCATGCTACATAGCCTAGCTATTATGCTGTCTGGGAACTTCCTTCACCAAACAACTTAATTACTTTTTAATTCAGCCTCACTCCGGTTCTCAGGACAGGAACAGAGTGCATCCAGGTACCTTGCTGGCATGGATGTATCACAAATGCTCTCTAAGCTAGTTCTCAATTGAGCTCCCTCTGAACCTTCATGCGCTAGGCCTCCAATGTCTACATTTCCCTTGACATTCTGGCCTCCCCAAGTCCTAGGCCCATTAAGTTCTACCTACAGCATCTTCAGGCTTTTCCAACCCAAAATTCCAAATTTTCCCCACATTCCTCCTACAACCTCATTCCAAAGACCCAAGAACCACATAGGTTTGTTTGGCAAAGGAATATTGGTGGGTTTTTTTTTCCCCCAATGTTGTATCAGAAACAAGTTGTAGTGGGAAAGGTTTATTCTGGCTCACAGATTGAGGGTACAGCTCATCATGACAGGGATGGTGTAGAGGCCTCTGCACCTCCCTCCACAGCTGTCACATTGCATCAGCAGTTGGGAAACAGAGAGGGACGGTGCTCAGTGAGGCCTTTTCTTTTTCTTCTTGTTCATGCTGAGCTGCTAACTAATGGATGGTACCTCTCACATTCGGGTAGGTCTCTCCTCAGCTAAAATTCCCTGGAAGCACTTTCATAGGCTCATGCAGAGTTGTACCTCCTAAGCGATTCTAAATGCACTTGAGCCAAGAGTCAAAGGTCAGCGTTACAGTTTCTTTAAAAGTTTAGTACATCTTGAAACCTTGTCAGTATGACATCTTCAACTTTTATTGTCTTGGTGAAATATTTGGGTGTTTTCAGACCCTTTTCCTTTCTGTATAAATTTTAGAATTTACAACTCGGAATCTATAATATAAAGCCTTTTGGGGTTTTTGTTGGAATGGTGGGAAATCTTTAGATCAATTTGTAGAGAATTGAAATCTGGGAGATCTGAGAATCAATTCCATGAGCCCGGTATGCTGCCGTTGTTTTGAAACTCTTGGTCTGTGGGGACTTACAGGCTCCATTCATTTCCAGAGTTACATCTGAGGAATTCAGTTCTCTGTCCATAGGCACACCCCTGCACAGTACAGTAAGGATGCGTCATGCTGCAACATGACTAGACAGATACCTCTTTCACAGCCAACCTTTACGCAGGACCCCAGCCTCCTCACTGTTGTGTCCTTTCTAACTTAAACACATGGCTTGGGGTCACAGTGTTAAGTCTCTATAGTACCTGATATTCATAGACTATCATTTTCACTGCAATAGGATCATATATACTAATGTCCCTGTCATGATTTGAATATGCTTAGCCCATGGAAGTGCTACTATTAGGAGGTGTGGCCTTGTTGTAGGAAGTGTGTTAGTGTGTAGGCAGTCTCCCAGTGCTTAAGCTTCACCCAGTGCAGAAGAGTCAGTCTTCTTCTGGCTGCATTTGGATCAAGGTGTAGAATACTCAGTTCCTTCTAGATCACCATGCCTGCCTGGATGCTGCCATGCTTCCCTCCATGATGATAATGGACTGAACCTCTGAAACTGTAAGCCAGCCCCAATGAAATGTTGTCCTTTATAAGAGTTACCTTAGTCATATGTCTCTTCACAGCAATGAAAGCCTACCTAAGTCCCCATCCTGGCTTGTCCTCTGTACCCTGCCTGTTCAGTCTCTCTTCTTCCTCTGCTTGCTGTGTCCTGACTCGATGGCTCAGTTTTCTCTCTGTGTCGCTTGAGCTTTTCTTCATTATCCTGTGGTCAGGATCACACAGTAGGCATACAGTCTTATGCTTTCTTCTTCTGCTCTAAGTTCTATGTTGAAGGTCCCTCTGTACGTACCTCTTTGCAGCTCACTAGCTCATCGAATGGCTTGCACGATGCATGTGTAATGCCGCTTTGTGTGTATATGTTTAGAGGCACTTTGATTGCTTACAGTTGTGGCGTTATGAACAGGCCACGAAAAATGTTCATGGGAAAGTTTGTATGAGGACATTAGTTTTTAAATCAAATGGAACGAATAGGAGCGTGGTCGCCAGACCACATGGTAATGTTCTGTTTAACTCTGTTTTTAAAATCATCAACCTAGCCAAATGTGGTGTGCACACCTGTAATCCCAGCACTCTGGAGACCTAAGCAGACAGGCTGGGAGTTTAAAGCCAGTGGCCTACAGAGCGAGATCCTTTCTCAAAAAAAAAATAAAATAAATTAAATTTAAAAAAAATTAAAAAGTTAAAATTAAAGGGGAGAAATAAAATGAAATGAGAAAAGAATAGAAACCCCCAACTACTTTCCAAAACAGCCATACATCTGTATCCCCACTACAACATGGGAACGCTCCTCTTGCTCCATTATCCAGCACACAGATTGGGGAAGGAGGGTTTTAGCCAGTCTCACGAGGACGTATTCCCATCTCCTTATTTACTGTGCAGCTCCAAAGACAAGCTATGAATATCTTTCCATTTTCTTACTGGTCATTCACACATATGCTTTGATAAAGTGTCTGCTCACACTTGCCCCTTCTTTAGTTGGGTTGTTTTTCTCTTACTGCTCAATCATAGGACTTCTTTGCATGTTTCCTGTAGCCTTTGTCAGATGTATATTTTCTCTTGGCCTGTGGTTTTGGTTTTTTGAAATCTAGTCTGCTTTTACAGTGTGAACAGTCTTCGGGCTAATAAAGTGCAGCTTATCCAGTGTTTCTTTCATGGCTCTTGAGCATAAAGCTCTTCAAAGCCCATGGTCACCTGTATCTCCTCCTCTGTTATCTTCTGAAACTTCTCCAATTGTATTCTCTGGAGATAGGTTGTCGGCCATTTTGAGTTCATTTTCATAAAATGTCTGGTCTGTGAGCAGACAGAAGGATGCAGAGGCTGATGTGCAAGCAGAGCTTTAGACTGATGGACCATGTGAGCATCCAATGGATGTTGACTCCATTGTTGGAGACTGTTCTTTTCCACTGAGCCTTTGCTTCTTTGTCAGTCAATGGCTGCATGTGTTAGTTCTCAGTCTTTGATCTGAGCACCTGTTCTCATCCCAGCACTGGTCCATTTACACAACTCCATGAATGGATTCATTTTTTAGAGGGTAAATCAGCCTTGCTTTCCTGGGAAAGCCATGCTTAATCCTGATGTCTTGTCCTGTCTGTAGGATGCTAGATCTCACTTTCCAACACTTTATTGAGGGTTTTTGTACCCATGTTCTTAACAGAAGTTGTTCAGTTAATAACCAGTACTTTTTAATTTTTCTTTATTTTTGAGAAATTCTTACACATATAAAATGAAATAAAATTCTATCTTCCCCCATGTCCCCTGTGTTAACGTCAGTGTACTATTCCCCTCCAACCCTAGGTCCTTTTCTATAACCCACTAGATGCAGTTAGCATCTAGTGCTTTCATGCCCTTATGTGCATCCACAGAAGCATGGAAATTCAACCGGTGGCCACATCCTTAAGAGAATGGTTCTGCCTCTGCCACCTATATCTATTGATAGTAGCTCCTCAGTAAAGGGTAGGGCCTGGAAAGTATCTACCCCATTTATTCTGAGATTGGTTCTGATTTGATCTTGTTCAGGCTGCTGTGAGCTCCTGAGTGTAATGACGTGGTATATCCCCACAGCAGCACCCCGGGGACCCACGGCACTCTGACTCATCTTGCAGCTCTCACGCTCCTTGTGCCTTTTCTGAGACGCTCCCTAAGCCTTGGATGCTCAGTTTTAAGCCAGACATCTGTATTAACCCCACAACCACCAAGACTCAGGGACCTATGTTTCTGATTGGTGTCTTTTCATTCTCTGGTTCTGCTGTTGAGACCGCGGTCTCAATGGGAAAAAATTTTCCCATTTCCTCAGGAAGCTGACACTGATGTCTCTTCTTTAATCGTAGGGAGGGTGAGCTCATTTCAGCCCTAGAGATTCCATCCTCAGGAGGTTCGATGTTACAAACCCAGCCTCTTTAATTGTGGGGCTCTCTGGTTTGTAGTTTCACTTAAGCTTGTGTGGATTTTTTCACTTAGTTTTGGCTTTGGTTTGGCTTTACTTTGGAGGATCATCAGAGACCAGTACTGGAGACTGAATGCACGTCAGTAAGCACTCTACTACTCAGCTGTTAGCACACCCACCTCTCCTTTCACATTTACTCTACTGACCCCACCACCACCTGTTTGTTTGCCCAGGCTGGCCCTGTACTCCTTAGTACAGTACTCTAGGTAGGCCTTTGGATCTTTGTTCCTCAGCTTCATTAGTCACTAGGATTACAAACCAACAGGCCCAGTTTGGTGTTGTTATTTCTACCTCACCCCTTCAGCTATCTCAGGGCCCCTCCTGGGTGGATACTCTGTCTCTCAGGATTTATTCTTCTGGGGACTTTGCCCCAGTGTGGCTACCCATCTTGAGTTATGTATGTGATTGTGCACCATGCATGTGTCTAGGCAGGGACTTTCCCTAAGTACTTATGTGTCCTCAGTCTTACCACAGCACCTAGAATGAGGACAGACGTCAGTAATCATGTGTCATATGATGCCAGCTGGAAAGCGGCTGTTGAGATGGGCAGGTAGATGTGTGTTCAACAAGGCAAAGCAAGATGGATAGCACAGAGGTGGATTTTCTACACAGCAGAGGTTGGGAAGGACTCAAATATTAAAAATTCAATTTAAAAATCATCCTGAAACGTGAAAGAAATAAATTTAAATTAATCTAAGAGTATAAATAGGGACACAACAAAATTTTCCTCTTAGGAAATAGGCTCTTTAAAATAAACTAACATCTTTAAGACTAAGCCTACACAATTAAACTGGATTGAGGATTGATTGATTGATTATTGATTTTTTTTATATGTGAGATGGACAGTGTGTAATATCATCATACAATGGAATAATCTTTATATATTAGGCAGTGTATAATATCATATAATGGAATGGGATGACGTATACAGAACCTCAGTAGTCTGTAGGCTTTACTGAGTTGAATGTCTTTACCTGACATCATTCCCAGGAACAGCTGATAATCCCGAGTCTTTCTTGTTCTTTCCCTGGGTTCCACCCATCATGTTGGGAGTTCCTCAGTTTTACCAATTACTTCAAATGACTAGCTTTCCGTTTCTTAGATTTCCTCAGTCTTCCTTTTTCCAGTTAATTAAGTTCAGCCTTTACCCTCCCTACCCCCTTTCATAATGTTCGGGTTGTTTTCATTCTTGTTTCTTAAGATAAGAGCTGAGATTGTTAACAAGCAGTCTTTGTCTTCTAACACAGATATTGAATACTATGAATTGACCTCTGAGTGTTGCTTTAGCTGTATGCTATGAACGTCAATATTTTATTTCATTTGCATCCTGCCCAAAGTATTTTTTTTCCTATTGTTCTTGTCTGTGGTGTGAGTGGGTATTTTACTGTTTGAGGTTGGTAGAGTCTCTTGCTACCTTTTGATTCTTTTCTAATCTAATGGTGTGATGGTCATAGATGATTTATCCGGTTTTATTTACACTGCATGTATTACAGGTTGTTATATGATGCAGGATAAAGCAAACCCTCTCTCTGGATCAGTGGCTCCATAGGCGCTTAAAAAGAATATGTATTCTTGAGGTACCAACAGTAGCCTCCAATAAACATCTAATGATCTGTTGGTGGGCATACTGACTGGTGTTATGCCACCTTGACACAAGCTTGAAAAGGAGAGTGCCCCAGATGAGGAAATGAGGTTATAGGTAAGCCTATAGGACATTTTCTTAGTGATGAATGGGGGAAGACCCAGCCCATTGTGGGTGGTGCTTCCCCTGTCAGGTGGTGCTGGGTTCTATAAGAAAGCAGACAGAAAGTCATGTAGAACAAGCCAGTAAGTATTCCTCCATGGCCTCTGCATCAGCTCCTGCCTCCAGGTCCCTGCCCTGTTTGAGTTCCTGTCCTGACTTTCTTCACTGATGGAAGTGTAAGCCAAACCCCCTTTCTTCCTCAAGTGTCCCTGGTCACGGTGTTTCATCACAATACTAGAAAAGGAACTACGATTGTGGTTCTGTTTCTGAGCTGTTCCTTCTTGCTGATTTTCTGTCTTCTGACTTGATGGTTGACTGAGAAGGTGTTTGAGAGCTGAAAGGTAATTATGCATTTCTCTAATTCTCCTTTCAGTTTCCCCAGGTTTGAGTTCATGTATCTGGTAACTTTGCTATTAGGCTCAAAACACACAGGATGGACACGTTGCTTTTTGAAACTTTCTACCTGGGAATATTCTTTACTTCTAGGGCTTCTTGGTCCCATATTAATTGTCTTAACATTTGTTTTCTGTGATCCTAGCTATGGCTCTCATTTGAAGCAGGTTTCTGTTAAACAGCAGGTATTCCTTCTTTTATTTGTACCAAAAGTGTCTGTCTCTCTTTTAAGATTTATTTTTATTTATGTTTATATGTGTAGATACCCACAGTGGCCAGAAGAAGGTTCTGTGTCCCCTGAAGCAGATCATTGTGAGCCACCTCACCTGGGTGCTGGGAACCAAATTTCAGTCCTCTAAAAGGACAGAAAGTATTCTTAACCCCCGAGCTGTCTCTCCAGCCCTGCCAGTCCTATTATTGGTGTGCTTAAGCCATTTCTACTTGATATGGTCAGTCACTGCTGTGTTTGAGCTTGGGTCACTGATACAATCATTGCTATGCTTAGGCTTGGGTCACTGATGCAGTCAATGCTGTGTTTGGGCTTGGGTCACTGATGCAGTCAATACTGTGTTTGGGCTTGGGTCACTGGTGCAGTCACTGCTGTGCTTAGGCTTGGGTCACTGATGCAGTCACTGCTGTGTTTGGGCTTAGGTTCAACATTCTATTTGTTCTCAGTTTCTTTGCACCTCTCTCCCATCCTCCTTCCTTTGGACCTATTTTATCAACACTAAGGATTTTTTAAATTTTATATGCCTTTTTACTGTCTCTTCTTTTTGTAGATTTTTCTCCTGATTGTTATAGATATTGCAACACTCGCTTTCTGTCAAGTTAAAAATCTACCTTTTGCCATTTTTCATGGGGTGTAAAAACCTCATCCCCACAGAGACCCTCATAGCTGAGGAATGAAGAGAAATGAGGTTGGTCACCTCTCAACACAGGTGTAGGACCTTTCTGCCAACTGACTGTCTATAACCCTTTGTGTCTAGATATGTTGAAATCTTGTTGTGACCATTGGTACTTGCAGATGTTAAATGTATTGTTAAACGCACACACACACACACACACAGAGAGAGAGAGAGAGAGAGAGAGAGAGAGAGAGAGAGAGAGAAACTCCTTAAGAACCAGTAGGTTGATATCTAGCCCTGTGTGCCCCATCTCTCTCATCCTGTTTAGTTTATGATGTAGGGAGAGGAGCTTGGGCTCTCCTGAATGCTTGGAAAGTGATTTATCCAAGATACACCTCCAGCCCTTTCTTAGTTTATCCTCAGACATGATCCTGCTGGATAGCCCAGGATCTTTCTGCCTTCCCAGTAGCTGGAATCACAGGCCTGTTTGCCATGTCTGCCCATGCTGCTGGTCTTGTGGTATTCTCAGGTTCCCTCTTGTATCTCTTTTCTCTGAATATGGGGGCTCCTACCAGTGGGTTATCTCAGCTTTTCTCTCTTACCCAAAACCTTCTTCATATGTTAATTTTATTCCTAGGGCATTTTAAAGACAGAATTCTGGGTTGCCAGTGCCTTCCCTTCAGTGTGGTGAAAATGCTGCTCTGGCCTGGCATCTCTCATAGAACCCTGTGGCTGTTCATATCGCTGCCCATTGTAGAATGAGTTCTTTCTCCTCAGGCTCCTTCTCTGTTTTTAGCTTTCAGCAGCCTGGGTAGGGTCTACTTGATCAGGGCTTCTCGGAGTGTGTCCTGTTTGCAGTTTACTCTGCTCCTTGAAAGCTGTTCTTTAAAACTCTTTTCCATTCCACTCATCCTCTCCTCCTACTGGTGATTAGACACGAACAATAGATCATTTGACTGTGTCCAGTTAGGTTAGTCCTCACACTTCTTCTTGGGGAGTTTTGTTTGCACTAGATAGGATTTCTCAGTGTTCAGGTGGGGATACTCTTGACTCATCTGCAGATCCTTGACCCCTCCCTCACATACCTCTGCTGTCATACGGGTCTCATGAAGAGCAATTTGTAAGTCAAGTTATTGACTGTTTGGAGCCAGACTTTCTTCCTGTTCATTCTTGAGAACTTTCTGCAGAGACCTTGTGCCTTGCGTTTCTTTGGAGAGCGTTTCCCCTTCTGCAGCATCTGTGTGACATAGCCTTTCAGGTTTTGTCAAATGAGGCCGGCTTCGGCCTGAGCCTCAGCCTCAGCCTGGCTTATCTTTCCCCAGGCATTAGACATGTTCCTAACCATAAGCATGCACCTAATAATTGTGGATTATAGTCTGATCATCCTGAATATTATGAGACTCAGCCATGGCACACCCAAGATAAACAAGTAAAATAGAATTTTTAAAAACTCTTTTCCTCCACAGCCTAGCCTAGCTAGTGCCTTCTGGTTCTTGGGGCTCCCCTTTCAGTACCCTGGAAACAGTCTGGGCTTTGTTCAGATTCTGCTGAAGACTGCTCATGCCTTAGCCCAGAGCTAGGGCCAAGCAGCAGAAAGACAAAGAGAAGGAGAAAGCCCGGGCTTTTACCCTCCCGCACACCTACATCCACCAGAGAGGGTCAGCTATTCCTCAGGATGCAAGTTCCTCGGGCCACCACACCTCAGCACCAGTGTTTGATATCGAGCCCTGTGCTGTCCCCCCAGTATAGTATTTGGGGGAACAGTGGAAAGACAGGGTCCTGGGAGATCCCCCTGCTCTTCTGTTAGTCAAGGGAGCAAACCTAGCCTGGGATGAAGGAAAAGATGTAAACTGCTCATCATCTTGGTGATATTTCCTCCATCTGCCTGCTTCTGGTGACATCACAGCCCTCACAGAGCTACTGTCTATATTCTGCCAAGTTCCAGAAAGGTGTCTGATAGGAGGGACTGGATGTCATGTGCCGCCACCTGATCTCACCTCTCTTTGTTTCCATGTTTTAGCTTCATTTCTCAAAAACTCACTCTGGAGGCTCCTGAAAATTGGGTATCATGAGTTCAAATGGCTGTGGCCTGTGCCAACTTCAGTAAAGTTCTCTATGAGCTACCCTTTGCTGCCAAGGGAGCAGTCTCTGGGCAGGACCCTGTGTATGGCACCTGTGCCTCTGCCTGAGTGTTCTCTCCTTAAAGCCTGGCCCTGGATGAACTAAAGGCTCAGTTCTGAAAGATGGCATCTTCCATGGGTGTCAGAGCTGTGTGAATGAGAGAAAAGACCCCACCCATGCCCTTGGCCATGCAAGCCAGACCCCAGAGCAAGGCACTCTAGGGTAGGGTCTAAGCTAGGCCTTGAAGGCCCGCCCTGTGACTGTTCCATACTCAAGTGGCATGTAGTAGAGACAAAGGCTATCTAGGCAGCCCCTGGGATGATTGGTGGAAGCCCTGGAAATAGTTGGCTCAAGAAGTAAGATGGGCGGAGCCAGACTGCTGCTTCCTCTCACTGCATCCCCAGTGTGGGGTCTCCCTTATTAAAAGTAGCTGAGCTTCAGGGGTCTAAGTCCAGGAGTTGAGATGACTTTTCCTTTTAAGGCTGTACTTGCTACTCCCTTAGCATGCATCTAAAGCCTGTGCCTTCAGCACAGCACCAGTTTGGGAAGCAGCATCCTTCCCGCATCTGAGGACCTCAAGACCAGGTACTGTTTGATAAATAACTCATTTTTTACTTAGGTGGCTTCATTGCATTACAAGCCACCAGAGCCATGTCCTTCAGAGAGGGAGTTTGAGGTACAGGGGAGCTTCCAGCAGAGTCGTAACCCTAGCTACATCGACATGACAAGGCCCTCGGGGCAGTGGAGCAGGCTGGGGAAAGGAAGAATTTGAAAGGGACATGACAGAGGGGCAAGCTTGGAGAACTCCACACTGTAGCATGCAGAGACCATTTCCCACAGCATTGGAGTCACTGGCTTGCTCCCTGTGGAGAGGCACACGGGGGAAGGATAGATTTCAGTGGGTCCCTTAGGCTATACAACATGACTTGGCCAGCCACCAAGGATTTCTGTAGCCACATCAACCTTCAGAAATTGTGTTTTCTGCATTAACATTGAACTCAGTGATCATATTTGCTTATGACTGAAAGATGATCCTTAATGCAGAAATACCAGCCCCTCCTTACACTTAAGTGCAGAGTGAACCTGACTGTGCTCGCCTGCTCTAAAGCATTGTCTCCGAGAGTGGCTTCCACTAATTAGTGCCTTTGCTCCTTACAGGGTGAAGGAGGATGCTCAGGTACATTTGAAAATGTCGTGCTTGACAATAAAACACTGCTTCCTTAGAGCCACACTGCCTAGTGCCATTGTTCTCAACCTGTAGGTGGCAACCCCTTTGGAGATCAAATGACCCTTTCACAGGGGGTCACATATCATATATCCTGCATATCAGATATTTACAGTAAGATTCATAACAATGGCAAATTACAGTTATGAACTATCAATGAAAATTATTTATGGTTGGGGGAATCACTGTAATATGAGGAACTATGATGAAGGGTCTAAGCATTAAGAAGGTTGAGAACCACCGGCCAAGTGTATCATTGCCTAGTGTGGGTTGTAGGCTGGTTAGGTAGAAACTGGTTACTAGTCCTCAGGATACAACTACATTGATAGAGTGAGAGTGCCTGGCTAAGATGCACAGTACCCTGGTTCAATCCCCAGTACCATATGAAATGGGACATGATGTGCATGTCTGTAAATTTTGTATCTTGAAGGTAGAAACACAAGGGTCGGGAGTTCAAGGCCAGTCTGAGCTAGATGGTAAAAACAGAAACTTTTGTTGGTGTGTGTGTGTGTATGTGTGTGTGTGTGTGTGTGTGTGTGTGTGAGAGAGAGAGAGAGAGAGAGAGAGAGAGAGAGAGAGAGAGAGAGAGAGAGAGAGAGAGAGAAACTGACAGCAAAGCTGCAAGTGAAGCTGTCAAGGTGGGCCAGTGGTTAAGAGCACTGGCTGCTCTTCAGGGGACCCAGGTTCAGTTCTCAGCACCCACATGGCCACTCACAATATTCTGCAACTGCAGTTCCAGGGGATCCAACACCCTTTTGGGGCTTCCATGAACATGTGGTGCGTATACGTCTAAGCAGGTAAACACTCATACAAATAAAATAAAAACAAGTATTTAAAAAAAAACAAACATATTTGATAATCTATGCTGATATCTGAAGATATAAACTCTCCAGTCACTTACACACCTGGGGCAAAGATGCTTGGTGACCTGACAGTCCTTGGTCCGTGTCCCTATGGCATGTTGGTGTGACTGTTTCTCACAGTTACACTGAAACCAGTTAGACTATCTCTTGGTTCAATCCCAGTAGGTTTATTAAAACATTAGTTTGTTCTGGAAAACACCAGCCACAATCCTCTCCATAGGCCACAGTACAGGCAATAGACCACTGGATCTACACCCTCTGAGAATGCCCGGGCTGCTTCTGCCTCTTGCAGTGTGAGGCTGCCACTGCCCCCTCCTCAGGCAGCTCCCAGGGAGCCCTCAGCCTCCCTTCTCCTCCTCTGCCCACTTCCTTCCCTTCTCTCAGACAACAGTAACAATAAGTATGATTAGCAAGGTGATTTCAAGCCCCTTTCAGAGGGCAAGACAGTAAACAGAGCTTGTTTGCCTAAGGAACCCCTCCCAGCACCCAGCCACTCAAACCTCGCCTGTTAATGAACCAAGAGCCGGTAATGCGGTTTCTTCAGTTAAATTGATTCATGAATTTTGAAGAGAACATTATCTAATGAATTTTCTTTGAATAGAAAGCAATTAAAAGGACAAATCAGTCTGATTAACCCCAAAGTCACCCTCCTGCCACAAATGCTGTACAGTTTGAAATTATATCATAAAAAAACT
Organism: Mus caroli; assembly: GCF_978045245.1. Taxonomy (NCBI): domain Eukaryota; kingdom Metazoa; phylum Chordata; class Mammalia; order Rodentia; family Muridae; genus Mus; species Mus caroli. The sequence goes on along the minus strand of NW_028227263.1, from coordinate 8,460,964 downwards.
AGAGCACATTTGCTGTGTCTGTGCCCTCTGCTAATCCATGTAAATTAATGAACAAATAAGTTAATTTCTTCCATGACCCTTTTCTAGTATCACCTGGATTATGCTGATGTTTAATTTGCTTAATGTTATAATAAAGACTAAACAGGGTTTTGGTTTTTTTTTTTTTCCAGTGAGGTGATTATCATTCCCTTCAGTTAAGAAGTGATTTTTATTATTTAACACGCATGTAAGGGTGTGTTTCCTTTAAGGACTAACTCACACTCTGCCAGCTTGGCACCAAGAGTGCCAAGCTCTGTTGAGGTACACACTCCCAGGGTCATTCCTGCCCATGGGACCCTCCCCTCTGTCATTCCCTTCAGAAACTTCTACCCCAAGTGTTGAAGCCCCAGGGATGGAGGATGTGGCTTGGCCTCCCTGCTCTCCAGCCAGCGTGTCTCCTCTGGAAGACAATAGGAATCCATTCGTAAGAGACTCCTCCTTGTATTCTGGGCTTATGCCCTACTCAAGATGCATGCAGGGAATGATTCCCAAACCCAGGGGCATCAAAGGAAAGGAGATGACCATACCTTGCCCTAGTCATTTCTGCTGCAGAACACAAAATGCATGCCACTTGATACAGCTAGTCAGAGAAAACAGGGCTGCTGCCTGCTGCCTGCAGCCAGGGTCACCCTACAACCTGGGCATACTGGTGGAGGCATCTGGCATTCACAATGGCACAAGGGCTAGTCCCCCTCACTGCCGAGTGTGGACGGTTACAGAAGGGTCCCATCCAGTCCCTAGCTATGTCCTCCTCTATCTCAACCGAAGCTGGAAATTAACCAGCAGTCCAAAGGCTTCCTCATAGGTGGGCCGGCAGGGACTCCTCGTGCTTGCTAATTGAACTGTGTGCAAAATGCTCGCCTGCCTGTTCACAGAAAGAGCATCACACACAGCCCCACATGGAACGTGGGGAAGCCGGAAGGAAATTAAAGATGCGGGAAGCCTTCAGAGGCCCGCCTGCTTTGTGCCTGCTTCACTCTCAGCTCTCCTTGCCTGTGCCACGGTGACAGAGCACTGTGTGGAGACCTGTGTTTTAATTGAGTATAACAGTTCTATTTGTGCCATTGCATTTCCTGCTAGGGGACTGGCAGCTATTTATATCCGAGCTGCTGGAGCCGTTTGTCCAAATCACGTCATTCTGTTTTCTTTCTTTCAGATTCATTCACCAGACAGGTGTTATGGAAGCTGCTGAAGGTTGTGAAATTCGGAGAAATGGTTTCTTACCAGCAATTAGCAGCCCTGGCAGGCAACCCCAAGGCGGCTCGTGCAGTAGGAGGAGCAATGAGAAGCAATCCGGTAAGTTCCGCAGATGGGCAGCAGGCCGGATACCTGCGTCGCAGGGCTTCAAACCTCCCAGGGAGCCAAGTGTCATTTGAGTACATGTATTTCAGAGGCCAACTATGCAGCTGGGATCAGGGCTTTGGGTTGGCAACTGCTGTGACCGAGACCTCTTTGTGTTCCAGCCACATGAGCCACATGTCATAGTAGCCCCTACCAGAGAGGAATAAGCCTAGGGAGTGACAAGCAGACAAGAGGGCAGCCTAGTGACTCCCCACGGGAGAGTCCCCACACTGGGTGCCTGTTGTGTAGCAGCACATTCTTCCATACGCTGGAAATACAACTGGACATCCAGAGGACAAGAGCCCTGTGGCACCTACCTTCTTCGAAGGTTTTCATGAAATAGTACAACCCTATCTCCCTGGGTCTCTGGGGTATGATGGCCCTAGATGATGTCACCTTGCACCATAGATGTCTACTGTCCTTGGGTGTTAGCTCCCCAGGGAAAGGCTCTTCCCCTCAAAGCTCATCAGCGTTAATTTATGTTTCTTCCTACCACACTGTCAGAGTTTATTGAGCATGGGGTTCCCAGCCCACAAGAAGACCATGCTTTTAGACACACCCTATGGTTCCACAAATGCAATGGGGATTTTGGCTCAGCCAAGGGCCAGCACAGCCAAGGGCGAGACCAAGGCCCTACTTGCCTGTGGGCCTTGTACCCGTGAGAAGTCATGTCATCACACAGTCCTCGGAGAATCCACACTGCCTCCGGGGTCCCTGAATGTCCCCAGCAGCCTCCCTTGTGGCAGTATATGTGTACTGTCATGTTGATACAGTTATGCCAATCCCAATATGATAGAAAAAAGCTACTTGATCAGAAACGTACCTCACCTAGAAGGGACATTGAGGAATGAACAGTCTGCACCTCTTTGTGGGGAAGGGGCATGTTATAGCCATGGGGCTCCTTGAACTCTCTCTGTAGACCATACTAGAACTCACAAAGATATCTGTCTCTGCTCCCTGAGTGCTGGGACTAAAGCCATGCATCAACATACCAGGCCACAAAGCATTAGATTTGGCAGAAGACAAAGAGACAGCTCCAATACATGTGTTCTGCGGCTCTGTGCAATGCCTCAGAAGAGCAGAGAAAGGCAAGATATTTTCTGCCTTTTTCTGCTGCATCCCAGTGGCTACTGTTTTAAACACACATTAACCACTCTGACCTCTGAATGGAGTAGGTCCTTCTGCACCATCCCCTCCTCACCCCCATCTGAACCCCTCCCAAGGCTAAGGGAGAGGTGTGGACATACATTCCCCAGCCCACGCCTGCAACAAGACACATGGCTTGGTATTCATCCACACTTAAGTTGGGAACCACGTTGTTCTGTTTTGCAAAGTTTCCCGAGTGTACTCACATGAAGTTAAAGATAGCCCCATCAGTGGGTACCAACATCACAGCTTCAGCTCAGAGTGCAGCTAACACCTCTGCTGTAAGAACAAGCCCTGCTGTCCAGTGTACATGCTGGTAGCCATACGGCATGCACTATTGTGATGAGTTTTCATCTCACACTACCAGAAACTGATATGAGGAGGAGATCCTGAAACTTGGAGAAAAGGCCTGGACAGTGGTGAGCTCTGCCTGCCTGGTGCCCATCTTGGTAGGTGTCCCCACTGACAACAGGGCCAAGATGGGGGTGGCTGTGTGTGTTTACCCCGGTGCTGCCAAGTTGGAATACGTTCATGGAAAACATAGTGCTCGTGTTTCTCCTAAATAGCAGCACTTGTGCTGTGAGCGAGAGGTTGTGGAATGCCCATCGCTGGAAACTGTCCCGCATCATTCCTTTGGTGGCTTACAGTAACCATGGCCTCATGCTGGCTGGTCTCACAGCTGCCCATTGCTGGGTTATCCCCTTCAAGAATAGGAGATGGGTTTTGTAGGATGGGCGTCTCCTCCATCCTGGAACTCAACTTCTCGAAAGTCTTTCCTCAGGTAGGACTCATTGGCCTTGTCAGAGACAGGACAGTCTCTGGAAGGCACCACACTACCCTGCATCAGGGATGCCCAGCGCCAGAGGTTCCTCACCACCATTCCCACACACACCTTCAGAGAACCCCCTTCTGCCACATCCTCAGACACAATTTGCTAAATGTAGTTCAGAGGCGATCAATACAAGCTCTGGGAGTTTCCCACCTTTTTCTAAACAAACACATTCCTAAGGAGTTAGTTTATTCGCAGATTGCCATGAGCACCATTGACCCCTGAGTCCTGTTCTGCCATTCACCCAGATGGCTGTTGATAAAGATTTAGCATCATGTTCTGAGTGTCAGGGTTGTCAGAGGAGCTGAACCATTTGACCAGAAGAAAAAACCGCACCGGGAGCTATTGATTACAACTTCTCGGTGTCACTTGTTCACCAGGATTTAGGTATTGATGAGGCTGCGAGTGAAAACAAGCTTTCTCCCTTGTGGGCTCTGCCCAGAAGAACAAAGGCAAAGTTGGAAAAAAAAATACTCAGCCAGTACCAGAATCAGAGGGATTCCATTATTGATTGCAAGGCTCCTTCATGTTATTTTTGTTGGAGACAAATCTATGGGTTTGGAAGTTTTATAGCAGTTGAGAAAGGGCTGGTGTGAGTGATGGATCCAGGTATTGGACAAATTAGATTTCACAGCATGAAGATTTCAATGAAGCTGTAATACCATGGGCTCCTTGTGTATCGATAGCAACCACATCGCATGTAGCAGGGGCTCTCAAGAAGAGGGCATCAATGATACAGGCCCTTCAGATATGGTCATGGGACCCAATAAATCTTATGGCTGCATACCTCCTGCTAATCTGACGTGAAGCAGGGCCCATTTTTAAAGGTGAGTGTGTGAGCAAGTCACTGGTCCACAGTGCATTCTGAGCCAACGTCCTCAACACAGCACTAATCCACAGAAGGAAGCAGGGAGAGGTATGCATGCTACTCACTTTTAGAATTCCATATTCCATTAAGAGGGAAGAAAAGAGTCAAATGGGATGACCTATCAAGTGGAATGGCGGAATGTACATCTAATAGTGGTGAGACCAGGTTAATTGGCACACCTGCACCAACCAAAGCCAAGGGTTGGCATCATGGCCCAGTCTTCTAACTCTGTATCACATTGTATTCGCTTTTTTTGGTTTTTTGGTTTTTTTGTTTTGTTTTGTTTTGTTTTGTTTTGTTTTGTTTTGTTTTGTTTTAAGAAATCAGCCATAGTAATGTCCCATTCTCAAAACCCTTTATGGGTCCTTTAAAGGTCAAGGTCAGATGCTGTCCTCCACACACACCTGGAATTCCACTTCTCATCCCATGCAGCTCCTGTCTGTAGAGTCAGCTCTCTCCTTCCTGGTCTTCATGGCAGTCGTCCTTAAAATTACTCATAGACCACATCAGTACATGTCATGTTGATAGCCAAACTTGCAGTCAAAGCAGGATAGTGTCTGTGAGGTTGAAAGTCACGTCCTCTACCTCCCAAGCTTTGTCATAAAACAGCAGTGATCCACAGGTCCACAGAGTCCCATCGCCATGTCAATCACTGGACAAGAGAGGCATCAGGAAGACAGGCAGCTCCAGACTCCTGCTGGTTAGAACTGGTTTTGCCTTCTAAGAACCTGGTGACCTTTATGTGAGTTCAGTGCCCTTGGCCTGAGGTGTTGGAGGGCTGCAGGGGGCCGCATAGGGAAACCTCACATCAAACATGAGAAGCTCCTTCTTAGGCTGAGGGACTGGAATGACCCCATCTGCTGGGTCATGTGTGTTGCACCCCAACTAGAGCACGCTATGTTCAGCAGGCCAACCATGTGGCTGAAGGCATGGTGGTGACCATGGCACACATGGCTGCCCACAGGAAGACTTTGAACAGCAAGGAAGCAGCAACAGTGGGATACACTGCTTCTGAGATACAGAGTTCAATTTCTCAGGTATCTGTGCCAGACGGCTTCCTCTAGACCATAGCTGGCCAGAAACTGCTCACTGTGTCCCACTCACTTGCCATGGTAGGTAGAAAAGGCAGGGGTGCATTGTGGGTAAAGGTTTCTGAGCCACAGGGAAAGGCTGAAAGGAGAAAGATGGGATATAGATGGTACTCGACAGTATCTGTACAGTCCTTCCACTGGAGCCCCACAGGAGTGGCTGTCTCACCACAGCAGAACATCAGAGATAACCTCAGACTTGCATCCCCTGTCTGCATGTGTCAGGGCAGCTCAGAACCTTCCAGAACGAGCCCTGAGCCTCCAGAGCTCACTGTAGCAGGTTCCCAGACCTCAGGTTGTGTTCACCGAAACTTGCCATCTCCCACAGCAACCACTGTAGCTATATCACAATCCATGTTCCCTGGGCCCCAGTCACAGTGAGCTCTGTGGGTTGCTGACACCACAGTGGCTGTGTGATTCCTCCTTTACCTCTAGTTAAAGCTGTCCCAGGAAATACCCATTAGGATCTCAGGGCAAAAATGTCTATTGAATCCACAGCATTCTCTCTAGCAAGCACATAAGGATGTTCCTTGCTGGGGCAGATGTGCAGCCATTCCTGCCAGGCTGAGTAAAGTCATACTCTGACACTGTTGCCCAGGGAGAGAAATGAGGCGAGTCCATGTGGCTGCAGGCACTGTGGGTTCCTGAAGGTTTCATGGGGATGTCTGTCTTTTTCTGCCCATGCTATGAACCAGTCAGGATTAAAGGTACAAGGATGAAAACCAGATTGGAGGAGATGGCACTGCCCTGACATCTTCCCAGTGTTTCCCTCCAGGATGAGATCCCCTCACCAGCCCTGCCATCTCTGACCACCCTGGCTAAGGCATACATTGACCTTTTTGAAGGAAATCAGGGTACAGGTAAATCTACAGACATGCTGGCAGTTCTCATCTCTTCCTCCCCTGCAGGATGGGAGCCAGTGAGGCCAGACATGTCTCTATCCACAAAGCAGAAGGGGCCCAGTAGCTGTCAACCCCCGTAGATGATGGACCATGGAGCCTCAAGCCATATAGCCCAGCCACCTGCCTAGTGAACTAGGCAGTTATCATTTCCTGTGGACCACTGCTAAAATAAGCACACTCCCTATGCAGAATCCTATCCTAGTGACTGGACTTCAAAGAATGAAGCCTGGACAAGGTCATAGCCTTGTGGCTACAGGTTGAGCATCAGAGTCCCTTTGGTCTGAGCATTGCCCTGGAGCCTGGGCTCCATGAGTACCTGGCATCCAGATCTTTTGGACCCCAATGAAGATGCCTGCAGGTTTGCATGGTGCTGAGCCAGGAAAATGGTGGGGCAGTTGCTACCATGGGGCGCATGAGATTACAGACCCCTGTTTTGGAGTTTGTTGGAGTCAATAGAAAGAAACACCCATTTTGATAACTCACTGGAATTATTCCCCCTGTTCTTTGATTGGTGTGACATATTGCATAGCAGTTGACTAGGCGAGTGGCTCAGAACACATAGACAACACCACAGCCCAAGCATACATGTGCCTGGCCATCATCACCCTTGGTCAGGTCTGACCGTCATCATCCCCTTGTGTGCTTGATTCCACTAAGCAGGGGCCTCCCTTAGAGTAAATCCATTATGTCACAGTAGAAAAGCATCCATACTTAGCTTTACTCACACCATTAAGGATTGGCGAGCAGCCTTGGTACGCCAGACCATCTGAGTTGGGAGGCTGCAGCAACCCTAATAAGGAATTCCTAGTCTGGGGGGCTTGTTGAGATAGAGTGACCCACTGACCATACCCGGCTCTGGGTGTGCTGCCGATGGCAGTGTGTCCAGGGGAAGGCATAGACACTGGACCTTGTGAGACGCCATATTTTCCAGAAGGGAAGGGAAAGAAAAACTCCCAATAGCAGAAACAAGCTTGGCCAGCTTTTCCTGTGAAGGGAAACTAGGGAGTATTTTGTGCCATCACAAACCAACCACATGTATAGCTAAAGGCATGCTAGTGTTCAAATAAAACTTTATTTTAAAAGAAAAGCGCAAAAGGTAGACAACAGCAAACCCTTAGCCATGGTTTGCTAAACCCTTAGGTGAACTGGGCCTGTTGTTATCCTTGAAGATTCTAGCTACAGCTTAGCGATGACAGAGAAAGTTGTTTCCTGTGTAGAACTCAGAAATGATGTTTTTCCTTCAGGAGGTGAACTTGATAAATCACTTCCCAGGTGCAATCTGGCATCCTCCTCCTAAACCTGGATCCCAGGAATCCCATATCCCACACACACCTCAGAGCAGGTATTCCTCCTCCACGCCCCGAAGGATACCCTCAAGGCCTCTGTAGGGTGCAAAGTAGGGATACTGAAGCAATCAACTGGCATCGTCGCCACTGTGCCAGCAGCCTGCTAACTGCAGAGCTACCCGGTGGTGCCGGACAGTCACGGGTGAGACCTTGTCTATAGCACAGAAACCTCCGCCCAGATCCAGACTGACAGTGGCACCCCTGTTTTTCAGGTCCCCATCCTCATCCCCTGCCACAGGGTGGTTCGCAGTGACGGTACCATCGGCAATTACTCCGGAGGAGGGCGGGCTGTGAAGGAGTGGCTTCTGGCCCATGAGGGCATCCCGACCGGACAGCCAGCCTCCAAGGGCTTGGGTCTGACTGGAACCTGGCTCAAGTCATCCTTCGAGTCGACCAGCTCCAAGCCGTCTGGCCGAAATTGAGTAACCATTTGAATGACACAGAGATGTAACGCGTGTCGGAAACGGATGTGTGGTGGCACCACTATATTAAAAGAGCTGCAAGTGTCCTGGGGGACGTGATGTGGCTGCCCTTTCTTGTTTCTACATTTTACAGCAGAATGAGTTCAGACGACCCACCTCGAGTGTGTCATCAGTTCCCTCCTCTGACATGGTTATTGTTCTATTTTTAATGCCCATTAAAATGGGGGTGAGCAAGGAAGGCCTGATGAGCCTTAGGGCCCCTTTGTATGAAGGGAGACACATCTGACACCTGCAGGCAACAGCTGGCTACCCCAGCCCATCCACACTAAACAGCTGACCCCACCCCGATAAGGCCCCCAAGTCATCCTTCAAGCTATTTACCCTGTGGAGATGGCAGCCCCCATTCAGGCCCTAATCTCCCACCCTTACTGGCTGGAGGGGAGACAGGCTAGCAAGCGAGTGCTTTGTTGGGGGTCTCAGCATTGCTCCCCCATCTGCCAGGAAAGTGTCTTGTATCCACGGTGGATGCAAGATGATTAAGCAGAAAATAAAATAAAATATTACCATCTTCCAAACACTGGTTTGGAAATGCAGAATAGCAGCATTTGGGACACCCCCAAATTCCAGCTCTCCTTTCTTTCCTTGTCTTTGAAGGACAAGGAAAGTGGTAGGTGGAGGAGACATGGTGCCTCCTGGGAGCCTCGAGGACCAGGAACCTGTAAAGGTCCCAGCAGCCCATGTTGATCTCATGCATTGAAGGCTATACTGTGACTCAGCGCATGCTGCCACCAGCTCTGGAGACTGTCTCCAGATCTGCCACGAGGCACCACACGATGCTTCACAATTACATCATCCTCCCACCTTCAGAGTCAGCTACTCCCAAAAAGGGAGAGGAGACTCAGCCAGGTGCATGGCTAGGTAAAACAGCATATGATTGGAGGAACGAACCACCAACCGTGCAGCGGAGAGCTTGGTTTTATGGTGGCCTCTCTGACAGCAGGTGCCACTCATGGCATCATGGAATCATGGCCTCTACATAACCCTCGTACTGCATGCTACCTTGACACCCACGTAAACCTCAGGCCTTTCTCCCTGGCTAACAGTTTATCATGTCCTCATCTTGCATCCAGCCACACTAACTCTGGTAATTTTTTTTTAGAGAGGCATCACCAATACTACACTTTCTGAATTTGGTCATCACCTATCATCACAGAGCAAGGTGGGTCTCATTTATGTGAGCCCCATAACTCATAAGTTTTCAGGACAGGGCTGGGCATGCACCCTGGCACCCTCCCATCTGGCCTTGCCAGGGTGTTTTCTGCTCATTTCCTGGAAGGGCCATCTCTGTCTGACATGGCCAGCAAGACCCATGGAAAGGGCTGGGGTAATTGTATCAGAGTAACGCCACACTGGTATCTCTCCAGCACCAGGAAATCACTGTATGATGTTTTTGTCCTCTGCCTGAAGAGAGCAGAATTCTCAAAGAGCCGTGTACGTGTGTGTTCCAACAGAGGGCACTGTGGCTGCAGTGTGCTGGGGAGACCCCAGCCTCCACTCTGCCTTCAGAGGAGTTGGAAGGTGGGCATCAGGGTCGAAGTCAACTGGTTCTGAGCAGGTCCTCCACCCCGCCGTGTGGGCCGTCAGGCCAGTGCCTTGTACATAGGTCTCCTGTGCCTGGGTGGCCTATGTAATAGGAGCTTTCTTTGTGATCTCTGCGCTTCCAAATAGATCCAGGCTCTAAGAGGAGCCTGGGGCTGGACAGACATCCACGGCCGAACCCCCAGCATGGGACAGCCACATGCGGCCAGGACGCCAACCCCATCAAAGCCACAAGGGCAACCTGGCAGTTCCAGGTAGCCTGGAATGATGAGCGGACGTGCTTGGGCCTGCCCTTGGAGCGATGCGAAAGCCGTGTCTGCTCCCCTCTCCGAGGGTTTCCTCGGTGCTGTCATAACAGGTTCATAGATGCCCCGAGGTAGCCGTTGACAGCAGCAGGACTCACTGCAGTGACCGTGTACTGCTCCAAGGATAAACTCTGCAGAGGCTGACATGAAACACCAGCACGGTTGCCTGGAGCTGCTCTGGCTCGGGGTTGCAGCGCAGCTTGTGAAAATGAGAGAAAGAGGAAAGGCATAAAGAATTACAAAAATATTTTCCAAATAAAAAGAAATGTTGAAACAAGAAAGCTGTGTTCTTTGGCCTTGGCCCCCGGTCCTCCTCACCTGTGGAGCCTCCATGCCCTGAGCTTCTGTGCTTTGAATGCTCACACGGAGGCCTGTGTAGCCTGTCAGCTGCTGCTGCACCGAGACTTCTGCCGGCTTCCCTGTCATCTTGCCACCTCCATAAACTGCGGTGACCAAAGGCTCAGACCTCACTGGCAGCAGAATAGATAGATGCATTTGGCTGCAAAGGATGCAGAAACTTGGAAGGGGGTGTTTTTCTCCCAGTCTTTTCCCTATTAAGAGCACACATCCCACCCACTGACCCACGTCCTGTGGCCTTACCAAGGGATGAAGAGACAAGAGTGTGAGTCTGACTTATTTTCTGCTCAAGGTAGAGAAGCTCCAATCTGGAGAAAGGCCAGTCCTGGGTCTGGAAGCCACATTCCTGTAAGAGGCATAGGATAAAGGGGTCACTCTCCAAGGTTCTAGAGGTACAGACAGTGTGTATTTCAGAGGGGATGAAAGACTCGCTTAGGAGGTAACTGGGTGTTTAGCTCCCTACCAGAGAGTCTCTGGGATGTTCTCTGGGGATTCTGACATGTGCTGGAGAGCCATACTTCTTGATATCTTCTTGTAGACCTCTCTCTTGCATTGTCCTATAGATTAGTACTGCCCTCTTGCCCCAAGTTCCCCTTTTTAAAAGGGGGCTAGTTTGCCTATCATTGATACAGGCATACTGAGACCTAGGCATTATCAGGATAGCCTTCCCATATAAAACTCAGGAGCTGTGGAAGGGTTTCAAACCATCTCCAGAATAGCATCTTGCAGTCATTGGCAACTGGGTAAAATACTGCACGGATTTCGCTGCGACCCTGAATCTAGTGCACTGGGTGCACTAGAGGTCTTGGTCCCAGCTCAGACCTCGACGCTGTCAGAGCGGACAGGGAATTCCTGCTGAATCTGTGTGAAACTGTTCCTTTCCCGCGAGAGCATTCCAGACAGCCCAGTGTTTCTTTGCTTGCAGACATTGTATGATAGGGTTCTGTTGTGTGACAAGCACACTGGCTTAATGTGGGACCCAAGGAGTAGTTGATTTCACTCTGAAGATTTTTCTGGAAGTCCATTCAGGAAGCTAAACCTTTTGCAGCTTCCTCCTGTTGGCAGAAGTCCGGGCCCCTGTGTGTCTTGTTCACCTGAGTCTCACAGATATGTCCCAGAGGGCGAGGAGAGGTCCTTGGGTAGGAAACTAAATTTCTTTGGACTTTCCCAGGCCATCTTTGTCTGCTCTTTCTTTTCACAAACATTGTTGTTAAAAGTTTGCATTTCAGAGTCCAGATCTTGCAGAGCACAGGAGGCCACACAGAATGGAGTTGCAGCTGTTGGAGAGGTGGAATCAGGAGGACAGTGACTTAGAGGCCTGGGTTATGTGGGAAGAGCTGGGTCTTACCTACAAAAGCAAAACTGCACACTTGTGAAGCAGAGGCAGGATGGGAGGCCGTCTGGTCTACCTAGCAAGTCCCAGGCTAGGAAGAACTACACGGGAAGATGTTCCAAAACAGCAAACAAAAACACAAAAGAAAAAAAAAATGTTTTTGAAGAATCAAGTTCCTGGCAGTATCACTTAAACAGTTTGAAAAAAGTGAGACTTTGTAAAAAGGTTCCTTCCCAGTCCTATTGTACGTCTGTCTGTCTGTCTGTCTAAAGCAAAGGGGAAATGTTGATCAAAAGCCAAGGCAAGAATCTCTTAAGTCCAGACATGGCTCCAGGTGACCAAGGGCAGGCGTCCGGGGGCCTCAGAATCCCAGGACCCCATGGCTCCAGCTGCTGACAGATAGAGAATGCCTGGCCTCCATCACACGGGGCCTCTCCAACAAGGGTCTGCGGTGGGGTTGGGGGCCGGAGTGGATGAGGAAGTAGGAAGTGGATGCTGGGCCATGAGGTGCAAATTGACAGCAGGGCCCAGCCTGACAGCGCCTCTGATTGATGAGAGGACACTGTTAACAAGCCTTTAAAGTTTCTCATTAATGTTTTTTTTTTTTTTTCACTGAAAAGAGCCACAAGAAAAAAAATTCCACCTGGGCCGTAATTAAGATCGATCCTGTACAGTACAGTGCTGGCGCTGTTGGGAGGCGTTAGGAGAAAGCAACCCCTCCTGTTAAAGGCTCGTTCTCAGGCTGCCAACCTCGGGGTTATTGAAGCCCCGTGCCAGGTGGGGGATTCGACGGAGGTACATTTTGTGGACTGGAGTGGAGTGGTGGGCCTCACTGGGAAGCTGTTTTCACTGAGGACGCAGAGTGGAGCCTCCACGTTTTCCTTGCCATGATCTCTGATTTAGTGACCCAGGAAAGGAATAATGCGCCCAAGGGTGCTGAGTGACAGCTGCTCCCAGCCAGTCCCATGGAGTGTCAGAGCTGGCCCTGCCTGGTATGTGTGACAGACGCTCCAAGAGACTCAAACACTGGAGTGATGTTTGAGGGCAGGGGAAGGAGCAACAGGCTTAGTATGTCTCTCCTTGTTCACACAGGAACCACAACCCAAACCTCTGTACTATGCAGCCTGAGCTATGTGTGCCTTCGGGGCCATTTGTTGACGGAAATGAGTTGGAACCCAGCTGGAGAGGACACCAGTGTCCAAATGCCCTGTGGTGTATGGCACTCTGTACAAGTGCTGTTTCCACATGTTTTGGTTGGCATGGCTACAAGAAGGTGGTGCACCTGTGAGATTTTTGGAATCTATGGAGGGGGTGGGAGGCTTGTGAGGTGACTTACAGTGGAGTCTATCAGGGGGCCTTCCTGGTAGGACTCAGGAAGCTCCCATTCTTGGTCCTCTGTGGGAAGCTGGGTTCTAGCCTGGCTGAGAGAGAGTCCCCAATGGGAAAATTGTCAGGGCTTTGATGTCCAATTTCTAAGAGTCAAGGAGCATTTCTGCATCTAGGCTATCCTACCTGGCAGAGGTGGCCCTGGAGCCCCTCTGTTGTTCAGGGTCAGCCCATGCAAGTCCCCAAGGCTGAGCAGCCGGCCTATCACTAAGCACCAACAAGCCTGGCCAAAGCAGGTACCCTAAAGATGGACCTTTCCCAGTTGCCAGGACATGAGAATTTGCACTGAAGTAAGCTTCTCTGCCACCATGTTGGGCCACTTTAGAAAAAAAATCTTTCTGGAATACAGGCAGCTACAGATTCTGCGTGGTGAATCTGGATGGCAGGCAGGTGTGGAGATTTGACTCGAGTCCTTCCCTTCAGCTGGCTCCCTGGAAGTAACTGGACTGTGGACTCCTTCCTGGCTGGTTGTTCCCACCCAGTGCACCAAGGCTTCTTGAAGGAGCCCCATATTAGAGGAATGGGTGGAAGACTAGCCTCAAGCCATCCCAGGAACATTTGGGAATCAATTTTTAGAGAAAGGCTATGGACTAACAGTCACACCCCTGACCACGTTTAGAAGCCATCTTACTGCCTCTTGGGTTCTGGATCAGAGCAGCCCCACAGGCTCTGCATGACACATATCAAACACCACTCACTCCAGCAGGTGGGACAGTCCTTTTGGGGTCCTGTGACATATTGGACAGATCTTAGGAAGTACCACTCAGTGTGTCCTCAGCAGGCTTTGCTTATCTCTGGTGCCAGAGGCAGCCAATCCTTCCAAGTCCACAGGAACTGGGGGTGGGGAGGCAGAGGGGGTGGTTCCCACATGTCTGGACTTCATCTGTGTTGTCCTGTTCTCCATCTGTGTCTAGGGTGAGCCAGGCCCCAATTCCATGCTAACAGTGGCCAGAGACTTTTTCACCAGCCCCAGAAAGCCCATGCCTAGGCTCTAGATTGCCTAAATACATAGCCACAGCTGGAAACCTCTGATTCCCACCAGACCACCATACCCCCATGGCCTTGTCTGCATTGGTGGGGGTAAGGGAGTCCCCTGCCTTTAGGAGAGTCCTGGGCATGAGCACAGACCTCACGCTAGCTCTGCACACTGGTCAGAGCACTCAACCCTACTCTGCTCGTGGGCTCACACATTTTGTAACTGGGTCTTAGGCAGCATTGTAACCCTTGGAACCAGGTGCACTCCAGCACGTATAGCCAACACCAAACCTTCCAGCTTCACTATGTCAGGTCTGGCCAGCATTTCCATACCCAGCTCAAAAAGCTAACAGAAGCCAGTTATCTGTGTCCCAGAGCTTCCCCAGAGGACCAGGACCCTGAGTGTGTGTAAAAAGTGGGTGTTGTTGGCTGTTGGTGATTCTAAAGAACATGGAAAATATCTGGAGATTGGGGTTAAAGCTGGTTGTCCCTCAGAGAGCCTGGTTATTTTCACACCTTGTGATGATGGCCTCTGTGAGCTGAGTACCCCCCCTTCTCTATCCTGCCTTGTTGCAATGGCTGTTGGCAAAAGCTGAAGCTGTTCTATCCTGCTTCTGAGATGGGAGGGGGGTCATCTTTCTGACTCCCTGAGAATAGTTAGGTGAGAAGGTTGGGAATAGCTCACCAAGGTCCTTGGTGTCCCTGTCTAGGAGACACCAAGGTATGAAGAACATGCCTTGGGTATTGGCAGAACTATCAAAAGATCGCCAAAGATCAGACTCCAAGGAACAAGGGATAAAGGCAGTCACAAATATGCCTAAATTCTCTGTAACAGGTAAGGAAATGGAATCAACCTAGCTATCAATCCGTGAGAGCAGAGGTGAGTCTACCTGGAATAATAGGAGGGATGTTGTATGGCTGGCTGGCTCTCTCCATCCTCACAGGAAGAAACCTGTCCTGTGTGCAGAATAAGGCCATGAAGACTACAGAGGTTGCATCTGTTGCTAATGGCTGTCTCCACGGGCAGTTTTGCCTTCTTCATACCTAAGGCCTACAAGCACGACTGTGCCCATGACCTATCATTCCATATGCATACTATTCAAACAGGGAAAGTAGGCAGTCTTCAGTTACACAAGGAACATTGGGAAACATCCAGCCAAAGGTCTCAGAGAGTAAGGCACCTGCTACTCAAGCCGGATGGCCTGATATTGTTCCCCAGAACTCAAGTGGAAGGAGAGAGCTGACTCCAAATAGTTGTCCCCTGACCTCCACATTGGCATCACGCCCCTTGTGTACCCATGCACACTCACAAAAACCACATGCACACGTTAAACAAGTACATTTTTTTTAAAGAAAGAGAAGATTGGTAAAAGTAATAATAATAATAAAATGGGTGGAGCTATAATAATGCAAGCCTCTTATTCCACATCCTCTGGAGAAGGAGTATATCACAGGTTCACAAGCAGGGTCATCACAAGTTCAAGGCTAACCTGGCCTACAAAATAAGGTCAAAGCCAGGTAAACCTAACTACCATAAAATGAAAAAGTAGGACTGAGGATATCAATTAAGTGGTGAAGGACTTTCCAGACAGGCAGAAGGCCCTGGGCTTAATATCCCATACTATGCAGACACATGAGGCCCTGGACCTATGCCCAGTAACACCTCCTGCTCCCCCTTCCCTGCTGCCCAACAAAGGACCTGAAATGTATGTGCATGACAGCAGACCCACAGGTTGATAGAAGTTTCTTGAAGAAAATCTGCCTTCTTGACATAGGGCCTGACTGGGCTTCCATCCTGGGATGTACGATGTCTGTGCATAGCTTCCCTGACCGAGGTCCATGCCAGAAGCCATCTTGGATAAAGGACTTTCAACCCTATACCTATGCCCCCTGCCCCCTGCTGTTCAAGCTACCCAGAATCTGTGAGACTGGACACCTCCAACTCTTGCCGCCCCTGTCATTGCTAAGGTTTCATTAATAACCTGACCTATGGATTCCAGAATGTGACATAGGGAATTCAGATAGTGCCCCCAACCTCATCGTGTCTCCACGTGTTTCTGGAATGGGCAATGAAGAGATATTACAGTTAATTCCAGCCAGCAAGGGCTCCATCTACCATTGAACGTGGCTAACTGGGGTACTCTGTACTCTAAGAGCCTTGGTCCCCAACAACAACCTGAAATCTCTGGGGGCCACAGGGCAAGCCAGGGAAACTCACAAAATCACAGGCCAACTGATAGCTCTCAGATGTGCAGGTGTCTTGTTGTGGGGACCCTGACCCTGCTGCAGGTCCTGCCGTGAGAGCTGCTAGGGTTTAGATCATTTAGAGGTGGGATCCCTGTCTTGTGCCTTATGGGAGAGTAGGAACATATACATCTGATTAGTGGAAAGGGCAAGGTCGCATGTTAGTACCAGCCCCAAAGCCGGCAGCAGATGTGGTTGAAGACTAGACTTGCAATGCAGCTGCAGGGTCATTAATGTTAGTGTCTCTGATGAGCCCAGGTGGCAGTTTCTCTTCTTCAGCCTCTATCCTCTTAAAGGTGAAGCTTTTGCATGTGAAAGATGTAACATCCCTGCCTTCGATGCAGCTTCAATTCTGAATTCTGTGTTGTTCTCAGAAAAGCGATGTAACCTTCCTCTGGCTACCATCACCCTGCTAGTCTTCGTGACCTCGGTTTACAGGTTGCAGTCTAGAAGTGACCATATACATCCCATCCCTGGCAGGTGATGGTGCAGTGCCCCTGGCCCATAGGCAATGGTAGACAGCAGGGATGGCAGCATACAAACAGCCTGTGGTCTTCAACTTAAAGATAATGAAGAGGCCAGCTCAAAACTGTGTCATCCTTTTGAAATGAACTGCATCATTTTATGAAGAAATCAAGTTGTAGTTGGCACAAAGTGAGATTTGATCTATCAATAATATTGAGAAACTGTAGGTATTGTAACCATTGCTAAACTACACCCTCTCTCCTGAAGGCAAAACTCCAGTGTCCTTACCTATAAGACTTTACACCAAATACTGGACCTGAACAACCAGGCAGGTAGTAGGTGTAGCCCTTCCCTGGAGGGTGACCCACAGAGGAGCACAGCCCCTGTCAGTCTTCCAGTAGGCACTCTAACTGTGTGAAGAGTTCAAGGATTATGGTGTGTGTGTGTGAGAAAGAGAGAGATTGTCTGGTTCAAGGATTGGGTTCTCTAACCAAAGGCCAGGCATAGCCAAGTTCCTGAGCGTACAAACACGTGGAGCACAGTATAACTGAAAACAAAGGCACGAGACCCATGTCTGGCAGCAGCCTGTGTTACACTTGAGCGTGGCATTGAGGAAGCCATGTGGGCAGGTCTGCTCACTGCAGGAGGAAGGCTGCATTCTCGTGTTTCCAGGCTGGGGATTAGCTGAAAAGACTCATTTATTTAAAGGTGCTGCTTCCTTAAGATGCAGAGTGACACGCCTAACGATTACAGCACCAAGAGGTATGTAGCTGTCTGTACTCTTCCGTGCAAACATCCCACGTCTGCGCAAGGAGGCAATGTGACAGGCATTCTGTAGTTTCCAGTAAATTGGTCTCAGATGTAGATGAGCAGATTTTCATCAGCCAAAGATGGAAACGTCTGTTGAGCCCGCGGCTGTCAGGACTATGAGTCCACACAGTTCTGGCTCTGGGTCCTGTTCTATTTCCCCTTTGCTGGCTTGAAAGTCATCAGTACAGACCATAGACCTGTATCATTCCCTAGGACTGGGGTGTCAGGCCACAGGTGTGTCTAACAAACCTGTAGCTGGTGTTACAGCTCACAGAGACCACCTCAGATATGAGTCTACACCAGGGCATACAGGAGGTTTTAGCAAGACAGTGAGCCACATTTTTGAAACAGGGATTCCAAACAGGCCACATTACATCTGGCCTGGCCCTGCAGTTCTCATAGGGAACACGTATTTGCTCAAACCAGCTAGGTAAGAATTTAATATTTATGGTACCAAGCCAATCCTAAAGTCATCATCAATGAAGGCATGTGGGGCTGATTCAAAAGAGGTAAATAACCAATGGAGGAGCCGTGTTAGGTGGGCCCAGAAGCATCTGCCAGTGTGTGGGTTCTAAGGATGTGACCTTCAACACTTCAGTTCTTAGTTGCAGGGAGTCGGGACAACTGGGCAAGCTATTCAGGAAACAAAATGATTTTCTGACTTTAGACAGCTGAACATGCTTTAGCTGTTATTGTGGCAGCTGAAAATATGCCTGTGCCTCTGCTTGTGTATGCAGGGGGTATCTGCGATGTGGCAGAAGCTCGGGAGCCCTAGAGGAAAAACCTCAACCCATTGACCCATGAAATGGATGGAGGCAGAGGGCAAGCAATTCATTGGGAAGGAAATGTGAGGACAACCCCTCTAACAGAGTGGATCTGTAATATGTAAAGAGTTCTGTAACTAATAAAAAGGCCAGTGGGACAGCTCAGTGGGTAGAGGTGCTTACTTACATAAAGGCCTGACAACCCACATTCCATAGTCAGATTTTACAGGGCGTACGGAGGCTTTCCTCTAACCCTCACACATGTGTCAAGGTGCACACATACATGCATGTGCACGCACACAAACACAAACACACACCTCTCTAAAACATTTAATTTTTTGAAAGGTTGAGTATCTAAAACATCAGTGGAGAGCATGCCAATCACCGGCAAAGATGTAACGCCTCGTGGGTCCTCATGAGCCTCATGGGTCCTCATGAGCAGGGGGACTGGATAGGAGATGGATACCTGGGTGGCCCTGGGGGAGGGACCTTCCTGACTTGTTATCATATTGGGTTAAAGCAGCAGGTGATACTTTGTTGCAGTGTAGGTTCAGATATAAATCATGCCTTTTTTTTATCTGCAGCATCAGTGGAGATAGTGGCAACATTTATGAATCAACTGCCCCGCAGTAGTAAGTCCACATTTAAAGCCCTTCCAGGGACTGGAGAGTTGAGGCACTCTGCCCTTCAAGGCCGAGGACTTGAGTTTGGACCCCAGCATACATGTGAAAAGCATGTATGCTCATACACACCTGTGACCCCTGACTGGGAGGCAGAGACAGGCAAATCCTGAGAGCTCACCAGGCAGCCAGCCTCACCCAGCCAGCAAGCTTCCCGTTCAGTGAGAAATCCTGTCAAAAGCAAGGCAGAGAATCCTACAGGGAAACAGCCCAGTGTCCTGCTTTAGGCACCATTTGAGTTCACAGAGGGCACACACCACACACACATGCATCACACACCACAGACACACAACACACAAAGTTAAAAGGAGCCATCCTACAGAAATAGTTGCCTGAGCATGCCACAACCCTGCTTTCTGTGGCTCCATCACATGTGACAACAGCTTGTGGGAACCAGTAAGTGTACTGTGGCTGTGGACTGGCCAAGTGACCCCTGCATGAGTGTGCTGTTAAGGCCATGGCCAGGCATAGGAGTTGAGTGATAAGGGTGAATGGTGAGACTGTCACATGACCCGTGCTGGTCTACAAAACAAAGGTTTAATTACACTTTACACGCCAGTGGAGACGGATGGAAAAGAATTTATCAATGTTTTTATTTAACTTTTTTTTTCTTTAGTGGAGAAAGTTGGAGAGAATTGCTTTGCAATGTAAGTGTGCCCCATATTGTTTCCCAGTGTGTTGTGGCTCACTTATAGCTATATTCATAAGACAAAAAATAAGCTAGGGAGATGGCTCAGTGGATAAAGCACTTGCTATGCAAGAATGAGGATCTGAGTTCAAATCCTGTGGAATAGCTTAATGGGGTAACTCCTGTCTGTGATCCAGAGCTTCTTTAGTAAGAGAGGAAGCAGGGACAGTATAGTCCCTTGAGAAACTAGCCCACTAGCCTGTCACTCAAAGTGGCAAACAACGACCGTGCCTCAAAATAGAAAGACAAGGATTAGCACCTGTCCTGACTTCCAGGTGTGTTCTGTGACACTTGCATGTCTGCTCTGTCACCCAAGCATGCCACCCACAGAAACATGCACCATATACAAAAAGAAAATAGCTATATTCACCTCAAAAATATAATCCATGTTTATTTTTAAAGATGTGTGTGTGTGTGTGTGTGTGTGTGTGTACGCACAAGAGAGAGAGAGAGAGAAAGAGAGACAGAGCTAGAGACAGAGAGCAAGATAGAGAGTTTATTTATATGTATGTATCATGCAGTTTCTTTTTCAAACATCCACATTTGAAGCATGCTGCTGTAAGGATTATCTTAGTATAAGGAAGTTGTGAACTATACTTTCTTCATTCTCCTTAAATGTATAAGCTAAGATTCTGTAGCAGGAATATTTAGAATCATAAAAAATGATAGCACTATGCTAGAGAACTCCCTAATTGGAGATGAAGGACCCTCACTTTGTCAGAACTTTCCCCCTCTATGTGTTTGGCAGATGATAGGAACACCCCATGAGGACCAGGTCACAGTGTACAAAAGCCACTGACTCAGATTAGAAGCACTCTTCAGTAGCAAGAAAAATTAATTCAGGGTCATGGGTCTCCTGGTAGGCACAGACTTGCACGTGGATGGGAGGGGAAAGAGGTCAGCTAGAAAATCCAGAGAGGCTTTCTGGAGGAGGTGGGAACTGAGCTGTGCCTTTGAGAGCAGAGAAAGGCCGTGTTGCAAGTAAAGGAGCTGGTGGCTTTAGAAAACTCAGAGGCTGTCGAGGCAGGCAGGGAGCAGGAAAAGGTGCGTGCCACCAAGCCTGGCAGCTTGGTTCTCATCTCTAGAACTGGGTGAAAGGAAAGAACTCACTCCCGCTACAAGTTGTCCTATGACCTCCATTCACACACACACAGAGAGAGAGAGAGAGAGAGAGAGAGAGAGAGAGAGAGAGAGAGAGAGAGAGAGAGAGAGAGATTTTAGGGGGAGCATGTAAGCCCTGCAAGCAAGAGGCCACCAGGGAACCAGGAGATAATGGTGAGCCAGGCAGAAGGCAGACTCCTTGCCAAATTTGTGCTAGACGTGTGTATTTTTTTTCTCCGATGTTGACCAATCAGAGGATAGCAACACATGACTGTCAGCAGCTCTGCACCCCCCAGAGCAAAAGATCTAGCACAAGCCCAAGCCACACCCATACCTGAGGGGACCCTTTCAGCCTGCACTACCCTTACCCTCCCCAACTCAGAGCTTCAGGGCAGGCTCTCTTTCTGGGAAGATCTTTTATCCAGATATTTGGGGGAAGTTGCTTTGATCCTCGTGTGGGGAGGGTGCACTGAGGAGGACCCTGAGGTGGGTGCATTCACCCTCCCAGAGGTAGACAGACCACACCATCTGTCTCCATCTCTGGGAAGCCAGGAGAATAGAAGCTGGGTAGGTACAGCAGTGGGCAGCTCAGGCCAGAGCCCTGCCGAGGGAAGCCTGCCTTCTCTTCTCCCATCCCTGTGTTTTACATAATTAGGTAAGTCACTTAATGTCGTGTGTCTTGTTAGAGAGGCTACTAATCCTTAGAGCTAACAGCACTAATTAGTGTAGAACACTTTGAAAATAGAAGAAATTCAGATGTGGAATGTAATTGCTCGGTCCTCCCGGTACTGACGCTTGCACAGGGTCACAGCAGAGCTGCGGGCCCGGCTGCATCTGGGGGTACGGGTAACCTGAAATGCTGAGAAAGGTCTGAACCTTAGGGCTGGTGATGGGAGATGGGAAGAAGCCCACTCCTTGTGACCCCAGGACCTGGAGGTTGGAGTGCCTGAACTCTATGGCAGAGTGGAGTTCTATGGGCTTTGGACTGATGGAACTATGGTAGGAGTGGCCAGCCTGGGCCAGTCTTCTGGTATATTTTAGCTTCAGTGTTCTCATCTCTGAAATGGGCTGGTCAGAACACTTTTCCCTGGAGGGTATAGGTCATGAGACACCTGGCATTGGTCCCAGCCAGTGGCAATTTCTCCTTAGAGAAAAAGAGGAGATCTTCGCTTTGGGTGGTAAGTTCTTTTGGAAGCTGACTGAGCCTCAGGCTTTGCTAGCCCCTACATTCAGGGGCACATGTGGGTATGGAGTTTCTCTGCTGCTCTTCAGGGCATCGCCCTCCTTGGAATATACAGAGCCAATGGCAAATCATTAATCTCTCTAAGCCATGATGCCAATGTGTACATTTTTACAGTTTTATTTATTTATATTGTGTGTGAGAGAGAGTACCTGCTTGTGTGTGTGCACCATGAGTGTAGGTACCTGTGGAAACCAGAAGAGGGTGTCAAATCCTAGGAACTGGATTGACAGGCAGCTATGAGTTGCCTAATATAGGGCCTGGAAACTGAACCTGGGCTCTCTAGAAAAGCGAGACTCACTCTTAAATACTAAGCCACCAGCCCCCGGTAATAGGTACCTTTCAGAGCAGGATAATGGCTAGAAAAGGGTCTCTCCAGAAGTTTCTTTCACCCCTGTAAACTGGGGCAGCCAGTCATAAGGTCCACTCAGAAGGCCAGGGAAAATGGTACAGATGTGAAAACCTCCCAAGCCCTGCAGTGAGGCTGGCATGGAGCATCTGCAGGGCCCCTAATAGCAGGCACCTCAACCCCAGCCCCAAGGGAGAAAGGCTCACAGAGGCCAAAGGTAAAATATGTGTCTAATGCGTGTCTAAAGTATGTTGCTACTGTTATCTGCTCTCTTGCTTTTGCTTTTGAGACAGAGCTTACTACAGAGCCAGACCTGCTGGAACTCTGCTAAGTACACAGACTAGTCTCAAACTTGTACCAATACAGCCCTAGCCTCCCAACTTCTGGAATTACAGGCATGCATCAGCACACCTTCATGTTTGCTTTTGTTTTTAAAATTGTGGCCCTCCAAATCCAGGAAACTGCCAGATGCCCAGCCTCCTGGACATCCCTTCGAGGCAGTCACACTGAGACTCCCCTGGATTTCCTGCAGCATCCCAGGGCCTCCTCTGGTGATTTGCTTCAGGGCTATGCTGCTGTCTCAGGACCAGATCTGCCCAAGACTCCGGCACAATTCCTGAATGCTACACACAGAGCAAAGGTATGGGGTGTCACTTACTCAAGGACCTGGAGGCCTGCAGGCCAAAACCAGAATTATCCTGAAGTGGGTGGGTGGGCTAAGTGGGGGGCTGCTGCCTGGGCATGGTCTTGGCACCCTTCCATGTGGCCAAGGTCTTCCGCAGCCTCAATGTTAGATGAACAGCTGGCCGTGGTTATTAAGAATCGTACTCAGTAGGCATTTGCTTAAATATGAAGCAAATTGGTCTCTTCAAGGAGGACTTGTTACCAGTAGTAAAAGTTTACATTTTTTAATCAAAAAAAAAAATAGAGTTTTTGAAAATTTATGTCTTTCTCTATGATCTTTAAAGCTTCCTGTTAGAGAAGTCTGTACTAAGATGTGGGGTGTGTGTGTGTGTGTGTGTGTGTGTGTGTGTGTTAAATGCCTGTCCTGCAGTGAAATGTGTCCACATTTGGAAAACCTTTGAACCAGAAATTCCAAGTGACCAGTCATGACCAGTCATGATATATAAAGTCATACGTTGGTAAAGATCTTCCGAGTGCGGCATGGTGTCGTGGAATGCTGTGGTACAGAGCGCCTTCCTGCTGGGCCGAAGATCACACAGCAGCTGACCCAACGTAAAGCTCAGTTGTCCACTTTGGGCATCAGAGCGGAGACTATCCCTGGTTTTCTGAAACGCTGTAGCTCATCGCTTTTCCAGACACATGTCTGTGAGGGCGGGCCTTCCTCAGCTGCACCCACCACAAAACAGATCACAGTGGATGCAGAAGCTGTGCGCCAGCATCCCAACTCCCCCGAGTGGAAAACAAGGCTTCAGTGATTTCTCTTCAGGAAATCGCCACTTTTACTACCTGTTTGTTATTAATGACCTTTGTTATTTTCTTTACACGGACTAAGTAGTTTTTATTTCCCTGCTCCATTTGTTTGTTTTATTTTAAATTTGTTGTTGTTATAAGTGCGGGGGTTGTGGGGACACACACATGCCATGACACTTATGTGGAGGTCAAAGGACAACTACGTCTTACCTTCCACTTTGTCGAGGCAGAGTCTCTCTTGTTTCTGCCACACTGTGTGCTTCAGGCTAACTCTCCTGTCCCTGCTTCTTATCTTCCCGTAGGAACACTGTGATTACAGTTGTGCACCACCACCTCTGACTGTGTCTGGTAGGTTCTGGGGATTGAACTCAGGTGATCAGGCTTGCAAGGCAAATGTTTTCCCCCACTAAGCATCTCACCAGCCCCCTGTTCTGGTTTTCGTTTTTGTTTTGTTTTTTTAAAGTATGCTAGCATTAATAGATATAGTTAAATATCTATGACTGGACACCTCAGTCGTGTTTGGGTGTAAACATGAAGATAGGCTCACCAGATTTTATTCTGAGTTACATCCAAAGAAAGGCAGGGAAGTCTGCTTGCAGCGGAAAAGAAACACCAGAAGCCAAATCTCCTTGTCTGTGCTCTGTGCTTGGGCTGTGGCATCCCTGGGCAGTATGTGGGTCCAAATTGTTATTAAACAGCATTATTTTGATATATCAGAGATCGACATTTCCTAAACAAAATAAATGTAGGTAGTAAGATAGATAGATTGATACATACATACATATATACATACATGGATACATGGATACATACATACATATAGATGATAGATAGATAGACAGATAGACAGACAGACAGACAGACAGACAGACAGAAACATCAACTCCAGTAGATTAAGAAAATAAGGCTTAGCTGCAAACTGGACTCTGAGCACCCTCTCAGCCTAGTGATGTCTGAGCTGGTGAGAGACCCTGGCAACTGTTCACCAGCAATTCTGTATTTTCTTTCTTCCTTGTGTATTTTGTAAGTGGTTTTTAACCAGGCCCCCTGAAAGTGTGTTATTGTTAGAAAATAAACCAAGAAACAAGGGATTGTAATTTAGTACCAGAAAGTTAATTCTGGAGCCCTCTGACCTTCGAGTGGTCACGTGGCTATTGATTTTCAATACCGTGAGGTGTTGTGCCACCCTAGACGTGGGGTTCAGTGGATTCCAAGCAGTTTCTCCCTTATCAGTTGAGTCCCTGAGTACTTGAGCATTAAGACGACAAATGTCCACAGTTAACGGCGTGTCACATGGCAGCCGGGTGGACGTGCCAAATTTCTAATGAAGTCAGGTTGTTGGCAAACACACCAGT
Organism: Mus caroli; assembly: GCF_978045245.1. Classification (NCBI taxonomy): domain Eukaryota; kingdom Metazoa; phylum Chordata; class Mammalia; order Rodentia; family Muridae; genus Mus; species Mus caroli. The sequence continues at coordinate 8,435,898 of NW_028227263.1, read as the reverse complement.
CATCATATATCGAAGAAGGACTTCTTTTGTGTATTTCCAATACTCTCAAGTGCTCTGAAAGATAGCCCATTCCTTCCTCGTGCATGGGCCAGGCACCAAGGGAGGAGCATCCATCCACTGTCAAGACAAAAGCTATCAGAAGCGGAGTTTAAAGCAAACTGGGGCCGAGCTTCACAGATGTTAGAGACATTTTTTTCCAGTCGCACTCTGCAGGAATTACTCCAAATAGATACGAGGGCTCCAAGGCCCTCGAAGCTCCATCAGAGAGAGGAGGCTAGGGTCATTTCTCACTACCAGCTCGGCTTAATCCCATTTCTCTCTCTATTGAAGGAAGAGAAAGAGCCAAAGCCTTTACAGACCGAGCCAGTAACTGGATTCACTCAGCTGCCAGGAATGACCCGGCCAGTCAATGGAGAGGTGCCCCAGGCCCTCAGGTAGTCTGACTGCCCTGCACCTCTTCCTTAACTCCCAATCGATAATAAACTACTGCTGCCATCTTGTATTGATTATTGAAAATGCTGTGTCCATGGGAAGAAAATGCCATTGCTTTTAAATATCGCCATTATAAGGAATTTAAAACCTGGATGGGTTTGTTTTAATAAAAATGTTTGTGATCAAATTGTTAAGCAACGGGAGAGAGGAGGGGTTGCAGTGTGAAGAATTATTAAATCACACACACACACACACACACACACACAAAATCAATGGTTGGTCTGGCCAGACAAGCATTTCTCAGGTAAGTCACGGAAAGTCAGACACCCATCACACTGGACTTTCTTTCTTTCTTTTTTCTTTTCTTTTTTTTTTTTTTTCTTTAACAGAAATGGCAAAATTTATAATGAAATTCAACAAGGAAACTGGAAAAACAGCCAAATTGGTGCAGCAAAGTGGTTAATAGGGTCATTAGCCTCCTCGCTGTATTTTTTTGGACACTGTGTGCCTGTACCGCGGTGCTCGACAGCAGATTGCGGGAACAGGCTGACAGTTAGGCGCTAGCTCAGCAGTGCCGGGTACAAACTGCCATCTTCCTGTGGATTTACAGCTGCCACTTCTGCTGCTTCAATTAGTTCTATAGCACACAGATGTTGCTTAAACGCTGCTGCTAATGATACCGCAATAAGCCTAAGATTCATGCCATATTTTGAGGCACGTAAATTTCTCAAGTGGCACAATTAAAGTGGAAATATTAGGTGGCGAGAACTTGGCAGTCTCGCCAACTTGGAAGGCGCACCCGCTATGCAATAATGGGTCAAAAATTCATTCAAGTTTTACTGCTGTTCCGAGTTTTAAAAGACTTTTCACAGTTGAATGCTAAGTAGTAAAAAGCAGGGCATTAGGAAATGAGAACGCAGTTCTGTTATTCAGAACTGACTTTTAATTTCAAATTGAAATCACATGCTCACTTTTCTGGATATGACAGACGGGATAAAAGGCGCAAGCTGGAGAGAGATCTTTGTCTTTAAGGACACAGTGTCCTGAGTGGAGATGATTTGTACCTGGGCCCTAGGTGAGGCTGAAGCCAAATGTAAGGTCTAGCATTTGACATCTGCTCTCCGAAAGTGTCCCAAACTATAGGCTGGGGAAAAATGTATTGGGGCACATGTGTGTAGATCTACTAGGCCAGTCCCTCCTGCATATGCATGCACACTCGTGCACATATACACACACTCACACACACGCACAGAGGCAATATGACTCTCCCTCCTGCACAAGCATACCTATGCACAGTCATACATATGTAGACGCGCTGTCCACCTCTTAGACATACACATGGACACCAGTGCGTGCAGACTGCCTTTTACACAGGTAAAAAAGGGAATGGCCAGTGGGACTTCTGAAAGGCTCTACTAGGATGTCTTGCCCTCATTTGTCATCCCCAGCACAGTCCCTTGCCTGTCGCCAAATTTGCCTCTCCATGAAAAATCTCTCCTTCGGAGAAGAGCTTCCCCCTGACTGGTTGTCAAACATGCTTTTGATTTTCTCACATGCTGACTTAAAAGGCCAGCGGCCAGGCAACACCTCAGACGCCCACTGGCCTCTCTGCTCCTGGAATCTTTGTGCGGGGTGACGGCCCACCCCCACCCCATTTTAACTTATTGATTGGAGCTGTCAAGTAAGTGACTCTGTTGCACTTAATCAGAATCATAGACTTCTGTCATCCCAATTAGAATTCCTGACCATGCCCCTGAATTCTGTGTGACTCTGCCGAGAGAGTGGCATCAGAAGTGCCACCTGACTCGCTCTGGCCTGGCTCTTCTCACTCCTCCACACCAGGAATGAAGGCATGTGCTCCAGACATCACGGCCAGGATGTTTTGTGTATGTTTGTAAAGTGTGTAGCACCCCCTTAAACAGTGTACTTTATTCTGTGAGGTCTCCCCCAGGCAGACTCAGGCCTGGGTAGGCGATGGATAAGTGGATACATTTCCACTAGATTTCTCCCCAGCTCCCTCCTCTGCTGTGTACTGCCTGTCTCCCATCCTTCCTTCCTTCCTTCCTACCCTGCTCTCTCCGAGTCTCCCCTGCCCCTCGTTCTGTACCTGAACCGCTTGGATTATTTACAGCAAATCTAACAGATGTCACTATTGTCTTGTTCTGCAGCAAAAGGACGATGAGTTCCCGCTGACCCTGGTACAATGGATCTCACCGGAGCAAGATATGTATTTTATACGGGTGGTGAGAAGCCTACAAGTAATTGAGAGAGAGAAATGTCACTGTAGCATTTCTGTTGACACTGCACTCTGCAAGGAGAGAGCCCCGGCCTGGTGGTAGAGATCCTGCATAGCTGAGCTGGGAACCAGGACACTGTTCTTTAGAAAGGAGGAGGCAGTTTAAATGAACCCAGTTAGGTTTTCCAACTAATGGAATATTCCCAGGACTGCAGGGCCATGGAGAAGTCTGTGGGCTGCTTCCCGTTTGCTGGGATGCGTTTGCTGGGATGCGTGTGGACTCCGAGCCCAGCTGCTAACTTGGCTCTGCTTTTCCAGCTAGCTTTATTGTCTTCCATAATGCTTAATGTACTGTTTGTATATGTTGTCCTTGCAGTATATTTTGATGAACTCTCGTATATTTTATTCATCTCTGGCTTTCTGGGAAGGCGAGCTCGCAGCAACACTGTGAATAATTATTTGCCACTATCAATCAAGTGTCTGCGTGGTTGGCGCCTCATGGGACAGACTGGATCCTTACCGGGACATGTAACATTTGCTCTTTGGGGCCATTTCATTCTTTGTTCTGGGGTCTGTTGATGGGCTCTTCCAGCTGAACACTGGCTTTGGAGAGGACCATTCCCACAGGAGGCGGCAGGCATCACTGGAGCACGCGCCCTGACAGGAAAGCCGGCTGGAGCCCAGGACCCACCTGAGCTTAATAGTAAGGACACTGGGGCCGGAGAAGTGGCTCAGCTAATGGAACCCTTGCCACGTGAGCAAACATCAGGCCTGGAGTATAAGATCCCACCATGCATGTAAAGCACAGGCATGTATGGTAGCCTATATGGGAGATGGACTGGACACAGCAGAGTCCCCATAGCAAACTGGAGAGTTAGGACAGTGGAATCGGGGAGCTCCAAAGAGACCCCACCTCAATAATAAAGTGGGAAAATATTGGGGAAGGCACTCTGCCTCAGCCTGGGCCTCCACACGGACCACACATATTCTTCCACATGTGAACATCCTTATACATGTGTGTGCACCACACACACACACACACATTTGAAGAACAAAGTGAAAGTTTGGCAGTTCATCATGGTAGGTGCGGTAGCTGCAAACTCCTTTTTTTATATGTTTCTCCATATAAATGGAGAGTCCACTGAGAGACTCATACTCGGGGGCCAGTACTAACATGTTGCTTTCTATATCTTCCAGTACCCACACTGTAGATGTGCATACATAGTCCTAGGGGTACTAGAAACGGAGGCTTTAGATCTGTGATGCCCAGTCCCTGAGATCTGTCCCTGAGAGGGAGAGTATTCAGCAGGTACCTTGTAGAGCCACCATTGCACAAACTGGGACCAGCCTTCTGGTGGTTTCTTTCCCTCCTGCTGAGCATGTCTCCCAACTGAAACCTGCATGCTCTTAGGTCCTACAGTATCCCGGGCTATGTTGTTTGCAAATGTTTGATAAACAGACAAATAGATGTTGTTCTCTAATGCTGGCCACCAGCCTCAGGACAAATGCAGTCTGTGCTCAGCATTTCTAGCTCTGGAAATGAAGAACACTCCGAATCGTATTTAAGGGAAGGCAGGTCCCTGGTTAACCAAGTCCTCAGCTTGTCTTTGTAGTGTGTGTATATCATCAGTAGGTCTGTCTGTTTGACAACACAGTGATGCTGGATCCAAGTTCAACTGGAGGGGATATGGAGGTCAAGCAGGGTCTGGATGACAAAGGTGTCCTCTTCCTCTGGGGGCAGGTATTTAGCAGATGGGAAAATATTAGCAGATGGGAAGTCAGCAGATACATTTAGGGCAAGGTGCTAACCTCAAAGCCACCCACCCCTGGTACTAAATATTTATGCTGTACTGTGATGCTGGCTGATCGTCTGATGAGCCCAGGAAACTGCCCTCGTGACAAAGTCAAGTGAAGATCGAGGGAAGAGAATCCAACACTTGAAGATAAATTCATCAGGAACTGTTTCAGAAGGAAAATAAGATTAGAGTATATGTTGACTCTTGGCCTTGCATTCTGAAGGAGTGAGCTCCCTTCTTCCAAGGGTAAGTGACGACTAGAAGGTAAAGGCCCTCCACATGCAGGAAAATGGCCCTTCCTTCTTCTATCCAGCTGATATTGAAACTGTTTTCAGTGTTTTTAAAATGTAATTCCATTTCATTTTTTTCTGTTTTAGAACTGAACAAAAATAAATAAATAAATAAATTAAATAAATAGCACTGCCTCTGACCTCCCAGCAAACCACTCCCTTAGTGGATGTGTCATCTTCAGGCCTGCTACACAGCTCCTCACTGCACACGCAGACACACCCGCCACCTCCCAGGACCTCTGGTGGGGACTGCCCTACAGCAGAGAGACTGAGGCTGGGTTTTCAAGCTCACCAGGACTGTATATAGTATGAAAGGAGGCTTGACTCAGGCTTTTGGACTACAAGTCTAGAAGGCTGTCACCAGCATTTTAGGGATTGAACTGGATCTTTTCAAAGGGACCTTAAATTTTGAAACTTAATGTGGCTGTCTTGGATGCCATATTGTTGAAAGGTATCCAGGCCAGCAGCTCTCAAGTGTGCTCTCAAGACTTGGCGTTCAGCAGAGACCCTGCAAGTACAGGAAACAGCAGAGACGCAGAATGGAATGGCTATAGAGGCTGAGGGCTGGATGTTGGTCTGCTCTGGAATTTTCCTAGAGTCTGCTACTTTGCAAGTCTAAAAAGATGGGATTCAGAATCTCAAAGAGAACACTCAGCCACAGACCACACAAGATCTGTTTTCCCACAAAGTCCTTCAAGCCCTACATCCCATCTTAAGCTTGACCTGTTCCTGAGGAGTAAGTAACCTTAATTCAGGCCAGAGACCTGGAGTCCTTAATAAAATTGGCTTTGCAAGATTTGTTCCCTCGAACTAGATAAGTACATGAAATTTGCCAGTGCTCTAAGCACAGAAAGACCCCATGCAGGTGTGAGGAAGTTACCTAACTGAGGCCATTCTGTTCTGCTGTTTATACGCAAGTGTGGTTTCCTTGGTAACTGATGAGATCATTGCTATGACATCTGTATTCATTGGCTCTAAGGCTCAGCTGCTGGAATGTCAGGAGACCAGTGGACTTTGTCCAGGGGATAGGCCAGATAGATCCCTAAGCCCTTCTCCAGCTCATAAGGTCCCCCCGTTCACTCACATGCCACCATATTCCTACACCAACTCTGCTGTGTCTAGGATCCATATCTCCTGCTCCACTCCCCACCCCCACCCCCACCCCCACCCCCACCCCCCACCCCCACCCCCACCCCCACCCCCGTGTTGCACTTCCATCTTCTAACAGTCTAATAGTCAAGTCTTGGGGTCGATAATTATAGTCTGCATCCCATTCGATTCCAGCTTCTAAGAATCACGTCCAGCATCTGCCCAGTCTGTAGCCAGCAACAAGTGCCTCATGTACAAATAGGTCCTTGACAGGTATCTGCTGGAGCGACCCAACAAATATGGTGATATTTTTCTCCCAACCTTTAAGACCCATTTTACGTATAGCATTTGATATGTATGGTGGTTTGAATATGCTTGGTCCATGGGAAATGGCTCTGTTGGGAGGTGTGCATCTTGTTGGAGTAGGTGTGGCCTTATTGGAGGAAGTGTGTCACTGTGGGAGTGGGCTTTGAGATCCTGTGCTCAAGCTCTTGCCCAGTGAGGAAGGGAGCCTCCTGCTAGCTGCCTGTAGAGGACAGTTCCCTCCTGGAAGCCTCCAGATCAAGATGTGGAACTCATACTTCTCCCAGCACCATATCTGCCTGCAGGTTGCCATGCTTCCTGTCATGATAATAATAGGGTGTCAGGAGGACTGAACCTCTGAAACTGTAAGCCAGCCCCAATTAAATGATTTCCTTTATAAGAGCTGCCTTGGCCATAGTGTCTCTTCACATCAATGGAAACCCTAACTAAGACAGGATGTTTCCATTTGACCGTTTTCTACATTTAATCCGTTTCTCCACTGACTCTCGTTGTTATTAGAAAACTATTACTACCTGAAATGTAGTGAAAACACTTTTGAGTGAAGTTTAGGCAAAGATCAGGAAACATAGTTGGGTTGATGCACACACCCAGGACTTCTGGCAGCTCTAAACCTCTGCTCTCCACTCTCCTTCTGATCTTGCTGACCCTTCTCTTCTCTGTCAAACCAGAGCAAGGTTCCCAATGGCACCAGCCCATCACTGCTCTGTACCACTAATATGTCACTTCCCTATTCTCCCGTCTGTGTTTAAATCCTGTATAGTGACATTGAGATAAAGCAGATTTGAGGCATTCTTTTAACCACCCAGATGCCCAAACCAACAGAAAATATGAGGAAAATGACATCTGCCAATGAATATAGACACAAAAACACTTAACAAAACACTAGCAAAGAAAGCCAAAGCAAGCCTTTGCCAAGTGGGTTTACCCCAGGAATACAAGGCTGGCTTTGTGTTTGGAAATCCACATAAAATATGCCATATATTTAAAACAATCAAGGACAGTATCCATATGATTTTCTCGGTAGGCTTAGCAAGGGCACATGGTAAAATCCAGTCATCACTCACCCTAACAAATGTCAGCAGCAAGAACTTCCTCAAATAAAAGGGCAGAAGAGGACATTCTCCAACCCTCGCTGCTCACATCAAATCAAATGGATGCCCCTCCAAAATTCCAATGGATTTTAAAATATGTCTTTTATTTTTATGTGTGTGTTGGCCTATGTGTATGTCTGTGCATCATATGCATGCAGTGCCTGCCGAGGCCAGAAGAGGACATCGGATTTTCTGGAATTGAATGATTGTGAGCCACCGTGTGGGTGCTGGCAATCAAACCCATGCTGTATCTATCAGTAGCAAGTTCTCTTAACTGCTGAGATATCTCTCCAGCCTCAAATCAATTCATGTTTATATGCTTCTAGTTAGGGTGAGTGATGACTGGATTTTACCATGTGCCCTTGCTAAGCCTACCGAGAAAACCATATGGATACTGTCCTTGATTGTTTTAAAGGGGAAAGAAGTGAAATTAGACACTTGAAAACAAGAAGACCCAGTGTGTTTACAAAGAGTTATAATGAGGGGGACACACAGGCTGTAAGCTGAGAACGATGAGACATTGCCTAGGTGCTGTCGACACAGCATAGTTGTAGATTTCTTGACTAGTATACACATAGCTGTGGATTTGATCCCCAGCACCCATAAAGTCAGGTAGGAGAGGAAACTCCTGGCATCCCAGCACTTGGAAGGTAAAGACATGTGACATCAGAAGTTCAAGGCCAGTCTGAGGCCAGCCTAGGCTACTTGAGACTCCAGATCAATGAACAATATACCATATTTATGGCTTCAAAAAGTCAATATTGTCAAATTGTTAACTATCCACAAGTCGATCTGAAATTTCAAAGCAATTGCCATCACCATCCTGGCAGACATCTTGTAGAAGCTGGCAAAAAAAAAAATAAATAGTTTTAATTTTATATGTGAAAGTAGAGAACATGGGGGAATCCAACAACGGGAAATGACAAGACTGGGTGACATCAACAGCTCTACCTATAATGACTGGGAAGAACTCACTTGGCACCCGGCAGGGAAATGGGCACACAGCCTGTGGCATGTTCATGCAATACCATGAGAAATGAGCTAGCTACAGATGCACCATGGGTCTCTCTCATGGGAGCGATTCTGAGTGCAGGCAGCCAAATGCAGGTGAGGTTCCTTCCCCTCACCTTATTTACATGAGGAAAGGCAAATGCCAAAGGATGGCTGCCCAGGTGGCAAGGAGCAGAAAACTAGGAAAGAACATGAGGGAACTTCCTGTGGGGGACAGAAAGATCTGTTCTTGGCAGGTATACAAGTTGAGGGACTGTACCTAGTATTTGTCAAACATGTTCAGTTAATATTTATGCATTTCAGAGCATGTGGTCTCTACCTCGGAGGAGGTGATAATAAGTGGTAGAGCAGGAAGCAAAGATGAAAGCGAGGACAACAAAGTGGGCTGCGAAGATGACTCAGCTGAGAAAGCCCTTGCTTTGCTTTGCCTAAGGACCTGAGTTCAGTCTCCAGGACCCATGGTGGGGGCGGGGACGTCAGTGGGAGGTAGAGATAGATAGATTCCTGTTGCTTGCTGGTCAGTGAGCCTAAGCTTACGTTACAAGCTCTAGACTAGTGAGAGACTGTGTCTCAAAAACAAAGATGAATTGTACCTGATGAAAAATTTCAGGGATTGTCATCTCGCCTCCACATGAACACTTATACATGTGCACCTAAGTGTATACACGCACTCCTACACACACGCACACACCACACGCACACACACACACACAACGACAAGATGCTGATGTTTTGAAGCTGACGTTCATGTGTGTCGTGCTCCTCCCATCATCCTGTTTACGTGTTTGGAAATCCCCATAAGAAGAGATCTTCTTAAGTTTAGCACATCCAAAAGCAATAATATATAATACACCCTGATACAGTCTCAATGAGTACAAAACTAGAAAGAATGGGCCTTCCCAAACTGTATCTGATGGGTTGAGCTGAGTGTCTGCCTCTGCCTTGGGCTTTGGTCCCTCCAGGCTGTCCCTCAGCTGGTGAATGGCCTAGCTGCCCACTGCCTTCTAGAGGAATCTGAGTTAGAGATGCTATCTGGGAGTGACTGGGGATAATTGAACTGCTTCCTTGGGCGCCATTGTCACTTGACATCTCTCTCTCTCTCTCTCTCTCTCTCTGGCTGTTTTTCCATCATTTGGTTAGAGGCAGGTCAGAAGTGAGCCATCTGAACAGCAGACAGCACCCAAGGTCTTCAGGGTCATTTTAAGCAGTCTAGGGGTATGTGATGATCCCAAGGGAGAAAAAAAAGGTTAGCAGTGTGACATTCAATTCCACTACAAGTAACCAGGCAAGGAAGAAAAGAGGGAATTCTGGGCTGTGTATCGCTCCATTCTTGGGACATCATAGCCACTGCCTGTGTAGACTTAGGAGTTTGAAAATGGTTTATATTCTCAGCCAACAATGTTGTGCATTTCTGTCCATGTCCACTGCCCAGTGAGCATGGGCATCTGTCACCAGTGAGTGCATTGCTCATCCACAGTGGGCGTTACAGCACAGAGGAAGCAGACAGGGGAGCGGAGCTGTGGAGTTTCCACCATCGCTCTGACCTTCTGTGCCAGCCTCTGGTCTCCAGGTTTCTAACTTCTGTAAATGGCTTTCTATCTTCCCCACTCTGTGTAATCCATGAATTTTAAATGGACATCATTTTTTTTTCTGCAACCTCAAGTAAGGTTCTCAGGGTTTGGCGTAGTCGCGCAGCCAGCTGTCAGGCTGAATCACTTGTGCTCTTACTGTTAAAGGCAGGGGTGTATTCGGAGTGTGTCTACACACAGTACAAGTGCCTCCAACTGAGCCCTGATGCTGCTGCAGTCCAGCGTGCCCTAACAGTGCTCGCATTAATGGCCATAAGAATATCTTGATGTACCTTAAAATATTTTTTAAAACAGTATTTAAGTCTTTTTTTTCTTTTTTTTTAATTGGGTATTTCTTTCATTTACATTTCCAATGCTATCCCAAAAGTCCCCCACACGCTACCCCACCCACTCCCCCACCCACCCACTCCCACTTCTTGGCCCTGTCGTTCCCCTGTACTGAGGCATATAAAGTTTGCACAACTAATGGGCCTCTCTTTCCACTGATGGCCGACTAGGCCATTTTCTGATATGTATGCAGCTAGAGACACGAGCTCCAGGGGGTACTGGTTAGTTCATAATGTTGTTCCACCTATAGGATTGCAGATCCCTTTAGCTCCTTGGGTACTTTCTCTAGCTCCTCCATTGGGGGCCCTGTGGTCCATCCAATAGCTGACTGTGAGCATCCACTTCTGTGTTTGCTAGGCCCCGGCCTAGTCTCACAAAAGACAGCTCTATCTGGGTCCTTTCAGCAAAATCTTGCTAGTGTATGCGTATTTAAGTCTTAACACGATATCCATTAACTGTTATATCCGTTATCCGGATGAACTAAGCAGTAACAAACTCTGTACGTTTTTGTATATCAAATTATCAACCTGAAGAGTTTATTTATAAAAATATTTATAAAAATAGGACAACCCCGTGGAATTAGCAAGGACTTGAAAGACACTAGGGCAGAAAGTGGCCCTGTCCCTTAGCAGTGTGACGAGAAACCCAGAAGGCAACTGCCAATGGTTGGGGGGTAGGCGGTTCCGACTACTGTGTAGCACAGCATCCCTATAAAGACCCTCAGGGCACCAGGAACCATGCCCTGTGTGTAATCTAGTCCTGATCAGAACCACCCACGGATGCCTTGCATGGGTGGGGTCTGGTTGCTCAGGGAACCTTGAGGTAGCACTGACTACAGAGTGGACAGCCAGCATCACCCAGGGAGTCTCTCCTTCTACTTTGTCAAGAATACACCATCCAACTGGAGAGACTATGGTGGTCCAGATGCTCACACAGGGTGTGCCCTCAGCCCATGCTCACGCTTTCAACTTGAGTTGTTGACCATTCCATTCCCACCTCCCCAGCGCTACAATAATTGATGCAGAGAAAATGTGGGCCTAACTCGCCTGGCAGCCGGGCACTTCTAAGGCTAACATCTAGGCAGCAAAGCAAACACACCCTTCAGGATATCTGCATGCAAATGTAAGCTGTTGTAATCGGGTTTGTTTGCTTGTTTGTTTGTTTGTTTGTTTTAAGAACAGATCAACTTTACTTCTGAAGAGAACAGGGTGGCTTTGGTGCCTCCTGTTCAATGAGACTGCTTATTTGGGTTTGTAAGACTGCCTAGTATTTCATGCTATGAGTTCAATCCAAAACTTTCTCCAAAAAAGGTAAAATGTCATGCATGGTGTGGGTGAAGAGCTGGCTACTCTCCACCTGTGGATCTCAGAGAGCCCAGGAGTAGCAGAGGCCATCACCTCCACAGCCAGCCTAGCCTGGTCTGCTCACCCCAGAAGGGGCAGCATGGACATTTGAGAGGCAGGATGCCTCCAGCTATAAGGATCCAGGATGGTGATGGGCAGCACACCCAGCATAGGGCAGCCTCCATGGTTTCCTCTTGATTCCATCATCTCTGTACATTGGACACATCCTGGACCAGGCCTATGAAACTGGTTTGCATGTCAGCTCAGACTAGTGAAGAGCCCCTTGGCAACGCCTGACCCATGGCTGGAGAATAAGCAGAAAGGGGCTCTCTCTGGGTGCCCAGAGGGGTTAGGGAGAGAAGGAGCAGGAGGATGGGGCTACACTGAGGCTGGACTGTGTGGTTGGTGCATAGATTCCAGTGCATTTTCAAATATGCAATGCACATCTGTGAAACCAATACCCTGGGCCAGATACAGACTTTTTTTTTCAAGCACTCTTGTTTGCCATAGCCGAAAGGAAGAATCAATATGTTCTTGGTGTTCATAGATGAAGAAACAACATGATATGTCTTTTTAAAGGAATATTATTGAGCCTTCCAAGGGAATAACATCCAGGCTACACTTATGTGAGGTCCCTTGAGTAGCCATGTGTGCAGAGTCAGCATGGGGGCGTGGAGTTAGTGTTCAGTGGGAACAGCTTCCTCCTGGGAAGTCAGACGAGTTCTGAAGCTGAACGTGGGCAATGGGTGCACGACGTGAGAGCCCTTGAAAGCTGGACATGGGCAATGGGTGCACGACGTGAGAGCCCTTGACATCTTAGAGATGGCAAATGGAAACCTGATTGATAGGAATTTACATCTCCCCAGTGTTTCTAAAGCTTATAGAGATATGGATTTTTTATATTTTTTTTACATATTTTCCTCAATTACATTTCCAATACTATCCCAAAAGTCCCCCATACCCTCCCCCCCACTTCCCTACCCACCCATTCCCATTTTTTGGCCCTAGCGTTCCCCTGTACTGGGGCATATAAAGTTTGTGTGTCCAATGGGCCTCTCTTTCCAGTGATGGCTGACTAGGCCATCTTTTGATACATATGCAGCTATAGTCAAGAGCTCCAGGGTACTGGTTAGTTCAACCCTATAGGGTTGCAGATCCCTTTAGCTCCTTGGGTACTTTCTCTAGCTCCTTCATTGGGAGCCCTGTGATCCATCCACTAGCTGACTGTGAGCACCCACTTCTGTGTTTGCTAGGCCCCGGCTTAGTCTCACAAGAGACAGCTATATCAGGGTCCTTTCAGCAAAATCTTGCTAGTATATGCAATGGTGTCAGCGTTTGGAAGCTGATTATGGGGTGGATCTCTGGATATGGCAGTCTCTAGATGGTCCATTCTTTCGTCACAGCTCCAAACTTTGTCTCTGTAACTCCTTCCATCGGTGTTTTGTTCCCAATTCTAAGAAGGGGCACAGTGTCCCCACTTTGGTCTTCATTCTTCTTGAGTTTCATGGGTTTAGCAAATTGTATCTTATATCTTGGGTATCCTAAGTTTTGGGTTAATATCCACTTATCAGTGAGTACATATTGTGTGAGTTCCTTTGTGATTGTGTTAACTCACTCAGGATGATGCCCTCCAGGTCTATCCATTTGACTAGGAATTTCATAAATTCATTCTTTTTAATAGCTGAGTAGTACTCCATTGTGTAAATGTACCACATTTTCTGTATCCATTCCTCTGTTGAGGGGCATCTGGGTTCTTTCCACCTTCTGGCTATTATAAATAAGAGTGCTATGAACATAGTGGAGCATGTGTCCTTCTTACCTGTTGGGACATCTTCTGGATATATGCCCAGGAGAGGTATTGCTGGATCCTCCGGTAGTACTATGTCCAATTTTCTAAGGAACCGCCAGACTGATTTCCAGAGTGGTTGTACAAGCTTGCAATCCCACCAACAATGGAGGAGTGTGCCTCTTTCTCCACATCCTCGCCAGCATCTGCTGTCACTTGAATTTTTGATCTTAGCCATTCTGACTGGTGTGAGGTGGAATCTCAGGGTTATTTTGATTTGCATTTCCCTGATGATTAAGGATGTTGAACATTTTTTCAGGTGCTTCTCTGCCATTCGGTATTCCTCAGGTGAGAATTCTTTGTTCAGTTCTGAGCCCCATTTTTTAATGGGGTTATTTGATTTTCTGGAGTCCACCTTCTTGAGTTCTTTATATATATTGGATATTAGTCCCCTATCTGATTTAGTATAGGTAAAGATCCTTTCCCAATCTGTTGGTGATCTTTTTGTCTTATTAACTGTGTCTTTTGCTTTGCAGAAGCTTTGCAGTTTCATGAGGTCCCATTTGTCAATTCTCGAACTTACTGCGCAAGCCATTGCTGTTCTATTCAGGAATTTTTCCCCTGTGCCCATATCTTCAAGGCTTTTCCCCACTTTCTCCTCTATAAGTTTCAGTGTCTCTGGTTTTATTTGAAGTTCCTTGATCCACTTAGATTTGACCTTAGTACAAGGAGATAGGAATGGATCAATTCACATTCTTCTACATGATAACAACCAGTTGTGCCAGCACCATTTGTTGAAAATGCTGTCTTTCTTCCACTGGATGGTTTTAGCTCCCTTGTCGAAGACCAAGTGACCATAGGTGTGTGGGTTCATTTCTGGGTCTTCAATTCTATTCCATTGGTCTACTTGTCTGTCACTATACCAGTACCATGCAGTTTTTATCACAATTGCTCTGTAGTAAAGCTTTAGGTCAGGCATGGTGATTCCACCAGAGGTTCTTTTATCCTTGAGAAGAGTTTTTGCTATCCTAGGTTTTTTGTTATTCCAGATGAATTTGCAGATTGCTCTTTCTAATTCGTTGAAGAATTGAGTTGGAATTTTGGTGGGGATTGCATTGAACCTGTAGATTGCTTTTGGTAAGATAGCCATTTTTACAATGTTGATCCTGCCAATCCATGAGCATGGGAGATCTTTCCATCTTCTGATATCTTCCTTAATTTCTTTCTTCAGAGACTTGAAGTTTTTATCATACAGATCTTTCACTTCCTTAGTTAGAGTCACGCCAAAATATTTTATATTATTTGTGACTGTTGAGAAGGGTGTTGTTTCCCTAATTTCTTTATCAGCCTGTTTATTCTTGGTGTAGAGAAAGGCCATTGACTTGTTTGAGTTAATTTTATATCCAGCTACTTCACTGAAGCTGTTTATCAGGTTTAGGAGTTCTCTGGTAGAATTTTTAGGGTCACTTATATATACTATCATATCATCTGCAAAAAGTGATATTTTGACTTCATCTTTTCCAATTTGTATCCCCTTGATCTCCTTTTGTTGTCGAATTGCTCTGGCTAGGACTTCAAGTACAATGTTGAATAATAGGTATGGAGAGAGTGGACAGCCTTGTCTAATCCCTGACTTTAGTGGGATTGCTTCAAGCTTCTCACCATTTACTTTGATGTTGGCTACTGGTTTGCTGTAGATTGCTTTTATCATGTTTAGGTATGTGCCTTGAATTCCTGATCTTTCCAAGACTTTTATCATGAATGGGTGTTGGATCTTGTCGAATGCTTTTTCCGCATCTAACGAGATGATCATGTGGTTTTTGTCTTTGAGTTTGTTTATATAATGGATTACGTTGATGGATTTCCGTATATTAAACCATCCCTGCATCCCTGGAATGAAACCTATTTGGTCAGGGTGGATGATTGCTTTAATGTGTTCTTGGATTCGGTTAGCGAGAATTTTATTCAGGATTTTTGCATCTATGTTCATAAGGGAAATTGGTCTGAAGTTCTCTATCTTTGTTGGATCTTTCTGTGTTTTAGGTATCAGAGTAACTGTGGCTTCATAGAATGAGTTGGGTAGAGTTCCTTCTACTTCTATTTTGTGGAATAGTTTGTGCAGAACTGGGATTAGATCTTCTTTGAAGGTCTGGTAGAACTCTGCACTAAACCCATCTGGTCCTGGGCTTTTTTTGGCTGGGAGACTATTAATGACTGCTTCTATTTCTTTAGGGGATATGGGACTGTTTAGATCGTTAACTTGATCCTGATTTAACTTTGGTACCTGGTATCTGTCTAGAAATTTGTCCATTTCGTCCAGGTTTTCCAGTTTTGTTGAGTATAGCCTTTTGTAGAAGGATCTGATGGTGTTTTGGATTTCTTCAGGATCTGTTGTTATGTCTCCCTTTTCATTTCTGATTTTGTTAATTAGGATGCTGTCCCTGTGCCCTCTAGTGAGTCTAGCTAAGGGTTTATCTATCTTTTTGATTTTCTCAAAGAACCAACTCCAAGTTTGGTTAATTCTTTGAATAGTTCTTCTTGTTTCCACTTGGTTGATTTCACCCCTGAGTTTGATTATTTCCTGCTGTCTACTCCTCTTGGGTGAATTTTCTTCCTTTTTTTTCTAGGGCTTTTAGATCTGTTGTCAGGCTGCTAGTATGTGCTCTCTCCAGTTTCTTTTTGGAGGCACTCAGAGCTATGAGTTTCCCTCTTAGAAATGCTTTCATTGTGTCCCATAGGTTTGGGTAAGTTGTGGCTTCATTTTCATTAAACTCTAAAAAGTCTTTAATTTCTTTCTTTATTCCTTCCTTGACCAAGGTATCATTGAGAAGTGTGTTGTTCAGTTTCCACGTGAATGTTGGCTTTCCATTATTTATGTTGTTATTGAAGATCAGCCTTAGTCCATGGTGGTCTGATAGGATGCATGGGACAATTTCAATATTTTTGTATCTGTTGAGGCCTGCTTTGTGACCAATTATATGGTCAGTCTTGGAGAAGGTCCCGTGAGGTGCTGAGAAGAAGGTATATCCTTTTGTTTTAGGATAAAATGTTCTGTAGGTATCTGTTAAATCCATTTGTTTCATAACTTCTGTTAGTTTCACTGTGTCCCTGTTTAGTTTCTGTTTCCACGATCTGTCCATTGATGAAAGTGGTGTGTTGAAGTCTCCCACTATTATTGTGTGAGGTGCAATGTGTGCTTTGAGCTTTACTAAAATGTCTTTAATGAATGTGGCTGCCCTTGCATTTGGAGCATAGATATTCAGAATTGATAGTTCCTCCTGGAGGATTTTACCTTTGATGAGTATGAAGTGTCCCTCCTTGTCTTTTTTTGATAACTTTGGGTTGGAAGTCGATTTTATTCAATATTAGAATGGCTACTCCAGCTTGTTTCTTCAGGCCATTTGCTTGGAAAATTGTTTTCCAGCCTTTCACTGTGAGGTAGTGTCTGTCTTTTTCCCTGAGATGGGTTTCTTATAAGCAGCAGAATGTTGGGTCCTGTTTGTGTAGCCAGTCTGTTAGTCTATGTCTTTTTATTGGGGAATTGAGTCCATTGATATTAAGAGATATTAAGGAAAAGTAATTGTTGCTTCCTTTTATTTTTGTTGTTAGAGTTGGCATTCTGTTCTTGTGGCTGTCTTCTTTTTGGTTTGTTGAGGAATTACTTTCTTGCTTTTTCTAGGGCGTGATTTCCGTCCTTGTATTGGTTTTTTTCTGTTATTATCCTTTGAAGGGCTGGATTCGTGGAAAGATAATGTGTGAATTTGGTTTTGTCGTGGAATACTTTGGTTTCTCCATCTATGGTAATTGAGAGTTTGGCTGGGTATAGTAGCCTAGGCTGGCATTTGTGTTCTCTTAGTGTCTGTAGAACATCTGTCCAGGCTCTTCTGGCTTTCATAGTCTCTGGTTAAAAGTCTGGTGTAATTCTGATAGGCCTGCTTTTATATGTTACTTGACCCTTCTCTCTTACTGCTTTTAATATTCTATCTTTATTTAGTGCATTTGTTGTTCTGATTATTATGTGTCGGGAGGAATTTCTTTTCTGGTCCAGTCTATTTGGAGTTCTGTAGGCTTCTTGTATGTTCATGGGCATCTCTTTCTTTAGGTTTGGGAAGTTTTCTTCTAAAATTTTGTTGAAAATATTTGCTGGCCCTTTAAGTTGAAAATCTTCATTCTCATCAACTCCTATTATCCGTAGGTTTGGTCTTCTCATTGTGTCCTGTATTTCCTGGATATTTTGAGTTAGGATCCTTTTGTGTTTTGTATTTTCTTTGATTGTTGTGCCGATGTTCTCTATGGAATCTTCTGCACCAGAGATTCTCTCTTCCATCTCTTGTATTCTGTTGCTGATGCTCATATCTATGGTTCCAGATTTCTTTCCTAGGGTTTCTATATCCAGCGTTGCCTCACTTTGGGTTTTCTTTATTGTGTCTACTTCCCTTTTTAGGTCTAGTATAGTTTTGTTCATTTCCATCACCTGTTTGGATGTGTTTTCCTGTTTTTCTTGAAGGACTTCTACTTGTTTGGTTGTGTTTTCCTGTTTTTCTTTAAGGATTTGTAACTCTTTAGCAGTGTTCTCCTGTATTTCTTTAAGTGAGTTATTAAAGTTCTTCTTGATGTCCTCTACTATCATCATGAGATATGCTTTTAAATCTGGGTCTAGCTTTTCTGTTGTGTTGGGGTGCACAGGAGTAGGTGGGGTGGGAGTGCTGCTGTGTTCTGATGATGGTGAGTGGTCTTGATTTCTGTTAGTAGGATTCTTGAGTTTGCCTTTCGCCATCTGGTAATCTCTGGGGCTGTGCAGAATGCACTTGGCGGGGTCCTGGAACCAAGATATCTGCTGCTGATGCTCAGGCAAAGTGTTCCCAGGCAGGTCTGATCCCTAACCTCTGGCTGGGAAAGTGGCCAGCTGTCTGGGGCCCGAAAATGGGGCTGCCTTAGAAGCTCTGTAGCTCCCCCCTGTCCCAGAAGCTTTTAGCTTCTGTATTCTGTACTCTCACCTGTGCAGAATACACTCAGCGGGGTCCCGGAACCAAGATGTCTGCTGCTGATGCTCAGGCAAAGCGCTCCCTCTCTGCTCCGACCCCTTTCCTCTGGCCGGGAAGGTGGCCAGATGTCTGGGGCCTGTGCAGAATGCACTCATCGGGGGCCTGGAACCAGGATGTCTGCTGCTGATGCTCAGGCAAAGCACTCCCTCTCCGCTCCGACCCCTTTTCTCTGGTCAGGAAGGTGGCCAGATGTCTTGGTTTTTTTTTTTTTTTTTTTGTGAGCAGGACCTTGTAGTTCCCTATACTGCTGTAGTCAAATTGAGGTTGAACTTCTGGTAAGGAAACCACAGTAAATGCTTTCCTGCACCAGGGCTTCCCTCTCTCAGAAGGACACTGTGAAACCCCAACATGTCAAAAGCACACACACGCTTCTGTTCCTGTATGTGCGGGTGTAAGGTGGGTGTGCGCATGTCTGAAGGGCAGAGCTCAATGTTGGGTGTCTTCTATCTCTGCCTCAGATTCATGACATTCTCTCACCTCTCCATGCTTGTGGCCCACTGCCTGCCATGCCTTCTCTGCCATATGGACTCTTAGCCCTCTAGAATGTCAGTAAAAAAATAAACTCTTTTTTTCCATAAGTTGCTTTGGTCACCCTGTTTCATCATAGCAACAGAAGTTGGTACCAAAGAGTGGGCTGTTTATGTGAGGACTTTGACCATGTTGGTTTTCAAGGAATGTCCAGGTTTGGGCTTGAAAAGTGGCTTAATACTGCAAACAGACTTAATGCGGTCCATTGGAGTAGGTTCCCGAAGGACTGCAGTGCTGAGAACAATGGAAACTATATTGGTCCACCTCAAGGGGTTTCTGCTCAAAGCAGGATTAGCAACTGTGATGCTTTGTCAGGGGGGAAACCTGCTGGTTTCCTGCTCATGCCCTAAGAACCTACAGAGGAATAAATTTAGAAATAATGGACTCATTTCTTTGGTGGTGGGAATTTCAAGGGTGTATAACCGTGAATCTGTGGCCTGGTTATTATTGATAACTTTTATGCAGCTCTGCTATGAAACAGAGCCAGTGGGGCCGAAAGAAATACATATATAGTTTGTATAGGAGAAAATAAGTGAACTGGGAAGCTTAATGTTACAACCAAGGCCTGTGCTGAGAGAGAGGCTATAATTGTTAAGATGAATGCCATTAAGGAGAAGCCCAGATAGCAGTGGAATAAACAGAACTGTGTCTTCAGGAAAAGCCCCACCCAGCTAAGTTTCTGCCTCATAAAGGGAGTTGTACACTCCCAGGAAGCAACCCCAAACAAAAGCTGATGCAAATGTGGTTCCAGGAGGTGAGGTTCTGTCACAAATGGCCATCAGACTTGGCAGCCATCCACATGGTACTGGCTTTGGAGACATAAAAGAGGTAAGAGTGGAAGTGCTGTGGAATCTCCCTCCACAATGTCACAGAGCCTCTGAGGCCAAGCAATGTGTGGATGGAGAGTCCCTCCAAGGAGGCTGTGAGCGGCCATTGCAGGAAGCCATGAAAGTGAAGACTCTGCGATGCTTAGGTTGCCAGAGTTGAGAGATGCCTACCAAGAAGAGCTGCACACGAGAAGTTGAACCAGCCTAACAAAGAGAGGTGTGTGTTTCAGCAGCAAAGCTAGAGGGATGGAGCCACCTCAGCCCTTGGGAACTAAAGTCTCTGACCTCAGACATGGATTTGGTGTTTGTCCTGCTAAGGTTTGGCTAGCTCCAGCATTTCCTCCCTGTGCCCCATTCCTCCCTTTTGGAATAGGAGAGTATATTCTGTGTCGTTGTGTGTTGGAAATATGTCATTTGTTTTTAATTTTAGAATGGGTTACATTTAAGAGATTGTTTTGAGTCTCAAAAAAGAACCTTGGACCTTTGAAGAAGGTTGAGCTTGACAGACTCTGGAAGTCTGATTAAATGTAGCTTACATTAGGACATGGCCAGAAGCCTATAGTGGCCAGGGAATGGAATATAGTTGTTTGGATTAGATGTCTGTCCTCCCATAGGCTCTGGATTCTGAAAACATGGTCCCCAGCTAGTGATGCTGTTTGCGGAAGCTTTGGAGGTGTGGCTATGCTGTCACAAGTGTGTTACCAGGTCTGGAATTTGAGAACTCTTGGCCTTGCCCTTCTCCTAGTTTGCTCTCTCTGCTTTGTACTTGCATTTGAAGATGTGTACCCTCAGCTTCTTGCCTCCACCCTTGCTGCCTGAGATCACACACTTCCAACCTCCTGCATAGGCAGATGAGATGACCAGATACCTCAGTTGACCATTATATGGCTTCTTGACCGCCTGTAGGTTGGACACTCACTCTCCCTTACATAAGGACCTTGGGATGACATACCAAGAAGTTTTAAAAGGCAGAGAAGTCAAAAGTCCAGTTGGGGACAGGTTTCAAACACACACAGCATCCTCTTCCACATCCTTTTGACCAAGACTTAGCAACAAGGTCAGCCCAATCTTAACCCAGCTGAGAAATCTGTCAGAAGGTCTGACAAAGTTTCCTTTCAAAACGTATGTGTCTTCTGTAAGGACAACTTACAGCAGTGAAGCAGCCAGTCACAACCTACAATCTGGCCACAAGTCATTTATTTTCTCCATAATGTACTATATGAATTCCCTCCCACACCCTGGAGACAATTAGGCTATCAGACTCCAGGTCAAGATCCCATGCTCATTATCAGGTCCCTCTGGAAATACATACGCAGCTCCCCTCCTGTGGTGTTTCTTGACCCAGGGGTGTATGAAGTAACTAAACAAGTCACCCCACATACAGGACTGGCATGGCCACAACAGGCATGCCCATCAAAAGGGCTTGTGAGAAAGACATAAGGACCTCACCAGCTCTTAGAATTCTGAGTCTTGGAAGGGCTTTGGTAGCACAGCCCCTATCCTAGAGATGGGAAATACTTATGGAAGGCTCCATTCTGTCCTGTTCCCTTGGAGGGACATTTCCCTCCCATCTCAAGTTACTAGAGCTTCCAGCAGCTTTCCATGGCTCTTGTCTGTGAAGTGCTTTTCCACTTTGAACGACGTCAGCACTTTTTAAGTCAAAACCGGTGGTGACGTTACAAAAACGTTTCTCTTAAAATGCTCACAGGTCTCTTATGAATCTTATCAGGTTCTTCTGTGGCCCCAGAAGTAAACTAATATTCTTCTTTTCCAGACACCCCACACTCTGTTTAGGGTCTGCCAGGCTTCTGGGAGGTGAGGCCCCTCCCACCCCTAGAGGCTTTTTTCTTCTTGATGTGAGGGTAAAGCACTCCCTTACTGTCCTTCCAAGTTGCTAGAATGGAGTCTCATGGTCATTCTTTTGACTCCATCTTTACTCTGGGGCTGTATCTTCTTTCAGGAATAAGCTAATGATGTGCAATCTCCTGCTCCACGACCAGCTCTTGCCAACTCTCCCAAAGAAGAATTTTCAGTTTGTTTACCTCCTCTCTCTCTCTCTCTCTCTCTCTCTCTCTCTGTTCCCCACCCACTGCACCCCTGTTGCCTTCAGCTACATGAAGCTAATTGACCCTTACAGATTAAAACTATGTCCACCCATTCCACAAGTTCCTTGAGTCCATTTTCCTTCCTCTTTCATTTAAAGATTTGTTTTTATTTTAATTCATGTAGTGTGTGTGTGTGTGTGTGTGTGTGTGTGTGTGTGTTCCACATGTGTGTAGGTACCTATCAAAGCCAGAAGCAAGTATTGGATACCTAGGCTACCCAACGTGAGTACTGGAGACTGAACATCGTCATAGCTGCAACCACTCTTGCCTGCTGAGCCATCTCTCCAGCCACCTTGATACACTCTTGATTTTCCATATTCCCTGTGGTCCTGGCTTACGTGGGACTCTTCTAGCACTTTGTAATGATAGCCCTCCTTGGTTTATCCCTAATATCTCCCAGCCCTTCTGTATCTACTTCATATCTCCTCACCATCTCTTCAGCTTGAACCTGCGGTATGATTCTGATCTTATCCATGCAGGTTTTAGAATTTTTGCCCCCAAGCAGCCCACCTCCAGAACCCAGTTTCTGTCCCGGTTCTTTAGTACCACACAAGTCACCCAGCCCTTGAAACAGCGGCACTGTGCCATAGACACAATTCAGCAACAGTGATGGAGTGCTGTATATGTGGCTGGCTGGGTTGTTCCCACCCAGCCCATTTTACCAGAGGACTAAATCTATCTGACTTTCCTGTCTAGATGCCAGTTGCTACAGACCAGGTACTCTCAGTTTTTCTACATCCCAGTCATCAGAAGGTTCCTTAGAATGGTGTAACGGGGGTGGGGTGGGGGGAGATAGGCTTCACAATGAAGGCTATGCTTTCAGCCTCCCAGATTGTCCCCTGACATTGTACATAACCACAAGTCATGGGCTAGCTGGACTCAAGAGCAGGGATGTGATCCCCGAGGAAGAGGGACAAGTAAGTCACCTGCAAAGGGTGAGTGCACTTTTGTAGCACTCTCACTAGATTATCTATTGCCAGGGCCTGCTGGGACCTTACCACATTACCACATCCTTCTCATCCAGTGTGTGGTTCCCTTGGGGTCCATGCCACAGAGTGAACACAGGTGTTTAAAGTTGTTCAGACCAGAGAGGCCTGGAGGGGCCTTCCTGGTGCTGTGTATGGCACACAGGAACCTGAATAAGATTCCTGGAATCAGCCGGGAAGGTGACCAATCTCAGGCTCACATAGATCTGGCTCTGAACCACCCACCCCTTGCCTGGATCACCCTTAGTCTCCGCACTCCACAGTAAATTGACCGGCTCAGGAGATGGGCCCTGAGTCTAAGCATCCCGCTGCTCTTTCCCACCTCACCTCCAGATTATCTCCGGTCACACAGAGGCCCTCTCTTCCTTCCTGTTATCCTTCCTGCCCCAGCTCTCTCATCCATCTGGTCCAAAGCCCTCCAGGCTCTGAGCAGTGCACAGATGTCTATGTGAGTCTATCAGGAAGGCAGTCCCAGGAACTAAACATAATAAACATGGGGTTCAGGACTTTTATCCCTCTCGCTCTGGCTCCGTTTTTCTTCAATCACTTCTGTGATATCCCTTTTCTTACTGCCCCCCTCCCAACAGGATTTCATGTAGCCTAAGCTGGCTTTGGACTTGTTATATAGCTAAAGATGGCTTTGTAGATAACCTTTTGATCCTTATAACTCCGCCCACTCCGATACTCAGTTTATCTGTATCGAGGATTGAACCCAGAGTGTCGTGCATGCTTGTCAAGAACTGTATCGACTGAGCTATACCCTTAGCCAAACATTTTATGTATTTATCTAGGTATTTATTTATTTACGTCCCAAAAGCTGACCCCCTTCTGGTCCTCCCTCACAGACTCCCTCTACCATCTTCCCTCCCTTTTGCTCTGAGAGGGTGGGTGTCCCCTGTGCATCCCCCAACACTGAGACATCAAGTCTCTGCAATATTAGGCACATCCTCTCCCACTACAGCCAGACAAGGCAGCCCTGTTGGGGAATGGATTCCAAAGTCAGGCTACAGCTGTAGGGACAACTCCTGAACCAGTTGTTAGGGAACCAACATGGAGATTGAGCTGCATGTCTGCTACATATATGCAGAGGGCCTAGCTCCAGCCTATGTTATGCTCTTTGGTTGGTGGCTCAGTCTCTGGGAGCTCTTGGGTGCAGGTTAGTTGACTGTGTTGTTCTTTCTGTGGAGTTCCCACCCCCTTCAGGGCCTTCAATCATTCTGCTAACTCTTCCATAGTAAACCCTAACCTCTGTCCAATGTTTGGCTGTGGGTATCTGTATCTGTTCCAGTCGGCTGCTAGGTAGAGCCTCTCAGCAGACAGATATGCTAGGCTTCTGTCTGCAAGCATAACAGAGTATTGTTAATAGTTTCAGGGATTGGTGCTTGTCCATGGGGTGGGTCTCAAGTTGAGCCAGTCAGTGACTGGCCGTTCCCTCAATCTCTGCTCCATCTTTGTCCCTGCATTTCTTTTAGACAGGAAAAATTTTGGGTCAAAAGTTTTGTGGGTGTGTTGGTGTCCTTATCCCTCTACTGGAAGTCCTGCCTGTCTACAGGAGGTGGCCTTTTCGGGTTCCATGTCCCCATTGTTAAGCATCTCAGCTAAGGTCACCTGCATTGACTCCTGGGAGCTTCCTCCATCCCAGGTCTCTGGGAATTCCTAAAGATGACCTCCATACCCCAACTCCTCCAGTTCCCTCTCAAAAGGGCATGCCTGGTATGTACTCACTGATAAGTGGATATTAGCCATATAATACAGGATACCTACAATAAACCCCATAGATCCAAAGAAGATAAACAAGAAGGAAGGCCCAAGTGAGAATGCTTGACTCTCACTTACAAGGGGAATAAAATAGCCATAGGAGGCAGATGGAGGGAGGGGACAAACATTACTCTTTTTAAAATTTTGTATTTATGTATATGAGTACACTGTAGCTGTCTTCAGACACACCAGAAGAGGGCATCGGATCCCATTACAGATGGTTGTGAGCCACCATGTGGTTGCTGGGAGTTGAACTCAGGATCTCTGGAAGAGCAGTCGGCACTCTTAATTGCTGAGCTATCTTCCCAGCCCCCCCCCAGCCCCCACCCCCACCCCTGCTCTTAACTTCTGAGTCATCACCAGCCCGCATTCTTCTGTTCAATTAAACATCTTTTATTTCACAAGTAGCTTATGGTCAAATTTATAAGTTCAGAAGTCATGACTGGTGAGGCAGAAGAGTAAACGTGAAAAGCCTTTCTTTCAGAGCCTAACACATCCAGGTGCTGGTGCACCATAGCCACTCCAGTGAAGTCTGTGTGGCAAGCCCAAAAGCTTGTATGAAGTCCTGAGGCAAAAAGTTGTTACATTGCCTAGTTCCTGTTATTCTTTATGTATGCATTCTTCTGTTTTGTGTAAAGAGTCATTAAGCATCGGGTAACCTCAACTTACCTTGGGTGATGTGTCACTTAACTTCCTTATTTTCTTCTGTATCATAAGTCTGATGCTTACTTTGAGAAATTACATTCAGATCAACACTCTTATGTTTGCATCTGTTTGTCACCCCACCAACTCTTTCATGCCTGAGTACCAGGACCCTGATTCTCCCGAGAGTTAAGGGGCTGACTGAGTCCAGTCCACAGCACTGGTAATTTAACACAGCCAGGATGGCACTGCACAGATGCAGCATACATGGGCATGGGGCAGCACAGGTCCCCATAGGTCACTGTCAGCTTCCTAAGATAGCCATTGGGATGTCTACAGAGAAACCCTGTTAATGTGTTCAGTTTGCTAATGCCGAGTTGGGGTGAGGCCCTCACTTCATCTGGTGACTAGCACCGTGCTGGCAGTCCACAACATGGCATCTGGCTCCAAGCTCACCTGCATCTACTCCACCCTCATCCTGCATGACGATGAGGTGACAGTCACGGAAGATAAGATCAATGCCCTCATTAAAGCAGCTGTTATCAGTGTTGAACCTTTCTGGCCAGGCTTGTTTGCAAAGGCTCTGGCCAGTGTCAACATTGGTAGCCTCATCTGCAATGTTGGGGCTGGTGGACCCCCTCCAGCTGCTGGAACTGCATCTTCTGGTGGTCCTGCTCCACCCACTGCTGCCGCCCCAGCCACAAACAACAGATTGTTGTAATTCTCCAACATCGCGTCCATGTACAATGACCTCTGAGCAAAATTGAGACATTCCCATTTCTCCAGTGAGAAGTCCTTGAAGGTTAACAGACCCTGTGGTGTATTTACCAGAGACACACTCATTCTTTTTGTTGTCCTTCTCCCAGGGTGTGTGTGTGAAGAACAAAAATTGAATTCTTAGTCTGCAGACCAACTTCCAACAATGGTAAGTAGCAGCTGTGAATGGAAGTTCAAGGATCTAGCAGTTGCTCAGTCCCACATGGCAAGCAGGCAAAGGAGAGAGAGAGAGCCAAACATTACTTTTAATATCAATTTTTATCCAGTTGATTATTGACCTTCTCTGAAATCCTGAGGTTGCCAAACAGGTCAGAATTGGCCTAAGATTTGGTTGGCCCCCACAAACATGTGCACACCTCAAGGGGTACTCTCTACATTCTAGGTCTGTGAGTCATAGAGCAAGCAGCTAAGAACAGTTCCCTTCAAGAGATGGATAGCCTCTATCTGTCCTCTGAGCCTGGCAGGAGGCAGAGAAGCAACCACAGATTTAAACAATGCCATCAGCCAGCACTAGATAGCCTTCCCAGCTCTTATGACCACTGTGCAGATGTAAATGGAGGTCAAGGCCCTTCCAGCCTGCTAACCACAGTAGGCAAGCTAGAATTTTCATCAAAATATTCAGTGTCAGAAAAGAATGTTCCAGATATGCCAGATGATGATAGCATGGGTCTTTAATGCCAGGATTCAGAAGGCAGAGGCATGCAGATCTCTGAGTTGGAGGCCAGCCTGGTCTATAGAGTTCCAGGACAGCCAGAGTTACACAGAGAAACCCTGACTCAAAAGACAAAAACCAGAAAAGATAAAGGAGGGCTAAAGAGACTATGTCTAAGCTTGACAGCCTTGTTTCATGTTTTCATGTTTGGTGTAACAAAAATAGTATAAAAGATCAAAGGTTTCCCTTGGCTCGTGACTTCTGTCCATGATCATTTGTCCCCAGTGCTGTAGGTCTGAAACAGAGAAAGCTGCTTCCCCAGGTGGCCAGGAGGCAGATAGATGGGGAGGCTAAAACAAACCCTTCAGGGACAAGCCACCAATGGTCTACTTCCTTCAGCCAGTCCCACCTCCTATTGGCCTGCTACCTACCAATGATGCTATCACATTAGGAATCTATCAGAGGACCATTGGTTAGGTCAGAGCCCCATGATCCAGTTGCCCCTCAGCAGCACCACTAGCTAGGGACCAAGACTTTACACCTGAGACACACTGCATTCTGATAGGAATAGCGATTCCCTGCTGGGCATTGGGAATGTAAGGACACCA
Organism: Mus caroli; assembly: GCF_978045245.1. Taxonomy (NCBI): domain Eukaryota; kingdom Metazoa; phylum Chordata; class Mammalia; order Rodentia; family Muridae; genus Mus; species Mus caroli. The sequence continues at coordinate 8,408,656 of NW_028227263.1, read as the reverse complement.
TTCCATCATTGACAAAATTGGTATGCAAATGGTAGAGAAAATATTTCCACACCACATTTGCTGGAGCTGGGATCCATGGCAGGGTTGAGTGAAGATGGCCCTTCCTCCTAGGAAACACACTCCAGAGAAAGTGGGAACAATAGCCATGTTTAGTTTCCCAAGGGTCCAGAAAATGCACTCTATAGAAAAGGGTGTCAGCGATTAAATGAGCAAAGACCACAAACCTGGGATAGGGACCATTGGCAGTGTTGCTTCTATGTGAATATGTGTATATGTTTGTGCATGTGTGGTGCTTGTGTGCTTGCTTGTGTGTATCTGTGAGGGTGGTGGTACATGTACATATGGTTACATGCATGCTTATGTATGGTGTTGGAGTGTGTGTGAGTGTGTGTGTGTGTGTGTGTGTGTGTGTTAAATTTGATGTGGTTGGTTGGCTGTGAGTCACAGAGATCTATGTCTCCTTTCATCCAATGCTGGAATCACAGAGGTTCACCCTCACACCAAGCTTTCATGAGAGTTCTTGAGGACCAAGTCTAGGTCCTTAGGCTTCTGTGGCAAGCACTTTATCCACTATGCTCTCTCCCCGACCCATCTGTGCTGCGCTTATTTTTCACACCTTTTCTACACCATTGAAGTGATTGCCAAGTCCAAAGGCATTAATTAGAACATGGTTTTGGTTTCTGTGCACCGGGGCATCACATGGTGCGCCTCCTGTAAGTCACATAGGTAATTCACAAGTGTCCCAAAACCTTGAGTTCTGTGGGGTATTGGATAACAGGACCATGGGGCAACTTGGCCATGGGGATTCCAGGCTCAGCTTGGGTAGGTGACTCTAAGCCTGCCTCAAGTCCCCAGAAGACCTTGGGCTCTGGAATCCAGCACCATGTGTGTCCTGAGAGGGGAGCCAAGCACACACTAGTGCACACAGGCCTGCCCCTTCATTGCCTTCCTTTCCCATAAACTGAGCCTAGCGCCATCCCTATGTCCATGTTGGCCTCTTAATTTTGGTTTTACTGGCGAGGCGGCTGCAGAGATCGAGCAGAGTGAGGCAGAGTGCCGTCCTTAAGTGTGTGGAGTGGGGCAGCTGAGCACCTGCTCCCCCCCCTTGGCTGGAAGCCCTCCGATGCCCTCGGCGTTGGATTGATGCTCCCCATTGGGCCTGTCTTCAGTTTGGTTTCAGGCACTTTCCAATAAGTGCATGGAGTGCTCAGGGGCTGAGGAGAGGCACTAAAGAAATCAATACATGTTCATCATCATCTTGGCCATGCCTCGGCGTCTCCTCCCCCGAGCCCAGCCCACCCGGGACCCTTGCTCCCAGGCTGTGCTGCTGGCCTTGTGCTTCCTCGTGGAGAGCCTGCTGTTTCTGTCTCGATAATGATCAATATCACTTTATCAATGAATCACCAGCACCAGGAGCATTTTAGCTGTCTGCAGTTCCTATCTCAGAAAAAAAAAATGCCATCTAGCCCTCGAGCCTCCTATTCCAGGGGCTCCCATCCGTTGCCTCCCTTTGTGGGACCTCTATAGTCTGATGGGATGCAGAGGGTTGCGGGGACCATGCTAAGGGTCTTCACTCAAAGGGCTGGTTTTTGCCACTCTCTGTGTGGGTAGTTTTCACCATGATCTTAGGAAGGGAAGCAGCTCTTGACCCCAGGAGTTCCAAGACCCTTCATGATCCCTTCATGTGTAAAAACAGGGCAGGCTCTCCACACCTGAGCAGTGTTTTCGTGTGCCAATCTCCCACACAGACACCATTTACCTGGAGAACTCACTGATGATTCCCCAGAGGAGGGCAGAGCAGGTGTAACCTGTTCACTACAGGACAGGAACAATTGATAGTCTCCCGTAGGGGGCTAAGCCTGGTGTCTTCTGCTCCATAGCCCTGACTCCTCTCAGACTAAAGAGGACTAGAGTCACCAAAGCAGCCTTGCAGCCTGTGAAAAAGCCGCATCTCCTCGTGGGCATCACTGCTGGGAAGGAGATACACTTTCTTTTCCCCTCTGCATGTTGCCAGAGTGAGGAAGAATCTTCTAAGCAGGAGGGTGAGTCCAGCTAGTTCACCCTTACCCGGCTTTACTTTAAAGTTGCTGAACAAAAAGCACACCCTTCTAACGTGATCTCACCACGCTAACAGAGTAGATGCAGGTGTCCTTTCTTCTGGTTTCTTGTGTCTTTAGTGCTGGAATCACATGGACCACATTGATCCTCTGTCACTGACTCAGTCCTGTCAGTACCTCACCCAGTTTGGCTACACCTCTCTGACCATCACCATCCCATCTCATACCAGGAAGAAAATCTCTCTGTGTTTCTCTTTCCAGGGGAGAACCTTGAATCCCCACCAGACCTGCCAGCCCATAGCTTACTCCGCTAATTCTCCCTTGTAGACTCTGAAGCATCCTCCCAGAGTTCCTCAGGCCCCATCCTCTGTGGACTGAGAACTTCAGGCCACATAGACATTCATCCTCAAGGACCAGGAACAAGTTCTATGGGAGAACAAATGTGTATACCTTCAGCTGGAAGGGATGTCCCCTCCAACACTTCTGGGGTGACCAGGCCCATCTCCCATCTCATGACTCACGGAGACATTGACGCCATGGGTCTATTGACCTCTTAGAGACATTCTACCTGTCCTTGTTCGTGAGCAGCTTCCTGCTGGACTCTGCCACCCCCTCCCTCCCAGGATATTATCTGTGGTCTCAGTCCCAGGCTCTCCTATGTCCAAATGCACAGGGCGTTCACACACCGTGTTTAAAATCTACTATTTCCAACCCACCCTTGTCTGGGGCATGGGACCCAGATGTCTCACCCTCTTCATCATCCCTGTTCCCCATTCTAAACTCTTTCACTTATAGGTGCTTCCTGGATTCTTCTCAAAGCAGATGGTATCCAGGCTGGTTGCCTGCCACACGGCTGGGAGTCCGATTCCTGTAACTACTTGGCCAGAGGAGCTTGGCTGAGACAAAGGAAACTTCCCCTGCCATGCATGCTGTGGGCCTTTTAAGGAAGAGCTCTGCCCCATAAATAATTGTCCAGACTTAGTGACAGCAGATGTGCTCCATGGCCGCTGCTCGCTGCTCGCTTGACCTGCGACCCCTGACTTCGTGTGAGTGGGCTTGGATCCGTGCTCTGTGGCTTCGAGAGGGCCTGGTTATGGGATGCTATTGACAGGGCATTTATAAATATTTAATCTTCACATTAAAAATATGGGACAGAAGAACCATTAGTAGCTGACAATAAAAAAAAAAAAGCCTTTCTCTGCAGATGTTGGGGGCAGAAGAATAGAAAGACAGGTCCTGATAAGGCTCGCAGACGGTAGGAAAGTGTATATTAGTATTGTTCACAAATTGGTTACAGCCTAGACCTGGGATCTTGGTTCTGAACCTGAGCTGTCGATTCCGCTGGGTTTGTGCAAAGACCAGCCCGTTCTACAAAGCAAAATGGATGGTTTATTTACGCCCAGTGCCATTAAGAATGGAGGAGAAAAGTTCAGCCCAGGATAAGAGGCTTAAATCTTGATTTCTCCCTTCCCCCTCTCAAAAAGAATGGATTCCTTGCATTGTAAATTATCCAGCCCTCCTCCTCAGGTTGGCAGCTGCTGCAGGCTGGAGTGGACATTGCATAATCTTAAATATTGATTCTTGTTAGACCTCCCCCCAAAAAAAAGCAATCTGAGAGCCACGAGCTCCCCTGGACAGCATGTCCAGGAAATCGCCTTGGCTGTAGCTCACTTCTGATGCCTCTAACCCCGACAGCAAGATCCATTCTGATTAGAAAGTTCTTGGAGAAAGAGCAGTCGTTTAGGATCAGCTTCTCCATCACAGGGAGTCCATCGACTTCTGCCGACACAGACTCCCAAGTGTCCCCCAGTACTGCTGGACCCCAAGCGATCAGAGTTCATCAGTTGTTATCACCCCCAAATCAAGCTCACCTGCGGTGGCCTGACAGCATCCCCACACGCAGCCCCCTCCAAAGGCAGGTGTGGAGCAGGAAATGCCCTGCACGGCCCACTCCACAAGCCAAAGTAACGTTACCCTTGGAAAGAAAATGATCTTCATAAAACAAAGTTATGTGGTGTGCTGTTTGCAGCTGTACCACTGAGTCCCTCAGGCATGGAGATAATTAAGGCATGGGCTCTAGGAGAGAGAAGATGATGGTCTTGGGTAAACCCATTAGGGCTAAAAATGAATGCCTTCTTATACCTCCCAGCACACAGACCACTTAGCTCTGGTGAAGGAAGACGGCAAACGCCACACAAAGTATGCACTTCCTTCTCCTGAGTCCTCATCCAAGCATCACGCTGCTGCTTCTGTGACTAAATGCGGAAGAAAACCAACCATACAAGGTTGCCTTGGCTTGGCAGCTTGTGGGACTATTTCATGAAATGCGATTAATTTTTTTTTGAGTCATCTGTGGCCACAAGTTTTATCTATTATCTAACCAATCGACCTTGGTTACCTGCCAGTAGCAGCAAGGGTGGGAGATCCATCAATGGACGCCTTCATTTTGTTGTTTAAAACGACGTTCTCTGAGCATCACTTGAGATGCCCCTATCATTTGAATGCCAGGAAAAACCAATCATCTCGTCTATCTTTGGAAGTCACATGGATCAAAATGCAGCAAGGTGATTTCACCTCTTGATGAACACCCGTCTCCAGCAGAATTCTTCGTGGGCTCCTAGCTCACAGGAGGGACACCTTGTAGAGGCGACAGCTGAGGATTAAGGAACCTGATCCCTCAGTTAGATGACAGTTCAATGGGTTGCTCTAAGGATCAGTTTAGCCTGTACAGAAGTGAAAAGGTTATGGCTAGATGGCCCAAGTGAGCATGGTACGGATGGGTGCCTTGATTTCAAATAAGCTGCCTTGTGTTGAGGGATAGAGTTTAGATGGCCGACCTAGCATTACCAGAGGCCTTGAGTCAGATTCCCTGGCATGGCATAAAATAGACAGGTAGAAAGCATGCAGACCTGATCCCAGCTCCTCCAGTGGTATCTGGTCTTGGAGTTCATGGTCAACCTTAGCTGACTGCAGGACCAACTCGACCACATTATACCCACTCACAAAACAATAAAGGCCAAGTGAGCTGCAGCAAGCCACTGCTCTTTAAGACTTTGTGTGGCCTCTCCATGTTCCTGCGGGGAGATCCTAATTCCAAAGGCAGACAGTTCTGGGAATTAGGGGCTTTCGAAGAAATGCTGATCTCATTTATTATTATTTATTAGGGTGGTGCCCTAATAAATGAGATGTTGGATATATCTGGCTCCTCCCACCATGCACAGGGAGATGTGTGTATCAAGACTGCCTTGCTAGACGTAGAATCTGTCAGTGCCTTGATCTCTGTTTGACTTTTAGCCTTCAAAGCCATGAGGAATGAACTCGGGTCGCTTATAAACAAGTACTCTGATGCAGAGAATCATGTTATAGGAGCCCTGAGGGCTAAGAGTTCCTCTTCTGATAGAGCTTTCCTGGGGTGAACAGGCTGGAAGGCAGTGTAGCATCTTAAGTTTTTATTCAGGAGTCCCCTGCTTCTCGATCTGAGTCACCGACACCAGGTTCCAGGCCGCAGTGATCTAGAATGTGAACCCTCTGACAGGCTGTTACGGGTCTGACTCTTCCTAGTGCTTCCTTATTTCTTTACTCTAATCCCGGCACCCATCATCCTCCACCACCATGCTCTGCCAACAACTATCTTCCATCCCCAGCCACCCTCCACAATCACCTGTCCTTCGCAACTAACCATCCATCCCAAACATCATTTGTTGCTCACTGTCATCCATCCCCAACTACCTGACATCTACCCCATAAACCATCCTCCACCACCAGCCCTCCTCCATCAGCCCTCCTCTACCACCAGCCCTCCTCCACCACCAACCCTCCTCTACCACCAGCTTTCCTCCCCCAGCCATCCTCCACCATCACCCATCCTCCACTACCAGCCCTCCTCCTCCACTAGCCATCCTCCACCATCAGATGTCCTCCTCCATTGATCAGCCATTCTTGAATGAGTCTGAGCATCTGTCTTTTATATGCCAAGCTCTGGCAAGAGCCACAGCAAATCAGGTCCTCCCCCTGCTCCTCTGCTTTTACCTCATAGTTCAGGCACTTAAAAGCCTGGAACTCTCCCTTGGCATTGACAAAGAAAAGACCTACTGGCAGCTTCCTGGTGGCCATGCTTCTGCAGATCTGCCTTCTATTTGGGGGCCTTATCTGTGTCACCTCTGTAGTCCTGAGGTGACACCAGTGGGAGCTAGCCATCACCATTGATGGATGACCCCTAGGATTCACAAAATGCTCTGTTGCTTCCTGATTGGAAACTTATTTTTGTCAAAGAGATGTGTTAGCTACCTGTAGTGGCTATTCCTGGTTGTCAACTTGACAATATCTGGAATGAACTGCAATCCAGAATTGGAAGGTTCACCAGTGATCCTAATCTGGAGGCTGGGAGATACAAGTTTCTGACCTGGATCTTGACATAGAGAGCTTGAGGCATAGTGGCTATGGATTCCAGAAGATTAAGACAGGGAGATCTCTGAGTTCAAGGTCATCTGGGATTAAAGACGTGGTGGCACACACCTTTAATCTGGGCTACACCTTCTGCTGGAGACCTACATAAGGACATTGGAAGAAGGAAGATTCACTCTCTCTTCTTCACCAACTTGCCTTGTGGGATTGAGCAACTGCTAGATTCTTGCGCCATTCATAGCTGCTGCTGACCATTGTTGGGAGTTGGACTACAGACTGTAAGTCATCAACAAATTCCCTTACTATATAGAGACTACCCATAAGTTCTGTGACTCTAGAGAACCCTGACTAATAAACTACCTAAGAAACGTTTGCAGTAGAAAGAAAACCCATTGAAACCACTTTCAAAGATTCCATTAATGTCTTTGCTTTTCTGTCTCATCCTTAGATTTCCTGAATGAGCCAGACCTCTGTAGAAGATAGTCTAAGGCTGTAATGACCTCAGAAAGGCATCCCAGGCCTTTCCACACTTCACTGACCACTGTACTTTACAGTGTACATGGCCTCCCTTCTGTTCTTTGAATGGTCCTCTGCAGCCATCCTATTGTCCTTTCTGAGAGGGAAGAAGTCTCAAGACTGCTATTTCATAACTCTCTGCTGGGATGGCCTCTGACTGGGGCCTCGGGACACCAGAACTCAACCTTTACCGTCTATGGTGCACCTGACCCAGCGTCTCAGAAAGGATGAACTGGAAGTTGGTCACCTGGAGGGTCCTGGAGTTCAGATCTCCATCCACAATATAGCCATCACACCTTGATGTTCATGGCAGTTTTAGGGGGTGAAGGAATGAATGATTGTGTAAAGTGCTAGCAGTGTAAGTATGAATGCCTGATATCAGATCCCCAGCACCCCCCCACACACACACACAAAAACAAAAACAAAAAAAAAACAGCAGGTGTAGCAGTTTGTGTGTATAGTAGCCCCAGCACCAGGGGCTAGGTTCAGAGACAGAAGTGGGAGACACTGTCTCATAAAATAAGGTGAGGAACAATTAAACAAGACATCCCAGTGTCAACCTGTGGTCTCTGTACATACCAGAGCAGGAGAGCAGACCCACCTGCACACCCATGCACACACATGCAGATTCTCTTTCTCTACCCAAACATACACAGTCACAAAATAAAAAATAGATTTTTTTTTATCAGCATGGTGCTTTATATATTTTTTGAGAAGTCTCCTGCATCCCAGGCTGGCCTTGAACTTAGTATGTAGCAAAAGATGATGTTGAAGTCTCAATCCTCTCCCCTCCACCTACCACATCCTGGGATTGGAGACACCACCACCACACCTGCTTTATGCAGTGCTGGGGCTCTAGCCTAGGCATTTGTTCATACCAGGTAAACACTCTACAAATGAATTGCATCCCCAGCCCATGGGAGCATATTTCTAATAATATTTTAATGAAAATAATTGTTAGAATGGGAAGTGGAAGAAGCCATCATGTATTGCCGTTAGTCCTCTTTTGTATATTGAATATTTTCACTGTTTACACATCATCTCCCTTCCCCTTTCATTCTTCCATCCAAGTCAGGTTTTGTAGGGGAAAAAACATTCAACAAAAGAATATGTGAAATCTCAACTATGCTCTGGAATCTTTTTTTTAGATGCATTTTTAGATGTTTTTAAGAGGTGGGCATAGAACACTTTGAGAATCCAAGACAGCCTAAAGCTGTTGCAAACCCATTCTTCTCCCTGTTCACGCAGCAAATGTGGTATCCAGCCACGTTCATGTCTAAATAGACCTGATTGACTTTTACTACAAACTGTAATGATGCAGATTGATTGTATATAAAAATTTATATTTGGCCAGACACGGTGGCTCACACTCTTACACAATCCTAGCACTTACTGGGCAGATGCAGAGAGATGAGTTCTAGACTAGCTTGGGCTACAGAGCAAGTTCCAGACCAGCCTGTACTAGAGTGAGGCTCTGACTCTAAATTACTAATTAATTAACTAATTACCGGTATCTCTAACACCTTCCTGAATCCTTTGAGTTCCGTGCTAAAGATCCAGAGGCCACAGCAGGGCTCTCTGACCTCTCTCCTCACCTAGGGGGTTCATCTGTTCTCATGATCTCTTTCTAGAGCCTTCTCTAGACTTTGTTGATCTCTTGTAGACTCTGTTGTCACTGTGGTCTTTCCTCCTTTTCACCAAGCTACAAACTAGGTGGCCTCTGGTGATCCTGTTGCCCACATGTTCCCAGTCTCTCAAAGTCAGTGCCCTTCCTGTTCAGTAAATATTGGGATTAGGATCTGCACAACCCAGGTTCCAAGTCAGTCACACAAAGCATTCTGGGTATTTCTAAAGACACCGATTCTTCCCTATGTCTACCCAAGGCCAGAGTGTTGGGTAACCAGAGAGAGGTGGTACAGGATATGTGCTTGGGCAAACAGATGCCCAGACCCTGCATCCTAGCATCAACCTGCCTCTCCAGACCATGTCAGCTATGCCACGGCTCCACAGTCTGAGCCTGCTGCAGTCTGTGCCCCAGCCCCCCACCACCACCACCACCACTTACCTTTCTCTTTATTAACTCCTGCTCAGCGGCCTCTGAGTACTCGTCCCATTAGCACTCATCACAACCGCCCTCAAATTCTTGAGAAGAAATGAAGAGACTTACTGTGTTACTGAGTTTGGAAAATTCAATATTCCCAAGCCATTGGCTCCCAGAAATAGACTCTGTACAGCATCAAATTGATCCTAGAATTTAATGAAAGAACGAATGTATAAGGGGAACTGAGAAATTTTTAAAGGAGTCTAAGAAAGTTCTGCCTTTCTAGGAATAAAAACAGATCTTTTCTTAAGTAAAGAAATTAACATTAAGATAGTGATGAGCAGGAGAACCCCAAAAGGTCAGGGGAAGAGAATTAAAACAGAGGAAAAGAGTTTAGACATTGGTAATGGGATATTTTAAATCAGTGGAAGCGATGAACTGACGATTCAATGCACATTCTGGGGATAATTTGTTTCCTGTCTGGAAAAAAAATTTAATCTCTCCTCATATCAAACATAAAATTAACGCCCAAGAGACGAAAGAAGTAAAGGTTAAAACTATGAAAGCCATCTAAGTGATGAGATGAAATGTACGGTGATTCTGTTTCTAAACCGCAGGATGGAGATGCTCACCCCACCCTGAGAATATGAAGCCATGGACAGGACGAAGGAGAAGAGACCCCCAGAATGGAGAGGACGGCCAGAGGAGCACGGTGGATGTGTGGGCTCCTGGGAGCTATTTGCAGCACAAGACGGAGAGAGGAATGGCAGCCACAAGGACAGAGCTCCTGAAAACTATCCAGGAATAGGTAGAAGCCAAGGAGACGGACAGGCAGCTCACAGGAGGAATACAGATGGCAGCAAATGTGTGAAGAGATGTTTTCACTAACAGGTAGAAAGTGAAAATTAAAACAGTACGGTTAAGATTATCACCAACAGAATGAGCAATGAGCCTTAGCGTGGTATACAGAGTGAGTGAACACCCACACGAGAGCTGTCAGTGCCTGGCTATTCCCTCCATGGCCTGTTTGCAGTACTCATGTCAGTTCCTGGCAACTAGGAGACACTAAGTATAGGCAGACAGACAGGCAGGCAGACAGACAGACATGTAGATGATAAATAGTAGATGGAGATATAAAATAAATATAGATAGATAAATGATAGTATACATAGGAAGGAAGATAGGTACATATATACATGCATACATATATAGATAGATACATAGATAAATACTAGATACATAGATAGTTTAGATATATAAATACATAAAGGATAGATATTATAAAGATGATGGTAGAAAAATAGATAAATAGATACATAATACATACATACATACACAGTTTAGATACATAAATACATAAAGGATAGATAGTATAAAGATGGTAGTAGATAGATAGATAGATAGATAGATAGATAGATAGATAGATAGATAGATAGATAGAAGGATGGATGGATGGATGGATGGATGGATGGATGGATGGATAGGTGGATAGGTGAGTAGATGGATAGATGGATATTCAAATGGATGTAGATACTATAGTGTTAAAATATCTGTCACAAAATTTGACCTTTTACCCTTTGTAAACTAAATGGTTTGATGGCATTTTGTACATTTGTGTTGCTGAGCAACCATTCTCTGGACCCTTTACCTTTGTGTCTGTTCCAGATTCTGTCCCCATTAAGCACTGGCCTTCATCCCATCCTTATTCTTGGAAATCCCATTCTACTTTTTAGTCTCTGTAAATTTGGCAATCTTGCAAACTTCACAAAGTATAGTCAGCTTTGTGTGACAATAAGATTTTGACTTGAAAATTTTCTTGTACATATATGTGTGTGTCTATGTATGTATATATATTTGTTGTATATATGAGCTTTTATATGTATACAAAAATCTGTTGTATTTACATGTGTGTATGTATATCTATTTGTGTGTGTGCACATGTGTGCATACAGAGGTCAGAAGTGACAGTGGGTGTCTTCCTCACTTACTTTCGGTGAGTTATTCTGTTCTTGTTTTGTCTTTTGAGACAGGATTTCTCACTGCTCCCGGAGCTCACTGATCAGCTAGGCTGGCTGGCCAGAATGCCCCAAGGATCTGCCCCTGCCCCCTCAGGGCTCAGATTACAGATACTATACCCTTTATTCTCATGTAGGTTCTAGGGGACTCAAGCTCAGGTCCTTATGCTTGCAAGACAAATACTTTACCAACAGAGCCATTTCGACAGGCCAACAGCAAAATCTTAAACGAAGAAATGGATGTATTTCATAAGAACAAAGATGTAGTCACATAGAAATTTGCTCATGAATTAGTGCAGGTAACATGGCACCAAGGCAGACTTAAAGAACACAATTAACAAGTGAGTCACAACCGCCTGTAACTGCAGCTCCAGGGAGGCCCCTATGCTACTCGCCTCTGCAGGCACCTGCACATATGTGCACATTGATCACATGTCCCACTCCCCCACACACTTGATTAAAACTTATAAAAGTAAATCTTAAAAAGCTAATGACATTCTTGTCGTGCAGTGATGGCACATGACTTTAATTCCAACACTAGAGAGGCAAAAACAGGCAGATCTCTAAGTTCTGGGCCAGCTAGTATATAGAGCAAGTTCCAGGACAGCCAGAACGACACTGAGAAACCCTGTCTCAAAACACCCAGAAGGTGAAGGAGGGAGGGGGAAGGGAGGGAGAGAAAGAGGGAGGGAGGCAAGCTAATGGCATCCTATGTTATTTTGATTTAATGTGTATGGGTGTTTAACCTGCTTGTGTGTCTGTGCACCATGTGTGTGCCTTATGCCCTCAGAGACCAGAAGAGGCACCAGACCCTCTAGAACTAGAGTTACAGATGGTTGTGAGCCACTCAATGAGTGCTGGGGATCAAACCCAGGTCCTCTGGAAGAGCAGTCAGTGCTCTTAACTGCTGAGCCATCTCTCCAGCCCTTCCAGTGATATTCATAGCAGCAGAAGAAAACATCTTTATTATTCAAGTTAACCACAAAAGACCTTGAAAAGTAAAACGAGCCTAAGCAGAAGGAGCAATGCTGAAGGCATCCCAGCCCTTGATTTTGATACTACAGATCACTGTGATGCTTTCATAGAAATGGCCCCATAAGCTCATAGCCTAGAATGCTAGGTCACCAGGGAGTTGCACTGTTAGGAGGTGTAGCCTTGTGGGAGAAAGCCTGTCGCACTGGAGGTGGAATTTGAGGTTTCAGAAGCACAAGCCAGGCCCAGAGTCGCTCTCTTCCTGTCTGCAGATCTGGATGCAGAGCTCTTAGCTCCTTCTCCAGCACCAAGTCTGTCTACATCTGCCATGTTTCCCACCATGCTGATAAAGGACTAAACCCGAATTCAGGGCCCAATCAAGTAGTGGGTCATTTTGATTTGCATTTCCCTGATAGCTAAAGATGTTGAACATTTCTTTAGGTCCTTCTCGGACATTTGAGAGTCCTCGTTTGAGAATTCTGTTTAGCTCTGTGCCCTATTTTTAATAGGGTTATTTGGTTCTCTGGAGTCTACCTTCTTGAGTTCTTTGTATATATTGAATATTAGCCCTCTATCAGACATAGGGTTGGTAAAGATCTTTTTCCCAATCCTTAGATTGCCATTTTGTCCTATTGACAGTGTCCTTTGCCTTACAGAAGCTTTTCAAGTTTGTGAGGTCCCATTTGTCAATTGTTGATCTTAGAGCCTGAGACATTGGTGTTCTGTTCAGGAAAATTTCCCCTGTACCGATGTGTTCAAGGCTCTTTCCCACTTTCTCTTCTATTAGATTCAGTGTATCTGGTTGTGCTAGAGTGGTGAGGCGGGAGTGGGTAAGTGGGTGGAGGAGCACCCTCATAAAGGCAAAGGGGAAGGAGAGGGAGGGAATGGGATGGGGGGTTTGTGGAGGGGAAACTGGGTAGGGGATTATCATTTGAAATGCAAATGAATAAAATGATTAATAAATAAGAAGAAGCTGAAAAGGTGAAAAAAGGATTTTAAAGAAAAATAAATAAATAAGAATAGAAATCATTCTTGACAAAAGGGAAACCCCTTGGAAAGACTTCCCTCAAAATAATATACCTGTCTAACAGTTGGATGAAACACACATAACACCATTATTAAGAAATAAAATTAAATTTCAACTAAAAAAAAAAAAAAAAAGTTGCTGTGGTCATGATGTCTCTTCACAGCAACAGAACATTGACTAAGACAACCATAGTGACACACTGCATGCTGTTGGCACGAAGACAGACATGTAGACCAGGGGAACACAATACAGGGCCCAGAAACAAACCCAAGCAGCCATGGCTACCTAATCTTTGACAAAGATGATCACATAGCAAAGGGGGGAAAAAAGTTCCATTCACAAATGTTTCTGAGAAGCTACCCAGTGTTGACAGAACGAAACTAAATCCACATCTCTCAAAAAATCAATTCAAATGGGTCAAAATCCTTAACGGTAAGATGTGAAATTCAGAAGCTTCTAGAAGAAACTCTTCATAGATACAGGTGAAGACGGTCTAAAAAGGATTCCACTGCTCAGGAAATGACCCTAAGACCAAAGGACTTAAGACCAGGGTGTGACCTAAGACCCCAGAGCAACTGGGATTGCACGGAGTTAAAAAGCATGCTCAAGGCAAACAGAACAGCACCGTGAGCAGTCAGTCTACAGGACAGAGAGAGTCTGCAAACTGCGCATCCGAGAAAAGATTCCCATCTAGAACCTGTGAATAACTCTAGAATTAAACACTTCAAAGCAGTAGCTGAGTTAATAGAAAGGACTGTTGTCAGAGGAAGAAATACATATCGCCAGTAAGCACTTTGGGAAAAGCCGTTGACACACTGTTAGCCATCAGAGAAATAAATATCACAACAGCCGTGGGATAGCCTTCACTTCAGCCATGAGACAACAGGAAAGGCTGGCGACTATGCGAAGGGAGAAGAGAACACATTTGGTGGGAGTGAAAACTAAGCTTCAGTCACTATGAAAATCAGTGCTTACACGGTTAAAAGAAGAACTGCCACGTGACCTACTGCCCCACTTCTTGGTGCATACCTGAAGTAAGTGAACACTCCACAGACATACTTGTGCTCATGCTTATTTCACCATTCGGAGTCACCGAGATGTGGAAGCAGCGGCCTACAGGTCCACACACAGACGATTCTCTACGGACAATGCTTCATAGACACAATGGAATTGAATTCAGCTGTGGAGAATGAAATTAAGACACTCAAAGGGAAACAAATGGAACCAGAAGCTGTTAAACAAAATAAGCAGAAAAGTACCCAGTGTCTCTTCTCATATGCAGAACTTATATTTGAATTAACAAACACCTATGCGCTCTGCAAGTGTGACACGAAAGTGGAAGGAGCCAGACATCAAAAGGAAGTGGGTGGCAAGAGAGCACTGGACGCCCATGACATAGACAGAAGGGACCATGAAGAGGGAGGAAGAGGGTCAGTCAGAGGGACAGGGGCTGCAGAGCGGAGGGGAACACAGCAGGATAACAAATACACACATGTATGTCACAATGAAATCCAATACACCGTGTGCTCTGAGAAGCAGAGTATGTCGTCATGAAAATAATGCTCTTGTTTTTATATCTTGACAAAACCTCAGGTCTCCCCCTCCCCCAGCTCTCACCCTAATACTGAGAATTGAGCCGAGGACCTGGCTTGTGTTAGACAAAGGCTCTGTCACTGAGTTGTATCTCCAGTCCGGTCCTCTTTTTTTTTTTTTTTTTTTTTAATCACCCTGTCTAGTTGGATGTAGGGTCCTGTTAAGTTGTCCAGCTGGCCTTGAATTTGCTCTAATTCTCCTGTTCTGTCCTCCCAGTTAGTTGGGATGACAGGCCTATGCCACTGGGGCAGGAACGTTTTATGATTTTTATAACAGCTTTAGTGAAATAATACACATGGGGGGGGGGGGAACTCACGCATGTCAGGAATATGACCGAATGCTATGTAACACATAGACAATTTAGAAATATCTCCACCAATTCAAAAAGAAACTCAGGAGCCTTTTGCCAGAATTCTCTGTTCCTTACACTCGCAAGCTAAATAACTGCAGTGACCCTTTACCATATAGACTTGTCTACTCTAGACATGACATAGCAATAGAGAGATTGGCAAATATGATTACTGGCTTCTTTCTCTTAACATGTTCTTATGGTTCCTCTGTGTTATGGCTTGTTTTAGTATGTGTTTCTTTTCATAGCTGAATGATATGCTGTTGTGTCAATATAGCTGTCCATTGGTGCTGTGTGCATTGCTGTTGTGCGAGAGTCTTCAGGCAAGCGTGTGCTTTTCACATTTCTTGGGTCTGGATACTGGGTTAAATGGTTGGTTCTGTGCTTTACTGTGCAAGAAGCTGCTGGAGCGTCTTCCAGTATGGCTTCACTGTTCACAGTGAGTCCTGACTCACACTCCTGTACCCTTTCCAGAACTGCTGTTGCCTGACTGCCGGGCGATAGCAGGTCCTGCTGACTCTAAATGGTGACTCTTTCTAGTGTGACCAGCAATTCTCTGCTGGTGATAATGTGAGCATCTTTCATATGCTTTTTGAGACTTTATACATCTTCTCCCAGTTCAGCCCTATTGGGCAACAAGGCATCTCCTGCCAGCAGCTTGCTGTCTTGACCGATTTTGCCTTGTAGGATGCTTTGAAGTGAGAAAGGAGGGAAGGAGAGCTTCATTTTTTTTCCTTCTTGTCCAAGATCGTCTTAACTGTTCCTTGTCTGGTGGGAGACTGGTATGGTGACCCTGCCCATCCACTTCTTCAGAGAAACCATCTGTGATTGTAAAGGGGTCACATGGCATCTGCAAGGGAACGTGAGGGTTGCCATGGCAGCCGTGCTAAAGACTTACCTGTGATTACAGGACACTTTGAATTCATCTAGATCTCCTTTAACTGTATTCAAAACTAAAACACAAGGCTGAAGAGATGGCTTGGCAATCTGTCTGCTATTGCAGAGGACCTGTGTCGGGTTCCAAACACCTGCCTGGTGACTCACAACCATCTGTAATTTTAGTCTCAGGGGACTCAGTGCCCTCCAGAGGCACCAGATGCACACGTGGTGAAAGACAAAACATAATAGACATGAAAAATAAATAAAGAGGTAGATAGATAGATAGATAGATAGATAGATGATAGATAGATCTAACAAAATAAAATTAAACCAATAAATAAAAAGCAGCACATTGAAAAAAAATGTCTCAAATACTTCAGAGCAGTCCCCTCTAAGAATTTCTTTGTCTTGCCAGCAGGTTGTGAGAGCCGCTACATGGTTTGGGGGTCTCATTTTTTTCTGAGGCATTGCAGCCTGGGTGCACAGACTGAGGAACCATCAGGAAGGAATGGGGGTGTCTTAGTCAGGGTTTCTCTTCCTGCACAAACATCAGGACCAAGAAGCAAGTTGGGGAGGAAAGGGTTTATTCAGCTTACACTTCCATACTGCTATTCATCACCAAAGGAAGTCAGGACTGGAACTCAAGCAGGTCAGAAAGCAGGAGCTGATGCAGAGGCCATGGAGGGATGTTACTTACTGGCTTGCTTCCCCTGGCTTGCTCAGCTTGCCGTCTTATAGAACCCAAGACTACCAGCCTAGGGATGGCACTATCCACAAGGGGCCCTTCCCCCTTGATCACTAATTGAGAAAATGCCTTACAGCTGAATCTCATGGAGGCATTTCCTCACTTGAAGCTCCTTTCCCTGTGATAACTCCAGCTGTGTCAAGTTGACACAAAACCAGCCAGTACAGAGGTCTTCATTGGCTGCTTAAGAAGAGCACATTCACTTTTGACACGAAGAGAAGTGTTCTCTGAGATACAACTTGCTCATCTATTTTGTAGAAAATTTGGAAAAAGCAGACATTATGACTTTTTGGGCTTAGGACTAAAGTTAAATGGAAAATGGGGTTATAGTATATAAACTTTTCACCCCTCGTATATAACAGAAGGGAATTGTAATTTTAGTGTGTGAATGTATTCTTCTGCCCTTCTCTAGAAATTTACAGACTGCATGATGTTACATTCAGGGTACTCTACACTCACATAACTTATGTCATTGGTGTTTATCATTTTGTGAAATCTACTTCAAAACATGATCTTAATAGCTTAATAGAACCCATCATATCCCACTATATGACTCTATATTACTCATCCTGTTTTAAGCCATTTGGGTGCTCTACAATTTTTAATAAATATGGCGGTAGGCAAGGTTCCTGCACTTAGAGTCTTCTCCAGTCTCTGATTATTTCCTTGGAATTGATTCCTAGAAATGGAATTAGTCAAAAAGCTATGAGCACTTAGGTCCCCGTACAGCATCCGGTTGTAAGGGTCCTACTGAGACCTCCGAGAGAACATCCATTTCTCCACCAGGAGCACTGAACACCCATTTTTAAGATAAGAGATTTTCCTGGTTTAACAATGAAAAAAATCAGCTCGTCATTTTAATGTGTTTATGAGTTCTTCTAGACTTCTCTCTAGAAATTTACAGATTGAAATTATGTTCAAAGTATATCCCCATACATAATTTTATGTCATTGGTATTTATCATCTCGTGAAACATACTTCAAAACATGATCTTCGTAACTTTTTTAAAAAATATTTATTTATTTATTCATTTAGTGTATATGAGTCCACTGTCGCTGTCTTCAGACACACTAGATGAGGGCCTTGGATCCCATTACAAATGGTTGTGAGCCACCATGTAGTTTCTGGGAATTGAACTCAGGACCTCTGGAAGGGCAGTCAGATCTTTGTAACTTAATAGAAAACCTATAATATTCTATTATATGACTACATAAGACATTCATTACTGATCCTGTTTTCAGCCCTATTACATGAGAACATGTAATACCTTTTAAGTGAGGTTGAACGTAGTTTCCTAAGTATTTTTCTTTTTCCTTACAAGAACTCCTATTGACAGGGACACTCTGAAAGTATAAATCTGCCCATTTAATAATGTACAGACATGTGGGTGTTTGAAGACTAGATGTCTGCCCCAGATACTCACTAACGTCCATATCCATTGATGACTAATAATGAACAAGGTTTCCTCTTTGCTCAGTTAGGCTTATGAATTGTTTCTACAACAATTTCCCCCTAGTTTTATGTTTTTGTCCACTTTAAGCAACTTTCTGCTTCTCCTCAGGAAGTTCGGGGTGGTGGTGGGGAGCTCCTTTTCTTTAAGTCTTCAGTAGCTTCCAAAGTCGCAGGTTTCCTTATGGCATTGTCACACACGTGGTGTGGGTTGGTTTCTGGTCACCTGTCCTTCCCTGGTGAATTGATGGGGAGGTTGCCCTTTTACAAAGGTGGTTCATAAGTTCTGCTGACTCACAACTGCTAGCTGTGGATTAAAGATAAAACCTTTGGTTATGTCTTTTCTGTCTCTACTGGAAGCTGCACCTCCATTCAGGTCCTGTGCTCTGCCAAATGTGTTCCTCACAGGAGACTCATGTTTTGAGCTCAGTCTTGTCTGGATCTTGCCTAGCGATAAGCGAGTGAGCTACAGTCATGACGCACAGTTCAAGACCCACCATCAGTTCAGCCTTGTGAGGGAGAGGGGTCTGATAGGTCAGAGAGACACCAAGGTCCCTTGATATCCTTTATCTCATGTACTTTCAACATGGTCAGCCCTGTTGGAACTCATTCCAACTCTACAACCAACCACAATGCCTCCCATTTTCCTTTCCCATCACCTTGTAACACTAACAGAAGCCAATTTGTACTGACCCCTCTCTGGTTGTGGCTTCCAGGCTAAACTTGTGTTGTCCAGTCCCTCTGGTGCAGTGTCAGTGGACCTGGAGAGCATCACCCTTCCATACCTGCATCATGTGGCCAACTCTCTTCCCTCTAACCCCCTATATACTGCAGATGCTACCAAGGCTCCAGGGAAGAAGAGCCTCCAGTCCAAGTATGGGGAGGAAGGATGTGTAGCATTTATTGTGCCCTCTTAAGCCTTCTGGTGTATGCTGGACAGAACAGCTAGTTTCCTCTTACAGTTTGATCAGATGGCCTGGACGAAATAGAAACCTCCATGATGGGTGAGTTGGTTGTTGTTCTTAGAAATCCCTTAGAAACTTTAGAAAGGTTCCCTTCTCCTTCCCATTCAAATTCTTTCTCTCTTTAATTCTTAAGGATGCTGGAAACCTAATATAATGGAAAAGGCAAAGAATTTGGAGGCCAAAGAGATTACACTGGGCATATAACCTTGCCACCCGGTAAGTCATGTAACCTTGCTTTATCTGTTTTGTGGTGCTGGGAATCCAACCTAGAGCTTCACACAGCAGACATAGAGCCCAGGGCTCAGGCACAGTACTCTAGAAGCGCTGCCTGACCCACAAGATGTCCTGCAAGCCACTGACCCACAAATCAGTCATTGATGGTTTGAAAAGGTAGGCGGACCATGGAACTCGAATGTCAAACCAGACCTAGGTGCGAGTAAATACTGCTATGGATGGCCTTCCCTGCCCCAAGGTTGTTTAGAGATGGAAGGGTTCAGAACTGCTTGGTTCTGGGTCTAGTTTTGGGTTCTGTTTGTGGGGACTAGCAGAACCATATACGTGGGGTTCACAGTTCTCTTCTGTTCCACTAAGGATCTCTCCCTCCTCCCATTTGTCCCCAGGGCATGGATAGGGTATAGAGCCACTGAGGTTGGGAGCTAGTCCACCCTTACTCCCAACCCACATCAGCAACTGGCTCCCTGTGAAACCTGCAGCTCTATGCTGGGACATGACAAATGACCAAAAAAAATCAATTTGTAATCTGATTGGAGGTTTTTGATTTCCTCTGATGAGTTTAAATTTCATTAAAAGCAACCTTATTCCAACATAAAAAGAATCCTTGAAGGGTAAAACAGGGGATTGTCTCACCCAGCATAAAGCATCGCAACTCTTTTGTGTGATTTATTCATGGCATTAATTGTGAGGGCCAGCCCTCGGTGTCTGCTGGCAGCTGTGTCGTTATCAGGGCCTGGGATCGGCCCAGGCGGGCTCAAAGCACAAGGACTCACATTCAAAACTGGCTCTTCGGCATATTGACACTTCAGTTATCAACATCCCCTTTTATCTGTGGGGAGGGCACTCCAAGCTCGTGGGGCCAGAATAAGCTAGGAATCAACACCGTGCCGCTCTGAATTCTCCTAATTGTATGTATTCTCTGAGAAAATGATCATCGTGGCCTCTTGTCTTGATGAGAAATTGACATTTTCTGAGGACTTCTTTGGGTGCTGCAAACAGGGACGATAAGGCCCGGAGTTGTTTTAAAGCAGAGCGGCCTTTCTTCCCTTTCAGGGGCCTCTTTATTGCTCTCGTTGACCCACTTGATGAGTATGGATTTCATGAGGTCTTTTTCAGCATTTGAACTATAAAAGGTTCAGTACGACACCACCCCTTATAGACAAAAGATAACCTTGCCCTTTGAATATATTGATTCTTTATTAACTAGGCTGTTTAATGCAATGAAATGAGGCATTAGATTGAAGCCCATTTCAAGTGCTTTGAATAATCTTTAAAAGCCTGAAAGACCTTAGAGAGACCTGACAATACTCCGCATGCGGTTTTTTTTTTCTTTCTTTTTTTTTTTTTTTTTTTTTTGAGAGGATTGGTTCTTGCTTCTGGTTTGAAACGCAAGCTTTTGAACTTCTTTCTGTCCAGGTCAACAGACCCTATCACACTAGCTCCAAAGACCTGAGCAGAGTTCCTGGGCTCTGAGGGATGAGGGAGGCTTTGGGCAACCCGTTCCTTGGCCCTGGTGACTCAGGAAGGCCTGAAGTGAGCTTTGTGCCCTAGGAACCTGTTTCTTTACTGTCTCTTTAAGGCCCGCCAACAAAGGCTCAGCCCAGATGGGAGGGAAAGGTATTCACAAGTTTCACTCTGTTTTGAATAATTGTTTCCTGTTTTGCTCAGCAGAACAAGTAATTAAGATGACATTCGTGAGTACTAATTTAGATCACACTTACTGAACGGGTGACAAAACTGCAAGCCAAAACATGTAAAGCCTGCCTGCCATTGAGGAGAGACTGCAGCGTGCTGAGCGGAATAGAATGAGATAGGGAAGGCAGGCAAGGGCTGTGGAAATTAGAACCTATGTTCATGGCGAACGTCAACGTCACTGGAGTCCCAGCCTTGACCGTCATCTATGTGTAGCACCAGTGGCCAGTACAAGACACCTTAGTGACACACAGCACTACAGGCATCCTTTTTTATCACCCCATGGACCATTGTGTCTGCCTAAATCTCCAAGCCCCATAGTCATCCCTGATCTGGTTCTTGTCAAAAAGTCCATGAGGATGTAGAAAACAGGGACAAGAGAGTACTGGGGGGAGCCAGAGCAAGCACTATCCCCCCATCCGAATCAGAAGCTTGCTGCCTACGCGCCCCCAACCTCAGGATCATTTACAGGGCACCCCAGTGCTGCTGTGACCCAGTGGTTGTGACAGAAACAGTCAGGCCCAAGCATGTACACACCAGTCTTCTGATGGCACCTGTGGCATCACAGCCACCTCAGGAACTATGCTGACTGAGGGGTTGAGAATTCTGGAAGGTTCTTTGAAACCATTTAGATCTTGGTGAGCCCCAGCTCTGGAGCCCAGGATGTGGAAATGAAACCCCCAATTCATTTGTCAGTCATTTTAATAGTCAAAACAGATAAAATTACCAAAAGTGAAATTCACAGACAAGAAATACTTTAATTAAATATTGTGTAAAATGAACATTTTATACAGTTAAATATCTGAAAAAATGTACAGATAAAACAATCTTATTGTAGGGTCTCTGACAGCAAAATCTACCATTTAGTGAAGCTCTCGGTTTTTTGACACAATGAAGCAATGAGGGCGTTGGCTAGTTGATCTACAACACAAACCGGGTGCGGGCATGAGGACACTTGCTAATGTGCACGTGAGCTCTTTTTAGGTCAAACCCTTACTTACACAAAATAAATCGAGGCAATTTAGTTCCAAAGTGACTTCTCAGGCTGTTCGTGTAGCTAAGCCCTGTCAGCAGCCACAAAGCCAGAGTGTGGCCCACTGACCCTTGGGGACATTCCGTTTCTCTTACTGAGTCCCTTGAATGAACGCTTTCTAAGCTCTATGTCGTCTCTTTGTGAAGGTGTGTGTCTAGTTTTTTATAATCCCCTCCTTTTTGTTCTAAGTGTGACTTCTGCTGCTGTTCGCAAAGCATCCGCTGTCTGCAAGGGCGATGCGTGGGAAGGAAGCACAGAGGCCTGACTCCTGGTCTGACGGTGGGTTTGGCACTAAGAGGCAGAGTGTCTGAAGGAGGTCTTTCCAGTTAAAGAAAAGGACAGGCAGTGCTGTGGGATCTGACCACACAAAGGTCCTGTTTAAAATCAAAACTTACTAACCAGCAGTGTCCCCGACACCTCTCGAACTCCAAGGGGAGCTTAAGAGGACCGAAAGCAGCAGACAGACCCCGGAAGAAGTGACTGGCGGACTGGAGGTTTGTGCTTTTGGTGTGTGTTGTGTGTGTGTGTGTGTGTGTGTATGTGTGTGTTCATCATCCATCTCCAGATATTAACAATTGTGGTATGAGCCTGTGATAAAATAGCACAGAAGTTCTTCAAAGAAGTCCACTTTTAAGGCATCAGAGAAGTTAATGTGGCAAACATTTGTAATTAAAACGTCGGAAGTAAATTTTATTTTAAACTTTAGGCCTCTGAATTTTTCCAGTAAACACAGTTCAGCTATGTGGCAAAGTCATAGGTGGCAGCTAAAATGACTTTTTTTTTTTTACATTCTACGAAAAAAATTAAAAATTAAAAATAAAATAAGGACACAGCCCGGACGGTGTGGCCCCTTCACGGCCGCTTCACATGCACAGAACCTACCAGAATTTGTCACGGCCGCTGACACCATTTTCTTTTGACTATACAACAAACTTTTCTTTTCAAAAGTATTTGTTCAGATAACTTAAAAATAATATAAAAATAAACAATGAATTTGACTTTTCCTCAACATAAAAAAAAGGGGTGGGGGATGGAAAGTCTAAACAATAGCAAATGGTTTAGGTACAAATGAAATGTAAGGACATCAGTTTATCTCAACAAAACAGATCCAACAGACAGGTCTTGGTATCTGCCCTTCCCCTGTGCGACAACACTGGGCAGGATCAAACACCAAAACAGACGTGAAAAAAGAAGGCAGGGAAAGCAATGTACAAAATTTCAAAGATAAATACAATATTTATAATTAATATGTTACAAAATAAAGTCCCTTAGCAACTGCAAGTGTTCATGGGAAAGGAAGTGTCGCATGGAAGAAGAGCGTTTTATCCCCTATAAGACCCATAAGGAATAAAACTCGTTTTTCTAAATATTTTAAGTGGATCTGAAAAAAATTCAAGACAAGTGTATAAATATTTAGCTACAACTTTGGCAAAATCACAAAAGTCTACAATTTTATAACCACATACAAAACACATCGGGGAAGAAGGGTCTAGGAGTCCAAAGGACAATTTCAGGTACAAGAAACATAGACCTCACAGTAGCCTAAGAATGCAATAGGTTTACAGTGCGCGAAAGTTGAAAAATGTTGCTGATCGCACTTGCTTTAACAGGAAGCTCTAGGTGGGAGAATATTGGAACCAACAGACAGTAGCATATTTTTTTTTCTCTGTCAGTGTGCTTGTTGAAGGCAAGAGATTCGATATCAAAGTTACAATTTCTAACTACAATAAGTTACAAAGTTTCATTTCATTAGGATGAAGTTAAGCCATGATAAACCCTCCCTCCCTCCCTCCCTGCCACCCCAAATTCACCTAGTCATATCCTCCTCTGTTCCAGTTAATGGCTCATACCTCCTTGGCCCCCTTTTTTTCACCACAAAAAAATATTTCACATTATAGAGATACACAACCATTGTGAATCTAAATATGAGTACAGAAAAAATGTCTCGAGGGTTCCTTCCTCACTGTTGCATGGGCATCAAAACGGTGCATATTCACGAAGCGTCTCCCCACACAGATAGCACGCACTAGACAGCCAAGACGGAATCAGAAACTTTATACAAAATAGGCGGTGCTTTGTTTTCCTTAATCTTCAGGACTGAGAAATGTGAAGGTATGAGAAGAGTTCAGTCAATAAAGTGGAATTGTTCATGAAGGAGTGGGCTTGTTCGCGGCTTGATTCTTAACAGTTTAAATAAAATCTTTAAATGTCTTTTGTAGCATTCAACTGTGGCTGATTTTTAGTATTGAAGATAGTGTTTCCATCAGCGCATCTTAACACACTACACGTGTCCCCTGAAGTCCGTCCTTGGATGCTGGGTGCTGCGAAGGTAAACAGAGTCCCTCACATGGGTGGGACTACCAGCCCAGACATAGCTGCAAAAGAGAAGGAGACAGAAGTTAATGCGACCACCCCACGCGCACCCTCAAGTGGGCCCAGCTTGCTCCTCCTGTGCTGGGATTCACAGGGAGGCCATACTTGCTCAACTCCCTGCTATATACAGTCAGCTCTGCTGGTGGCACTGGTGTTGGTAAGTCTACTTCTTAGGGTGAGGGCACAGAGGTGGCAGGAGTCCCGCAGGCCTATCTGGCACTGCAGCCCTCTGCAAAGGCCTTCTCTGCAGGAGGGAGAACGGGCTTCTACTTCACATAAATGTCTCCACATCTTGTTCAAAGCAAAGGGAAGGCCTACTCTCTGCAAAGACAGGAACCAGCCTGGCCATGGCTTGAAGGCTTGCTTTTCCTATGTGAAATGGAGACTTGCCTCAGTTTCCCCCTCTGCCTTTGGCCCTAGGCTCTGACCTCCTACCAGCAGCTCTGTAGCGTAAGGGTGAGTCAGGCTCTTAGATCAAAGCCACACAGGGCCCAGTTGCTCTGGAATCTCATGGCCACAGAGTGGTGGAGGCAGCCCACCACCTCAGGGTGCTGTTTTCTCTTCAGAGAATAAGAGAAGCTTGGCACAGAAACACCAAGTGCAGCCAGCTCTGGAGTGAACTCCTGGTCCGAATGTAATTTAAAATCTTTTAACTCTGGTGTTGTTTAATTTTTGTCAGAATGACTGTTCTCATTAATTTATGTATAACATATTAATACATTTGTTCATGTAGTGATGTGAGCTTCAATTTCTCAGTCCATTAATTTCAACGATATTAATTTATCTCCGACTCACCGTTACAACTTTATGGTTTGTCAGGCCTCTGTGTACACACTGCTTGTGTGGTACCACCTAGTCGGCCTCGATGCTGGGGCATGTCCACAGACACCTCCCCTCACTGCCTGCCTGCTAAGCAGCGCTGGCCTGGTGCCCAAGGCCAGCTCTGAGGCCGGCTGGCGGTGCCTGGGGCCTGGGCTTCCCGTCAGAACTGACAGGTGTTGTGAAGACAATGAGTTCAAATCATTGATACCTTTCCAGTTCCTTTTTTGAGCATTAGTTCATCAAAGTGGAATATACCACCGACTTCACAAAAGGGCCAGTTTGTCTTCTCCACGGTTGCGTCCTCGGCACCCAGCAGAGAGCCTGGCACATAGTAGGCACTCAGTAAATACTGGTTGAATGGGTTCATGTGTTTAAAGGAGAATGGGTTTGACTTTCACCCGGTGGGGCACATACCCAAGGTGGTGTCTGAAAGAGGCCAGGTGATGGCCACTTACTTCAAGTTAAGTGTGGCCCCATGCATCACAGGGAGTCCCGTGTGAGCACAAAGGCCTAGGGGCATCCATATGGCTTCACCACCACACTCACTGTAGGTCGCATGCCGCGTGAGCCGCCCTCAGTGCTGGGAAGGGTACTTGGTGCCTGCTCCACATGGCCCCAGCTGTGGACAGCTGTGTCTAAGTGGTAGTTCTCATGTCCCTGGGCCAACCCTTCCCCCTCTGAACTGAGAGAGAACACTGACTCCCAACTTCAGACAGCCTTGCTACCCAGTAACGTACACAAACTGTCCTGGGTCAGCCCCTTCCAAGAGAGAACAAAGCCTTGTAGACTTACTGTCCTGGAGGTAAAGGTTGTAAATAATGACTCTGCCTCATGGCAAAGGGGAGCAGGCACAGTGTGGGATGGGCTCCCAAGACGGCACCGTGACCTGCCATGCATTTCTGAGACTGTTTCTGCTGCCCCTTTAATAAGGAAACTGAAAGCTGGCACTAAAGGCAGGGACATGCCCTGCATGGAGAAGGGCCAGGCCCTGGTACTCTGTTGAATGGGGCTCGGCTCTTGTTGTGGTCTCCTTTCCCTCTCAAGTGAGGGTCCACCCCTTGGGGCATGGAAGTGCTGATTCAAGGTCAATGCCTAGGAAGAATGGGCTGGACAAAACCTAGAGGCAGAATCATATATGTTCGGCTCGAGGACCAGGCTGCGGGGCAGGAAGGAAGATGCAGACCAGTGAAGCACATGCAATGCCACAGGCATGCAAGGGGTTCCGGAAGGGGCCGTGGGGCCTGAGGACCCACCCACACCGCCCTCACCTTGCAGTCCGTTCCCGTTGGCGCTGGTGCAGGAAGGAGGAGGCGAGGCTTGGGGCCGGACCACGGGCGCAAAAGCGCTCTTCTGTTTCACTGCGGAGATGACATTGGCAGGTGAGAATGAGAAAATGCCGTGTGTGCTGCTACAGTTTGAAGGGAGGGTGACCGAAGAGGCTGCCATGGTGGGGCTGGACGGCACTACTGCAACAAAGCAAACATGGTCAGCACGCGCGGGCCGTGGCGCAGCACCACGGCGAGAGCTCTGAGGGCCTCGCCTCGCACGGGGAGGGGCCACAAAACAAGACACGACATGCTTCGGCTCGGCCACTCTGGATAACAGGCAAACGCTTTGGGGGGCCGGGCTCTCTCTTCCAATTGAGCAGCCCCGTGTGGTTCAGATTTTATTTTGGTGGCCAATAAGATGGCGTTGTGGGGGAGGGCTGAATTAGGTCAATTTGTAGTTGTCATTTGGACGCCCAGCCTCTGGGGCCACCCTTCCTTTTATCCAGTAGCTCACATCACAGAACATCCAAGCAATACACACACTCGACTTTGTAGTGAATATGAATCTGCGTGATGACGTGTGACAAAAACAGACACTTACTGCCGTAGGGAGAGTTAGCGGAGGAGCCATTAAGAAATCCAGGCGAGCCAGGGACCCCTAGATTGGCCATGGCGCCACTTCCATATCCATTCATGCTAGTGCTGACTGTGTTGTAATTGGACTGCTGGGGAGTACTGCTGGGGACGTAGCCTCGCGGGGACACGCTGCTTGTATTGCGACTGTAGCCGACTGTTAAAATTCCCCCCCCCCCCCGGCCAAAAATAACATTATTATCAGTGACAGACACTTGGGGGGGGTTTCCCCGAGAATCTATATCATATATTCAACATTTTTAATTGACTTTATGCTTCCTCTCGCCCTGGTGACTCTAGCCAGCTTGGATAATCTTATCACGCCAACCCTACCACTGGTGAGACCTGTTCCATCTCTGTTGGCTTCGACGGCCAGCCAAAGCATGCTTCGATCTAACCTTCAGCTGATTCTACACACTGCTTTAGAAGCAATTATCAACAGCTTGGAGTCCTGACCTGCTACCCCACTCTCTCTGAACTTTCAGCCTCAATAGACCTTCAAATGCCATGGCTGACAAAGAGAGCTTGTTTGTGGCCGTAACTTCTCTGGAAAGACTGTTTGGGGGGCGGGGGGAGATCCTTCATTTTCACTGTTGCTGTCTCTGTGAGCACGAGTAGGGTGGGCGCCATAGCTTCTTGCCTGCTGTATAGCGTGGGTTAACTGGGAACCAGCAGAACGGGGGATGGGGTGGGATTCTGAGATGGCTGCCTGTATCATTTTTTATAGAGGAAGTGAACTAAACTGGGCTCACAGAACCTGCTCAAAGGACACCAGATTGTGACTTCAACAGCCCTGGTCACTGTCCTGTGGGATACGATACACCATGGGAGGAAAATGGATGGCTTTCTCCATGGATTCAGACCACGAAGGGAACCCAAATACCACCCATGACGCATCCAAGAAGGCTCCTCCTGGCTTCCTGTGTTATAGCTGCCCTATGGCTCTGCCCATTCTTGTCAAAGAACACAGAGTCACTTACAAATAAGCTAAGGGACACTTCTAGCAATACCAGGGAGCTGAGTGGCAGCCGATGGAGCTACTGTCACTAGGACTGGGTTCTCTGAGTGTTCTCTGCCCAGAACAGCTGGAAGATGTGCGGCAAGGTCTTCCCTGCAAGAAGGAACCAGCCATGCCTAAGGGCATGGAATGTGACCAGCACTCCCCAGCTGGGCCCCAACACCTCCACCTGTAACTATGGCCTCAACCCACCCTGGGGAGGGAGCCAGGGAAGGCTCCACCTGGCAGAGTGGCCTACCTTGGTCATTGGCTTGTGAGGTCTCTGACACATTAACGGCTAGCTGGCTGCTGAAGGAGTTCACACCCATCATGCCAGTGTGTGCTGGAGTGTTGCCCAAGGTGGGGATCTGGTTATGATTGCGGGGAACGCTGTACAACGCCTCAGCAATGTCGGCCGCTCTCTTCAGGATGATCTCCTACAGCAACAGCAATATATGTGTAAGCCTGTGATAGCATACGTACGTGGGCAGGTTACAATGGCCACATCCCACGCACTATGGACCTGTCCTCTTGGTGGGGCAAGCAATGATGACATGGCCCAGACTATGACAAAATCCTTAGGAAAACTGTC